>NC_134710.1:327364516-327964516 GCF_043290135.1 Rhipicephalus microplus | reverse complement strand
ACCATGTCCCTTCTTTGTACGATGGCTTTGAGGGAGTAAATTCGCGTTAAACCTTTCGCACTTTTGGAGTGAGATCCTTCATGAGGGTGCCAAGAAGTGCTGTTATTCCACCTGTAGGCTTACCTACGAGTACGCACTGCTTTTTTTATTTTAGAACGACTGCCCAGTCATCCACAACGGAGAAAAAGCTAATGGTTCATTGAAGAATTGAAGCATTTAAATAAAGGAAGTATTTTTGAGGCACATTTCATTTCTATATTTCTTCATCGGAAACACTGTGGTTTCCTATATCTCGGCAGCTCGTGAATCGAGCGCAGAAGACAACGAGGTTGCACGCAACGAAGCATTACGTGGCTACGGAAGCTTGCAAACCGTAAAGCGGGTTTAAGAAGAGATGTGCTAATAATGATATATAAACTTTATGTGCGGCCCATCATGGAATTCGGATGTGTACTATTTTCTGGCAGCGCAGCCTATAAAATGAGACCCCTAATACTGCTGGAAAGAGAAGCGTTGCGTTTGTGTCTGGGTCTACCAAAGTTTGTTGCAAATAACGTGTTGTATATGGAAGCTCGCCTACCTTCTCTGCTAAATAGGTTTAAAATTCTTACTGTGCAAGCATTCTTAAAGATATACAGTTCACATCAAAGACTCTCATTTTACGCTTTCATTCAAGAACCGACTTTATTTTTCGAAACCCATTGGTCGCGACTACACACCCCGCAAATAGTATTTGCACAAGCGCTACTAAAGCAACTGAATGTAAAAATTAGACATCTTGGTCCAATACACAACCTAAAGTCAATGCTTAGCATACAATTCGATGATATATTTCCTCATAACGCGAAACAATTGGCATATAGGTATTTAAATGACCAGTTAGCAGATTATCTAGCCCACCTAGAGATAAGCAATATCATAGCGACTGATGCATCTGTGTCAAAAGAAAAGGCTGGGGTTGGCATCTTCTCTCCTTCTTTGGACTGGTCTTTTTCGATTCAACTCCCAGATTATACCCCGGTATTCATGGCAGAATTATTGGCCATTGTTCTTGCCCTACGCAAATTATCCTCAAGCGAATCATTAGCAGTTATCATTACAGATTCGTTATCAGTTTGTAATGCACTTTCGACGGCAGTAAATTCAGAGCTGATGAATACGTTTCGGCATTTAGTACCGAATAACGTAAAAAAACTGCATTTGCTATGGGTACCAGGCCACTGCGGATTATATTTGAACGAAATGGCGGACTCTTTAGCAGCAGTATCCCTGGGTGGGCCCACCATCCCAGTTTTGCCAGATACGGCTTACGTAACCGCGCTAAGGTTCCGAAATGCTTGCCTGCAATGGGGAAAAGGTAATTTGGATAAATTTAAAGATTTCGAGCATTTCAGCTATTGCTGGAATAAACAGTGGTGTGTATCTCGCCAGTTAGAGGTCACTTATACCAGATTGCGCTGTGCAGTTCCACAACTAAATTATTACCTTAATGAGGCTCAGCTCAAGGCGTCACCGCTATGCATTTGGTGCAACGAAATTGAAATAATTGAACATTTCTTTTTATTCTGTCATCGTTATTCTTATCAGAGAAAAAGATTTTTAGTAGCCCCATTACAAAAGCTAGGAATACAAGTAAATTTACCAGTAATTTTATCACTTGGCGGAACTTCATTTGGTTACTGCCACAGGGATGTATGCTCCGCTGTGTTTGATTACATCAACGCAACTAAAAGATTACCATGCTAGTGAACCACTACCTTTTCAGATCTTTAGTTTATAATTCGTAGTTATGTCTTTCAAAAACAAAAGATGGTTTGACCGCTTGCTCAGCACACATTTTTTTGGTAGTATTATTTTAAGCTACTTTTTCAGATTGGCTTCATTTTTAGTTTAGTTTCATTTAAGTATCCTGCCGCCCGGTTCTTGGCCCATCCCCCTTTGTGGGTAAGCGCCATCCATCAAAGGTCATCAGCATCAGCATCAACGTGGCCAGCGCCCGGCGAAGCTTTTTTCCTCTAGGCATCACCAACGTGTGCTGACGCCGTTCTCTCTGAGACGCAGTGATTGCCCACGGATCTAATGTCTTTCTTCGTTAACGCAAAGGTTGTGGACAGCGTCGAGGCTCGAGCGAACGAAGAAATTGAGCTGGACGTTCTCAGCCGGGGGTCAACCACCACGGAAGACACCAGCACTACCGAGAAGAGTGCTGATGAGCGAGAGAACGGGGAGGTGAACTTGGTTAACCAGGATGGAGGCATGGAAGACGATACTACCAGCACCACTAGCAGCACCAGTAGTGCTGAGAGGAGCAGCAGGGTGAGTGACGCCACCACATCCACGTCATCCTCGCACACTGACGAAGCGGAAAGGGCGATGGCCCACCTGTCATGCCGACTGTGCTCCGAGGACGGAAGTGCGCCGGAGGAACCACTCTACCGGGGCCCGTGCCGCTGCACTGACACGTTCGTTCACTGGTCTTGTCTGGAGCAGCTTTTGTACCAAGGGCCTGATGGCGGCGTGTGCCCAGTGTGCGACACTCGTTACCCAGTGCGGCGCCAGACCAAGCCGCTTTGGCTGAGCTTCTGGGATAAAGAGTCGCGTGAGGACGCTTTTCTCTTTTTGGTCTACATGGTCTTCAATCTGGGTAACATCGGCGTGATCACGATGGCATGGATGTACGTCCTGTTCGAGTTCGGCACCAAATCGTGGCTTCCGACATCATCACTAGCCTCAGCCCTGTTCATTTTTTCTGTCTTCTGGATTGGCTTTGGCTGCCTGCTCCTCAGTGTCCGCTTCATGACTCTTGTGCAATGGAGGCGAGACAATACGACCGTGAAAGTGCTGTTTACGGACAAAATCATGCCTGACAGCGCCTGCCGCCTCCAAAACTTGGTTGGGTGTGGCCAGTCACGCGAGTCATCTCTGAAGACAACTTCGGGCAACGGGCAGTATGTGTGTGGGCGTGTGCTTTGTTTCTTTTTTCCTTCTGTGTTACGCCGCCTGGGTTGGAAGTCGCGACTGCAAAAAAAGAGGGAGTTTAACCAATAAAAAAGAAAAACAAAACGATTGATTCTAGTTTATTTCGTAGCTAATATCCCAATATCTTTGTGGTTGAACGACTGTTCTGCCTTGTGGTTGGCATTGGCGGCCGCGTATTTCAAAAAAGGAGAAAAGTAAAAAACGATGGTTGCAGTTCCAATACAGCATTGCAAACGCCAAAATCCAGCTTGAGTTTCTGAATGAGGTCTGCGTAAGAATAGACGACTGAAGGAAGCTTTTGCGGAAAAGTTGCACTCCTGAACAATCGCCTCAATAAATTTGGGTTGTCTAACTAATGTCTCTGTATTGATAACGGAAGTCGTAAAGAAAACCTTCGAGGACGCTGAAACTTCGCCTTCAATAGTATAATGCGACAGGGTAATCGGGGCCCCGGGCGTTTTTCCGTCTCATGCTCTAGCCTCTCCTCAGTTCTCTTTTTATGCCGAAACTTGCCGTAGAAAACTAACGACTGTAACTGGCCGTTTCGAAGCATCATTGAGTGACTACTGAAAGTGCAGTCAAGTGCCCACTACGCCACAATTATTCCTAATTGCGAGTCAGCGAAGGGCTCATTACGCCTGCGTAAAGCAACACGTGAATGCACGCTGCTGCTCACCTGTCACGGAGGAAGGAAAGATAGGAGAGGGCATGCGCAGCCGGCGTGCTACGTGAAAATTGTGGAGGGATTGACATCATGGCGGCCTTTTTCACTGGGAACAATGGTGCGTTGCTATGGTTACGCGTTGCGCAGTGTAGTTTGTCTAGCAGTGAGCGGCCGCGGCTGGCGAGTGCGTGTGTGCCTTTGCAGATCTTGTCCTGGGCCGTAGCGGACAATATACGTGCTATGGACCGCGTTATTGGTTACGCAGTGTTCTCCTAGCAGTTACTGTAGTCTTAGCAACGTTTACCAAATCCTTTGTCTACCACGGGGCCTCAACAGAGCCTAGAACGAGTGCATATCTACATGTGGGGCGGTGGATGACGCGGATGAAGCATATAAGTGTTCAGAGAAATTGGGTTGGGCACCATGACGAAGCGGAACGATGACGAACGCCTTGCAGGTCAGTGACGGTTGTGCAGTGCTCGTGCTAGTTACAACGGATGAAATTGTTGTGCCCAGCAAGACGCATTGAGGACCATGTGCACATACGTAGTTTTGTGTTCGGTATGTGTACACTAACAACTTGCATGTGCGTATTAAAACACATTTCTTGTTCGGCTTGTTATACTCGCACCCAACATTGTAATCTGAGTGTTAGAGTAACCGCGTTCAAGTGTCACTTGCACCATGCTGAAAATCACCACGGTCATAAAATGCCGACGCTGGTGAGTTTCCCGCGAAACACGGGCACAGTGACCGGGCTACGTGTCGGCCGCGTGGCGCACTGCAACCATAGAAGAAGGGGCACGGCCAAACGTGTTGTCTGTACAGTGTCTGAAATAATGACTTGAAAGCACTAGCCGTTGTCGGTGCATCTAGCACGCGTTTTGTTGTTCTTGCTTCATTGTCAGCAAGCTGTTACTCGCTGTTAATAGTCGGACGAAATGATTTCGCAAAAGGTGTCGCATTGGCCCAGATATCTGAGCCCCGTTCCATTGGTTTCGGATCGTCACGACACGCGCGCTGCGTAGCCCACGTGCTTTCCTGCCGGAGAGAGAGTTGCGTCTTCTGCTTTACATTCGGATGTAAACAAGCGAAGAGAATTTGCCCAGTCAATATGGCCAACTTCCGGCTTCACAACGGCTTCACAACGAGTGAGGTGAAGGTCTCTCCTAATATGTTTTTTTTTCCTCCGTGTAACCTGTTTTGTTGGTTTTGTCATCCAAAAGAACATGGCTCATACCCACAAGGCGTTTGGTGTTTTACAGAAAAGCTGTCATGAGATATATACTAGGGTCAGCCACAGCGCCGTAGTTGTCCGCCGCCACCACCAGCACTGTCCACCAGTGCAAGAAATTATGAAAAATACTTAGTACCAATGACACAATGGGGCTCCAACCCAAGTCTGCTGGGTACCAGCCCAGTATTTCACCACAGAGCCACACCGCTGCTTGGGACTTGTTGGCAAACTTGCCTCAGGTAGGCTTGATTTCGGGAAAACAATCGCTTTACAACTTATAAAGCGTTTTAAAACAGCGAAAGAACAAGGAGTCGCCGCACATGGCGAATAGCATAACGAGTGCGTCGTCCAATGCTCAACTCATTACGAAAGCTCGTTCTTGTTCACCCATTAACAGTGGCGTATACACACTTCACTCAAAATTTCTCATCGTCATTAGCCACCGCATCAATAATTTGTACAGAACTTTTTGTAAGTGTTTAGCGGATACCATGCTTCTCAGAAGAATGACGAAAAATAGCATAGCGAATCCCGACAAACCACCAAAAAACTGTTAATATTATAGCCATAGTGGGTTCGCAGCAAGCGTGCTTGCCGTAGTTACCTAATGAGTGTTCGTAAAAGGCTCTTACAGGCCACTTCTATAGCCTTCGCTGTGACTGTGCTGCACCTTACACGCAGGCCTGGCACTTTTTTTCTTCTTCAACTTACTTAATTTGCAGAGTAGCCGTGAGCGCTCTCGTTCATCTTAATAATGGGAGTGTTTCTATATTAACAGAACCAATGGTTAAAAAAAACTGGTGAGCGGCTGTCACTTGCTTCGTTACACAGGTAATTCCGGCGCCCACTGCTGTGCCGCGGACAAAAGCTGTCGTTATTTGTGATTGGGCAGCTTGAGCAGCTTTATACAGAGTGTCCCAGGTAACTTTCGGCAGAGTTTGAAACTATGCCGGCACACGCGATAACGACGTGACCAAACGCATGTTGCCCACTATTGCCAGCAGGTAGTCAGACTGTTTTTTGTGTTCTCAAATATTGTTTAGTTAATATGATTAATTAACTAACTTTGCCACGAAACTAAAATAGATAAAAAATTTCAATAAGAAAGTTGCAGATCAGTTTGCGAAACGTCCGATTAGACAGTTTTGAACTTTATATCTGTTAGGTATAACTTTTTCTCCTAATTACAAATGCCTGCGAAATACAAAAAATACCACGTGACAAACCCGCTCGTGCGCTAGTGCACACAATGATTCTAGTGCTCCATAACGTTCTGCGTAGGAACGACCATAGCATTTGTCCCATTGTGCTGTCTCGGCAGGGTCGCAACGATGGTGGTGGCTTTACGATTAACACGTTTTACTATCGGCCAAAAAAAAATAACCGTGGTGACTCCTTATCGCTGGCATGAACCGTTGTGAGGGAAGAGTGTCGTTTGTATGCGGAACGTTAGGAAGCACTAAAATCATCGTGCGCACTTAAACGCGAGCGGGTCTGTCACGTGGTTTTTTTTTCTATTTCTCGGGCATTTGTAATTAGCAGAAAAACACTAATACTTTATAGATATAAAGTTCAAAATTGTCTATTTGGCCGTTTTTCAAACCGATCAACAACTTTCTCATTGATTTTTTTATCCATCTTTGTTCTTTCAAAGGTTAGGTAATTCGACAGATCTAAGTAAACAATATTTGAGAACACAAAAAAATTTTCTAACTCCACGCAATGGTGAGCAACATGCATGCGCTCGTGTTGCTATTACGTGTTAGGCATATTTTCAAACTCTGGCTTAAGTTACGTGGGACAACCTGTATATAGACGTGAGCTGCCATCGAAGTTTGCGTCGACCGAGATGCTGTGAACGTCTTAAGTGTATAATAATGCAAGCGAAAGAGCCTCACCTCTCAAATATGTTTCGATCGTGTGGCCGGCATGCAGTGACGAAAGTGCTTGGCCATGTTCGTTGTTATTTGAACCCAGCGGTAGTATTCGCGACAGGCGTAGTTCATTGGGTACAATATGCATATGATCACTAGCTTAGAAAAGCGTACCACGACAGCTAATTGATTGCTATAAGGGGTTTAATGTTCCAAAACCACTATAATAATATGAGAGACGCTGTAGTGGGGGGGGCTCCAGAAATTCGGCCACCTGGGATTCTGTAACGTGCAACCAAATCTGAGCAAACTGGCCCACAACACTTCCGCCTCCATCAGAAATGCAGCCGCCGCCGCCGGGATTCGATCGCGCGACCTGCGGGTAAGCAGTCGAGTACCTCAGCCACTAGACCACCACGGCGGGGCTACCCCGACAGCTATCCCGAATATTTATACGCCTCGATGGGTTTTTGCCGATCCTTAAGCGCTCGACGTAATGGCGGCACGTAACGACATGCTTATTCTTGTATAGTTTATTCCACACCGCCACCAAATCGGTGAAGTCGGTGGCACTGCCGTAGTGGTCGGCCATATCCTTTGATAAAAAACAGTGGCACTAGATTTTAGGGTAATCAGTAGTACTTTACTTCCTGGTATTGAAGTGCAGATTTAAGCTTACGTTAGGTACGAGATAGCTCTGTGAAACACGTCAAGTGCTGATCGGTTACTTGAGTCACACGTTGAGAATAAGTTTCATTTGTGCATACGGACCTTACAGACTATGCCACAATTAAAAAACACAGATAAAGATGAAATGCAATGTAATTAGGAAAGTAAAAAGGGCAAAAGGATGCAAAAAGCCAAAGAGAAAATATAGAAAAAGGGGGAAAAGAATTGTATCCATGTGCAAAGTAGCAGCTGTGTTTGTTTGTTTCGTATTCTCCTGGAGAAAGATCGGAGTCTCGTCAGGGAGATAATTATCGGCGTTGATGAAGGAAGAGGAAGGTTGGAGAAACTGAAACTGGAATATATATTGTAGTAGAATCTTTACAGTCAGATATTCACAGCTTGCCTAAGCACATTGACAACAACGTAGATCTAAAGAGCATCCTACTCTTCTACTTAACTCTTTTAAGTTAGAGCCTAGATCAGTGTTACTACATACAAAGAACCTCGTCTCCCTGATAGACTACTGAGTGGTTACGGCCCGGACAAAAGATACATCGCACGCAGGCTTGCTGATCTATCAGTCAAGTGATTGCAGCCTCGACTGAAAGAAAGCGAATTTCATCCAGTATTTATTCTGTTGCGGTAAACAAAGAAAAGGGAAGGTGACCACTGCTGGTCCGCCTCAACATTCTGTTAGGCAATCTGTTTTCAGCCAACTTAAGCCACTTCTTTTAGGGCTGACCTTCCCTCAATACCAATGTTTTCACAGTTTCACCAGGCCTCGGCACTATTTCTCATTGTGGCTCTCTCCGTCTTCTTCAAAAGCTGTCAGTGGTTTTTCGCTGCGCAGATTTATTGCGAAGTCGTTCACACATTCCGCTCCATGTGTCCGCAGGCACACTTGCACCGAACACCAGAAGTGACAGCGGATTCGCATACCACGCCTTAGATGTTGGTGTTGTAGCCCTGTGCCTTTGCGCCGTCTTCCTACACTCAGCAAGACAAAACCGCATAGCCGGTCGTTAAAAATAATTGTGAACCAGCCGCCATTGTCCTCTCGGATGGTCACGGGAACCAAGAGATGTTTGCCTGTCATCATATCCCTCGCACTCGGACCACGCGGCACCGCGCCGTGATCTTCAGCCCGAGCCTGCCTCGAGAAAGCACTAGCAAGGTCATGTAAGCGCAACCACGGAGAACTGGCAGCTCGCCGCCCCCGGAACGAGCCGTTCGAGGGAAGCCCTTCGCCCTTCAGTGATTAGCGCCAGTCAAAAGGCCGCACTAAGAGAGTGCTGTTACGCCTGCGAGTCCACACCGAACGTCAATGCCTCGGCAAAAGGCAATCTGTGTCAAGGCCAGCAATCGAGCCCACCTGACGTGATCAACTCAACGACGTCATGAAGCAGCGGCGCCAGCCTGTCACGGAACGCACCGCCAGCTCCCTCAGCCCGCGAGTCCGTTGAAGCTACCGGCGCCTTCAAGTCTGGCGAGTCTTACGCAATGCAGGGGAACGTCACTCGTCCTTGGCTGCAACCACGCACAGCAATCAGCGCCTTCGAGTCTCACGAGTCTTACGCAATGCGTGGCAACATCCCTTGTCCTTGGTGCAACCCCGCGCCGCGGTGGTCCCCATTGGAGGATTCCGACATCACGGCCAGCGGTTCTTCTGGTTGGACATTTGGTTACTCAAAGAATCCACCCAGTGTCTATAAAAAGTCCCGCGGAGCGTCGCGAGCAGCTGACCTATGAGTCAGGGAAGCCTCTCGTTGCTTCGAACCCCTTTCGCAGTCGGCGCGCCCAGTGTCCTTGGCAGGGGCGAGTTTCGTGGCAGCCTTCGTAACGTCGTCGGAGACGGCCTTCGTAACAGTGCCGAAGAAGTTGTATAACGTACCGTGCAGCCTGTCTATTCTGCACAACTTACATACGAGCGGCAGAACGTAACAGTAGCCTTCCGGTTGCCTGAATGAATGTATGTAGCACAAACAGAACAGCGTTGCGGCCCGTAGCAGACTGTCCCCAAACGATAACAGGTTGGATGTGTTAAATGCTTATTCTAGCATGCGAGTCAGTCTTTGAAAAAAGAAAGAAACATTCGGCGGAGTGAAGCGAAGTGGTGGCATGAGAAAATGAAGTGATGTATTGTTACTGGTTCATTGCCAACTTCACATCCGGTGAGCTCTACAGCGAAAGTTTGTGAGGGTCACCTCACATTGTCGTGAAAAGACATTTTGCGGTGTTCCACGAGAACTGCAAGTGCTGGAACTCCTCAAATTGTATGAGTGTTGTTTCATTGTTCTTGGGTTTGCAACTGATGATGAAACATTCAGAATGTTTTTTAGCGGTTGGATTTTTAAAACAGTCGCTTTTTGTATAATTCACACGTTTTCACACTTAGCGTAATCCTACGATTCTGTACTACAATATTTGATGTGTTAATAGGACTCCTCGCAATACGTGGCATCCACATATTTCTTAAGGAGCTTGTTTGGCAAGCGTCTTGTGCTCGCGCCATGCCTGGAAGCGGCGTGTACATTTCCCCGGGATTTCAGAAATGCTCTCGGCGCGTGGTGCGTGCCGCCACTCTCAGCACGTGTGCTTTTTTTCCATTCACCGGGAGCTCACACAGTTAAAAATCTTTGTGACCGCTTGGCAGCATGGTCCCCTCAGCAGCGAAGGCAGCAGCTGCTCGGGCTCACCGCCAAGACCCTGCGTTGAATGCCTGGGAAGCTGAAGCAAAGTGGACTCGCCGCCAAGAAAACCCGAACTGCGGGCCAGCGATGCCGTACGAAAAGGTTACAATGTAGGACGGTCCTGGATAGCAACCGAGCCCTGCACGGTCACGCTCACCCTCAACCGCAAGAAGGGCGAGCAGTTCTTCCTCGTGAAAGGCAGTGTCATACACGTTCAAGTTTCAAGGGGGAACATGTCTTTGTGCTATACGATTAAAGCGAGACGCACCAGTAGACACGTGTACGTGGCACTCGATCGCTGTACCAACGTCGACAACTTATACCTAGCCAACGCCAGCGGGGACCGACATTTCTATCACAAGAGCTCCAACGCACACAAGGACATGCTGTACGAGTCTGGGCGTGTCGAGCAGCACAGGTTACCCATGATAATGCAATGGTTCTTTCGTACCCTGCGAGAAGACGCCGACCACCCGACCAAGTTCACCCTTGCTCTTCTCAATGTGCGGTCTCTCAACGCCCACGTTAAGGACACCGAACAAGATCCCGTCCTTACTGCAGCCGACGTGATCAGCTTCGCAGAGACGTGAAATGCTGGAAACATGCACATGAATGAATTCATTCAAGTCGTCTTCACCACAGAAGTGGAGCGTACTGCTAGTGGTGTACTTCGTAATATACTATCTCCTCTGTATATATATTGTATATAGTCCACGCATCATAAAGCCATCAGTTTTAAAAGGAAATGAGTCCTCCAGCTCATCAATGGACGCCTTCACACTTTGCAAAAGAACACCTCTGGAGTATATATAATGTATATTGTTCATCAAACTGTAATCAGCGCATCCAAAACTAAATTAATGAACATTGTGTATGCAAAGCATACATAACCCTGTTGCCACGTCTACAAATGATGGTAGATCTGTACGAAGGATTTGCGGGTTACCCGTTCATCTCCGAGCATGCTTCTCTAACATCAAGCAAAATAGAAAACTGGGCTCGTTTGTGAATATTCATTGTGGCTTGCAGCCCTTCCAGTATTTGTATGAGTGTTTCGCGCTGTAAGCCCCAAGATTCCTCTAACATCATTTACTTTGTGGCTATGGTAGTGATGTTTTATTTCAAGTGAAGTAGTTTTAAGAAATACGGTAACGCTGTGGTAAAAAACCTGCTTATCACCCAGAGGTCCTTGGTTCAATGCTAACTCTAACCTGAAATATTGTCACGCAGCAAAGGACGACGAAGTTGTCTATAAGGAAAACAAGTTTATTGGAGTGAACCTGTGCTCCCCTAACAACTGAAAGAATACACAGGCGGCGAAGCAGCGGCCGGCAAAACGACGTGCACGCTAGTGAGCGTCGGCGATCGAATGACGCGGCATCGGCTGTGCGGGAATTTATATCCCTCAGCGCGAGGGTTTCTCGAATAGTCGAATTGTATCGGGAACGCCATGATAGCGTTTGTTAAAAACGCTGTTCGTTCGAACAGTGTTTCTAACAAACAACGCTTGAAGCGTTGTTTCTATCGAACAACGCCTGAAGCGTTGTTCGATAGCGTTTTTTCGGAACGCTGTGGTAGCATTTGTTCGAAACGCTGTGAAAACGGCGATAGCACAGGCCGGCGCAGCCAGGCCGAAAAAACAAAACACAAATAAACAAACCTAATGCATGGTTCGCGGCAATATTGTGTACTCTTTTTGCTCTTTTCTGAATTTCCGGATCACGGACAAGATGATCATATTTCGCTCAAGAAAAATGACACCGACACCGGAAATTACACTAAACGAGCACTTTTACGCCATCGCGTTAAAAAGGAGCATTTATTTTCTCGTAACATTTTTTGCCTTCGCAATACCGACCGCTAATCCGGGAGGGCCGTTGTTGTCGTTTCTTTGCCTCATCACACTTGCAGTGTAGGGTATTGATTATGAATTCAGTGTTCACATAAAATCTTGTAAACTTTACGAATAATCAGAACCTTAAGAACAATAAGTTTGTCTTCTGGAGCACCACTGCACTATTTTAGGTGGTCTACGTAATTCCTCTGAAGCGTTCAGAACACTAAACGGCTGATTCTTCCAATTGTACGTTTTTTCGCGTCAGTTTTTATCCGCTTCTTTTGAATACTTCTTATAACAATTTTATACAACTCCTTTTTGGTTAGTGGCATTACGGTCAGCGCACACAATACACTAAGGCAACAAAGTACCCAATATAAGCACTGCCCATCAAATGAAACTTTAATGAAAAAACTCCCAAGCATTTCCCCGAGGGTGAACATGGTTAAGTGCGAATACACGGGGTGATGCTATGAGGGGTATTTATTAATTCGCACTATTATATTTATAATCACACTATGGTGCCTTTATGGTGTAATGGTTCCTGGGAATCGCAATTTGATCACACGGGGGAGTTTACGTTAGCTCACTGGCGAATGCCATCGGATTTTAACTTTACTCCCCCTCACGACCCGCTCTCGACGGGAGACTGAGAGAGAAGGCGGGCGCGCGAGAGAGAGGGGTGTGCGCGCAGCTGCAGCGAGCGAGGAGAGCGGAGGAGCGAGCGAAGGGGGAGGGGGTATAAGGCGCGTTACTGACACCGATATCAGCGTCGCGTCCGTGGCTTATTCGGTAGAGCGTCGCGCTGCGGCCCGCCAAGTCCTCTTTCTTTCAAAGATAGAGAGAAGACTGCGGACGCCGCCAACGGCGGTGGATGATTTGAGGTCGCTTATAAACTGTATTCAGACTTAAAACGCGGCATATTGCGACGTCCCCGCAAACGCGGACTGGACCCCGGGTCTTTGAAGATGTTTACAATCGTTTGTTCAACCAACGCGTCAGCAAAAAGAATAAAATACTGGGGGAGCGAATGCGCATTTTGGAGTGGAGTTCCTTAAAAAATTCTGTTCACGGTATCGCGGGCCCCGCGCGCGAACGCCATGACTGTGTGGTGGCTTCATGTCTACGGACACTATGGTGGCGGCGCACAGTGCACGCCCTTTATATTTGTGGCATGGGGGCAGCGAAGCGCCTTTTGTGTTGGTTCTCTTAATGCGACTCTGCTGCAGCGCCTGTGCCGGGTCAGGCCTGACATTCCGTCAGCCTCCGCGGCTCCCGAGCTCAATACTGCGTTCTCGCCGGATGACCACCTGCGGCGTTGACGGACGAAGTGGTGGCGACTGTGGGAGAGACCTGGTTGGAGGCGTCGAAACTAGATCTGGACTTCGGGTCGTCGGGCAATATGGGACAATTGGGATGGCCAGGGACTTTTCAGTGCGGTACTCTAAACTCCCCGCATCGGCCATTAGAGACAGCGCTTTGTCTGAGCGTTGGGACTCCTGGTCGACCATAATTCACGTGTCAGTAGACAGCTCGCCATTTCTCTCTCTAAATTTGGAGTTTGTACAATGTTACTTGCTTTAATTTGCTTGAGAGAGGGGTTCCCACTGACGTGGGCTGCGGAGGCAGTCGTCGAAGGTGACACAAGCTGACTAACAGGGATATATGTCGCATCAACCGAGGCATAGGTGCCACAGAGGTGCCTCGGAGAGATGGACTTAGGTCCTACGAAAAGGAACCGCGGGACCACGGATGGGACAGGGTGCGATGAGATCGAGATGGTAGAGAGGCGGAATGAAAATTGAAGATATTACGGTGCGATGAGATCGAGATGGTAGAAAGACGGAATGGAAAAAAATATATTATGGTGCGATGAGATCTAGATGGTAGAGAGACGGAATCGAAAAAGAATATATTGCGGTGCGATGAGGTCGAGATAGAAGAGAGACGGAATAGAAAAGGAAGATATTATGGTGCGATGAGGTCGAGATAGTAGAGAGACGGAATAGAAAAGGAGATATTATGGTGCGATGAGATCGAGATGGTAGAGAGACGGAATGGAAAAGGAAGATATTACGGTGTAATGAGATCGAGATGGTAGAAAAACGAAATGAAAAAAACAAAATATTACGGTGCGATGAGATGGAGATGGGTAGAGAGACGGAATGGAAAAGGAAGATCCTAATGAAAACGCAATATCCGATGGACATCCTAAACAACTCTTAACATCCGCCGACGTAAATGAACCTGCGAAGAATAGAAAATGGACACCCCCTACGATTTGAGTTAAATATGTCCCAGAAGGAATATCCTAAACATTTCCTGCCTCAGACTTCCGCAAAAAATATAGTTCCATACGCATTTTGTGTTCTCAACCTGCTTCGAACTGCGGCTTGGCGCCAATCACACTCAATATGAAACTAGCTAAATTTTGCTTAGCTCATAAATCATCATAGAGTGACGTAAAAAAATGAGGAAAGTGTAAATATTGTAAAATTGAATAAACAATAATGAAGTGTATTTTCAGCTTACAAATTACGTATGAAATCAAAATTTCACGTCTTCAAAACGGGAAAGCTGTGCACGATAGTGAATTAAAAAAATTCCGATCAGTTTGATTTGTTTAACACCACGTCAATTCATAAGTCTTTTAAAACCTAAAATATTGCAAAAAATTAGGTGTTACCTATTTCAGTAATGAACTTGTGAGATTCTTGTTGTTAAATGCGACATATGAGTTTTGCATTTACTAAATTTTCGCATAACAATCAGCTGTAGTAGTGTTGTTTTGCCTTTTACTCTAAGCAGCTTAGTGCGCGTGAGCTGAGCAGATGATGCGTGTGATCCCACCCGTTTCCGTGGTTCAACTTCCGTACAGTGATACTGTGGATGTCAAGAACTCCGAAAGGTCTTTCAGCGGATTCAGAGCTAAGTTCATCGTATTCGAACTTGCGGTACACTGTTCATCATACGCCAAAACAAGATACTTGCAGGCATTTCGTTGGCCCGTTCTTTTTGGTGCCATGTTAGAGAGAAGGTGTCACACCTAGCCTCGTGATATCATCGCTCTCCGCTGGCTCTTCAGCTGTTGTCAAGTAGTGGGTGTTCGGTGCTGTCGTAGAAAATTTATTCGAATGAATAATCAGTGTGCAGCCATTATTGTGGCAAAGAAATGGGCAAGGTTCTGTTTGGCACTGGCAACTGAGATATGCTACGCCAAACAGTCCCTGCTGAAAAATGATCCATGCGCTTGATTGTGGTGGTCGTTAGACCACGCTTTCGATAAAGAC
The DNA here is from genome assembly GCF_043290135.1 of Rhipicephalus microplus. Taxonomy (NCBI): domain Eukaryota; kingdom Metazoa; phylum Arthropoda; class Arachnida; order Ixodida; family Ixodidae; genus Rhipicephalus; species Rhipicephalus microplus. The sequence goes on along the minus strand of NC_134710.1, from coordinate 327,949,276 downwards.
AGCGGTCTTCAGCTGCACTCATGTGATGAATGCCGCAAACGACGGAAGTGCCAGCTTTCACATTGCACTTATGCAAAGTAGGCACTGGATTTATGTGTTCATTGAGGAAACCAAAACGTGATCTGTACTAGAGTTGTTCGCTGTGTTCTTCGTGCTTTCGGTAATCCAGCATTTGTTTAACTCGGATGATTTTGCTGGTACAGTGACTGTCAAATTAACAAGCTTTTACTCTAATGCTTTTCTTGGCTGCCACTGAGAAAGGTGCGCAGAAGAGTCCGAAAAAATTAAGAAACCGTGATATCACTTTTTGCTGGTATAGGGAAGTTGGGGGAGGGGACTGTTTATCTCAAATTGTGGATAAAGTTGCACAAGTCTCAAACTGCAGAGACTTTCAGGACACAATTCTATAATGACAAACAGACGTGTGGATAAAAATCGTTCGCAATTGTAGCTCTAAAATGCATATGTGTAATTTTTTAGCTGGATATATTCATGTACTAGCATGTCGCCTTTCTCTGCAAGTGTTGTGTTTTGTTGCTTTTACAGAAAACACGAAAATATTTGGTGAGGTTGGCTTGGCAGACACGGTGAAAAGAATGAAAAGAGACGTGCTTTTGGATAAGGTGGCTAAAAATTACATTCGGTTATATGCCACTTTTGAAGACAGCATGCTTCCAAATCCTGCTTGGTAGTATTCTTTCTTCATTACTTTATTTCTTCAAGGAAATTTCTCTACCACCCATTACATTATTGTTGGCATACTTGGACAAAATATTTAGCTGCTCAACACTTGAATGTTGAGATGTGATTATGGTGGCTTAAGTGAACTGCAATTAGGAATACAAAGAAGAGTGCTTTTTAAATCAATAGTTTTGATGTTTCAGTGGCAGAGAAAGCTTATAACGTCAGTGAGTAGGACAAGTTGGTTGTTCAGACAAATGCCCGTTGTTCATTTGTTGTTCGTGCACTCTTTCTGTGATCAAGAGAAAGCATGGTCGAAAGTTTCAAGCAAACTATGATGCATGAGAGACAACATTCACAGATGATGTATTGGCTCGCTCTCTCCCTATATATATTGCCGCGAACCATGCATTGGATTTGTTTATTTGTCTTTTGTTTTTTCGGCCTGGCTGCGCCGGTCTGTACTATCGCCGTTTTCACAGCGTTCCGAACAAATGCTACCACAGCGTTTCGAAAAAACGCTATCGAACAACGCTTCAGGCGTTGTTCGATAGAAACAACGCTTCAAGCGTTGTTTGTTAGTAACGCTGTTCGAACGAACAGCGTTTTTAAAAAACGCTATCACGGCGTTTTCGATACAATTCAACTATTCGAGAAACCCTCGCGCCGAAGGATATAAATTCCCGCACAGCCGATGCCGCGTCATTCGATCGCCGACGCTCACTAGCGTGCCCGTCGTTTTGCTGGCCGCTGCTTCGCCACCTGTGTATTTTTTCAGTTTTTAGGGGAGCACAGGTTCGCTCCAATAAACTTGTTTTCCTCATAGACAACTGCGTCGTCCTTTGCGGCGTGACATCTGGTGGAGGTGCAGGGTACTTGAACCCTAAGCCATTGCCAAGCCGACAAGCACGCCCAACTCATGTCAGCCGCCGACAGCAAGGCCTTCAGCCAGAGTTTGGACTGCTCCCGGATAAAAAAAAGGAAAGAAGACGTAAAAACCACGATGATCAACGCAGGCACCATGACCAGCGCTACCAACCCTCCCGTCGTTCTGCAATAACCTCGTGAGCCCCATCATTCCGAGGATCTCCTAATGGAGACCCGGAAGAGTGGCTGGAGAAGCTGGAGCGCAACCGCATTTTTAACAGGTGGGATAACGAAGAAACGTTTCATCATGTCTTCTATTTGAAGGATGCAGCTCGAACGTGGTTTGAGAACCATGAAGGCTCCCTAACCGACTGGACTGTCTTTAAGAGCGAATTCCTCAAAACATTCGCTACGGTTGTGCGGAAAGAACGAGCCGCCTTTTTGTTGGAGACGCGAATGCAACACCCTAACGAAGGTGTTGTACTGTTCGCTGAGGAGATGAAGATGCTGTTCCGGAGAGCTGACCCCGAAATGGCAGAAGAGAAGAAGGTGCACTTTCTGATGCGGGGAGTTCAACAAGAGCTTTTCGCTGGACTCATCCGCAACCCCCATAAGACCGTCGCTGAGTTCATCACCGAGGCTTCGATGATCGAGAGGACCTTGGATATGCGTTCGCGGCAATACGATAGAGCACTCAACACCCTTTCGGTGAACCCGGTAAACGCCCCTGGATTGGCGACGGAAGACTTGCGGGAGACCATCCGCGCCGTCGTTCGCGAGGAACTGAGAAAATTGTTCCCAGCAACGCCGCAGCCCCAAGTCGCCTCCCTCACTGACGTCGTCCGCGAGGAGGTTCAGCAAGCACTGGGGAATTCCACGCCGTCGGAAGCATCTTGCGAACCAAAGCGATGACCTACTCCGCTGCTACTCGTCGACCCCGACCCGTCCCAACCCGTTATCAATGCCGCAAACCATGCATTGGATTTGTTTATTTGTCCAGATCTCACGCCGCAAAGGACGACGCAGTTGTCTATGAGGAAAACAAGTTTATTGGAGCGAACCTGTGCTCCCCTAACAACTGAAAAAATACACAGGTGGCGAAGCAGCGGCCAGCAAAACGACGGGCACGCTAGTGAGCGTCGGCGATGGAATGACGCCGCATCAGCTGTGCGGGAATTTATATCCCTCGGCGCGAGGGTTTCTCAAATAGTCCAATTGTATCGAGAACGCCGTGATAGCGTTTGTTAGAAACGCTGTTCGCTCGAACAGCGTTTCTAACAAACAACGCTTGAAGCGTTGTTTCTATCGAACAACGCCTGAAGCGTTGTTCGATAGCGTTTGTTCGAAACGCTGTGAAAACGGCGATAGCACAGGCCGGCGCAGCCAGGCCGAAAAAACAAAACACAAATAAACAAATCCAATGCATGGTTCGCGACATTATATATATATATATATATATATATATATATATATATATATGTATATATATATATATTTATATATATATATATATAAATATATATATATATATATATATATATATATATATATATATATATATATATATATATATATATATATATATATATATATATATATATATATATATATATATATAGAATATGGCACAACAGAAGCGTTGTCAACAAGGATAAATATATTTATTTCCCAACAGTTTCGGGAGGGGCCCTCCCTTCATCAGGGAATGAGTTATACTAACATGAAACATGAACTTCCAAACTTCGTTGCGGCCTTGTCCCTCTCGCCTTGGAAGATGTTTGCGAGAGTGAGAAAAAACTAAAGAAAGAAAGAAAGAAAAAAAGAAAAAAAGAAAGTAAAAGAGAGGAAGAACCACTGTCAACACTGAGAACAAAACCAAATGTCCATGTACGTCCACATCCGGTTCTAATCCCGTGCTGGTCAGTTCTCGGCGTGTGTCGGGCCACCCAAGTTTGTATATATATATATGTATATATATATATATATATATATATATATATATATATATATATATATATATATATATATATATATATATATATATATATATGTATATATATATATATATATAATATATATATAGATTAGATAGATAGATAGATAGATAGATAGATAGATAGATAGATAGATAGATAGATAGATAGATAGATAGATAGATAGATAGATAGATAGATAGATAGATAGATAGATATGATAGCTGTGTGGTGAAGAATAATTTATATCTCACCTTTGCAGCATGCCGGGACTGTAGTGTTGTGTTGTGGTTTTCATTCTGCTCTGTGCCTACACAAGAGATGTGTTCTAGCCCTTTACAATTGCCTATCCCATTGCTAAATGCTCTTCAGTACTTCAATTGGTTTCGTCTTACAGTTGCACAAAACCAGATCTGTAGTTTGACAGATTTATAAAATTGGCAATGTGTTTTTCGTGGAGACCGCCTTTCAGTGAGAAAAACAAGCTGTGTGCGGCCAAATACGTGTACTATCTCTAACAAGGGAGGGTACTCTTTGTATTCTTTTCTTAATCGTGCCAATATTCTGCCTTTTTGCCGTTCTTGGTAGGCTTCTTTAATTCAGTGCAGAAGTTTACGCTGCCAGCCCCCACTGTCTTGAGCCATATAACACACTGCTCTTCACGTTTTGTCAAAGAACAAAATTTGGCATGTTATAATCTGGAGTTTTACTTTCAGGCACCACAATGAATTAGGAGCTATATTAGAGGGCTTTATATTAGCTCTTACTCCGTGGTAGTATGATATGCTTTACAAAGAAAGCACGTGGGCACAATGGGACTATGGCTGTTCACTGCAATAATGTCACTTGGCTGCTAACCTGAACATCGTGGGTGCGATCCTCGCACTGGCGGTCCCATTCGAATGGAGGCAAAATGCTAAAGGCCCATGTGCGAAATCTGTCTACGTTAACACCACTAAATGGTAAAAATTGCCAGAGCCCTCCACTATGGCTACCTGATAATCATATCAAGGCATATGATTAATACTATTGTAGTTGTTGTTATATCTCTATCAAAATATGGCTCCATCAGCTCTGACTTCATCCCGCCATTTCGTGCTCAGTATAAGATCGCCTTAGCTGTCTGAGCCAGTGCACCATGTAGAAATACAATGTTGTGTAGAAATTTCCACTCTCTAAAAGTGTACGATTCACAGCAAGCTTGGATTTTGTTTTGTTAATTACTTTTAACAATTTTTGCTTTCTCTGACAGAGTTTCTGTGAACTACATGCATGTAGCGGGAAAAGAGCATTTTAAAGAGGCATTTGCTTTTTTGAATTTGCTTAAAGGAAACCTCCTAATTTAACAGGTCACCTTCAACAAAAAATGAATACATTGGGGCGCCAATTGAATACATGGTATAGACACGACCCTACTGAATATGACATTCACCAGGGGCGTGCCATGTGCTCTTTGTTATATCTCAGCTTCTTTATCCTTATTTTTTAGTATCTACCATACTTGTCAAAACATAATTTTTCAATATTGAATTCCAGTTTATGCACAACCTAAACATACATGCATGCAACATCTAGCCACAGTGCGCAATGTACGAGATTTTGTGCTATGTGCCTAAATAAAAAGGTTTGTATACAATACACTTGATTCAGTGTTTCTCTAGCACAAGTGGACGTTTAGCATGTTATGTTGCCATCTGTAGAGTTTCATTTGAGGAAAGTATTGCGATTTCAGAAGTTCGAATCACGCAGAAGTTTTTATATGCTTCGAGGTGCTAATTTCATTAGTTCTTTTCCAAAATGCACTTAGGTAAAAAATGTGTGAGCTTTAGTCTAATGTCAATAATTTCAGTGCATGTCCAGAACAACTAATTTAGCACTTGAAAGCACAGGAAAGCTTATTTCATGCCTTGAAGTTCTGATATTGAAACTTCAGAGTAAAAAAGTCTATAGAAGGCTGTTTTTAGAAGACACCCTCAATAAAAGACATCCCTTAATCTCCTTCTCATGTACAAGGTGTCCTTCGGGACTAGTTTAGAACTTGAAAGGAATAATCCTCGGTTTGTTTATTTATTTACAATACCTCAAAGGCACAATGAAGGGTTTTTACATGAAAGGGTGGGCTATCAGGAAAGCGAAAGAGTTAACCTGCAAGGGATGTCCGCTGCTGTTGTTTTGACAATGCAGTGGATATCCAATATCCAGTTAGAGATGTTCCGTTGACGTCCCTAGCATGTCATTGTTTTCACTGAGATATTTCGGTGCGGTGAGATCGAGAGGGTAGACAGACGGAAAGTTAAAAATGGGAGACGATGAGACGAGTGATTAGGACGTTATGAAAGAGGACTAAGATGGAAACTACTGAGAGAAACGACGCAGGGAACAATGATGGAGACGATGAAGACCTTCGAAAATTGGACAGTGACTCCAGAAAGAAGCGCTGCGCTCCGGCTCAAATAGGCAGCTCCGAGGCCCCTGACAACAAGGACCTTTCATGAGACGAACTTTATGTACCCTATTTAGATGAGCTTTGGGGGAATGGAGGCGATGATTTCAAGCATTGTGTATTTTTGATGACTGATAACTTCATCGTGTGCGCGCCATCGTGCTTTTTATTTGTATTTGTGCGCCACTGTATTGTCGCAGATATTTTCCTAATGTATACTGTGTCGCACGACGTGAGTGTCAAAATAATGTTTTATAGTTTTGTGTAGTGGTTGTTGTACGTTGGCAGCATGTGTGAAGCAGCATGTGGTGGTAAACGTTGGCAGCATGTGGTGGTAAATTAAGTGCATCTATATTGAGAACATGTCATAGCGTCTCTTACTTCCTGGCCCTAGGACGAATTCCTGTGTGTAGAAAGTAATTCAGACGCATAGCCATGGGGCAACTGAAAAAAAAGGGTTGAGTGGTTTTTCCTTACTTTGATGGGTGGTAGCGAGGAACGTCTCATATTTAAACAGAAAGGAGCGCACTGACAACACCTCTTCACCCTTGACAAAGCTTACAATCGTGCATATTATTGATATGAAGCCTCCGCATCACTGAGAGCTGTTGATGACTGCCTCACGCACCCATCTTTTACTTGTATTATTTTAAAAGCTTCAGCTATTTACTGCGTGCGCAGCTGAGCTGAACAAAACCGCTGTAGTCATTCAGCACCAGGAAGAGGGCTGGCACTCCAGCACTGGGGTGAACCGTGCGAGCGTGCAAAACCATCACGACGACGCCGAACTGCAAACGCGCGATATGTATAACGTGTTTGGCAGCGCCTTCATCGTGGAAGCCGATCGCAACAAGCTTGACGACAGTGCTGTGACTCCCTCTAAAATGACAAAGACGCCTAAGCTTCGCAATCAAAGCAGATGGCGACAACGTAATCAGGACTAGTGCACACTGTGGCCTGAATTTTCAGCCGGCTTCGGTTCACAACGGATTCTTCAACGGAGCCGTAAGAAAACCAATGTCTGTGCGCATAACATTGTCAGTTTCAAAGTATCTTCTAAGTATCGTAGCAACCCAAACCAACACTGGGTGGCGCTGCCACTCCGGACAGGCAGCACCATTTATGGCAGAAAAATAGAAATTGGATATGTACAGGTGCTCCAAAAGTAAATGAAGCACGCGAGCTCCGGCCAAGCTACGGAAAAGTGAATGCCAGCGTGCTCCTTTAGGAAGTAGGTATTTATTTCGATACGGAAACGTGCCAGAAGTCACTGCCATCATTTCCCCGTAAAAATTAAGAACCACTTTTGTGATGAAGCGCGCTGGCATTCACTCTTGTGTAGCTTGGCCGGAGCTCGCGTGCTTTCTTTTACTTTTGGAACACCTGTACGCCGTGGGAAGGTTTTTTTATTTCCGGGCGATTCGTTTCGCCCCCGTGACCGTTTTGGCGACGTCACCAAAATGTCATGACTCCCGCGGCGTTTTTTTTCTTCCGCCGTTCATTTGAAGTAGAGACAGGCCTGGGCGAGGCGAAAACTGTGAACGTCATGGCTGAATAGATAGGATGAAGAGTTTTCTGAAAAAGCGTAGAGTATGACCATTCGTTCCCCCTCGAACTAACAAACGTTGGCAAAAGGTCATTCCCTGTCGGAATGGTCGTGATCAAGGTTTTTGGTTTTTATGTGATCAGAGATGTTTGCAATTTGATCAAAGGTGTTGCAACAACCTGCTCTCTTCTTTGTGGGATTTACTGTACCATATGACAGTGCATGACAGTTGAAACTAGGATGCAACCGTACATATATTTTCTAACGTTACTTCTGTTTCTGCACATATATATTTCAGCCGGTGTCTGGACGTTTCTGCTGTGCCCCTTCGCTTAGATGTGCCATTTATACTGGTGTTCAATGCCCACGAGGATTATCTTTCTTTTTAGTAAAGACCAGCAACAACATACGAGAATAGCTACTGAAACCATCAGTAATATCACTACACATATGCTTTAAATACATATTTTCAAGCACTTGCCTTAGAGTGTGAATCCAGCTGCAAGCCGACCTGCTTTGCGCTTGTACTGTCTACTTCTTTTTTGTCTCCTCCCTAATCTTGTTTTCCGCAGCAATTTTTGCACAACTTTTCTCGGTCATGAAAAACCAACTAGCCCAACATCTGACTTTGCTAACTACCTGCTTGGCCTTTTGCTGTGTGTGGGGGTTGGTTTCGGTGCGACGAAGATCACCCAACAGGTGCGTACGGAGGCTTAGAAAAACCTTTGTAACATTGAATGCTATAAGTAGCTTTTTTGAGCCCTAGGCAGGCAGCAGCTTAGCAAGACTGCTTTGTTAACTCCACAATGAAGTATAATATTGTAACCAAGTACTGTAGACTTTGACAGGTTTGGAAGCACAAAAAGTTGCATATGTTGGTATATTGTTTGCTCTTCATGTCAAACACAGTCTTGACATGAATATAGCATGAGTTTCTCGATTATTTTAGGCATCATGGCGTACCCTATTTTTAAAGGTGTCTCGGAGTGTAAACGGGCCTGTCTATCGTGACTTGTATATTTTGCATTTATGTAACATCCTCGTAAATATAGTAAATCGTGAAACCTTTGAAGCAACGTGCTCAGATCATGAAAAATCAAACCAGCGTTATTGATTGCTCATTAATCCCGAAAGAAGTCTTTTTATCAAAATATCTGATGTAGAGGATGGCCCTACATGGAAACTACACATTCAACTACGTAGTGGACGGCAGCTGCAGAGCAACTCTGCGAGTCGTTTGTGTCTTGTACTCATGCAAAAGCTACTGTTTTTTTTCACAGCTCTGCAGAAATTATTTTGCAATTTTCGTTGCAATTGTGATAGTTTAACATACTATATATAGTCATAAAGTAGCAGCTGTCAGCACATTTCATGCAAACATTCGCAAACAGACTTGCATCAGTGAGGAGGATTGAAAAACAAAATATTGCAGTGCTAGCGTCCCGTTGTCAAATACGCTTGGTCAGTGAGATCTTGTGATGAATCAACTGCTTTGTTAAGTGCATGGATCGCCCCGTCCCTTCAGCAAGGTAGTAATGTTGAACGGAGCAAATCATTGCAATGAATACATTTGATTGATTGATATGTAGGGTTTACCGTCCCAAAATCATCATATGATTATGAGACACTCCACAGTGGAGTGTTCCGGAAGTTTCAACCACCTGGGGTTCTTTACCATGCACCCAATCAGAGCTCACGGGCATACAACATTTCCGCCTCCATCGAAAATTCAGCCGCCGTAGCCACAATTTGATGCCGCAACCTGCGGGTCAGCATCCGAGTACCTTAGCCACTAGACCACCTCAGCAGGGGGCGCAGTGAATGCCTTTGCTACTCTAACAAATTACTACTTTCGCTGAGTACTCTTTCATCTCGAACACATATAAATGCTCATTTTTGACTGCAGTTACGGAGTTGAACCGTCTTGATCCAACCATAAAAAGCATCGAGTCACCATTTACTTTTGGTGACAGGATGAAAAATAAGCCCCAACAGTATAAAAAAACAAGTCATCTTTATGCTAATCTTTGTGTATTGCATGGCTTCTTTATGTTGAGTAACAGTGTACTAGGCTTGGCTGTTTCGTTGTAAATACTAAAGATGTTATAAAATGAACACACCTAGTTGTAAGAAATTCAATGTACTCGGCAATGTGCGTATTTTGTTACATGCTCATGTTGTTATGATATGCCCGCTTGCCTTGGTTTTCAAATGAAACTGGCAGTACTAAAAATAAATTAATTACTCCACCAGGAAGCAACGTTTCTTGAATTTAGGCAGCTCACTCGCCGTGCACCAAATTACCCTTCCACTTGAGCTTGAGTCGTGCAGTAACAATATCAAACTCCATTGGCAATGAACCCTTAACGGCCTTGGTGTTACAGTAAAAAAATATATCACCGACAATTACAATACTGCCTAAAATAAACAAATTCTGCGTGCAGCTGTTTGGGTGTTTTGATTTTCCGCTAAGTTCAATTGAACAATTTGTAAGAGACAAGCATGAATGTAAAGATGCTTACCACTATATTCCATAACTCTCTCGCTAGAAAATGCATGTCTGCCTGACTTTTATTGTAATGAAAGAAGCTTTGTGGGGTCAGATATATCCAGTTTGTACAACATTGCCTGGTTCACAAAGATGATGTCTTTGCAAGTGCTTCGTCAGGTAAGCGCAGCAGTGGAATTCTTTTCACAGTGGAGAGGAAAGGGGTGTTCTCGTGCATAAGTAGCATAAAGGTCTGGTTTGTCTTTTTGTCTATATTACAGTGACTTACAGCTAAAGTTGATGCGGATTGATGTCCTGTTAATGCGAGGCACAGAAAATGAACGTTTTTGGTAATCGTGGTGGGCGAAAACAACACAGCTACTACCAGCAAGCCCTGGCCAACTTTGCGGCACACAATTGACCCACTTCATCTGAGGCACTGAATACGCAAGTAGATAACCATGCTCGCGCTTTATGGTAGTCTATGCGAGCAGCACAACAGTACTGGCAGAGTACGACTTTAATGGGTTCTTTGGAATCCACACGTTTCAGAGAGGCAGAGCACATCATCGTCAAGATCAGCCTCACTACGCCTACTGTGGAGAATGATCCGTCAATCAACCCAGTCTTGACTTTAATGGGTTCTTTGGAATCCACACGTTTCAGAGAGGCAGACCACATCATCAAGATCAGCCTGACTACGCCTACTGTGGAGAATGATCCGTCAACCAACCCAGTCTTGTGTTCTCTGCGGCCACGTTATTCGTGGGAACGTTTTAATCTCACCGGCCCACCTAATGACTCTTTGTCTCCCATTCGTGCGTCTCCATCCTCTGCGAATCCAGTCAGTAACCTTTGATTACCAGTGGTCATACTGCCTAGGTTCACAGCCCATGTCCATTACTTCCCCTTGATTTACACTTTGAAATACTTAACCTTTGTTTTTTTCCTTTTCCATTGCTCGCTGCGCCGTCCTAACCTTAAGCTGAACCCTTTTAGTAAGCCACTAGTATTCTGCTCTATTGGTACGTACCGGCAAAATGCAGTGGTTATATACTGTCACGGGGTCGTGACTTCGAAGAAAGGGAGCAGACAGTACTTTGAAGAATAATGTATTTATTCAGCCGGACCTGTGGCCCCGTAAAAGGAAAGTAAGATTGCAGCGAGACCCTGGCACTGATAGCGGCGAACATAGCCTCGGCCGTCGATCAAGTGACAAGAGGCGAAGCGCGTCGGCATTTATACCCTTGCCATCAAATATTCTTGCGTTATCACTATATCACTAGCAGCGACGTAGGTTCCTGAATAATCTATGACGTTCCCGAAGTGGGCGTAATCTTAGCAAAACGATCTAGTAAAGCTTCAAAGCTTCTCAAACAGCGTAGGCGCTGTTTGCGCCGAACGTGGCCGACTTCTGGTCAAGCACGGCGCCATTGAGACTTCGTAATGCCATCGGGCACAACCTCGTAGTCGAGTGGGCTGAGACGCCGAACTACTTACTCTGTATGGTCTCAATTAACGTCGCAAAAGTTTTTCACTGAGCCCACGTCGGCGCATCGGCGTCCATACCCAGACACAATCCCCGGGCTGGTACTGCACGAAGCTTTGTCGAAGATTGCAACGGCGGCTGGCAGTCGCCTGCTGGTTCTTGATACGAAGGCAGGCGAGTTTACGAGCTTCTTCCGCCCACTGAAGGTAGGCGGTGACTGTGGTGATAGCGCTTATGCACGTCAAGTGTCGGCGATATCAGGTGCTATCACCCCCAATTTTAAAGTGTTGCTTCTACGTGACGTCAAGGGTCACATGAGCGTCTGCTATATATGAATGCTGGTTGCATGGAATAAAGGTTGGTTGAAGTTATCTCGCCCACATCGGAAGCGGCTCAGTTTCTTTTCTCTGCTTCTGCGGCCGGCCGGGATGCGCATGGCCTTTCGCTAGGCAGCAACGCGACATGGTGTCAAAAGTGGCAGTCCCTGATAATCGAGGGGCGTTGCAGCAGTACTCTGTCAAGCGGCACCATGTCAGAAGACGAAGAAGTCAAGCCGATTCACGGCATGTTCACTGTTCCAGCTTCGCCAATTTTTCACTTTGACCAGACGTGTGAATGGCCTTCCTGGATCCAACTATTCGACGATTACCACTTTGCCTCTGGCCTAAATGAGCGAAGTGAAGGAGCTCCAGTCTGGACTCTACACAATAGGCAGGCAAGCGAGAGAGATCTTTTCGACCTTCGCACTATCTGACGAACAGCAGAAGCAGCAGGAAGTCACCAGGAAAAAGTTTGACGATCACTTCGTGGCCGCACGGAACCTCATTTACGAGAGCGCATGTTTTCACCGACGTATACAACAACCTGGAGAGTCAGTCGACCAATTCATCACCGAGTTGAACACTGGCGGACCGGTGCGACTACAAGGAAAAGGAACGCATGATTCGCGCCCAGTTTGTAGTCGGCATTAGTGATGCCAAGCTCTCGGAGTTTCTGCAAATGGTTGCGAATTTGACACTCGCCAGCGCTTTGGTAAAAGCTCGCTTGCAGGAGATCATCCAACGACAGCAGCAACACCTGCGAGAAACTAGCGACGAACCTTTGGCAGCACCAGCCAGGAACCTGGACACGGTCAACAAAGAACAGCAGCCCCGGAAGAATTCTACAGGACAGCGTTCCGGCACCTAGTGAAGGAGCAGTGCACCTGTCACACAAGGTCAACGCACCAGATCACAGTCCTACCGACTTTTCAGCTCCAGTCCATGCCCCAACTGCGGTCAAAGAGAGCACCCGAGGACCTCCTGCCTGGCACGAGCTGCGAAATGCAACTACTGCGGTTGTTCCGGACATTTTGCAGTGGTATGTCGAAAAAAGGCTGCAAGCGAGCGAGCAAAGATAGAGCTATCTTCTCTCCATATGGACAAGGGGGTGTATTTCGTAGGCATGGTATGGGGGGGGGGGGGGGCACTTTAATTCTCGGTATGCTCAAGTTGCTATTACCGACACTTCTGGGTTCGCTAAACCTGATTCGGGTGCAGAAGTGTCCATTGTACCCTCAATGTTTCCGGGATTACCTACCAAATTAGAGAAGTGCGACATAACCTTAACAGGCCCTGCAAATGAGCCTCTGCATGCTCTCGGAAAGTTTCTTGCCACTATCCAGTGGAAACAATACATTATCCGACAAAGCGTGTACGTAGTTTCGGCTTTGCGCTCGATACTTTTGGGTCTACCAGCTCTTGAAGCCCTTGAGCTGATAAAGTTCGCTGACTCGGTCAGTAGTGCGACAGCCATTGACGCTTTCTACCCTCAGCTTTTCGATAGTCTGGGAGCTATCAAAGGCGAGTACAATATCAGACTGAAGTCGAACTTTGTATCCTTTGCTATTCAGGTCGCTCGTCGCATTGCCTTACCCCTGCAGGACCGAGGTGAGCATGGAGCTCGAGCGTGTGGAGCGAAAGCGAACGAACCAACAAAATGGTGCACGGACATTGTACCAGTACTGAAACCTTCCAGAGACGTTCGTATTTGCGTCGACTTGACGCAATTATATAAAAGTGTACTTCGCGAGTGCAATGTTATGCCGACTGTTCAAGATAGACTTGGTCTGTTAAGTGGGGCATCAGTTTTTCTGAGCTGGACCCTAATTCTGGATTTTATCAGATCAAGTTGTCGCCGAAAAGCCAATTGTTAACTACCTTCTTTACACCATTGGGTAATACGGTTTTCAGAAGTTACCATTTGGAATAACGTCAGCATCTGAGTTTTTCCAAAAGAAAATGTCGCAGATTCTGGAAGGAATCCCAGGCGTGGTAAACATGATGAATGATTTGCCCATTTATGACTGCAATCAAGCTCAACATGAGCGTCTGCGTCTTACGCTATATATACCGTCTCATGAGTCTGGCGTTATACTAAACAAAGAAAAGTTGCTTTGGAGCAGCCGATTTAAAGTTTCTTGGTTGTGTTCTGAGCCGAGACAGAATCGGGCCGGACCCTGAAAAGGTCCGGGCCATCAATGAACTGCCGACGCCGAATAACGTGTCTGACGTTCGGCGGCTGCTCGGTATGACTAATCATCTCACAAGATCAGTAGCAGATTTGACTTCAAAAACGGCGTTGTTACGTCACTTGCTTTTGAAGAGTTCTGAATGAACCTAGGGACCAGGCCAAGAGCAAGCGCTGTTATACGTTAAAGACGTTATTGGTTCGGCGCGCGTCATGGCTAACTACGATGCAAAGTACCCTACGATTCTTTCCGCCGATACGTCATCATTCTGTTAGGGGTCGGTACTGATGCAAGTCCAACCAAACAACAAAAAAAGACCCGTTGTCTTTGCACTGCACTCGTTGACGCCTGCCGAAACTAAATAATCCCAGATTGAAAAAGAAGCACTAGCAAGGACGTGGGTGGCAGAGCGATTCGAAGGGTACATCAAAAGCCTTGAAATTGTTTGTGAAACCGACCACCGACCTCTTGTAACCTCGCTAGGAAAATCTCCTTTAGATGTTTTACACCTCGCATTCAACGTTTTCGCATGAGGCTCATGCGGTTCAGCTATGAAGTTGTGCATGTCCCGGGAGAGCCTAGTTACTGCAGATGCATTGTCAAGGACCACTATTCGTAAAAAAGGAAGTGATAATGCATTGACCGTTAGTAACGTCAGCAGGCACGTTTCAGGATGCTTGTCAAACGCGGACAGGGCCAGCCTTTTCGAGAGAGTGAAAGCTGAAAAAGCTGCTGACAAAGTTTTTCAAGCACTCGTAAAACTCAGTGAGAAAGGGTGGCGAAAATTCTCATCTCTTCCGATGGTCTTGCGTCCATATTGGCAGGAAATAGCAATGCTTACAGTTGCTGAAGGCGTGCTGTTTAAAGGCGCGAGGTTAGTCACTACTCGAAAATTGCGCTCAGAGGTCTTGATACACTTGCACGAGAGTAACCTTGCGATCGGAAAACGTGGAGCTCGAGTGAAAGAGTTGGTATGGTAACCTAGATTGAGTTGTCATTTGAGAGCTTTGGTTACCGATTGCCGCGTATGCGCCGAGCACAGACACCAAAACTCAAAACCAATGATCTCGACAGCCATTCCACAGCATCCTTGGCAAAAACTAGGCGCTGATATCTGCTATATTCAAGGAAGATGGTACTTGGTGGTTGTGGAATATTTTTCTAGGTACCCAGAGATTGCTTTGTTATCATCTACAACGTGTTCCACTGTCATTGCGCACCTTAAAAGTTTCTTTGCAAGACATGATATACCAGAGTTCGTCATATCTGATAACGGAGCGCAATTTTTGTCGCAGGAATACAAGTTGTTTGCTCGCAAGTACGGTTTTTGCACTCTGACGGTTAGCCCCAGGTACGCCCAGGCAAATGGTGAAGTAGAGAGAATGGTTCAGACAAAGATCTCATTAGAAAGGCGACGAACCCATATCTTTCTTTCCTAGCGTACAGGTACCCTCCGGGGCTACTTGGGAAAGGCCCTACAGAACTTATAATGGGCAGGCGGCTATGCACAACCGTGCCTGTCCATCCCACCAGCCTTCTGCCTAAAATGGTTAAATTGAGGAAGTTCGAAAGCCGTGATATAACCGCCCCACAGCGACACCGTAGGAGCTCCAACCGTCGTCATAGGGCTACTTCGTTACGAGCACTCTAACCGGGCGCGGAAGTGTGGGTTACGGACTGCAAAGCCAAATCGCGAATCTTGCGACTTGCTGGGCGGCCGAGGTCATATGTGGTTAGAACTTCTACTGGTGTAGTTTTAGGAAGAAACAGAACATCCTTGGTTCGCTTTGTTTCACAGCCAAAAGAAAAATAATGGGGGTATCTATGATTTTCCTCAGGCAAATGATAGTCGCGTAGAAACGGAACAGAAATCTAATCGCGTTACAGACAGCATAGCACCTGACGATCTATCTAGCACTTTCTTGACAGCAACTGACCTTACTGACAACCGAACGCGACCTGGTCGTCGTGTTTGACAGCCGGACCGCTACTGGTTCAGCAATTGACTGTATTGTTTCTTGCGCATTGTTGTTTCTGTAAAGTGTTTTTTCGCCGGCAGTGCTGCTAAGTTGGTTCCAACTGTCAGCGTATTATTAAAGAAGGAGAGATGTGGTGATAGTGCTTATGCGGGTCAAGTGTCCACGATATAAGGTGCTATCACCCACAACTGCAAAGTGTTGCTTGTACGTGACGTCATGGGTCACATGAGTGTCTGCTATATATGTATGCTGCTTCCATGGAATAAAGGCTGGTTGATGTTATCTCGCCCACATCGGAAGCGGCTCAGTTCCTTTCCTCTGCTTCTGCGGCCGGCCGAGATGCGCATGCCTTTCGCTAGGCCGCAACGTGACACACAACGCGACGAGGTTCTCTTCGTCGTTGACGTTTAGACGCATAGCGTCGAGCGTCGTTGCTGGGCTCCTTCCATAGACCGACTCGTACGGCGTCATCTGTGTCGTTTCTTGGACGCCCATATTGTACGCGAAGGTCATCTACGGAAAGATTTCATCCCACGCCTTGTGCTCGACGTCGATGTACATAGCCAGCATATCGGCGATGGCCTTATTAGGACGCTCAGTGAGGCCATTGCTCTGTGGATGGTAAGCAGTGGTCCGGCGTTGACTTGTCCGGCTCTACCTCTGGATGGCCTGAGTCAAGTCCGCTGTAAAGGCCGTACTTCTCTCGGTAATGAGAACCTGTGGAGCTCCGTTCGCAGGACGATTTTTTCGATGAGGAAATTTGCTACCTCAGCGGCACTGCCTTTGGGCAGGGTCCTTGTCTCGGCGTAGCACATTAGATAGTCGGTGGCTACGACGATCCATTTGTTCCCAAAATGTCCATGCTGATTTGCTGGAATGGCCAGTGAGATGGCGCGATGGGCTGAGGAAGTTTGACTGGCCCATTCGTAGGTGGTGTCTTTCGTCGTTGACAGTACCGCCGCCTCTTCACATAACGAGTTACGTCAGTGAAAAGACGTGGCCAGTTGTACTTCTCCTGTATTCTTGGGAGCATACGGAAAGCACCGAGGTGTCCAGCCATTGGGTCGTCGTGCAGAGCATCCAAACTTCTGGATGTAACACTGTAGGTACTACGGCGAGGTAGCAGGCCCGAAGTGGCGAGAAGTTTTTCTTCAGGAGAACGCCGATCCGCAAGAAAAACAACTGAACTCCTCATTTGAATACTTTTGGGGCAACGGCCTTGCCCTCGAGGTATTCTACAAGGCTCCTTGCTGAGTTCCGGGTCAGCTCTCTGCTGCTTGGCGAAATCGTCGGGACTTATGGTTCCTAAGAAACAGTCATCGTTCGGGTCGCCCTTCGGTGGTGGTTCGACAGGGGCACTAGACAGGCAGTCGGCGTCAGAGTGTTTTTTTTTTCAGACTTGTAAACTACAGTACGTCGAATGGCTGAAGTTTTAGGCTCCATCATGCAAGTCGACTTGAAGGGTCTTTCAAGTTAGCTAGTCAAGGCGTTGTGGTAGCTGACAACTTTGTAGGGCCTGCCAAGGTAGGGAAGGAACTTTTATGTAGCCCAGATGATTGCAAGGCATTCGTTTTCTACTGTAGAATAATTAGATTCTGCCTTTGATAGCGACCGGCTAGCATAACTGATGACTCTTTCCAGTCTGTTAGTCCTCTGCACAAGAATGGCGCCGAGTCCTACACTGCTTACGTCTGTGTGTATTTCTGTCTCAGCGAATTCGTCAAAGTGTTCGAGTAGCGGATGCGTCTGCAGGCGTCGTTTCAGTTCCTGAAATGCTTCCTCCTTCAGCGTTTCCCACTTAAACTCCACGTCAATCCTGGTAATGTTAGTGAGGGGCTCTGCAATGCGGGCGAAGTTTTCGACGAACCACCTCTAATAGACATATAGGCAAGGAAATCAACGAATGGCCTTCTTGTCGGTAGGCGGCGAAAAGGTGGCGATGGAAGCTGTTTTCTGCGGGTCGGGGCAAACGCCGGGCTTGTTGATGACGTTGCCCAAAAACAAGAGCTCCTTGTATGCAGAGCGGCACTTTTCGGCCTTGAGGGCGAGTCCGGAGTTCTTGATTGCTTACAGTACAGCTTTATGGCACCGGACGTGTTCGTCGAAGTTTGAGAAAAACACAACAACGTCATTCAGGTGCACAATTAAGGCGCGCCTGCCACTTAAAGCCGGCCAGTGCTGAATCCACAACACGTCGGGAAGTCGCGGGTGCCGAGCAAATACCTAAGGACATGACGTTAAACTCGAACAGGCCGTATGGTGTAATAAAGGCAGTTTGTTTCTCGGTCCCTCTCATCGACTTCCATCTGCCCGTAGCAAGTCTGAGATCCATCGAAGAAAAGAACCTCGAAGTGTGAAGTCGATTCAGGGTGTCGTCTATGCGGGGAAGAAGATACACGTCCTTCGTAACCTTGTTCAGGCAGCAATAGTCAATGCAGAAGCGTAGGGTTCTCTCCTTCTTCACTAACACAACGGGTAACGTCCATGGACTCTTTGAAGGCTGAATAATGTCGTCACGTAGCATTTCGTCGTCTTGCTTCTTTATAGCATCGCGTTCTCGCGTCGACACTCTGTATGGTCTGTGGCGGAGGGGCCTGGCACTCTCTTTTGTTAGGATGCAATGTTTTGCAGCAGGGCCGGATCTGTCGAATTTTCGACGAAGACGAAAAACACTCCTTGTATTGTCGAAGAAGAGTTTTGAGCTGTTCTTGCTTATGCATCGGAAAGCTTGCGCTAACGTCGACAGCTAGATGACAAACTTGGTTTGTCTCAGAAGCTCCGGTAGACTCGGCAAGGGTGAAATCGTTACTGGCTTCCACTATGTCTTCGATGTAGGCAACCATGATGCCTTTGCTCACGGGCTTGCACTCGTTGCTGAAGTTCGAAAGCATCGCTATAGCTTTTCTTCCTCGCAGCTCGGCTATTCCTCTGGCGACACAAATCTCGTGGTTGAACAGCAGGTATTTGTTGCCTTTAACGACGCCTCGCATATTTGTTGGTATCTGTGTGCTGACAGAAATGCTGAAGCTAGAGCGGGGGAGGATGGTGACTCGTTCTTCCAGCACATTTAAGACGCACTTTTCTGCTGACGTGTGTTGTGGTTTTTTCTGTGGTTATCGACTTTGATCTGAGGTTGATCACTGCCCCGTGAAGGGCTCAGAAGTCCAGACCAAGAATGGTGTCTCTGGAGCAAAGTTGTAGGACTACAAAGCTTGCGGGGTAAATCAGTTTGTTGATGGAGACTGTCGGTGGGCAGAATCCTGCTGGCGTTACTATGTGACCTACAGCTGTGCGAATCTCAGGGCCTTCCCACGCGGTCTTCATTTTCTTGAACTTCGGGGACAACACTCCGGTGATGACGGAATAGTCGACTCCGGTGTCGACGAGAGCTGTGACATTGTGGGTGTCGATAAGAACGTCGAGGTCGCTAGTTCGTTGTCTTGCGTTGCAGTTGGGCTGCGGCGTCAGGTCACGACTACGTCGGCTTGTTCCGATTATTTCGTGTTGCGTAATTAGGTTGTCTTCAGTACGTGAGCTTGTGAAGTCAGGGATCGTTCGGCATGCCACCATGTTTTTAAGGTTTCGTCATTGCGTTGTCGTTGGCGGTGGAGGATCTTCGGGAGTTCGTCGTACTGCAACTACCCCTCCATCGGTTGCTGCCCTCAGTTTTCCGAAAGATGCGGGCTATAAGCGACCGGCCGCGGATTGTCCAAAGTACGGCGGGTGGTGCGGTGAGCTGTAGCGGCCAGGCGATGGGGAACGGTATGATCGTCATTCTTGCCACTGTGTTCCGGGTACGTAATCGGCGATGTCACGAGGCGTTTCACCCAGCTGCGGACTCGGCTCGTTGATGGAAAATCGCTGGAACACCATCTGTTGGTACTGGTAGTGGCTGTAGGTGTGGCCCGCCTCCCCGCAGTGGTAGCATAGCGGTGGTTTGTCTGGGGCGCCCCAAACGGTCGTTTTCCTTAGTGTGTAGCGCTGGCCAAGAGGAGAACGCGAGGGCGTGGGTGATGGTGGTGGCGGCGGCGTCTGGCGACGGAAATTCGGTGGTGCGGCATTTTGGTGTGGGCGCGGAGGCGGGATGTAGCGGTGGGCTACAGCGGCGTAGTTCATTGCGTGCGGCTGAGGCGACGGGGCTTCGGAAACTCCAAGCGATTAGCGAACTTTCGCAGCTCCTTCTGCACAATCTGCCGGATCGCTTGACTTATGCCATTGGAGCCGAGGGCGTGAACAGTGGCACTGTCTTGCGTCGATCGGCGATTGTACTGGCGGGTAGGCATTTAAAGCGTTTTCTCAATTTATCATGGCCTCCGACATAAATTTTCGGACTGTTTTGGGTGGGTTCCGCACCATCCCAGTGAAGAGGCTTTGCTTTCCTCCTCGCATGAGCAAACCAACCTTCTTCTCCTCGGTCATGTCAGGGTCGGTGAGCCACAACAGACGAATCATCTTTTCCGCAAAAATTGTGACGCTTTCGTTCGGCAGCTGCGCCCATCTTTCCAGCAAACAAGCGGCCCCCTCTTTTCGGGTGACGCTCGTGAACGTTTCAAAAATTGCACTGCGAAAGAGGTCCCTAGTTAGAAGTGACGACTCATTTTTTTCTAATCAAGTCCGCGCCACATCTTTCAGGTAAAAGTACACGCGACGTATTTTTTCTTCCGGGTATCACTGGTTCAAGGCAGTCACTCGGTCATACGTCTCCAGCCACATCTCCGCTTTTTCACATGATGATCCATGGAAGGTCGGTGGCTATCTCGGCTGGTGCATTACCACTGTGGCGGGCATTGGCACAGGAGCAGTCATGGTGCTCGCTGTAGAGTTGGGGGCATTGGGCTTGCGAATGTTATCTGGCATTGCCCCTTACCCTTGATGTAGCCCTCACTGCCTGCGGCTAGCTTGCTGATAGAGGTAAGCTTCGACGTCGTATTCACGATGTGGGTTTTGCTCACGGTTGGAGAGGGGCGTTCTGTTCATGGGCCGGTAAGCACCTACACCAGATGTCATGGGGTCATCAACCTAAAGAACCCGACAGTACTTTGAAGAATAATCTATTTATTCGACAGAACCTGTGACCATGTAAAAGGAGAGTAAGATTGCAGCGACAGACTCGCACTGACAGCGGCAAACAGAGCGTCGGCCGTCGATGAACTGACAAGCAGCGAAGCGTGTCGGCATTTATACCCTTGCCATCAAATATTCTAGCGTTATCACTAGTGGCGACGTCGATTCCCAAATAATCTGTGACGTTCCCAAAGCAGGCGTAATCTTGACAAAATGATGTACTAAAGCCTCGAAGCTTCTCGAGCATCATATGCGTGGTTTGCGCTGAACGTAGTGTAGCGGGGTGATAACAAAACTTGAGGAATTGCAGAAACGTGGCAATACCTTCCTATTGAGCGTTAGCAGTAGATTACCATTCATAATTTGACAATGTTTGCCGAATATTATCCACCCCATCCTCATTCTTCTAGTTATTTAACTCTGATGGTTCCGCTTGTGTCTCCCTGCTTTACACTCTTTTTTTTGTTGGGATTCTGTCGTGTTCTTTATGGAGAACTACGGTGGCCGTGAATCTATTCTAGAATTCTTCCAGTATTTTATTGTAGGGTTCGTCGATGCCCTGATTCCGTACTGTCTGCATTACTGCTGATGTCACGACTGCGACAAACTCCTTTTCGTAATCTATGCAAGCCCTAAATCGGGTTGATTGTATTCCGTGCATTTCTCTATTACCCGATACATAGTATGATTATGGTCTGTTGTGGAGTAGCTTGTACGAAATCCGGCTTGGTGGTTTGGTTGATTGAACTTTAATGTCGCCTTAATTATATTAGCTAATATTTTTTAATGATTGTAAAGAACGGACAGTAAGCTGATCGGCCAATAATTAAAGAAGCCCTTGACGTTCGCTTTCTTATGAATTAAGGTAACATTGGAGTTATTCCAAGATTCTGGTACCCTTCCTATCAAAAGACACTTTGTTTGGAAGATGGTGAATTTTTCTAACACAACTTGTCCGCCATCTTTCAGCAGGTTCGTTGTTACCTCGACAAATTATAGAGCAAAAAAAAAGATTGTGAAGTATCTTCTTGTCATGAGCGTCAAGGGAAGGAACATAAATCGATAAGAAGTGTGTCTGCTCAATCATGTTGTCGCACTTTACCGTTTACAGTTTCTGAGACTGCAACCAATGAAAATCTCCAGCTAGTGTTGTCCGAATAGGGTTTCCTGAGGCAGGATCTGAAGTCATTGTCTACACTTTTGCGAGAATGATGCCTGCTGATGTCTGCAGCATGACTCATTACTACATACACCAATCCTTTTCTTTGCTTGCTGAATTTCTGTGGCATGCATTCGTTTGCGCGCTTATGCCACTGGCGGCGATGTCGCTTAGCGCAGGAACAGGCACCTAAAAGTTGCTTTTAAAGCTGCCTTGGTTAAGCTTGTTTATTGGCTAGGGGGAAAGAGTGTCGTGTGAGATACGGCAGTTCAGACTACCTAGGAATTAATTTTCGCACAGTCCCGCTGCAAATTCAGTGCTACACCAATGGCATCCTCAAATACACATCTTCCAATCTGGCTACTCGACAAATAAAAAAACACTCAGACTCAATATAGGCTGCTGCATACAAACACTCGTGATACAAGTGTCAACAGGTAAAGTTTGGTGCACTCTGGCGTTCCGAAAGTGTTTTTGTGTGCACAATAGTAGATGGCCCTCCTGACATACCCTTTTCAGCGTGTCTCTTAGTTCATTTGTTCACTGCCCCTAAACACATTTCAGAGCTAGTGTCGGGCTGGCTTATTGCTGAAATATTTTTGGAAAGCCAGCTTTTCTGAAAAGCGTATCACAAACAGGTGTAACGTTAAAAAATGTACGCATGTGTGGTAAGAGACTATTTACCACAACCGAAAAAGCCGATTTTAGGTGCGCAGTTATCGCCGTGATTGCAAATAATGATGATTGTGGTGAAGCGCAGGAAGGCGACGATGGTGTGCGCGGTGATCGAGCGAAGATCTCGAGCGACGTAATCTCTTGGTGAGCCGCAGAGAAACGCATCAGGCGGTCGAGCAGCGGGCCATGTCCCGACGTCTCGATGTGACGCTGCTATTCAGGGGCCCATCCCGGCTTCCACGATTGCGAGGGACTACTGGGCCCGGCATCACCCCACCTGTACACGGCTGCGATTCCCCCGCGAGGTGCCTGGCGAGTGGCTGGCGTTGTCCCTGGTACTGGCCTGTCGCTGTTCTTGGCTGGTAGCCGTTCTTGGCTGGTACCGTTCAAGCCACCTTTCGTGGCACTGTTTCTGTTGACGACCCCGGTGCTGTACCAGCGCCAACACTGCTGCACTGGGTTTCTCCCTGGAATGTATCAGATGAGCCGGGCCATGTACCGGTACTGACCCAGAGGAGGCTTTTTACTCCCGTCCTGGCGCCGAGTTCATGTGGCCCTCTTCCGGCCCACTGAGATCTCGACCACACGGCCTGAACCACCGACTTGGCTACGTGCACCATTGCAAACCGACCCTTGTTCGGGGTGCGCCGGACGAGAGCTCGGAGCTTCGCTCTTCGAAAACTCCACGCCTAAAGCACCGACATTAACTGCTGTGGTGTGAGTGTGGAACATTGCTAGTTTTATGTACATGTATATATGTCATGTAGTGTAGTCCCGCGTCTGTGTCGATATGTATATAAAGTGGTGTCTCTTCATCTATGGGTGTTTCCTGTGTCCGTCTGGCTAAGCTGTGCCCACATTTGCCCACAGCATGATTGCATGACAGTTTGCATTGTCATGAATTGTCATATGGTGCTATAAATACCACGAGCAAGAGAGTAGGCTGTTGCGGGCACTATAACACGAACATGACACAGGAAAACGTACAGAGAAAACTGTCTTGCTCTCTTTTTGTGATTCAATGATTTCGCGTGCTGTACTGGGAAATGGGAAAAGGACCAAAGGGATACCAATAAAAACAACCACCTACATGGTAATCAAGACACAGGCGAGTTTGCTTATAAAGTTGAAAGCTCAAAAATACACGGAACAATGCGTTCGCACTGCCTGTCCAGGCCAAACTAATTGAACATGCACGGATGTTTTGCAGCACTAACGCAATAACTTGTCTACAGATATAACTTGTTGTCACCATAAATGACAGGCAAGCAAGTGAACTACATAGTTCTGTTTTTGTACAATTTCATCACAAACCACACCAACATATTTTACTTACATAAGCAGCACGCATACTACGTACTTGTTCATACAAACTAAGAGCTACGGATGCAGTCGTTTGCCAACAGTAAACATAAGGAATAAAGGGTCTCAACACCCGACTTTATGGCACTGGGCAGGCTATCCAATAGTGAGGAGATTTAACAAAATAAGAAGCACAAACCACTGTGCCATCGAAATGACCTCTACATCTTTCTATGCGCGAAATATTGACGCGAAACAAATTGCAATTACCTCTTAACAATCAAAAACCTGATGCCGACGGATAAGACACAAAACGAGCTTCTTGCGGACGTTCGTTTGTTCCACGGAGGAAGGAATGTTCATATCCGAGGCTTTTTCAGGGGACTGCTCTTTAGGCCATCTCATCAGCCGTAACGTTCACAGTTTTTACTTCGCCCCAGCTTGTCTAGCTTTAAAGCGGATTGCGGATAAAAACAAAAAAACTGCTCCGTGGCAATCAAGGTGTTTTGGTGATGTCACCAAAATGGCCACGTGGGCGAAACGAATCGACTTGCAAAAAAAAACCGTCCCGTACGTCACGCGTTTTCCCTTCTTCCCGCCACGCTGCCACTTGCCTCTGTCCTCGTGCAGGGCCCTCAAAGCTTCTGTGCTCATGCAGGGCCCTGCAGGGAACGGAAAGGACTGTGACGCATTCCCTGACATCACAAAGTAGCAGCGCCACCATCACCCTTATTAACGCTGAACAGACTGTTCGCACTTAAAATTCGCGGCCACGAGTGACAGATGCCTAACTTGTGCCTTCTACTGTTGTAGGCAGCCTTTTTATTTGGTTAATCTTTTTGTTAATAACTTCTGTGACTGTAAATTCCCGTACTTCTTGTACCAATCGGTGTTGACTTATGTTCTTATCATGCTTGAATCGGTACGTTTACAGCTTGCACCGTGTCAAAAGCTTCCACCACACTCAGTATCATGTGAAACTAACCGTTGTTACTACGCTATGCGAAAGACCGTCTCTCTTCTTAGCGTCAACGTGTCTTACTTTGCTTTTACTTTGAGCGGGAGACGTATAATCTAATCCAGGTCCCAGAAATGATGAAGTGCTTACCCTCATAAAGGAATGTCACGACAAGACAACCCAAAGCTTAAATGATATCAAACAGCGCTTTATAGCCCTGAAGACCCGTGTCACAAGCATTAAAAATACTTTGAACAGCGTGGCAAAGTTCAAATACAACTTTGACGCTGTCACCTAACCTGTGAATGAAGTCAAGTCGAATATAAGCAGGACAAGCAGACAGCTAGTTGAAGTAGTTGAGCATGTCAACTACAGAATGAGAACGAACAACCTTATAGTCAAAGGCCTTCCTGAAGGTGATTGCGATGGTTACACAGAGACAGAACGAATCGTCCAAAATTCGTTCACTGGTCACCTTAAGATTACCGCTGGAGTTATCAAACGAGCACACCACTTTGGCCAACACCGTCCCGGCTTTCAGCGTCCGATCATAATTAAGTTTCTGAACTTTATATCTAAAATGGATGCCCCGCGCAATTCGTACAAGCTTAAAAACCTGGCGACACCAAAACTTTGACTTGAAAATTTTTCACCGAGTGTTCAGATCGCAAGCGGAAAGCTTCGGGACTTCGCCAGGAGCAACCGCCCTGATAACGCCCAATTTTCAGTATGTTTTAACAAGCTTCACCTTCAAGGAAAGGTTTATCAGTTTGATCAAGCGACTGGTTTGGTTGTACAGGCATCTTCAGATCCAAACGATCTGCCAAATCATGTTCAGCGGCCCTCGATGAGCGTCCTCCACCTATTGGTTCATTTTTGATGCTTTTGAATAACTTTCATCGCATATACCATAAAACCAACATCTTAAAAGCCATTATGCAGACCTGCTCTGCATAAATTGTTATCAGTACCGAAACGTGGCTATCGGAGGATATTACAAGCAGCGAACATTCGTTACCATCTTCATTCGTCATCTTCCGCAAAGACAGAAATGGCTCCCGAGGTGGCGGTGTGCTTGACGCGATGAAGGAATTATACCACCCGTCTCAAATTCCAGTAGAATCACCCCTTGAAGTAACCTGGGCCTCATGTCACATCGGTCATGTCGCTTGCATTATTGGCGGCTGTTATCGATCCTCCGACAGCAGTTCAGAGTTTTCAGAACTTCTTGGTGACGCCATTGAGCAAGTTACACACAAATTTTCTCATTCACTCCTATTCTTAGGTGGTGACTTTAATTACCCAGAAATTGACTGCCCACTTTGTCTGCCCTTCATCACAACAATCTATCTTACTGCATTTGTTTCCTTCAGCTGCTTCTTTAACACAATTTAACCCAACTTATACATAAACCGACGCGAAAGGATCGGGTTTTAGACTTAGTCCAAACTAACAACCCTGAGATCTGTAGCACACGCGTGCTGAAAGAAATCAGTGATCACGGGGCTCTCCATTACTTGGTTTCGCTTCCCGTTGCAAAAAAATTCAAAACTAAAAAACAATAACCTAAACTATGCGCGTACCAACGTAACAAAAATGAAGAGTATGTTACAGACTTTTGCAGCTGTTTTTTTTTTGAACGCCGTGACGACCGTACAATTAATAAAAGCTACTGTTTGTTCCGAGACAATCTTACGACGAAAATGGAAGCTGCCTGCGTCCCGAAACTAACAATCAGTTCTAGATCAGATTACCCATGGTTCACACGAGACGTAAAACATGCCTTAAACAAAAATAAAAGGGTTTACAGAAACGCTGGTCACTCGAACTGTCCTGGATATTCCTAAAGATTACTAAAACGTTTTAGCTCACACAAAACGTGCCATTTTTCCAGCGAAAGACAAATGCTTTAATGACACGCTACCTAACCTCACGAAAACAGACCATGAAAATTTTGCAAAATTGTGAACCCTAAAAGTGACCACTCAACACCACTATTATTGAGGCAAGACGGCAGCATCTTATCTGTAGAACACTCTCCAGAAAAGTTTAATAAGCACTTTACTGAAGCATTCACTGATGAACTTCCTCTGAACGATTCTCTTTCCCTGCCAAAACTGGCATTTCAACACCTTTTTCCAGCACTCCTAATAACGGAGAATGGAGAAGCTAGCTCAATTATTCGGCTTCCTTTCAATACCAGTCCCGGTCCCTATGGCATCAGTGCCAAAGTGCTTAAACAAACCTGACAGCATTCAGATAACTGGCTTGCATTCATTTTTAAGCCATTTCTTGACTCTGCTCAATAACCAGGCAACTGAAAATCTGCTCATGTAGTACTGATATTTAAATCTGGTAACAGAAATCACCCCAACAAATATAGGCAGATTTCACTCACGTCGATTTCATGTAAGCTACTAAAACATTTCATATTCTCCAAGGTAATGGGTCATCTCAACCATAGCAGTTTACTTCTTTACAATCAATATAGATTTAGAAAAAATTATCATGTCAGACACAACTTTTCGAACCTGTTCCAGCCCTGCACACAGCTCTGCATATGTCCGTTGACAGCCATGCAATTATCATAGACATTTCAAAGACTTTTCACTGTGTTCTTCATAACCGCCTCATGTTAAAAATGCGTGACTTTAGTCTCTACGAAATAACTACTACTTGGATTCAAGAATTCCTAAACAACAAATCTCAGTCAATTAAACTTGACCACTTCATAACTCATTCATCTCGATTAACATCTGGTGTAACTCAAGGCAGTGTACTGGGCCCTCTTCTCTTCCTGGTATACGTCAATGACATAGCGTCTAACATAACTTCGTCTATCCGTCTTATTGCGGTTGATTGTGTAGTTTATAGGAAAACTACTTGCACAAAAGATGTTGCCGATCTACAAGTAACCATCACCACGCTAAGGGATTGGTGCAACAACTGGCAGATGGAAATAAACGTCGAAAAAACTAAGCACGTATTATTTACTAATATCACTTCTGTATGCTCAAGCTCTTACAAAATAAACGATTCGGTAACCAAAAAAGTCTTGCCACTTAAGTGCCTGGGCGTAATAATTTCTTCAGATTTAAGCTGGGCAGCCCATATAGAACATATTACTAATAAAGCTCTCAGAAAGCTCGGCCTTCTTAAGCGACGCTTGCATTTCACCTATAAAGATACAATACTGCTCGCTTTCCCATCGTTGATCAGGCCATCTCTAGAATACGCTTCAGTCATTTGGCATCCTTACTTTATAGGCCTCACTAACATGCTTGAAATGGTACAAAATAAAGCTGTTCAGTTCATCTCATCATTCTACTCACGTTACACAAGTGTTTCTTTACTAAAAGCAGAGCTTTGCCTTGCAATACTTGCCATGCGAAGGCGACATACCCGACTATTGTTTTTTCACTCTCTATACCACAAGAACTTACCCTTTACCCAGTCCAATATCTTATACGCCCTTTATATCTCAAACCGCTTTGATCATGCACACAAGATGGCCACAATTTTCGCCAGGACGAAGAAGTTTCAATATTCACCATTATCATTCTGCATAAACGAGTAGAACTTCCTTTCACCTTACATCGCTGAAGTAACAGATCCTTCCCTAGTTCGCTCAATGCTACAGGGCTATATGCATATCGAGTAACATTTAAACCTGTGCCTGGTTGTCCTCGTTTTATTTACAGTCATTGTTTGCGATAGCCATGCAATGTCATTATATGCGAATTTCATTAGTTTTCATGATTTTTTCTTCGAATTGGTAAATGTATTTATTAGCGAATGTTCTGGTTCAATCTCTCGCTGTTTCTTTTTTTGTTAATTTTGGTTGTTTATTTTTTGTTTACCAGATTAGCTCAGACAGATTAGCCACACAGATTAGCTCGCGCCAGTCTATCTCCTTCGTCTTCTTCAGCTCCATGCACTGGCACGTAGCATGACCCCCGGCGGCGGAGGCACCATCCCGGTGCTTTAAAGGTCGTTATCTGACGCATTATTGTAGGGCTTGATCCGCGAGACGTGTACGATATCACTGGGCCACATAGTAGATGATGATGGACAGATGGGGCTGATATCGTAGGTGACAGGTGTTACTTGACGCAATATACGGTAGGGCCCCGTGTAGTGAGACAGAAGTTTTTCGGGTAGGCCCAGCCGACGATGAGGGGACCAGAGTAAAACGAGGGTACCGGGAGCGAAATGTACGTCTCTATGTTCCGCATCGTACCGACGGCATTGGTTGGTTTGCGACGCCATCAGCCGAGCGCGAGCGAGCTGACGGGCATGATCGGCTGGCGCAATCGCGTCGCGGGCATTCTCGGTGGTGGACGAGGTGTGAGCTGAGAAGACTGTGTCCAGTGGTAATGTCGGCTCTCTTCCGTACAATAAGTAGAACGGCGAAAAGCACGCTGTGTCGTGACGGGATGAATTATACGCGAAAGTTGCGTAGGGTAAGGCAAGGTCCCAGTCTCGGTGGTCGGGCGACACGTACATAGCGAGCATATTTGTTAAAGTGCGGTTAAATCGTTTCGTGAGGCCGTTTGTTTGAGGGTGGTAAGCGGTTGTCAGTTTGTGTTGCGTGGAACAAGGATGCAGAATGTCGGCGATGACTTGGGATAGAAATGTACGGTCACGGTCTGTGAGAAGCTGTCTCGGAGTACCGTGAATCAATATAACGTCCCGTAATAAGAAGTCAGCGACGTCGGTTGCACAGCTGGTCGGTAGAGCTCGCGTAATAGCGTAGCTTGTAGCGTAATCTGTAATAACGGCTATCCATTTGTTTCCCAATGTTGATGTGGGAAAAAGACCAAGCAGGTCTAACCCGACACGGTAAAATGGTTCCGCGGGTATGTCAATTGGTTGAAGATGGCCAGCGGGTAGTAGCGACGGTGTTTTACGACGTTGGCATAGGTCACACGTGGCAACGTATCGGCGTACCGAACGAGCAAGGCCTGGCCAGAAAAAACGGCGCCGGACGCGCTCGTAGGTACGGGATATGCCAAGGTGTCCAGCCATGGGAGCGTCGTGAAGTTCGGTGAGAACACAGCGGCGCAAATGCTTAGGCACAACAATGAGAAGGTCGGGCCCGTCTGGTCGGAAATTGCGACGGTATAGGACACCCTTTTGAATGACAAAGTAGCGGACGGAAGCATCATTTGGGGAGGATTCCATACGGCTGATGATGTCAAGCAGCTCTGGATCACGCTTCTGTTCTTCCCCAATATTAAGAAAGTCGGACACTGACAAGATAGAGTTATCCGTGGGCTCGTCAGTGTCCTCAGGATCGTCGACAGGGTACGGAGAGAGGCAATCGGCATCACGGTGTAGGTGGCCAGATTTGTAGACCACCGAATAGGAAAACTCTTGCAGGCGCAAAGCCCAGCGACCAAGGCGGCCTGATGGATCTTTCAGAGAGTTGAGCCAGCAGAGTGCGTGGTGGTCGGTAACTACCGAAAATGGGCGTCCGTATATGTAAGGTCGAAATTTCGCCACCGCCTGTACAAGAGCCAAGCACTCACGCTCTTTTATCGAATAGTTGCGTTCAGGAGCGGATAGGAGGCGGCTGGCATATGCAATAACGCAATCGTGGCCCTGTTGTTTCTGAGCAAGCACTGCACCAATGCCATGCCCACTTGCACCTGTACGGAATTCCGTAGGGGCAGCAAGGTTGAGGTGTGCTAGAATCGGAGGGGTAGTGAGAAGAGCGACGAGAGTCTAGAACGTAGAAGCCTCTTCGGAGCCCCATGAAAACGGGACTTCTTTCTTGAGGAGCTGCGTAAGCGGCCTCGCTATGTGCGCAAAATTTTTCATCATCATCATCATCATCATCAGCCTGACTACGTCCACTGCAGGACAAAGGCCTCTCCCATGTTCCGCCAGTTAACCCGGTCCTGTGCTTGCTGCTGCCAATTTATACCCGCAAACTTCTTAATCTCATCTGCCCACCTAACCTTCTGTCTCCCCCTAACCCGCTTCCCTTCTCTGGGAATCCAGTCAGTTACCCTTAATGACCAGCGGTTATCCTGTCTACGCGCTACATGCCCTGCCCATGTCCATTTCTTCTTCTTGATTTCAGCTATGATATCCTTAACCCCCGTTTGTTCCCTAATCCACTCTGCTCTCTTCTTGTCTCTTAAGGTTACACCTACCATTTTTCTTTCCATTGCTCGCTGCGTCGTCCTCAATTTAAGCTGAACCCTCTTTGTAAGTCTCCAGGTTTCTGCTCCGTAGCTAAGTACCGGCAAGATACAGCTGTTATATACCTTCCTTTTGAGGGATAGTGGCAAACTACCTGTCATAATTTGAGAGTGCTTGCCAAATGTGCTCCACCCCATTCTTATTCTTCTAGTTACTTCAGTCTCGTGGTTCGGCTCTGCGGTTATTACCTGCCCTAAGTAGATATAGTTTTTTACAACTTCAAGTGCACTATTACCTATCTCCAAGCGCTGCTCCTTGCCGAGGTTGTTGTACATTACTTTCGTTTTCTGCAGATTAATTTTAAGACCCACCTTTCTGCTCTCCTTGTCTAGCTCCGTAATCATGAGTTGCAATTCGTCCCCCGAGTTACTCAGCAATGCAATGTCATCGGCGAAGCGCAGGTTACTAAGGTATTCTCCATTGACTCTTATCCCTAACTGTTCCCATTCTAGGCTTCTGAAAACCTCCTGTAAGCACGCGGTAAATAGCATTGGGGAAATTGTGTCCCCCTGCCTTACACCCTTCTTGATTGGTATTCTGTTGCTTTCTTTACGAAGCACTATGGTAGCAGTTGATCCCCTGTAGATTTCTTCCAGAATGTTTATATATACTTCATCTACGCCCTGATTCCGCAGTGTTTGCATGACGGCTGATATTTCTACTGAATCAAACGCTTTCTCGTAATCTATGAAGGCTATGTATAGGGGTTGGTTATACTCTGAGCATTTCTCTATTACCTGATTGATAGTATGAATGTGGTCAATTGTTGAGTAGCCTGTTCGAAATCCTGCTTGTTCCTTTGGTTGATTGAATTCTAATGTTTTCTTTACTCTGTTAGCAATTACCTTTGTAAATAGCTTGTATACTACAGAGAGCAAGCTGATCGGCCTGTAATTCTTCAAGTCCTTGTCATCTCCTTTCTTATGTATTAAGATGATGTTAGCGTTCTTCCAAGACTCTGGTACTCTTCCCGTCAGGAGACACCTCGTAAATTTTTCACGAAGCGTCGAAAGTAGGAGCATAGTCCGATAAAGCTGCGTATATCCTTCGCAGATCGTGGTACAGGAAAGTTTTTGACCGCGCTGATTTTTGCCGGGTCTGGTTGTACACCGTTGGCGTCTACTAAATGGCCAAGCACTGTGATTTGATGGCGTCTAAAGTGACATTCGGACGAGTTGAGCTGCAGGCCAGCGCGACGGAAGATACCCAGGATGGCTGAGAGGCGCTCTATGTGAGTTTCAAATGTTGGTGAAAAGACGATGACGTCGTCCAAGTAGCACAAACAGGCGGACCATTTGAATCCTCTGAGCAGGGAGTCCATCATTCGTTCGAAGGTGGCTGGAGCGTTACAAAGGCAGAAGGGCATGACCTCGAACTGATATAGGCCATCGGGGATGCTTAATGCCGTCTTTTCACGGTCCATTTCATCTACCTCTATCTGCCAGTAGCCGGAACGAAGGTCTATGGAGGAAAAATATTGAGACCCATAGAGGCAATCAAGCGCATCATCTATTCGTGGCAGAGGGTAGACGTCTTTTTTGGTAATTTTGTTTAGGTGTCGATAATCCACGCAGACACGCCATGCACCGTCTTTCTTGCGGACTAGCACTACAGGAGAAGCCCAAGGACTGCAGGATGGCTCAATGATGTCCTTGGCGAGCATTTTGTCGACCTCACTTTGGATGATGTGACGCTCGGCTGCCGACACCCGATATGGACGCCTATGAATAGGATGCTCATTACCAGTGTTTATGCGGTGGCTCATACCGGTAGCTTTCCCCAACGGACGGCCGCTGATGTCAAAAACGTCGATGTAGGACAGCAGAACCCGGTGGAGCTCATCAGTTTGCTGCGGCGTTAAGTTTGAAGCGATCATCGAAGTAATAGCGCTGTCGGAGCAAGTGGCAGATTGATGTTGAGCGTGGGGTCAGAAGAGGCGGCCAACGCGAAAACATCTACCGCATTGTCTTCTAAAGTGCAGATTAACGCCAAAGAGATCCCTTGTGGCAAAACTTGAGGTGACAAGCTAAAGTTGACAACTGGGAGGCACGTAGAACTTCCTGCGATGGACAGAATGGTGTGCGGTAATGTAATGCCACGGCTTATGAGGACATCGGTGATAGGCGTCAGAACATAGTCCCCGTCGGGACCTGGTGGTATTGAGACGAGCTCTATGTAGGTCAGTGTCTGTGGAGGGAGGCGTGCGTGTCCCGTTGTGCATAGGCGACTGGGCCTTTGTGTAAGAGGTTCTGTTGCGGGCAAGTGTAGACGGAGCGTACTGGTCGAACAGTCTATGAGGGCAGAATGCGCGGACAGGAAGTCGAGGCCTAAGATTACGTCATGGGGGCATTTATCAAGGACGGTGAAGAGAACAACTGTGTGTCGATCGGCAATGCTCACACGAGCGGAGCACATTCCCACGATAGATGCTATTCCACCATCCGCAACACAGACGAACTGAGTGGTCGCAGGTGTGAGAACTTTCTTGAGCTTGCGGCGAAAATCACTCGTCATGACGGAAAGTTGGGCGCCGGTGTCGACAAGAGCCGTGACATATACGCCGTCTACTTGTACGTCTATGAGGTCCCGTTTTGTCGGTATCGTCAAAAGAGGATTTTCGGTCAGTCCGAGCGATGCAGCGCCAACTCCGGGGGCTGCAACGCTTAGTTTTCCGTCGGGGAACCTTGTGGGAAGGCGGGGGAAGATGGTCGGCGGGCCTGTGAAGAACGAGACTGGCGACGTTGGGGGGATGGAGAGCGGGAGTAGCGTTGTTCAGAAGCAGGTTCCTGGGCAAAATGGTCGCGGCTGGTCTCATGGCGATCGGCAGGACGTGCATAGAAGGGACGAGAGGACGGTTGTGCAGGAGGACCCCAGCGACTTCTGCAATGGCGAGAAATGTGCCCGATTCTGTGACACGAGAAGCATATTGGCTTTTCATCGTGTGTTCGCCATGCGGACGGATTACGGAACGCTGAGGGAGAGCCGGTCGGGAAGGGACGTGCAGGCGTGTATCGGGGCTGGTAGTCGGTGCGGGGAGGCGGTGAGATAGAGTGAATTCCCAAGCTGGCGATTTCCTGCCGGACGACTGCTTGAATTAGAGGCAACGTATTGGCGGAGAGGGGTCGGGGGACGTTGGTCCCACCTTAGCTGGAGCAGCCGCTTCAAGCTCCGCCTGACGATTCGCGTCAAGTTGTCACAGGTGTCTGGTGGATGATATGTATCGAGACACGAGGACGTCGCAGTGGTGTTCGGGAGGCGCTGGAACTGATGGGAGATGCGTCTGCTTTTAGCTTGTTGGAACTGGCGGCATTCTTGAATGATCGATTCAACAGATGACACATTGTTGAATACCAACAAGTTGAACGCATCGTCGGCAATACCCTTTAGGATATGCGCAACTTTTTCAGGTTCAGACATATTTTCGTCAGCTTGGCGGCATAGTGAAAGGACAGCCTGAATATAACCGATGTAGGGCTCCGTGGAAGATTGTGCGCGAGTCGACAACTCATTTTTCGCAGCTTCACGACGGCCAGAGATGTTGCCAAAAAGCTCACGGATATTTGCCTTGAAGCTGTCCCAGCTTGTTATGTCATGCTCGTGGTTATCAAACTAAACACGAGGGGTTCCGTCGAGGTAAAAGATGACGTTTGCGAGCATAAGAGTGGGGTCCCACCTGTAAGTGGCGCTGACGCGTTCGTAGAGGCGTAGCCACTGGTCGATGTCGGAACCCTCGCTTCCCGAGAACACGCCGGGGTCTTTGTGCGCGGGAAGCGTCACGAAAGTTGTTGCGGGCGCTGGGTTGACAGGTTGGGCAGAAGGGGGAGCGACCGGAGAGGATGTAGCCGAGTCTTGGGTGGTCATGTTGTAAGCCGCGAGGAAGCGTCCGCTTCGGAGTTCCGTGGCGAGGACGGGGATCACACAACTCCACCAAATATGTTACGGGAAGGAGACTGACTCAGAGGGGTAGTCACCGATGTATTTTCAGCCGGTTAAGCGAGCAGCGCCAGCGACACAGATTAGCTCGCGCCAGTCTATCTCCTTCATCTTCTTCAGCTCCATGCACTTGCACGTAGCAATATGGTTTGTTGCTTTGTTTACTTTCGCTTTGCTGAGAGCCTTCTGATCACTAGTGTAGCCACCGAACGTGTAACGCGGTGGAGTGAGTAATTTCTACTTTATATCACATTACATTGATGTGCTTTTAGAATTCACCTCCGACAAGGATTACTTGTACGTGAATTCGTTTTCGCTGCGGGAGTACGGGAACAGTTCCTGATTTCAGGGGACTGTGCTATGGTTATTTTTCTCATTTACTGCGCATTTCAACGTGGCACTTTCGTAGTTGTGCCTCTGCATGTAACAGAAATTTTGGAAGACAATGCTCACAACTTCTATTCAAGGTTATGCCAGGGTAGCGTTGATTTGATTGATATGTGGGATTTAACGTCCCATAACGACCATTTGATTATGAGAGACGCAAGGTAGCGTTAAAAAATAGGCATGGTACACTAGTGGCTGACCGTTTGAATTAGATTGCTCTGCAAATTAAGAAAAGCGACCGTGTGCCTTTCTTCAAATAATGGCAAAAGCATCATTTTAAAGTCGTTGTTTTCTTCAAATAGCGGCATATATAGACGCTTAACAAAGCGAGTTTGTGTTTTTGTTTTTGAATTTTAACATTTCAATCCTCCAAGGGTGCCTGAGTATGCAATTTTTTTTCCATCTTCTTTTCGCTTTGCATTTGCGGATGCTCTAATATGACAAATTCAAATAGACGTAACCTTTAAATCTCTGTAGCTTCCGTGTACAAGTTCACACAGCGGCCTCTTCTCAAAATTTTTGTCCTGTCATCTTTACCTGCAAGCTCAGAAGCACATTCGTTAATGCAGGAATGACCTTTGCACCTATATGCACTTATATTATTGCCAGGAATATGGCTTGTCACGCGTCTTAGCAAGCTCTAGCTCAAAGAGTCTAATACGATTCGTGTAAGTCCTCACTGTCTTATTATCCTCCGTGATTCCTTTCTCAATTTGTTTAGTGGCTATTTCAATTTGCCTTTCTGGATAAAAATTTTCCTGTACTTGCTCATCTGGTCTCCTTCCCACTTTCACTGTTCTTCCAAAACTTAGCTTGATACGTTTGTGATCACTACCTAGACTTCTGGAGCCACCTTCATCTATGTGCATTCCCTTGAGCTTGTCATACATCCTATGTGACATCAGTGCATAATCTATCGTCGACTGCAGCCTTCCTACCTCTTATGTTATTTGCACTTCATTCTTCTCGGTACTGTTGCAAATGATCAAATCAAGCCTTTCACACATATCCATGATCATTTTGCCTGTCGGGTCAGTATACCCATCTATATCTTCTATGTGCGCATTCATGTCTCCTAGTATAATTATCTCGCACTCTCTTTGTAACTCCTGAATGTCCTTTGATATACACTCTAACATTGCCTGGTTTTCCTCTGGCCTTTGCTCCCGTCCACAAGTACACGAAACCAAGGAGTGTCATTTGACCTGCCACTTTCCCTTTTAGCCATAAATGTTCTTTGCACTCCTGCTTGGCCCTTTGCCAGTCTGTACTTTTATGAATGAATGCCCCATTACCAACCCCCTTTCTGCTGCCTTCTGTTCTATTACGATATTCCCACGCGTAGTCCGGATTGTTCGGAGGTTGTTCCATGTCCCTGAGATGTGTTTCAACAAAACCTTATACCATCGGCCTCTCTTCCTTTAGCTGTTCTTCTATCTCTTCCCACTTCAGCCTGTTCCACCACTCTGCATGTTAATATACCCTATGTCTAAATTGGCTCGGCGCTCGTGGCTACGTCTATTTATGCACCGGACGCTACCTATCTTAGATATTGGTGCCACTTTGGGATCGTATCTGTGCATACCACCTGTCGAAGAGTCTCCCTGGTTGTTTTTCTCGTTACTAGATATCCTGCACCCCGAAGGGCTCGCTTGCCCCCCAAAAAAGCTACTGCGCGTCTTGCAAGTCGCCAACCCACCTCATGACCTAGCCGCCCATCGAAGTGAATTCTGTCTCGTTGAAAACCACCCCACCTATGCCCCTCTCTGTTTATTTCCACCACCTCAAAGCCTTTCTCTCGGCTCATCCGTCATATCTCTTGGTTTGCGTTGACAACCGCTCTTTGCAGGTCGCTATCACGCACCGGTACCTCCGGTATCGTGCATATCACTACCTGTACCTCAGGAGAAGTGGCGCGCATGTCATCGACGCCTTTCGCCAGCGGGGTTGCTAGTCCTGCTGTATCTTCATTTAAGACATCGTTCAAACCGCCTGAAATTATCACGAGGTTTCGTCTATGGGCTGTAGTTTTGAGTTTTGCGCTCGCTTGCCTCAAGACTGCTTCAAGCTTGCGTCCTGGGAACGCCCCTACTGCAACCCTTTTGTCACCTCTTACCCTCTCTTTGATGGCTTCTGTACATCAATTTAAATTCGAGTCCCCGGCGATTATCACATGTTGTGACTTTTCAGCTGGAGCGTCCTGCACCTGGGGGCTACTTGCACCTGTGACGCCGGCTGCTTTGTCCCCTCCCAGCCCCACCACTACCTCGCTGAAGCTGGGCCTTGCGACAATTGAACCGGCTAAACCTGTTTTTTCCAAACTTGCTTGCTCTTTCTTCTCCACCGTTCTGGTGGCCGGTTCCCTACTGTTCTCTCCATAGGCCGCTTTTTTATTCAGCTTCGCTAGTGCTTCCTTGGCGGACTTCAGTCTTTCTCCCATTGCCCTCGTTTTCTCTTGCTCTGTCGCCAACACAGTCTCGAGCTCGGCGATTCTCATCAGCAGTTCACTCTGGGCAACCATCATTTTCTCCATTTTTTCCTCGACCTCAGACTGCTTACACTTCGCGTCAGCCTCTTCTCCATGCGCTTCTACGCTTGGGTCCACTTTCAAACCCACTCCACATCCTGAACACTTTACAGTCTTTTTAACCATGTCTTTCTGGCACCAATTCTCCCTATACTCGATAATTACTAAACTCAAGCCCTGCACTACAAAAAAAAGAAAGTCTAAGCTCTACTACAAAAATTTGCGTGTTCAATGTACGCGCACCTCCCCTACGGGATGGCAAAAGAAAAAAAACAACAAAAAATTCAAACACACATACCCTCACTAACTAATAAATACCTCGTGACCAGCCCCCGAAAAAGCCGTACCATAAAATAAGTGCCACGAAGATTTCAACCGCTGCCTTATAATTATAAAAACAAGCTCAAAACATACAAAAATACTTATCTGCGCAGTCGATCCGGAGCGCTCAAAATCCGGAGCGATCCGGAGCGCCAGGTGCGGTGCACTTCAGCGCCACATTGGGGATAAATTTCAGTCCATACTAGGGCGTTGCCAACAAAAAGACCGCCTCGGGAGTGTCCACTTTGTGGACATATAGAACACTTGCTTGGGTGAGTGTGTAGCTATTTTTTGTCAACTTATTGTGCACTGCTTAAATGACGAACGCTTGGGATGAACGTCTAGAAGGACACAAGCGCCACCTTTCAACTGGGTTTATTGTGCAGGCATATTATGCTTTTATGCAATTGCGTTTCATGGTTACAGAGAAGTTTTGCGAAAACAAATCACAAAAAACTTATACAGTAAATATGAAATGACCAGTCATGCCGAGGTAAAACGTACCTATCGCACATCTTTCATTACAGGTTAAGATACATTATTTCTTTCTGCTTCAGTGTCAAAGAAGTCATACTGATGCATTCATCTTCTAGGCGGATAATCTCGGATGCCTCAATTATTTTGCGCGTCCTATGATGATTCTACCTGGCTATCACCTTAGTTTTACAGAAATCTGACTGGCATCCACAATCTCTAATGCAAGCCTAGGTGGCCGGCCTTGCACCTATTTGTGCACATTAATGTAGTGCTCCCACAGTCTTTCGTTTAGGTACATACCCTAAATTAAACATAATGCGACAATGCGTTGATGGACATGTCCGATTTAGCCTTCACTGATTGGCTGGAGCTGGCGCGCACCGCGCCATTCGTTTCCCACCTTTTTTTTTGATAAACTCAATTCGACGCTATACGCAAGGTCCATTTAAATTTGTCGCGAAGGCTCGGGCCAAACGCAGTTCAGAAGTTATTGCTAGTGACATCAACATGAGCAGTTCTGGGAGCTGCTGTATAACCGCGACTAAGTGTGGAGGGAACAAACACTAAGAGTGAAAAACCAAGTTTTGTTCAAAGTCGAAGCAATCAACAAGTTTTACAAATGAGTTTTTTTTTCGAACAATTTTATGTAGGTATCAATAACAAAAAATAATTATGGTTTTTATAATTGCGAAAATATTCTTTCTAGCGCGTTCTGCCCAGACTAATTTTAATCACTGCAGCCCTTGCACTACATGAGTACATATGGCAAGGCCCACTTGTAACATTTGTCTGCAAAGACACACCCCCTTGTATGTTTCAGTGCTCTGCCCTTGCTTGCGTTTTCTGTTGTGCGTGAAATTGCTAGGTCCATTTTATTGTTGGTGAACGTCTTCTGCTGTGCAGTGCCTAACAAGCAGTGGAACGATACGAATTACATTTAACGCCGAGTGCTTTCGTCGGTAGCTGCGGAAACGATGTGATGTGCAGGGATACAGTGGCAACAAACGTATAACTGGTGACCCATGTCTTCTATATAAAAAACGAGGACAATGGTTCAGAATTTATTGCTCACTCGATTTTCATTTATGAATGTTCCTGCAGCCTGGTTTCCTTCTTGAGCATGCAGTGCCAACTATGTGTGTCATCAGTGAGCATATTTGCAAAATATCTATTACGGTGCAATTCGCATATCTTTATTCGTGGTCAGTGTTGCGGACGGGAGTGCTCATGGGCTGCGGCATCATCCTGGTAGGCTGGGGAACCAGGACGCTGAAGTTAGGGAACTCCTGACGTATGACGGCTTGAGTGAGCGAAACTGTTGTCCAGTTGTCTCTCGCAGGGGGCTGATAGGAAGCGGGTGCCATGGCCTCCAGCTCCTGGCGAACCATCCTTGTGATATTGGCAGGAGGCGCAAGTGAACGGGGCGCTGCAGAATCTTCGCAAGACGAAGTCGCAGCGGTGTTTGGTAGTCTCGTGAAGTGGTTGGTTTTCACCTGCTTTTAGCTTGTTCAAATCGTCGCCATTCAGATATGATGAAGTCAAAAGTGGTACAGTTCTTACACATTAGTATGTTGAAAGCGTCATCAGCAATGCCTTTCAACACGTTCCTGATCTTGTCCGCCTCGGACATGTTTTTGTCAGTCTTCCGGCACAGTGCCAGTACGTCTTGAATGTACGTGACGTACGGCTCCGTCGATGATTGAACACGCGACGCGAGTTCTTGCCTGGCTGCCCTCTGACGAGCAATTGACCCACCGAACAGGTCGCGAAGCTTTTGCTTGCATGTGTCCCAGCTGGTTAATTCTTATTCATGCGTCTCATACCAGGCGCGTGCCGTACCCCGTAGGTAGAATAGAATATTTTCCAGCATAAGCGTCTCGTCCCACCTGTAGTGCTTGCTGACGCGTTCGAATAATGCGAGCCATTCTTCGACGTCCGTGTTGTTCGTCCCGGAAAACGTGCCAGGGTTAAGAAGACGGGGGGGGGGGGGAATTACAGGTGGTGATGGAGCTGGCGCAGATTGCGAGGCCCGAGTGGCGGTTTCAGACATCGTGGCTGGACAAAGCTGGCGTCCATTGCGGAGTTGCAGACCCTGTGTTGTGAAGTCGCCGCACCTTCCACCAAAAGATGTTACGGGGAAGAATTATTCCCCGACAGCAAGTCTTGCTAAAAAGAGCGCACAGTCATGCAGGCCAACGGGGGAAGCTTGAGAGACCAACCCACAACAACCACGTTGTCGTCTACCTCTTTTCGGGTGCCAGTACAGCTGTGCTGAAGCGACAGCTCCATACACGTATCAATATCACTACTTTGGTGTGATTAAACGTCATTTTTTTCTGTTAAAACAAAATCACAAGCATTATGTATGCGAAAAGACATGCATGTGTATGTGTGAAACAATTAAGCCACGCTGCAGATATCACATCTATACGCTGCTACACATTTGGTTCCCTTATTCCGTCAGCGGAAGACCCCACGAACAGCGAATGAAATTTCGAAGACAAAGTTTTCTTGTAAAACCAAGGCAAAAGTGAGCGCTAGTACACCTAAACATACCTATTTAGGCATGAGTCCGCTTTATATTTCCTGGCGATGACTTGAAGCGCACTCGTAGATGAGCCACCGGCAATCGCCTTAGTGCGAGTAATTAGCGATCAGGGGCGTATTAAAAGTATTTAATATCAAAATTTGCGCTAGTACATGCAAAATGACGTCACTTGTTACCAGCTATTGCGTCACATTCGCTTTAGTTTTTTGTTCCGCCTGAAGTGTTCCCTTCTCACAGCGATGGTGCGAAGCCCTATGAGCAGCTGATCAACCGCCATTTTCTGAACGTATGGGCTTCTATGGAGCTTTCGCTACCAGTCTATATATACCTTGCTATATACAGCTATCGCAACGCTCGACAGAAATGAGTAAGACGGAATGCATTCAGACCCAAGGAATGCTGCCCCTAGAGAGGCACTTTCGGACGCACATCTCGGACGCTATGCGTCAACGCTAATCAAGTTAGCGGTTGAATTTGGTTTATCGCGGCCGTCCGCCTGACAGTCCCGATACGCATTCCCTGCACTCCTCATCAATCATCTCGACACGTTAATATGCATGTTCAGATTTATCAAGTTTGTTTAACAATCCAGTTGCTGTACATTTCGCCCACTTAGTTTCTTAGTACGCTGGGATGGTGCTTGCGGGTTCGGTGTGCCGACGTGGTCATGAGCGCTATTACGTCATGACTCGCCGTTTATTTGCGTGTCTAAACGCGTTCCGACAACGTAGACATGTCTACGATCACGCCTCTGCTTTCCGCCGGTCCATCGGCCACCCCTGCTTTGAAAAATAGAGCGTGCTTGGACGCTCGCTATCGGCGTGCTCTCGAGCAAACATGCCACCTGCCGGCGTTTTGTGGCCCCACCCACCACTTTCATTTGCTATCTTTTTTTTTCGTTGCGACTGTACGTCTGTATCAATATAATCTAGGAACGTTGCTATGAACTACGTCACACTCCTTGAGACAAGTACCGTGGCAGTTATGTGGACAACCGAATGTTCATCATGTTTTCATACACAATGCCGGGTCACACTCAAGTAATCCTCGAACTGTTTCCCCCCACACAATTGAAAAAACATTTCAGCACATAACGTTCACAACATGGTTCAAAATAACCGATCTCGCACACAACGACTGTTCGAATACTACGCCGTCTCTTGTTTTTGTTGTGCTTGTGGTTTGATGTACGCACCCATAAGCAGGCATTAAAGCAAAAAAAAAGAATAGCACGCCGTCACAGGTGCTTGTGGTGTAGTGGTTGTCACATCCGCTTTACACGCGGAAAGTCCCAGGTTCGATCCGTGGCAGGCACGCGTTTTTTTTTTCTTTTCGGGACGCGTTTGTACATATCATCAACTTACTCCATGGTCACCTGCAATTATTTTCTTCCCAGTCTAAAAATATATTCTCATGAACTGTAAAATAATCACATCAAAGGTTATGTCAGTGACAACATCCAAACAGCCGATTATTTCTTCGCTTTTTCTACTCAATAGAAGGGGCCCGTTAAAATAGCCCTCTAGCAGTTGCAGCCCTCACGATTAAGAAACCCTTGCAACGGTCTGGCACACGGCCACAGCACGACGCCTTGTTTTTCCATCTGTGCCAATGGTGTAGTGGTCAAATGGCAAACTTAAAAGTCCGGAATAAAGACAGAATTCTTGGGGTTAGTCGCTATGGAATTTCACTTCCGGCCACCGCAGTGTATATTCCACCAAGAAAGTGTGCAAACCACACGAACACGTGCCAAACTACAGTTACTGCATAAAGTAGTATATATAGTAACTCTATGCCAAACTGCCTGTCCGGATGGATGGATGGATGGATGGATGGATGGATGGATGGATGGATGGATGGATGGATGGATGGATGGATGGATGGATGGATGGATGGATGGATGGATGGATGGATGGATGGATGGATGGATGGATGGACGGACGGACGGACGGACGGACGGACGGATGGATGGATGGATGGATGGATGGATGGATGGATGGATGGATGGATGGATGGATGGATGGATGGATGGATGGATGGATGGATGGATGGATGGATGGACGGACGATTGGATGCATGGATGGATGCATGGATGAATGGATTGGATTGGAATTGGTTTGGATTGACGAACGGATGGATGGATGGATGGATGGATGGATGGATGGATGGATGGATGGATGGATGGATGGATGGATGGATGGATGGATGGATGGATGGATGGAAGGATGGATGGATGGATGGATGGATCATGCCGCGTCAACCAGCTGTGGCATATCTGACGTACCCCAATTATCCATCCTTGGCACGATTATTCTTCATATGTACACAAGTCCGAACGATATGCTGACAGCTAACAAGCGTAGCGTCCCGGTCATGGCGCGGGTTCGACCCGCCATGATCAGCTGTGAAGAAAAAGGGTGGAGCTGCGCAACGCCTGCTGTGACTCTGTTCTTTTTCCCCGTCGTCCCTAATACTGAGAAGGATCTCTTAATTACACAGCTGCGCACACAGCAACAGAACACGCCCCTACTTTATCAACGCGTGGTTCATTCTGTTAAGTACATCGCACACACACTCGCGAACAAGTTAATCAAAAACACACTCACAAAATGCACGGCGGATGACGCATCGTTTTTTCTCTAACTCTAAAACACGATATCCTAATCGAACAGCAGCATACACAGTAAGAGAACGCGCCCCGACTTCTGCAACGCGCGTTTTACGTTTATTCCGTTGATTGAAACGGCCAACGTACCTCACACAATCCCAAAATGCACCGCGGATGACACCAAACCCTCACAGAGAAGACACAACTACAGAGGCAAATTTCTCTG
The DNA here is from genome assembly GCF_043290135.1 of Rhipicephalus microplus. Classification (NCBI taxonomy): domain Eukaryota; kingdom Metazoa; phylum Arthropoda; class Arachnida; order Ixodida; family Ixodidae; genus Rhipicephalus; species Rhipicephalus microplus. Next base: position 327,904,906 of record NC_134710.1, on the reverse strand, counting down.
CCAAATCTGTCGCCAGTCTTGAAACAACCACCCCAAAGTCTGGTAACTGGGGTATGATGAGACGCTAAACAGAATCTTGCCTAATTTTTAACGGGTATAGCTTCTATGTAGTTTCTCGCCGCGGTAGTCTAGTGGCTAAGGTACTCGGCTGCTAACCCGCTGTTCTCGGGATCGAATCCCAGTGGCAGCGGCTGTATTTTCGATGGAAGTAAAAGTACTCTAGGCCCGTGTGCTCTGATTTGGGTGCAAATTAAACAACCCCAGGTGGTCGAACTTTCCGGATTCCTCCCCTACGGCTTCTCTCATATTCATATGGTGGCTTTGGGACGTTAAACCCCACATATCAATCAATCAAATCTATCAAGTTTCTATGTGGTGCCGAAAGTCAAACTATAGCCACTTCACGAACAAGCGCGGCTGTCGTTATAGCACAGAGCTCTGAGGTGAAGCAGAGTCACTCACGAAAACATGGGCTAATAGGCGTCATATCACACACTTGCGGGGCACACTGCTCCAGCGTGTGTGCACGCCTCACCGAGGTCAGCTATGCGCGCGTGCAGTGCGCGCACAGAACTTCTCCGTCAGCCACAGCTGAAGGGGCTCTTCAGTGAATACCTGTGAATGGTGGTCATGACAATGACGGTAAGATAAATAAATGCTCTGCCTACGCGATTAGATACTGCGAGCACGACATCAGGCGTGACAGACACGAGAAACGTTTTGTTAACTTCGCCACCGATATTGTGAACAGCGACTAGAAAGTGCGATCGACTCCGTGCCACATAAGCGATTGATTGCACCCTATCACTAACTTTATGCATAGCTGGAAAAAACCGCCAATTCACTGACATGCTTTACTAGTTTTCGCGCGATGTCAACGCACTTCACCCGTCATCGCTTCGCGAGACGGCTGGTGACATACTTACGGGCCTCCAAGTATTCTAAGCCATTTCATTGCTCTGGTGTCGCGAAGTTTGCCCCGTGAATTAGAGAACTGGTGATATCCACACTGTACACTATGTGATAAGAATCAACATCGTTCGTGAAGTAGTCCTCGGATAATAGCACCAAGCGCTATGGCCACCGCATTTGATTGATTTGTGGGGTTTAACGCCCAAAACCACCATTTGATTATGAGAGATGGCGTAGTGGAGGGCTCCGGAAATTTTGACTACCTGGGGTTCTTTAACGTGCACCCAAATCTGAGTACACGGGCCTACAACATTTCCGCCTCCATCGGAAATGCAGCCGCCACAGCCGGGAATCGAACCCGTGACCTGCGGGTCAGCAGCCGAGTACCTTAGCCACTAGACCACCGCGGCGGGGCATGGCCACCGCATTTAGTGACTTTGATTATGTATACGTGTTGTGCCCTGGGTCAGACTGCGACTTTGCGAAGTCATTGAGCTGTGTCTTTCACGGCATGCCGTATCAAAAGGATTGGTTGCATTTGTTATATTAGCAACACGTAGCAACAACAGTGCTTCTGCATGTGTCTCAGTAATTTATTTTGTTGTGGGGGTGAACTGTTAAAGAAACGATGTCATTAGGTTCAGACAAGGAACATCGCAGAGCTTTGAATGAATGAATAAACTTTATTTAAAGCCCGGCGGTTTTCTCCGTAAACGTATTTATTCTCCATGCAAAAGATAAACATGTAATGAACTGCGAACCCTCATTTAATACCATTTGATAGAGATAGCCAGCCACTTTAAAACACTTGTATTATTTTCTGACATTATTGCTGTGGGGTGCCAGAGATGAACACAGTATGTAAGAAGATGGTGCTCAGCGATCTCTCATGCAGATTGGTCTCCATCATGTATGACAGCCTCTGAGTTCAGTACATACATATTGAAGATTTGTCTATTTGGTTTGTGAATCTGGAACAGGTCGTGTGTGCAAGGGCAATGAAGAAATGACACACTTGGCCAACACGTCAACAGGAGCTGAACCCAAAGCTACATGTCATTATGTTTGCGTGCACAAGAACATAGCGATTTCATTTGTTTATCAGTTCTGCACAAAACAAGACCATATAGCCAATTTTTTGTTATGTAAATCTATAGAACCAAAGTACTAAACTTATCGTCTGTAAACAGGAAGCGAACTTCAATGACATTAGACAGCTCTATTGCTATTTAGTTTTTTTTTTACTTGAAATACGTGTGACGACAAGCTATTATGTTTTGTTATTGGAGATGAAATTGGTAATAAACTGCGAAGTGTGAGGTGCAAATGTGTGCGATATATATTTCGGGAGAAGTTGATAAAGATTTGTGACAGTTTTCTAAGCCTGCAGCTTCCATACTGCCAATATTCTTATTAAAAATATACAGGCGTGCACGAAACATGCAGCACAGTCACATCGAAAACTGAAAAGTAGCCTTTATAGAACCCGTTGTAACCTCTACCGGAATGACTAGCGGTAAAGTCGCAGGGCACCCATTACGCCATAAATTATAATAATTTTTGTGAAGTACAGAAGCACCCACTGTGTTTTTATTCATTATTTTATAGAGAAGCGAGGTATCTATTTAGGATCTGTAATACTTTATGTACTTGTTGTTTATGCTGTGTCTGATGAAAGTGAAGAATTATGGCTGAACACTTTGTGATAAGTAAAAAAAAACTTGTGCAGTTTCCATAGCATGATTGTTATTTTACTCTTCTACCACGCTATTTTACGCATACAAACCAGATTTACTGCTCAACATGACAACTGTATAAGGTAATTTTACAAAAAAAATACTAGTGTGCCCCTGCCTCTCCAAGGTTCAAAGCATCAAGTTTTTTTTTTATTGCAGTAGTCGGAGCAGCATGAAAGGGAAGTCACTTGATGTCTGTGTATGCAAGCTGTGGATAAAGCAATCGCACTGTTTATGGAGTGCCGCAGCGTCACAGTGTCATCAAAATGCCTACCACAGTGGCTTATAGAAAAGCCGTAACCAGCCGCCATCATCAGCAGCAGCACACTGTCAAATGCTAGCAGGTGACTTCAAATCGAAACATTTGTTTTCAAGGCTTTTCAATTGGGGTGGATACATGGACCAACCACCACGTCCAAAAAAAAACAAAATTGAGTATGCAGTAGTGAAATATTATTATAGGATTGAAATAGTAATAATAGTGAAATAGTAATAATAGAATGCCACAGTTTTCTGTTTGACCATGTGAAAAAGTACTTTATTCCACTTTTTTAGAAAAAATATGGTTACAGAATAAGGATTTCTTTCTCTATGTTCTGTGCTTACCCATAATCGTTATCTGATAAATTGTTGTCTTATTCTAGCATACAGGATGTATTCATCATCATCAACCTGACTATGCCCACTACAGGGCAAAGGCCCATCTATATAGGAGGTATTCACGTGACGTCATACGCAAGGGGCCCTAGCACTGCAGTCCCTCTACTTGTGCTCTCAAGCACGAACATCATCGTCGTACCACAGCCAAAGTTCTCGGGAGCACGTGTTATATTGATATTTTTCTAGGAAAACAGGTACGTTTGGTCCAACGCTGCAAAATATGATGCTCTCATATGCCGTAATGCTAGCGGACCAGTAAAGGGGACCAGTTGGTGTAAAGTCCCTAAAAGTAACTAAATGGGGCCATTCGTTTCGCCGTGCAGGCTCCTTTTCACCCCGTGCTTGGTAGCCTTGGTAGTCCAAGCGCCATTTGTCTGTCCTCGGTTTTTTTTTTTTTGCTTCCATGACGGAATCGGCGAGGAGGAGGCACTGCACGGACTTACCCTCCCCTTTGTGCCGGAAAGGGTGCACCTGTGTCTTTAGTTTCTTGCTGGGCTTAATACCTTTACTAAAACCAAACAACACTAGCATGCAGTTGTTTAATTGTAATTGCGAAGTTTAACGTCACCATACTTGAAAAGATAAACGTGTTCCAAATGACTGGAGGAAAGCAAAGGTGATACCAAATCATAAATTAGGTGATATAATCTTTCATTCTAACTACCGACCCATATCTCTTACCAGTACGTGATGCAAGATCTTAGAACATGTAATTTTAAAACACCTGGCAGTATATCTTGAAAAAAAAATCTCATACTAACACCTAGCCAGCATGGATTTAGACGTAGGATGTCAGCAGTGATGCAATTACCGGAAGTTTTTCACGGCCTCGCACATATACTTGACAATCGTCGCCACACAGATACTATATTCCGGGACTTTAGCAAACATTTTAATCATGTGTGTCACAACAAGCTAAGAGGAAAACTAAACGCAATAACTTGCACGGTAAACATTTCTGCTCGGATTGATAATTTCATTTCATTTCATTTCATTTATTTTACCCTGAATCGCTTTATTTATTTATTAAACATTTATTTTACCCTCAATAGCTTTACAGAGGGGAGTGGCGTTCCGGAAAAAAAACTATAACCAAGAGCAAACATAGTAACATCAAAATAATAAAAATTACAAAACATGAAAATTCGATGTTAGGCAGTACAATGAATGTACGTGTAAGTATCATCAGAATGGGGCAAACAGAGTACAAAAATATATATGTACAATATACACTTCACGTGTCATCACGTAAGTAATTCTGTACTGTAGATGAGAACAAGTCGTGACTTGAAATGGAAACCATGTCTGAGGGAAGGTGGTTCCAGTCGTTAGATGTGCGTGGGACGAAGGAATGATGAAAAGTGTTAGTGCGGCAGCTAATGACGTGTACCTTATGTTGATGATCTAAACGAGCTGAGCAATAGGCAGGAGTGGTAATGAACTGACCTTTCAAAAGTGGATGATTGATTATCTTGTGAAAAAGTATGAGACGAGATGCTTTGCGACGTGATTCAAGTGACTGTAGTGAAAGGCTCTGTTTCATTGACGTAATACTGCTAGTGCGATGGTAGTTAGATAGAATGAAGCGTGCTGCGTTATTCTGTATCATTTCAAGCGAGTGAGTAATTTGTTTATCCCCCCCTTTGCAATTCGTCCATATCAATGAATCATCATGCGACATTGTTCCCATCTCTTGTGGTGTACCATGGGGCTCGGTGTTGAGGCTCTTACGGTTTTTAATTTATGTGAACGACACTATCACTAACACGGTATTCAACAAAAAGCTTTTCACAGACGACTGCATTATCTATAAAGAAATATTGTGTTACGAAGACAACCTCATCCTATCAGACTACTCATCATGATAAACGCCTGGTGTGAACAGTGGAAAAGGTCATTATTACTAGCCAATCTCTGTCAATGACGGTGACAGAAAGAAGAACCCCGTCAGAATATACTTACTAACTTAGTGATACTGAACTAAATAAAGTTTATGAACACAAATACCTAGGAATTACTCTAGTGTCGGACCTCAAGTGCAATAAACACATTGTCAACATATCCTCAAAAGCCACCGGTAAGTTGTTCTTTCTTAAAGGCACTTGAAGTCTGCTCAGTTACACAACCTTTTTACGGCCAGTGCTAGAATATGCTAGCGCTGTTTGGTTCCCTCACAATATTACAAACATAAATACACTAGAATAGGTTCAAAGAAAAGCGATACGGTTGATCAATAACAAAAGAAATGTACTGACTATTCCACTGAACGTTTAGCATCATCCGGTTTAGACAAACTGGCAGCCAGAGAAAAACAGGCTCGTATGAAATTCATGCATAACCTTCTGCCCAACCGCTACAACAAAAATTCTTTCAAATATATCACCTTCTCTAGATCCCTGATATCACATAATGTACACAATAAAATGTTAACTGAATACTTCTGCTACTCCAACATGTTCTAATACTCATTTTTTCTTACAGCAGTAAGGGAGTGAAACAGCCTAGATTCAACAGTAGGAAGCATAGAATAATCATCAACCTTTTGGGACGCGATAGAAAATAAGCCCCAACCATGAAAAATAGGAAGTTCTATATTTATCCAAATTGTTTTTACTGACTACTTTAGGTTGCATTAGATTGTATTAACATTGATTCTTACGTTGCATATATAATTTGTATTAGAGAGAACAAAAATTTGTCATTGTACTCAGCAGTGCAAGTATTTTGCTGCCCTCGCGGTGTTATCAGTATGGCCACCTGCTTTGGTCTCCAAATAAGGCTGGCAGTATTGAAAATAAAATAAAGATAAAGGGTTAGATATCTGGTACGCATTACCAATTCCTGAAGTTTTATAAATTGGTACTTTTAGGTTCGCGAGAAATAGAAAACAATGAGATATTCCTGCATTACGCTTTTTTTAATAAATGTATGTAAGGAGAGGTTGGTGCCAATGCGTGGCGCCGGCTACTCCTCTTCTCTTGCACAAAAGTCAACATCGCACATTTTGTAGCAAACACAAGGCTATACATATGTACATAGCACAGCACTTATACAATGAGTTCACGTTTTTTCCACGCTGAGTGTCCAGACCACACAGAAAAGGGTCCACACTGCATAGAACTGTGTCCGCATCACACTGAGTTTGTAAAAAAAACACAAGTAATCACGCCCATTCAAGTGTTCACACAAAAAACATGAAAGTTCAATAAAATGTCCAAGGTGATCCTGTCGCTTAAATACTGACATGTTTACAGAAAGGTTTTCCCAAAAATATTGTAGTTAAACACGAAAATACTGTTTTGAAACATACAGCGGTTAACATTTGTTCTTTGTTTACTACTGTTGAGCTATTTCTGATTCCTCCAAAAAGTGAACGACTGCACGCGCTGCAGTGGCTTTTAGCTTTCCTTTTGGCCATGGACCCAAGATTTTTCCATTGATGGAGGCTTCTTATCCGAAGAATTGAGTTTTTGAAAAAGGTTCTTTTGAGGTACGTCATGATTTTTACAATGCAGAAGAATGTGCTCCACGTCTTCTTGAGCTTCTCCACATGAGCAGGTAGGACTGCCAGCTTTCCTTATTCTATACAGGAAAGCATTTGTGTAGGCTGTACCAAGTCGAAGTCTATGGATGACTGTTTCTACCGATCGGCTAACCTTTAACGAAATATTAAATTCTATACCGGGATCAATGTTATACAACAGAGCGTTTTGCGCACCATTTTCGAACCAGGCTTCCTTAGACAGTTGACAGCTCAGCTTATTTATTAGACACCGTGCATCGCTCATCGATAGAGGTAGCAGTAATATATTGTTTTTTTTTTTGATGGGCTGCGCGTGCAATTTGATCAGCTATATCGTTTCCTGTGATTCCAGAGTGGCTTGGCCCCCCCTGGAACATTATGGTGTGGTTCAAATCTTTTGCTATAGCGTACGTCCTCTGTATTTCATATGCGAGCTCATTAGCTTTGTTTCCCAAGCTGATTAATTTTAAAGAAACTAATGAGGACTGTGAGTCACAGATAACTACCCATCGTGGACCTGGCTGTAAACATATGAAGCGTAAAGCACAGACTATTGCATAGAGTTCTGCCGTTGTGGACGTTGTGAAGTGGCTGAGTTTAAAAGCTTTTCTCGCTTGGTATGCAGGTACAAAGAGTGCCAACGTAGAGCTTTGATTTAGACATGATCCGTCGGTGTACACGTGAATACAGGCTTCATAGCTAGTATAAAGGTGTGTTAAAGTTAATTGCTTTATTACGATTATGGGCAGATCATTCTTACAATTTATTCCCGGAATCTAATTTGTAATATCTGTGATAGAGAGTCACCATGGTGGGTGGGTTCTGCTTGTTTAAAAACATAAATACCACAGTAGTATATATTTCGGAGATAGATGTGCGTTGCCTCAACGACCGCATGAATTGACTGAATGTGACAATAAAATCTTGTATGAAGAACATTAGTCATTGCTATATTCTTCATATTAGCTATATGCCCACTGTTTAGCGGAAAGGGCTGCAACAGTAGGCGCATCCTCCCGCCATTGTGCACCTAGTGACGCTGCGACCACTTGATCAGTGTGAGCGGGTGTCAAGCCACTCAATTGCCTCAACCTGGTCGACGTTTCCAGAGCCATCTGCAAAACCAAACGTAGTTGCGGAGCCGGTAGTTCTGTTGTTCGCTCACCTAAAGCATTTCTAGTACTTTACTTCAAACGGCGACATGCCGTTGGCAAAGTACGCCAAAAAGGTAAGTTTTGTCTGCAATTTTGGCTGCAGTGCTATGGTTATTGTGACGAAAAAGTTTATCACAGCTGCCAGCGCCCTTTGTTCACACAGAAAGGCATCATTCCGCTTCGTATTCCTGTAGACGTTCTTGCTCTTGAGGTCAATGTTAGTCGGACAGTGTGCGGCAGGTTTTACGCTTTAATTAAAGTAATATTATAATGAACACCATGGCATCCTGCAAAGAAGTATGAACTTGGCATTTCAGTGACATGAACAGCAATAAAAGGTAACTGCTTTGCTTGCCTGCATATGCCATTTGATGAAAGAAGAAATACATCAGTGACTTGAGTGCTAGTTAGTAGTCTGCACAAATCCTCTTCCTGCTTGGTCAAGTTAACAATCATCTCAATAATGCACTCATCAAGCTCGCTCCAGATCAATGCACGCACTACCAATGTATATTCATGAAAATAATGTCAGCATGTAGGCGAGGGCTTGACGGCAGTTTATGTGCGGACGTAACGTGATGATGAAGTTGCAGTCACTCACCAAGTTAAGGTGGTGAACAGTATGACGTTTTGGGATCAGTACAGATACCTAGGTGCTAGTAAGATCCCGAGGTGTGTCGTGTGTTCTCATTTTCACTTGGTCAGTGAAGGCAACCTCATCATTAGAATAAATGAATCACAGGAGCGCAACGCCACTAGCTACTGTGAACACATCTTAGAGGCTTGGCGTAACACCTGAAATTTTAACAGGGGATTGGAGTTCTACATCCTGAACAAACTCTCCAGCTGAATTCGCGGCTACCATCAGCACTTTTTTGCACATGCTATGGCTTTATGGTAAAAATTCGAGGACTCTCAAAATTTCGAAAAAGGAAATTTAACCAGTAAGTTTACTGGCAAAGTCATTAGTGAGTGCAGCAGCTTTAAGAAATATTCCGCAAATCACTTGCTTTTGTATAGACCAAACATGAGGACTGTCTCTCAGGAGCTTTCAGAAATTGCTACATTTTGTTAAAGTTGGTTGTGGCACCGCCGCAGTGGTCTAGTGACTAAGGTACTCGGCTGCTTACCCGCAGTTCACGGGATTGAATCCCGGCTTCGGCGGCTGTTTTCGATGGAGGCTGAAATGATGTATGCCTATGTGCTCAGGTTTGGGTGCACGTTAAAGCAGCACTAACATCAAATTATCTCATGTGAAGACATTTGCGTCAACAAGTAGCTATCGACCCCCCGGTAGTGATTCGCGACCTAAAACGCATCGGAGGTACGAATGAATATTTGTAAAACTGTTATATCCGCTATCGAACGTAGTTCAAAATGGGTCGAATGGTCACTACATTGTAGTGCGGTCAGCGCTACCTCGCAGCCACTTCGAGGCCGCTGCAAAGCTGATGCTTCTTTCACAAAAAATAGTGGCGTCACGCACACTGGCATTTCATCTGCTAGGAGCGCACGTGCAGTCAGTCCAGCTGGGTCTCTGATGATGTCAGCTAAAGCCCCTTCATGCGTTTTCCGGCGGCTAGGTTAAGTAGCGCCAACTCGTTGATCCCCTCTCCCTTTAGCCCTGGCCTCGAGAAAGGGCCTGGTACTGCTAGTAAAACCCAACTCGTTCGCCTACACAGGATTTACCCTGTAGCAGCTCGGTGTGAAGTGAAGCGAGTAAATGCGGTTGTTCTTCTTAGGCGTCCAGTCCCTCGGTGTATCGGCGCGTTCAAAGTCAACCCACTGGCTGCCTTGAGGTTCATGTCTCGGAAACGCATGGAAGGTCCCGCGATTCCCGCTTTTTCCGCACCTCGACGCCCAGGTTTTCACTGCGCAGTGGTTCCCCGACATTCTGGTACGTATTGTCACTCTTAATGACCGTACTCACGCTGTAGAGCACATGTCAAATCATTCGATGCGACACGATGAATCGTACGCACGTTTCAACAGAGCAACGAGAGCCATCAGCGAGAGCATGGTCGGGAGTCGGCTCCAAGCATACTCAGATAGTCGACCTCATTGTTACTAGCACATCGTGTCTGAGGATGGTATTTGTACAATGTATCACACCAAAAACTTAGCACTCGTGTCGATGTCGAAGGGCAGTCTATTTTCCGTTCTTTTTCTTTAGCTACGCTGTTTGACATGAAATTAAAATAACTTCCACGCGACGGATGCCATTCAAATCTGGCCAAGAAGACCTCTGCATACCAAGCGATCGAATGATGGGCACATCTCGATGTTGAAATTCGATGTCAGTGCTCCTTTAAAGTACCCCAGGTGGTCGAAATTTCCGGAGCCCTCCGCTACAGCATCTCTCATAATCTTATGGTGGTTTTGGAACGTTAAACTCTTCATATCAATAAATCAAAGTTGGCTGTGGGGATCTGAGCTAGTCATTGCAAGTCTCCATTGTGCCTGCAGTTCATCTGGGGAGTCGTGCAATTCTCTTCTCAACTATTTCACAATCCCAGAGTACATGCTTCGAGGTGGCTCTCTAGTATTACACAAGATACATTTGGCCCTTGAGGGGGGGGGGGGGGTATAATTGTGAAAGCATGCAGCCAAGTTGTACCAGTTTCGCGTAAGTTTTTAGTTGTTGTAGTGTTTCGGAGGAAAAGAAAATGCGCTCCTCGTCACTCGATTTACGCGCAGGGCAGATTGCGTCGCTAAAGAGGATAAGTGTAAGACAACCCTTCGCACTCCATCAGGCCTATACGAATTCAATCGCATGCCGTTTGAACTCCGCCCCTAGCATATTTCAGCACGCGATCAATTCCGTAGCTCACTGAGGAACCAAGCCTGCGTGGTTTATTTAGATGATCACACTCGTCCTTGGCTCCAACGAGGACTCACACCTGCGCAATTTAAACGAAGTGCTACGCAGACTCTACGACGCAGGGTTCCGCTTAAACCAAAAGGTATACCAGTACAGGCTGTCTAACATGGTATACCTATAGGGCATAACATTTCCCCCGATGGTGCATAGCAGCACTTTCTTAATACCGCATTTACCCCACAAGGTGACGTGCCTTACAAAACGCATTCTGAACCCCTGTTTACCACCTATCGTATCATGCACTTAACCAACATGTACCATCATCGTCTTTTACAGCTCTACAAATCCCAGATTGAACACGGCATATTGTTCTTTTGTGATGTCGCTAACATCCACACCAACATTCCTTACTACCTACAAGGCACCACGAGTATTGTTCTGTGCCTCACCCACGGACTAACTACGGTTTTCAGATCCTAAGCATTACACTGCCTTCTTTGCTTCGCAAGTTTGACTTTTCACACCTCTATACGCGAACTTTCTTTTATTAACTCTCTTTGAAACTTATTTCGTTACTGTGTTCATTTCCCCACCACTTGGTTTATATTATGAGAACGGAACCTTATTCGAATATACCTGGAGATATGTTTTTGTAGTATTACCCAATTTATTGTGCACCGAGTTTTTCTGCTTTTGAGTTCTTGTTTATTATTTTTTATTATGTTTTCGTGCACGCCGCAGTTCTGATGTATCCGGGGGAAGGAAGCAACGTCAAGCCGTGACTGTGTGGTTTTTTTCATCCTTCTCAGTCATGTGTTTTTTGCATGCATGTCTGAAATAAAAACTCAGACTCAGACTGAGCTTCGTAGTACTACAGGTAAGCTCGAAAGACATGATCCTTGGTAAGAACTTCTTAAGCCTTCATGGTGCACTCATTGATCTGAGCTCCAAGTCAATAACGCTATCAGCAGAACAAGTCCTACCGCCGCGCACGCTACCTGGAAGCTGGCCTTGAATGAACTGGAAGATCAAATCACTTTTGGATGTCTATGGCGTCACGCGGGTGATATTTGTCCCAAATCTAGCATGCAGTGAATTCAGTCTTTCATGGGTATGGCATTTTACTTGCAAAGTTCATTCCACACTCCGCTTCGATTGCGGCTCTCCTGAGCGATCTCTTTAAAAAGAGCGCCCAGATTGATGGGGCGCCGCTCAAGAAACCACTTTTCGGAGGATAAAAGAAAAGCTCACTGCCTTCCCAGTACTGAGTCACTTCGATGATGAATGAACCAGTGAAGTACACACCATCGCTAGTCAAGTCGGTCTAGGGGCAGTGCTAGTCCAGCGGGATTCTGACAGTGTTGAGCACATCGTCCGTTATGCCAGCGGAAACTCTCCAATACCGAGCCCCATTATTACTCCAATGAGCTGAAATGTCTGGCAGTGGTGTGGAGCGTGGACTAAAAACTCCGTCGTCATCTATTCAGGCACAATTTCATCGTAGTAAGTGAAAATGCTGCTTTAACTTGGATGTTTTCCCAGCAACAGCTCAAGCATAAGTCTGCTAGGTGGGTTATCAAACTTTAAGAATATGACTTCGACGTCCATCACCGTGCTATAGGATCTTTAATAACATCGCCGATGCCTTGTCACGTGACCAAAGCCCGAGAAGAGGCCGAGCACTCGGTGCCAATCATTGCATTTGTAACGGGCATGGAAACAAATTGTTGCGATACGCAATGATGTACTGTTCCATCGTCAGTGGCATGAAGACCTCTCGCAAGAACGATACCTTCTGGTCGTTCCTAATAGTTTTCGCAACGATACAGTACAGGCTATTTATGAAGACCCCATAACAGAGCACATCGGACAACGAGCCCCGCTTCGTAAATTACAAGAACGTTTCTGATGGCCAAAAATACAGAGCACTGCGCGCTCTTACATCGCCAGTTGCGAACCGTGTCAGCAAATTAAGTGACTTGCGGGGTGCCAGCCTGGACGGTTCACATCTGTTGAGATACCCGACCAGATCTTTCATACGGTGGGCATTGCCTATACCAAGTCGCTTCCCACCACCATTGCTGGAAACAGCTATATCATTGTAGCTGTAGTCTACTTATTTAAGTTCGTTGAAGTGGTAGCCGTGTCATCACCTAACTCCATTTGTTTGATCGATTTCTTGAACTGCCAATTTTATGAAGGCATGGCGCGACAAAGAAACAGATATCGGACCGTGAAACGATGTTTCGCAGCTGGGAACTACGAAGGTACTTTTCCAAGGCAGGTCTAAAGCAAGACTCACTCCACACACCAAAGTCGACAAGAGAAGAGAGGCCGACTGGGATGTCCACCTTCGGGTGGCTGACTATGCAATTAACATGGCGCTGCAGACGTCAACTATTGCGACACCAAAGGAAATCGTATATGGAAAGCTGCGTCATCTAAAAGCAATCCTCAGGTTGGACGTTCCTGTTGACGTAATACACTACGACAACCATACAGACGACTGCCATAAGCTCAGAGCTGCGGCGAAGAAAACAGCCACACAAGCACAAGTAAAACAGAAGCGCTATCAAATGCAAAGAATTTCTTTGCGACCTTCGGCGACTTTGAAAGTATCTATCTATCTAGCCGCTTACGTATGGGTGCTCTCGTGGTCACCTCCTTAACTGGGCGCGAACCAAAATTAGCATTGGAGGGTAAGATGGTTTGACGAATATGACACGCTCATCAAGACAAGTATAATGTCACAATCACGTCGCGTACGTCGTCAAACACTTCCCGCCAGACAGTGGCACATACCCATCGGCGGGTATGTGCCGCTGGTATGCGGGTATGTGCCACAGGTGATTGACACTTAGTATCTATACTCAGGAATGATGAGAACACACATGGGTAATTTTAACACGTGAGCGCTTAGAAATACCCGGCATCGGTAGCGTTGAGCTGACGAATGCAAAGTATGAATGTCAGAGTCCCAGCTGGAATTGAACTCAAGCATTCTGAGTGGCAATGAAGCATTTTACCACAGAGCTACGCCAGGTCTCGGAAATACTTTTCAAATAAACGCTGATCTTCGTGAAACGCCAATAGTGGTTGCAGTGCTGCCTACACAATTTTATAATCATTACATATGTACTCCTTTGATACAGCCGTCACGTCACACTATATATACATCAATAGTGATTAGTTGCCATGCGCTGAAGTTGATTCATGTAGCAGTATTCAGGACCAGCATCTTCGTGAGCATCAGCGCTTCATATCAGCTTGTGGTGTTGCTAATACGCATGTTTCAGTTGACATTGTTGCACATGTGCAAACAACTAGCTATGTAAACATCTGCAACTCTTCAACATATGTTTGCGTGCTATCTTTGTACATATATTTAGCGTCATTTCATGACGTGTCTCTCAATAAGAAAATTGCAACGCGGTCACCTTTCCTCCGCATGCTTCGCATAACGTCGATTCCCAAATACGAAGGTTCTGCAGGACTTTATGACCACCGCCAGCGACTTGCCCCGGAGTAAAACATTGAAGACGAGGTGTGGGTGCAAATGAGGCGGCAGCTGCTCGAGTGCCCCGCCATAGTAAGCTAAGGTACACGGCTGCTGACCCGCAGGTCGCGGGATCGAATCCCGGCTGTGGCGGCTGCATTTCCGATGGAGGCGGAAATGTAGGCCCGCGTACTCAGATTTGGGTGCACGTTAAAGAAACCCAGGTGGTCAGAATTTACGAAGCCCTTCACTATGGCGTCTCTCATAATCAAATGGTGGTTTTGGGACGTTAAACCCCACAAATCAATCAATCATCAATAAGCTGCTTGAGCGGGAAGCTACTCTCGAAGTTCGAGGGGCCCTTCACTTTCACAGAACGCCTAGGGCAGAATACCTGGTGCGTTAGCTGCTCAGATCTAAGTTTTGCGCTTGACCGGTAGAAAAGAATAACTTTGCAGTGCACGTGTCACGCGTCAAGAAACTAGTGCGCAGTTTTGACTGAACTGTTGATTCTTTGTTCGCAGCGTGGCCGAGCGAGTGTGAAGAACCAGCACGGCAACGCAGCTCGGCGGCTGGAACGAAGCGGAGTAAGTCTAAGGAGAGAATAGACCAGCTTGCCCGACCAACGGGTGTTTGCTCTCCGTCTATTCTTTACAATATATATATATATATATATATAAATATATATATATGTATATATATATATATATATATATATATATATATATATATATATATATATATATATATATATATATATATATATATATATATATATATATATATATATATATATATATATATATATATATGTTGTGTGTGTGTGTGTGTAGTTGAAAGTAGTAAGTATTTTCTAACTGAAATTTCGGCGCCTTTACAAATATTAGTCACAATAAAAAGTTCAAAATGCAGTGAATGCAATTTATTATCGCTTAATTTGTAAGCCTATCGTATCTGGAAATAAGCTAACAGTATACAATATTATACGGGGAAAAAAGTATCTAATTACATCGCAAGTATGATCCAGCGTTTGGGGCATGCTCAAAGTAGCGGCTAAATTGACAGAAGCTACAAAACTACAAAGTTTTCTTGAGACAAGTCCCAACTGTTAGCCTCAGAGACCGCACGGTAGTCATTTTATATAATTTCCTGTGGTAATCGATATATATATACGGCTGTGTTACGACTAGTTTTCAGAGAGGATCGAAAAACCTTTAAAAAAACGAAATAATCTTCCCAGATGAGAGTCAGCCGTAACTTCTGTTGGCTGTTCTTAGCGTCGCAATGTCGTGCCCCTTTCAAAGGCGCCAGCAGCTTCCCCGCCCTGAGCTCTCCATGCCACGGCCGTGGATGTTGAGCTGCATGAGGATAGCGGGAACTCGGTCACAGACGACGGTGCGGAAAACAAACAAACAGACAAACAAACAAGAAGTTTAAAAGCGCTTTCGGTCCTTTCAATAAATATCACGGTTGCTTCTCTCGCCACGGGATCCAAGCGTTGCCGTAAAGTCCCGGGTCTGAGAGTGGATCGTGCGGAATGTTGGCAGGAGGCATGGAGGCATCTTCGTAACGTCGTAGCTTCACGAGGAGGCTCTTCACCAACTGTTCAAAAAGAAAACACAGAAAAGAAACCATATCACCTCGAACACCATCATCAGCCTGACTGTGCCCACTGCAGTGCTAATGCTTCTGCCATGTCTCGACAATGGGCACGTAATCCACGCACTCTATTCAATATAATCTACCCACCTAAACTTCAGCGTTCCCCATCGTCTGCCTTTTCTTGCAACCCAGTCTGTTATTCTTTAATGACTAGCAGTTATCTTGCCTTCGCGCTACATGCCTTGCTCGTGCCCATTCCTTCTTCTTTATTTCGCTTAAGATGGCCTCAATGTCACTTCGTTGCCTGACCTATTCTGCTCTATTTCTGCCACCTAATGATCACACCTATATTTTTTCCCTCGATGGCCCACTGCGTCGTCCTCAATTTAAGTTACGCGTTTTTCTTGAACCTCCATGTTTTTTTTTTTTGTAGGTAAGTGCCGGTAAGAACTCTTACATGGAGATTTCTCATGAATATAGTGGCAAAATATATGTGTGTACAATGTTCCAGACTGACATGCATTCAACGTGTGCAATATTGTAGATAAGAAAGTCTGAGATTCATTTGAGGGAAGCGTCTCAATCAAGCTACAGCTTTGTGCTTTGAACTCGGGTGTCCCACCTGGTGCAGTGTACGCCTATGAGACGTAATACGGTGTTCCGTCATCTGTCAATTAGACCACGAAAATGATCATCGTGTTACTTAGCAAGCGAAAAAGACTATTGAAAAGCATTCACAACGCCTTGGCTAATATTAGCTAAGATGCCCTAAATACGTATAGTTATCTTGTACGGCAGCGTTTTAGCTGAAGTGCAAAGTGTTGGCACGTTTGGTGAGCAATCATCAAAATTTCAAAACACTCAGGACAAAGTTCTCAGGCTCGTACCGAAAACCAAAGTGCGAGTCGTTAAGCGCGAGCTGATGCCGCGAACCACCAACTATATATCAACGCTTGCATTCATATATTGCCTCGTAAGTTGGAACTGGCATATGAAACTCCAACGCAGATTTCAAGCCAAGTTATTACTTTCTTGGCAAGACACGTTTGTGCTACGCTGTTTCAGGTCCAGACGTGCTTGAAACGGTCGACATCCGAACGGGCCTCACCTCGGGATGTTCGGCGGCGACGTCGTTGTACTCGCATGGGTCCTCGCGCAGGTCGAAAAGGCAGGGCGCCACAGTGGGCTGGCACGCCTTTGCGGGGTCCCGTACGCCGCAGTCGATGGGAGCGGCGCCGCCGGAGGGGCCGCAAGTCGGTTTCGCGCCCAAGCTTCTGAGCACTCGAGCTACAGGTGAGGCCTCGCATTGTTCCAGGGCCTTGGTCGAGTTCCAGTCGACGTTGCCCAATATCGGGTACCAGTGATCGTATATGCCTCCCTCTGCGACACCCGCCACGAACTTGAAGTGGCCGTCGATGATGGCTGAGTAGTTGTCGATGGAGTCGATATTCACCACGAGTTCCGTGCGCGGAGGCGATGGTGGCTGAGGACTCGCGTCACCGACTAGCGCGTTCACGTGGCTCACTCCGTCGATGTCGCCTAGGTGCACCGGTTCACCTCCTGTGCAGCAGTATGTGCGCCTTCATGCAAACAATTTATTCATCATGTGCAGTGATTGGAAAATAATTAAAGAGGACGTCAGGTGAAAATTTACCAAAATAGTTCTGAGGGAAAGAGTGCGAAAGGGGGTATACAATATACAGGAACAATGCGACACACTTGCCTACAACATAGAATAAACAAATTCTTCAGATTATATATATATATATATATATATATATATATATATATATATATATATATATATATATATATATATATATATGCTTTCAAAAGAAATAGATATGCGCGAATTCCACGCAACACAGTAAGAGAAAACACGGACGATCCCTCTTACATATTTATTCTTACCGTATCCTTTTGTAGAATTTGTTCCTATCAAATCCCCTTAAAAATAAGAACCAACTAGCCCGGCAACAAATTTATTGTATTCGGGTAGTAGCGTGCTCCAGTCATTGCTGTCACCATTAAATAAAGGGGTTCGAGACGCAAATCTTTTCTGCATTAATCTCAGTTCATATCGTGCATATAGCAGTTGTGAATGCCCGAATTGTTAGATCAAGTTTTGCGTTAAAGGAAACACCTTCTTTATTTCTTTCAAGGCCAGTGCCAATGCGTGCTTCTGAACGGGAGCTATCGCATGATAATTTATGGCAGAGCAGACAAAGGCCACGAACAAGAGAAGGCACATTCAAGACAACACAGCGCTAACTTTCAAGAACAGTTTATTACACGCAGATACCCCTAGTGTATGTACTCCACCACGCTATATGTCACATGTGCATAGCTCTCACAACCATGAATCATAACGAATGCGCATGTTTCAGCATATTACAACACTATACCTCTCCCACTTTTTTGCATTTTCTTTGTTCATTTTTTCTTCCATGCGTAACCACAAAAACGCTTATCGCGAGTACATGTATTCAAGTTCCTAATTTGTCAACATCACTGATCGACTACTCACACACGCGTCACTAAGCGCTGAAATTCTACCTGCCTCCATTATCAATCGCGTCATATTGCCCCTACTTTTATTCATAATAAACGTTTCTTTGAATTTGGGTGTGCAATTGCATCTCTGGCAATTAAGGGAAAGAAAACCGTCAGGAACAGCACTATTTAGCCTGTTGGTGTGCTCGCGCTAGCGATCATTTATGAATCTACTGGTCCGTCTGATATAGCACTTTCCATAAGTAATTAGAATCAGGAAGACAACACACATGATGCATTCAACAAATAGGTTTCTATGCTTCGTTTAGCATACATTCGCTTTTCCCTTGTCTGGTCCAGTGCTCCTGTATAGACTCGCCAACTTATTGGGTGCTGAGAAAACTATGTTGGTGCCACATTTTTCCGCGATCTTTTTTATGCTGAGAGACAACCTGTGCGTGTATGGAATGACGGCAATTGATTGATATGTGGGGTTTAACGTCCCAAAACCACTATATGATTATGAGAGACGCCGTAGTGGAGGGCTCCGGAAATTTAGATCACCTGGGGTTCTTTAACGTGCACCCAAATCTGAGCACACGGGCCTACAACATTTCCGCCTCATGGAATGACGGCAAAATTTTCCTTTCTTGAGCTTGCCCTGTCCGTCTCTTCGCATCTTTTCTCCAGCACTTTCCTGTGCAATCTTTCTGCAACTGACAGGACGAGGCTCTTAGGGTACCCGGAATCGCTTAGCCTCGAGACCTGTTGTCTGAAGCTTTCATCCATGAGGCACTGGCAGGACTTCTTTAGTGCCTTACTCAGGTGTGATGGGTGAAGAAAACGACAACGACGGAAGTGTGGGGCAAGGCGCGTGTAATGTGCGCGTGAGTGTCAGCGAATCAGCTGATGAACAGTGGTGTCCCATAGAGGTGGCGTGCCACGATTGGGCCACGTGTGACCATTACGTGGCGGTAGGCTTTATGGCTGGGGACGTGCCGAAGCAGCGGCAGACGGGAGACAGCGGGCCGAAGCGTCGGACGCAGGCGATCCAGGTTCCGACCAGGGAACGCGGCCGTCCACGCTGCTGCCGTCACACCACCAGCTGGGGCGGCATTGCCGGCACGAGTACTGCATCTCGGGGCGCGGCCTGGCCTGCTGTTCTTTTCCTTGCCGAGGGCATCGCGGATCTCGGCGAGGCGTCTCCACGGTCAGTCGTTCGGCACAGCGATGAACGTGGTCTGGCTAATGGTCACGGTTGCGCCGAGCATCGCGTCTCGACGCAAGCTGTTCGCTGGATGGGCTGGCCATTTCCCGCATGGAGCATCGCGTCTCCGATGCGGGTTGACTGCTCCGTAGCCGCACCCATGCCATCAAGTGCCGGTGTTTCCAGAGCTCGAGGGTTGAGGCCACGAAGGCCGACGAAGCGGTGCGCCACTCGAGAGGACGAGTTCGAGGCAGCGTTCCTGAGCCGGACGTGGGACCCGTACGTGTCGGCCAGGTCGAGCTCCGGTGTGTCTGTTCGAGGTTGAGTCCGTCGGCCTGTACAAGGTCCAAGGACGGGGCCTGCTGAACGGCTCCTGCCTGGGTGCAGTGGCTGGGAGCAGGTTCGTGGGCGAGGCCTACCGGGTGTGGTCCTCGTGAGCCGTGGCCTGATCCTGGACCTCAGGAGTTGCGACCCTGGCTGCTGGGTTGGCCGCGACGTCCGACGCAACGGCGCTGCCCACGGTAGCGCATCCGTGTGCCGTCAGCCGTTCCAGCCGTGCCACCTTTGCCCTCGCGCACGTCGACGACCGCATCATGTCGGGACGACGGGGACCCAAACTGTGAGACAGCGGTTTCTTCTTGCGAACCGAGAACTATACGCGCTGGACACTGAGTTAGCGTAGCCGCGAGCTCTCCGCATAATATAGGTCTGACTCTCGTGCAGGTTGCGTGATGCTTGGCGTGTAGGGTTGGATATATAGTTTTTTCACCTGTCACTTCCTTCTCTAGTGTGCAATATAAAGCTTCTTTTGTTCGCATCAATTGTTGATGTTAATCCTTTCTCGTCCGCTATTAACAAACAGTGACGAACGTCCTTAACCATCACATCAGGCATATCTTCACAATGTCTCATTTTACAAGTTTTGTATGCACGGAGTGAAACTGTAGCAATGGCTTATTTGCCCTGGGTTGGTAACGCCGGCATGTATTTTCATTAGAGAATTGAAAGTTATGTAAATAAATCTGAGTCTTTTATCACATGGCATTTCAGAAGTCACTTCAAGTGGGTTAAGACAGTCACGAAAAACGATACACATGCTTAATACATTGAGTGGTAAAATTGGTAGTTCTGTGATTCATAAAAACTAAAAAGTCATCGACATATCTAAATTCGTTCACAACAATGTATTCATTTAGGTGCCCTGATAGGTCCTTGTCCGCTTGGCTAAAAACAAAGTACTCAAAAGTGGTACTAAGCAGAAGCCAATGCATACTCTTTGTTTTTGCAGCTACTGGGTACCATTGTTTTTACAAAAGTTGACGATGAGTAATACCTAAGCAATTCCAAGAAATTGTCGACGAATGTACTCGATTGTGAGCTAAATTTAACGGCACCATACTAATCGATACAATTGCCAACACATGTCAATACTGCTGATTGTGGCAGAGTTTTATAGTGCAGATGTTTTATTTCAGCAGAAAACGCTTTTAACTTTAGGTTTTTTCGTTCCCTGACGAAAATCAGCTGCTCTGAACTTTTCGCCAGAAAGGGGTCATTTATGTCAATCAAGTATTATGTTCTTTGCAGATACAGAGCAACAGCTTTCTGCCATGTGTCTTTCCCAGACACTATAACTCGGAACGGTACTTTCCTTATGCGTTTTATTGCTAAAGAATGCATTCAGACTGTCATTTTTACTTTTTCTTATACCGCTAAGTACACCTTCTAAATTAACCCTCCTACACAGTTCTATTGCTTTTGCTCTCGCTTTTTCAATTCAAATATCCTTCTTTTCACTGAAAGCGGCCATAATAGCACTTTTAGCCTTTTCTTTAAATTCATCATGCGAGAAAACCACAAACCCTCCTTCTTTATCAACTCGAAGTACACTCAGAGTATGCTGCGTCAAGTACGTTTACATGCGTTTGAGAGGCGAACTACAGCAGAGAGGCTTACACAATTTCAAGGCATTCACACCTTCGTTGATGATCCTGGTGGCTTGATCCTCTGGAGCCCGCCTCAAAATTTGACGTACAATTGATAAGAGTTCCAGCTTGTTCTTTTGGGGTTTCATGGCTAACGTTGGCCCAAGGTCCAATTTTTCAGGTACAAAGACCAGTAGGCAGATGCTCTCTGCCACATGTACGTTATAATTGAACTCACGCGCACTTTGTCCACCAAATCACGTAACAGTCGTAGTTTATGCTTTCAGTGGAATTTTATATCATTTGGTCCACTGGGCGTCGATGCTTCAAAAACTGCATCTCCGCTGCATATGGCTCGAAAGTTTGATGCAACTGCACCCGTAGGTAGGCTCTGCAAAGGCGTCGAAGCAATTCGGAGCGCTGAATTTTCATGATCCTCGTTCTATGCCCATCTGAAGGGGTACACCCTCCGAAGAGCTCTCGAACATCCTCTGATAGAACCTTGTTTTTTATAGAAAAGCTTAGCGTTGTTGTCTTGCACACGGCGCTGACAATGAGGGCTACAACACCTCAATGATCTCGCAGTACATGAAGGAAAGGGCCCTTTGCACGAAAAATCGTCGGTCAGGCCTAATTAGCTTAGGGAGTGGTCGTGATGCGACGCTACATGAGGGTATAGCACTACTTGCGTCATACGGGCGTCCGAGCACTTTCCCCCGGATATGCGATAGAAGTGTTTCCCCTTTCAATATCATACGTCTGTCAGATTTGTTCGTACGTGCTCCTTCTTTGTGGCCGGAAGCAATGCTCCTGTCGCATCACAGTGCTCTTAAGGGGTGATGCGCCTCGAAAAGCATAAGTTTTATAAAAAAAATTACCGATATTTTTACCCGTTTTGATAAGATTAGTAACTATATAGCGGCTATGAAAAAAAATTATTCGATACTCGACTGAAAATGCATTAAAATTACGTATAAAGAGCACAAGCTACCTGTTGAAAGGCCGAAAGTGTGCAGTCTTCAAGCATCTTGCCACTGATAATGCACCCCGCTCGCCATTGTCGATCACATGAGGCGAAGAGCCCAGCGTCACTCGTCAAATAGCGACAGTTTCCCGCTCTGATGCGGCGCAAGAAATGATAAACAGCAGCACGCTTTTGCCGCGACTCGCTTTTAAATCACATGGTAGGAATCGGGGACCACCAGTGGCCGCTCCGCGCCTGTATGAGCTGTGAAGCCTACTTGCAGAGTCCGTGTCTTATCGAGCAGCGCAGCTGAACAGCGCTGTTCTCGTGTGTTTATCTCCATTATAGATGAAGAAAGCGGTATCTCGCGCGATGGCTACGCTGTCGATGATTGATATGTCGAGTTTAACGTCCAAAAACCACCATATGATAATAAGAGACGCCGTAGTGGAGGGATCCAGAAATTTCGGCCACCTAGGGTTTTTTTAACGTGCGATGGCTACGCTGTCAACGTGAAAGCTGTTGTGGGGGCACGCTCTGTAGCAATAGGCTACGAGCAGCTGGTCCGGTTACGGTGATTTTAGGATTGCGAAAGCCAATGCATCAGTCACCCACAGCCATCAGCCAGAAATCCCGTGATGCGGCAATGGATGCCATCTGTGTCAGTCATATCAGGTCGAGGAAACTCACATTGGGGGAAGTTAACGGGGACGACTTTGCCGCTATGTACGACGGTGCGTGGCACAAACACGGCCACAAGAGCCACAATGGCATCGCACTGCTGTGTCCCTCGACACTGGACTTAGTTTAAATTTCGAGGTCCTGTCAAACTTCTTCATACCTTGCAGTTGGCACAAGGCTCAGGCAGATGGAGCGGAAGAAGTTTGGCAAGCTTTTCGTGGCCCTGTCTGTAAGTGCATTGTACGTGAGGAGTCAGCTCGAAAGAGCCGTGAGGGACAAACTTATGGTGCTTGCGCATTTCATTGGCGATAGTCCTTACAGGAAGGACTGATCTTTTGGGTATGCGATTTTTACAGCATTCAATGACATCTTTTAATAATAATATTTCAATATTAACTTTAAAACTCGTTTTTCTCATAACAGAAATCTTGCCATTTTTTTAACGTGCTCCTCTTTTTTCGGATGCTTCTAGTGCTCAGATCTGCTTAAAACTTTGCCTCAATGTTTTCCAATGTACAAAAAGTGCAATTATAAGGTCTAAACTTTAATGTTTTAATATTATGATAAAAATATTGTAAACATTTACAAGAGTGGGGAAAATATGGACTTTTTCACGTCCAATATTCTTCTTGTCTGTTGTATTTTTATATGCGCTTCCTAATTATTTATTTGCATTATACACTTATCAAAATTATGAAAGAATAAAGATAAAAAATATGCAAGCTTGGTGATGAAAAGAGAGGGGTCAAAAGGCTTAAAAGTTTCATTTGCCACGTTGCAGAGCTAAAAGTATGCATCTTGGAAGAACACGAAGTATATCGTTGAAATAAGAATAAATATTTCTATAAATAGCCGAAGATTCATTGCTCGAGAGTCTTCGAGTATCTCCCGGGCCTTAAAATCAGCGCATGCAGTAGCGTTTCAATGACGCTTCCCTGTTGGTTGCCTGCATAGCACCACTAATGGCGCCGAGCCAGCGTGACTGACAACATTGTGAACACGAGGAATGCAAGACGCTGCACCACGGATCTGTACACATCTGAAGAAAAATTTACTCGAAATGATTTCCGTCATGAGGCACTGCATTGATGGACTCGCTCCCTCATGCCTGCAAAGCACATGCGAAGGCTAGGCGATGAGCGAGAGCAGGAAAGGGCTAGAGGAGAGTGTGGTGAATGGCTGGATAGGGCGCATCTGGCTGGCATTGCGAAAATCGAGGAGGCGCTGTTAAATGTATACGTGCACTGACCCGCCAGCTGATACAAAGTGGGCAGCCAGTCAGTGATGTGGAACAAGTGCTTGTAGTCACCGCCGGCCCGGCTCTTGGCACCCAGCACGTGGCTCCAAAGGAGGGCCGCCGCACGCACGCCTCCTTCCCAGGGGGTGTACTTCTGGCCCCGAAGAGGCCACGACGATGCGTAGTTGGCGTTTGGGCCGGCCACGTCGGCGCCGTTGTCCGAGCTGAACACGAGCAAAGTGTTGCTCAGCATGCCCTTTTTTGCGAGGGCTTCGAACACCAGGCCCACGGACTCGTCCAGCGCCGAAACCATACCTGGAAGCGTGATGAAGAGTTAACCGACGCGTCAGAGCATTGTTGTCGCCCTTCAGCCCAAGATCACGCAGTTTGACTCAAGGAGAGATTGGCACTGGATACAATGCGTGCAATCCATGCCCGCTTGCACACCGTTAACAGGTATAGTAGCCAATCTTGGTAGAGAATGGCTCAACCGTGGGAGTCCAAAGCCTCACCAAAAGCGCAAAACAGTTCATCCGCAATAAGGCTGCCCTCTATAATACGTATGCGGTAAGATGTAGTACGTGGCGCACGAAAGCAATATGATCGATTGATTGATTGATTGATTGATTGATTGATTGATTGATTGATTGATTGATTGATTGATTGATTGATTGATTGATTGATTGATTGATTGATTGATTGATTGATTGATTGATTGACAGGTGGATGGGTGGATCGATGTATGGATGGATGGATGGATGGATGGATGGATGGATGGATGGATGGATGGATGGATGGATGGATGGATGGATGGATGGTCATGCCCTTGGGTCCATCGTTTGACCTGGACCTATATAAGGTTGCGTGGTCCGTCCCTGTTAAGTTCGGAGACCCTACCGAGTTTGAGTGTATACGCATTTTTTCACAGCCTGCTTACGTTGAACAATTAAATATGCCCGAACACAACTGTCAAGTTGCTTGATCTCGTGCACTCTTGCTAAAGAATTGAAGTTCTCTCCTAGGTATTAGAAATATCTGCACAATATATCCCGCAATATTTTTCAAAGGGGTCATGAACAGTTTTTTCAAGTAGATTAATCGAATTGCCTCAGGAGGAAATTTTTCCTTCGTGAATCGACTGCCGCGAAATTTTCATGAATCCGCGGAAAACGAGTGGAGCTACAAATATAATTGTCACGCGCCTACTCTTTCTCCTATATATAGATGAAGTACAGTGACAGTACTTCGCAGCACCCCGTTGGCAAGATGCTCATCTGATCCAAACGGTGCTCTTGGTTTATATCAGCTCTCGGCCAATGGTGGCAGTCTGCAGTGTGACGACCTACAGTAGGCGCCCCTCCGACCGGAGCGAGTCAGGACACACCCCTGTATGAAACATCGCGTTCCGCTTATAAACACTCCTTGCCACGCTTATTGGCGGATCCAGAGGAGGGGTGGTAAGGGCGATCGCCCCCCCCCCCCCCCCAAAGTCTCTGTCAGCGGCCCTCCCCCTCAATTCAGTGCTCCTAGTCCACCTCTTATCACCAATTAGGACAAATGAGTGAAACCACTGTGAGCACACAATAACTGTATTTGTGCTCTGAAGGCGTTTTTCTGCTACTAAAAACAAAACAGTCAAGACCACGCCCCACTCTTCTGTGTTACTTTAAGTGACCCCCCCCCCCCCTCCCTAAAATGAGCGGCTCGATCGAACCTCCTGGCCACGCTGTACATCTAGGTTTGGATGAGCTGTTAAGCGATGCGGCTACTTTCTGCTGGATAATTTTCCTCCCCAAGAAGAAGAAGGGGAGGGGGTCATAACACCTTTAGTTGACAGAGGAGATACTCCGTTCTCAGAATACTTTCAAGACACCGAATTCACCCCGAAGATACTTCAGACAGAGTAACTTGAGTAGAGCATTTTGCCATTTTATCGCAATTTTGTGATAGCGTGTACGACGTCAAGTGCTGTAAGAGCGGAGCTTCTACTGAAATTGTTTCAGCCTTTCAGATCATTGAATTTCAATGCCCAACTGAAGAAAGCTGTAGTGGCTCACCTGCGGGCGCAGTTGACCATGAAACGAAATTGTTCGGCAGATTGCATGCGCTCTGAACGCAAGCAGCTTGTTACGTCATGACTCGCAAGTGCGTCAGTGTTGCCCAACTCTCAGGCCGCTCACGTGTTTATTAAATATTCAATTAAAAACTAAATGCTGGACCAAAAATGCTAAACTTTATCCACCTTCTTTTTGAACATACAAGGATCAAGCCACATAAAACGGATTATGATTTTTAAAAAGATTGTTTGTCATTGGCCCCTTAAAATCAGAAAAGACTCTAAAAGCAGTCACATCTCTCGACACAGTGGTCTAGTGGCTAAGGCCCTCTGCTGCTGACCCACAGTTCGCGAGATCGTATACCGGCCGTGGAGACCGCATTTTCTATGAAGGCAAAAATGCTTGAGACCCGTGTGCTTAGATTTAGGTTTGTACACGTTAAAGAACCCCAGGTGTTAGTCATTTCCGAAGCTCGATCTCCACTACGGCGTCTCTCATATAGGAATATGGTATTTTGGGGACATTAAACCCCACAATTATTATTAAAACAGTTGAATTGTCTGAGAGTTTTTTTTTTTTTTCACAGCAACAGCCTTCATACAGCTGTTCTGAATTTCATTCCTTGATACTTTCCTAGAATGATAAACCACGCTGATAGCGCGCATGCCGTTAGACAATTATTTAATCTAAAAAGAATATGCCTCAGAAGGCGCCATTGTTTTATTATATTTCATGGAACAGGAGAAGGAACAGGAGGGAAAGGAAAGGCAAAGATGTTAGCCAGCCTGGAGCAACCGGTATGCTAGCCTGCACTGGGGACAGGGATGAGGAAGTTAGAAAGATAGAAAAAGGGAGAGAGAGGAGAGCAGGCACACTCGTTGGGCTCACAAATGCTGATGACTTAGAACATGTTGACGCGCAATAACTGACAAAAGTCTAAAAAGATGCCGTTTTAGTCCACTGGCTTTCCCCTCAATGATGGATGCTTCCTTGGCTTCTCAGAAATGATGGCGATCGTTAGCCATGTTTCTACTAGAGCGATTAAAGTATTGGGCTTAAGGCGACCAGTACTTTGAGAACCGCTTCCAGCAGACGTTGTCCTCATGTCCAACAAGATCTCTCGGACGGCATCCATGAAAGAACGAAGCGTAGTTATGACTTCGCCATATTTCTTATGTGTGTCATCATCGGTTGGTCAAGACACCAGAGTGGGCGCGGTCTTCTAACATTCTATGATTAGCGAACGACTTTGCTGTAGTGGAACACATGCGCTGTAATGAAAGGCTCCGCATTAATTATAATCACTAGGAGTTTCAGCAAATCTTATTGTATGGATTTTTTTCCTTTCCCCTATTCTCGGCAGTTTGCATCGTCTAATTTTCTTGCCACTAGGGGTTCTTTAACCTCCATTAAGATCTCGGTACACAGCTGTTCTTGCATTTCTCCCCCAACGAAGTGCACAGTCACCGTACCCAGGAATTGAACCGATGCCCTCATTCGTTAAGCCATGTGCCCCGCAGGGCCATGCAAAATGCTTTGAAACTGTGTCACATGTGCTCTTAAAATTGTACAGGGTCACCACACCTAACGTGAATCCCTTATCACTTTTCTAAGAGGTAAATTTTTAACTTATTCTACTTCACGGGGTGAATTTACGCACGTTATATGACGTTTATTATTGGCGTCCAAAAACGTGATAACAATTTTTCGAATTGTTTATTATTCACGAACTTCTACAACGTCTTCAATACTAACGAGGTGTTTACCTTGAATGTGGACGACCATATATTTATAAGAAATTACCTTCCTGATAGCTTGTATATTGAACACGCTTTTCCCAACGTATACACGCAAGATGCCTTAACTATTAGAAAACACCCTTACGAACTTCCGAGTCTCGTGTAGCTGCAGCATTTTGTGACGGTTGGTGCTTTAGCCTCGTGGAAACAGCAATAATTTTCTTATAAAAAGCGGGCCTGCACCTCTTTAGGCTTTCCTGCAAGAAACCCGCATACACTTTTTTACACCTTTACTCACGTGTCCATGCGCAGCTAAGTGCCGAAGCGGAAACGCGAGATCTTTTATCATTTTGAGCTAAGCGGGGACCGGGAACACTGATCATCCCAAATTAATGATAGATGATGCAGTTTTCGCGTATCATGGCTCTGTATCCTGCCGTAGTAACTCGCTATTAAGCCTCGAGAGCTTCAGGCGAGTCTAGCGGTGCATATACACTCACCGGCGTACATCATTCGTTGCGTAGATCCGATGTCTCGGTATTGCTCGATGTACCTGTCAGGCACTTGCAGCGGATCTTGGGGGCCGGCCGAGTGGGGAGCTAGGTGTGCCAGGTACAAAAACAAAGGCTGTGAAACAACGTTGAGAAGCAGCACCCGTTAAGGCAAGGCTATAGGGATATATGCAAAGTGCTAAAGATATTCTTGTAACATCTCACTCTTTTTTTTTTGTCGCACATGAGTTTAAACGTTATGTTTTGTGCAACACAAGTTGTATATTATCTTACTTTGTCAACTGGATGATTTTCGATAATTTCCAAAGCTTCCTCAGTCAAGAGCTCAGTGACGTATTTTCCAGTGTCATTTCTGGCTAAGAAAAAGTTTCTCCTCATGTCCAATCCTGGCGACCGGGTCGGCTGAAAAAGAGCCCAATCGTGTTTCAGTTTCATGCTTAACAACTTAACTCCGTCACTACCAATGTTTTGTCACTAGCAAATGTAAAAATATAAGGTCAGTCACATTATTTATACGTCACAACTTTTAACTGCAGCAACCATCCTATTTGTACCTATAACTTGCTCGTAAGACAACGTTACTATTTTCTCACTTAACATTCCTGCTTGTAAGTGTACCTTATTATGACGGCTGGCTTAAGGTATATATTTGGTACTCTTGGTTAATCATTATCAGTAAAATATGAAGCTTAATCTGCTTGTTTGGGGGGGGGGGGGGAGCTTTTCCAAAGCACAGTGTATAAACATTAGGTTATTTAAATGGTAGAGATTGAAATATATATTTTTTTTCATTATCACCTCTTTTTATTTCAAGCTTTTATTAGTACAAGCTGTTTGATACTTAGAGGAAATCTCGGAGCGCCTGGCATCGTCCTGCAACTAGGGCTGCAATCAGGCGTCGGCCGCAACTCGCGGGGGCGCAGACACCTTAAGGGAGTGGAATTTAACTGCGTCGTCTGTTACGGCAGCGCGCGTGCCGCATTGCCGGCCAGCGCACGGATATCACTGTGAACGCGGGAGCTGGGCCGATACTCTGCTTTAATCATTTCCAGAAAAATGTGCACCGCTGGATGGGACACGAAGAAGCAAGGAACGACGAACTCGCGCGTGCTTTCTTTCTTCCTGTTGAGAGTTGCTGCGCGCTTTTTTCAGACGTTCTTGTACCAACTTTGAACGCTCGGCTGCCCTAAACGTTGTCTATACACTGCTTAGACCCATAGCCAGAGCGATGGCTAGTAGGTAATTACGGTTATTTACGGTAAGACTTAGAGGTAAGAAACACTGTTTTTTTGAAAGATGGTGATATATGCATCCGTCATTAGGCGAGTGCACACGAGGCATTTGCCGTATTTCATTTCAGTAGACAGACGGGTACAAACGGAATCTCGTACAATTGTTACGTACGATGTATACGTGGTGCTGGTATCAGGGTACGTGGTGCGTGGCAATACGTGGTGCGGGTACGGGCGTATACCCCCCCCCCCCCCCTGCTTGAGGCATCTTTCTTACTCTGTGCGTGTCGTAAGTGACATTAGTAGGTGCGAACTTTTTCTAAACGACTCTGTGGTTAACCGGGACGAGCTAGTATGCAAATACTCTCACCCCGAGATAAGTCTTCTCGTGCTTGTAGTAATCAATGTAGGCTCCCCAGAAGCCCACGTGTCGTTCGAAACCTCGCATTGTTGGGGTGTACTCTTTCTTGAAGAAACCAAGGTGCCACTGAAAATAAACGGGATGTTAATCACCGACGGTTACACGCATACTGTTAACAAACGTGTCCATCATTCTCCTCTTCATAATGTACTATTCGTTTTCGGACGCATCCCCTTTTTTAACACGATAGTGTTTTATGACGGGGTCCACCACGGCTCCGCTGACGTACTTCCGACACGAAAGTGACGTTGAAAATACATACTAAGACATTACAAAGAAAAACATGAAGGGAAGCATGTGTTGTGCGGAATCAAACCAGCCTCTTCTCAATTCCCAGCGGGCGGCCTTAACCACTACGCCACGGAGCGTACGTTACCTGAATACTTGCGGCAAGCCATGCATACACGCCATACAACGTTTCAGTCTTCAGAGCTTCGAAGCTTCAACGAGTTTTTGTTATGAGTGGCGAGATGGCGCAACAGGCTCCCATTGGGCAGGCATTGGGCGCGCTCTAAAGCTCATCTCCTCCACGAAGCGCCACCTCCACGGAGCGTGGTCTCTCCTGCACCTGCGCTTATCAGACGCCTAACTTGGGAGAGACGAAGGTTGCTTCGCGTGCTATTGCAGTCGCGTTTATGATAGGAGTGCACTGCTGACGCACGACGCATGAACAATTGTGACAGGTTCGATCTTGCCCTGTGTATACTTGTGCGCTCGTTTCATGCGTCTTTCTGTTTGAACGGTGCACTTTAAGTATCGAGCTGTGACATTTGTTAGTTCGCCCCGTCCCATGTATGCTAATTGCGTACCTGCTCTCTGCTAGAAGTGTGCGCTGCAATCTTCGAGCTGCTTGCCGTTATTAACGTTACATTGCAATGTATGGCTGTTTCTGAAGCAATGCACAATAAACGCTCAACTACGTCTATAAAGACTCCTGCGTCTGTCTTTCATGTTATACACTTTTTTTGTGGGTGCCGTCAACTTGCTAGCGGGCCGTCCTTTTCCGGTCTGGCAACCCATCTGACATGCGGGAAGCTCGCTGTTTGCACAAGGTAAGCGTCCTGCTGTGGTTTTATTGTTGTTTTGTAGTTTTTTCACCGTGAATTATAACAAAAGTGATGCAGGTTCCTTAAAACATGGGTCTATCAGACGTTCTGACCAGTTCAAGCTGTTAAGGGTCGATTGTTTTATTACACAGTGCCACGCACAAGTCCGCCTCTATTGATGCAATATATTCGCAGCACCGACTTTCTGCTCGAAGAATGCGCAGTATTTTCAGGTCTTTATTTTCCAGAATGCGCAACAGCACTTCCAAAGCGCAGTCAATATCTTTCTTGGGCTGTAGTAATCTGCTTTTTTAACAAGATTTTTTTGTGCCACGCCGCCAAGTCAGCAACCACTCTTGCATGAAGCAGTGCGTTGGAGTCTAGGGCTTCGTCTTTATTTCGTGGCACTGCCATTTTTTGTTAACTGCGCACTAATTGTTGTCAAAATCGTTTCTCAACTGTGAAAGAATCACCGTGTCTTACTCTCTCGTTTGTTTTTACAGGTGTCCACTTGAATGCAGCTCTT
This sequence comes from Rhipicephalus microplus, assembly GCF_043290135.1. Lineage (NCBI taxonomy): Eukaryota > Metazoa > Arthropoda > Arachnida > Ixodida > Ixodidae > Rhipicephalus > Rhipicephalus microplus. The sequence goes on along the minus strand of NC_134710.1, from coordinate 327,872,962 downwards.
ACATCAAACGATGTTGACGTACCTGCGTGTCCCCTTTTTATCTTTTTTCAATCGTAATATTTGGATGACTCTCGGTGACGCGGTACATCGACCTGCTATAGAGAGAAATGTTACGTGAGACTGTTTATCAGTAAAAGATTCTCATCTTTGGAATGGCAGTAAGCTGAGTACGTTCCGTTCATAGCCAAGGTTGAGCATCGGTGTCAAAGTCATTGCGGTTCGTTCGCCTGAGAAGTGCTCTGAACATACTCGGGTACACGCGTAAGGTATGAAGTTTTTCTTGTTAAGTTTGCAAGCCATAGAAGCCGCTGCTCCTCGTCAACAGGAAAACAATGCAACTTAAAGAGTCCGCAGCCAAAAAAACTGCGCGTCTAGTGATGCATATGGCATATTTCTTCCGAGAGCAGTTTCTTTTTTTGTGTGTGGTTGTTACTGCATCCAAAAACAGCGCAGTGGTTCCCTGATGACTAATTCTTCGTCGTCATAGGAACGAAGAAAAACAAATTCCGCAGGTTGGCCTTATACACGGCCAATCGCTTCATAACGACACACATACCAGCATCAACACACACAATCGAATCCGTGCTCCTAGCCATATCCCACATGCCAGAGAGGAGGAATTCGTTGGCTGCGAGACCAGACCTCCTCGCCCGATGCAAAGGTCTACACCGATTCCTATAAAGGGGGATCAGCCACGTTTTTTTTTTCTTTTGCAAACGGACAACATTAGAAGGTAGACAACACGGTGACAATCGTGTTTGCTGAAACCTCCCCATCCACGTGCTTCTGCAATGTCAATGAAGACGATCACACAATCTCTTCCTTTTAAAAATAACTATTATATCTGAAAGCAAGTGCATCAGACATTCGCTGAGCGGCAAGGTGGAAATCACGTGGATCTTGAAGGAAATGGGTCTTGGGATCAGATGCAGCAGAAGACAGAAGAGTTCGGTTTAATGCAACGCAAGAGAGTCTTTGCTGCGGTGAGTGCGCGCTTCACCTCGCAACTTCACATTTGACACTTCATTTGCTCCTTTTTGAACTTGAAAGCTATTAAAAAAAATTTTTTTGAAAAGCTATTATCAGATGGCCCCAATTTATACCTCCTGTAAAGCTTAAATTTTTGACAGTGTCTGAGTAGTGCTGGGCCTTTTATGGTTGCGTATGACGGGTAGTACGACAACCCCAGATGATTTAATCCAGTTCGACATTATTAAGACGCATTTCTTAGCGAACTTCGGAGACTTTGAAGGTGTATATATATATATATATAAATAAATAAATATATATATATATATATATATATATATATATATATATATATATATATATATATATATATATAAGGGAAAGAAGTGTATACCTAAGGGCTCGTTTTTCCGTGTTTTAACACAATATTAATGAGATATAACAGACAGTAATGCCAAGGAATGTACAGGGGAAGTTATTAAAACCAATGGAATGTAAATAAGAAGAAAGAAAAGTGGATGAAAAAATTACCAACTGTGAGCAGGAATCGAACCTACGACCTTCGAATTACGCGTTCGATGCTCTAACCACTGAGCTATCACAGCGGCCCTCCCTCCATCCACTTTTTTGGGTTTATCTGTGAATTTAGAAGTAGGAGCGACAGTCAGCGCCATCTATAAGCCAAACAACGAGTGTGAAAACACTCTTATGCGCATGTTTGGCGTCACGTAGCACGTGAACTTATTATGAGCGGGCAGCTGATTAATTGTCCCTCTTATACAACCTAAACACACTAAGTCTGCCAGTACGAGACCCTCGTTCAATGAAATAAGGGAAAGAAGTGTATACCTAAGGGCTCGTTTTCCCGTGTTTTAACACAATATTAATGAGATATAACAGACAGTAATGCCAAGGAATGTACAGGGGAAGTTATTAAAACCAATGGAATGTAAATAAGAAGAAAGAAAAGTGGATGAAAAAATTACCAACTGTGAGCAGGAATCGAACCTACGATTTACATTCCATTGGTTTTAATAACTTCCCCTGTACATTCCTTGGCATTACTGTCTGTTATATCTCATATATATATATATATATATATATATATATATATATATATATATATATATATATATATATATATATATATATATATATATATATATATATATATATATATATATGTATATATATATATATATATATATATATATATATATATATATATATATATATATATATATATATATATATATATATATATATATATATATATATATATATATATATATATATATATATATATATATATCGTCCGCGGGCCCCATCGTCCAAGGAAGGGCGCTTTTGTGTGGGGAGGACGACATCCGGCGACTAACGACCCAGTGATGGCGCCGCTTCATCTTCCCTACACCTGTACCGAAAGGGGCACGTGTGCTCTAAAAAAAGTAAGTGACTTCCAGATGGGACAGGAGCACGCGTTAGCCCCTGAAAAAGTTTGGACTGCATCGGGATGGGCAGTTGACGTACAGCCAGCAAGAAGTGCGGTCGTCGGTGTCGCGAGTCTCGCGTAGGCGGCGAGCATGGAGTGACCCGCACAATGTATTGAGACGGCTGCAATTCCGGGCACCCTCGTCGTCTACCAAGCCGGCGAGATCTTCAGCGGCACCCGCCATCTCCCCTACGTGTACCAAGAGCTGGCCTGGTCCGTATGGAACTTTTTATTCTTACTTTTTTAACACTGTTATTTTTTATAACCAGCCTTTTATATTTGTTGTGTGGGCTGCGTCGCACGTCGAAGCTCAGAAGCACGAGCCTGAGATTTTTCTTTTTTTCTCGTAAATTTTCCTTTTCTCTCCTGTAGTATCATCCTGTTGTTGTTTTATTATTATTCCGACTATTCGTCTTTAGCCTGTATCTTTTGTAGTGTTTATTTTAGCATATTTTGTTATATAGGTGTTCTTTTCATCACGCGTATCAGTTTTCCTCCTCTGTTATTTTTGTAATCTCCTACCTTTGCCCCTGTTTTAATTAAATGCTTGTTTGAGTGTAATCAAATCTCTGTGTCTGCTCTATGAGGGCATCGGTCGACCGACCTGATAATAAATTTGAAATGTGCCACTTCAAGGCCTTTCAAGCGTCACAGGCTGAAGCGTAAACTGGAAGCCTGCGAGTCTGCCGCACGTCGATTTTAGATCGGCGGGGCCTCACCAAAAGTGTGACTATATATATATATATATATATATATATATATATATATATATATATATATATATATATATATATATATATATATATATATATATATATACAAAACGTATGTCATGAATGTCTTGATTTACATTTCATGGGCTTGCTGCTCTTGCGTTGGTTTCATTGACATGACATGGTGCAAAACTGGTGGGACGCGAATGAATGACGAGATATGTAACTGGTGCAGAAATGATAATCATGAGATGCGTGTCATGTATAACCATGACTGCAAGCCACACTCATGATGTGCTCACGGCCGTTTCGCTAACTTATATACCAAATATGGTATTACGGGACGTGAATGGATAACGGGATATGTGACTGGTGCAAACATGATAATCATGAGATGCATGACACGTAACAGCATGACTACGTGCCACGCTCATCATGCGCTCACGGATGTTTCGCTAGATTGGAGTCGTGGATTTGTGAAATTTAACGTTCCAAAACAACCATATGGTTATGAGAGATGCCATAGTGGAGGGCTCCAGAAATTTTGACCACCTGGGGTTCTTTAACGTGCTCCCATATCTGAGCACACGGGCCTACAGCATTTTCGCTTTCATCGAAAATGCAGCAACCGCAGCCGAGATTCGATACCGCGACCTGCTGGTCAGCAGCCGAGTACCTGAGCTACTATAGACCACCACGATGGGGCGGCCATTTCGCTAGCTTTAACCAATATACCCAATTTGGTATTATGGGACGTGAATGATTGACGAAGGTATGTTACTGGTGCAAACATGATAATTATCAGGTGCGTGTCATGTAACAACACCACTACATGCTACGCTCGTGAAACGCTCGCAGCCGTTTCGCTACCTTCACATGTACCTAATTCGGTATTACGTGACGCGAACGAACGACAAAAGTAAAAGACACGTCCAAAAATGATAATAATGTTAGTCGCGTTATGTAAAACATGATTACATGCTACGCTCATAGTGCGCTCACGGCCGTTTTGCTAGGTCAACTTATATCAAATTTGGTATTACGTGGCATGAATAGGCGCCGAAGGTAATTGACACGTCCAAATGTGGTAATCATGGCATGCACGTCATGTAAAACTGGACTACAAATGCTACGCTCATAGCACGCTGGCAGCCGTTTCGCTAGCTCCACAAATATCTATTTTGGTTTCAGGTGACGTGAATAGATGACGAAGGTAAATTACACGTCCAAACATTAAAATCATTCCATGGAAGTCATCTACAGCATAGTTTACCTTCGCTTCGTAACGTTGGGCTGATATTAAAGTGACATATCAACCTGCGTCATTCGTGCTTTGCATATCATCGATTCCCACTGTACATGGGATCTGCCAATTTTTTTCTCTTGCAAGAACAACGTTCAGTGTTCCAATGAACAACATCTTTATTAATTACCCGATATTTTTACCACTTTCAAAGCCCATGTCGTTATTGTATAAACTTCTGTAGCATAAATCCCGGCCCTTCGGACGTGTCTCAAGATGTTTGTCTATGAAGCGAGCATCGGTATGCAGCTAGTTAACTTTAGTTCCCTACTGAAGTAATCAAAAGATGGCATTTCAGAAATTGAGAACTCTCGCTACGTAGTGATACAAAAATGATCATTAAAAACTCTTGCCATCACAGTGACGTGCGAGCAAGAAATATATTCAGAAATGGTTTAAGTTTACTTGGCTTAATACCTTTCCCAAGTGATGGGTAACATATCCCAGGTCTGCCAACCGCTGGGGCAACAGTGTATGCGAAAGTGGGAGTCCCCTCGGTTCCTCGTTGTAGATGACTGAATGCTGGAGCCCTGCATACACATCACATATACCCACGCATAATCTTTTTCGCACTCATGCATACAGGAACTGCGCCCAGCAGTCGCTATGTGGTGAGGTATACCTTCACGATCTTCGAAAGCCCACCCATTGCTCTTTATGTTGGGGGCTTTGATCGGCTGAGCTACCGCTGCGCCGAGTAAAGATCCTACCATTTTCTACTAAGCATCCTTTCTAACCACGCGTTCGCCTCACCTTTTCTACAGCCGCTTCCAACTTTCTACTACCACTATGCGCACGCGCAGTAACCTTCACTTCTTTCTCCCACATGCACGGCAAGAGAAGATGCCTCAATCACGCAGCGTTGCGTGCATGGGGCTTGTCTGTATCTTTCTTATCGCAGCTTGACTTTATGCGGAGAATAACGTCAGACAACGGTGCAATAGGTGACCAGTAATATATGCAATCGCAGAGAATTGTGGGACACGACGGCTTACAGTTCAACGCACCACGTGAGTTAGAAGCGGCACGTGTGCATTTTTGTACCACTTCGTTGAAAAAAGCACTTTTCCGTGCGATTTCACTGCTTTGGAAGTTGGTTTTTTTCTGCTAACCGTGACTACGACGACAATAAGCTACGAAAGCCATGAACGGTGAGAAAACTTTTTTTTTTTAGTGCACCAAAATGATCTGACGTGATTTTATGCTGCTCGGGAGTAGTCAGTTTGGCTAGCAGATTAGTCGATAAAGAAGAGAGTTTTCATTGTATAATACGTTACTGCACATAAAAATCGCCATTTTAAAGATCACAGGGAATGGGCATGACTGTAGAAGTGTGTTAAGAGTTCATTTCAGTATTGCTGTTTCAACCGACACCGTCGGTCGATCGGCATGAGGCGCAGCAATTATTGAGCGCGTGGACATATACTTTTTCCAGATGTTTATTTGAACGCTGATCTTGGTCAAGCTGCGCGGCATGACGGCACATTAACAATACACTCAAACATATACGGCTCCGAATAATCGAAACCCTGCGCTTGTTTAACGCACCTCTTCCTTTGTTTGCCGTCCTGACGCACAGTTTCACCAAGATAAACGCAAACGGTCACGTCCAGCGCTTGATGTAAACTTGCTTTTCAATGACGCTTTCGCGTTTTTTTTTTTTTCATATATCAGTGTGCATTGGCCGGTCCTCGTCTCGTATGGCAGGTCGATTTCGCCCACGCGTTCCCATACTATATTTGCTAGGCACACCTGAGCGACCATTTATTTCTCGATATAATATTTGCAGCAAATCCATGCTAGTGAGGAATACACACGTACCTGTGATAAAATGGTTTTCCCACACTGGCGCAAATACCCAAAGGTTACCTGTCGCTGCGGCTCTCTTCACAGCCGCGGCCCACCTCGTTTTTCTCTCTTTGTTTCATGAAAATCGATATATATATACATGCATTTGCCTTCCACTCTCGAGTTAGAGCAGCGAACGGCTTACCAACCGACCATGGTTTATTAGGACGAAGATAAATGGGCCACCACGCGCGCGAATCTAGAATAATCTGAGGTTTATGGCAGAGTGGTTTGCAGTCGTCTATTTACTAGGCACTTTTAGTTGGGGGTACGTAACAAGCCCACATGCGCAGCACTACCATGGGAAAGAACTGTGCATGTGCAGTACGCAACGTATCGATTCCAGAGATGTGTGCGTACGCCCGAAGAAAAACGTTGCGTACGTAACGCAACGCTTGCTACGAATCGTTCTCGCGACACCTCGAAGAAACCAGAACCAGAGTATCTCGTGGCAGTATAGTGGCGTTCGACGCAGACAGCAACAGCGGACCTGATGCAATGCATGTGTGTTTCACAATGAAAGACGATGTTTTCATGGCAGACAAGGCAAACTCAAGTGGTGCATTCCGGCATCCTGATGACTCAGAAGAAGTGTAATACTCACGAAAATCCTCAAGAGTCGCCTTCGATAAAATGTGTGCAGGAACGGGTCTCTATCTGCCAAGCCTTTCGGCGAATGAAGCCATGAATAAAATGGCACTTTGGTAGGTACTTTTATTCATGGCGCATCATAACACTCCTTGGAAGTTGTGCGAGCTTTCACTTTTAAATATGCGTGTAGTACTTCGTAAGGTCATGAATACCTGCAACGTGACCACTGGCTGCGAGGTACGCTGATCCCCATCGGCAGCAGCCTTGGATAGAACACTGGGGTCGATTCAGTGCGGCCATGCCCAATCAGACCCCGTTCTTACAATGTGAACCCGCGTTCAAAGCAGCAAAGTTGAACGTGAGGAATCAGTGCACCCAGGAACGATGCTAAAAATCGACGCAGCGAATACCACGGCCTGACTTTTACGCTGGAGGTCCTCACCCAGGCAGTCAGGGTGTGTTTCGTGCAGATCACAGAGGCCACGTTATTACTGGGGTCATGGTAGTGGGACCTAGCATACTCCTAACGTCGGTGAAGCTGATAAGCATGACAAACGCTTGTACTCACATACCATCTACCTATTTTAGTGAAACACATCAAGGTACGTTAAACTAAATGTGATTTTGCACGCTTCACTTGCCGCGTACGTAACGTAGTTTTTACAGCAAATGCAGCTTCTCCGTACGCCCAACTAAACGTGTGCTTTTTTTCGAACCCGAAGGCGGCAGCAGACGGTGCATCCCACAAGCCCTCGCTCTTTTTCTGGTCACCTAATTTACTGCGCGTGTCCTTACATGATAGGTAATAGTGAATATTACGAATTTACTAGATAATTGTGTCATGTACTTAGCTGGAGATACCTCACATGAAGGGGAAGTTTATAGGGAAATGAAGTAATAAAAAGTAATTGAATAGAGAAAGACTTGTACGTGGAAATAATATTTGTTCACTCTAGTGCTACTAATATTTTACCCAAGCTGCGCGCCATGTATGAATACCAAGATTCCCCTGAGGCAAAAAGATGTCCATCGTCTGATTTGCACATCATCGAATTATACTCAAATACAAAGAAAGAAAAGCCTGAAGACTGCAAGCTGTTTTGCTCAATCGCCACTCAAAACGAGACCACTTGCGCGGAAAATGCTATCTGAAGAGGCACGCGAAAAATCATGCTATGGAGCTTGCCTTCATTGGGGACTCCGCTTCAGCCCCTTGCATCTTGCACTGTGAAAAGCAAAGGCCCCGTTCCTTTCGAGCGGAGTTCTTGAATGTCATGATCCCCCCCCCCTCCCACACACACACAAAAGAAATACTGCAATCTCGGACATGACCAGATATTCATTTTCACAGTCTTCGATCTCTGACGTTACCGCGCGTATGAATGAAAGTTCAGAAGGGAACGCCAGAGCACGTACCCGTGTAGATGGGGTAGCGGCCCGTGAGCAGCGCTGCCCTCGACGGCGTGCACAGAGGCTGCGCGTAGTAGCGGCGCAGACGGATGCCGTTCCACGCGAGGGCGTCGATGTTCGGCGTGCGGATCTGCGGGCAGCCGTGGTAGCTCACATCGTTCCAGCCCTGCATGGGTCAAGTATACGAAGACGCAAGACTGTTGATTCTCAGACTGGCACGGCAAGCACCAGAGTTTGATTACGATCGAAACTTGGGGGTTTGAGAACCAAAAGCACGGCGTGAGAGAGTTGTAGTGCCGGGACCTCAAATGGCTTATATACACAGAACGCAAAGGCTTACGTATATGCAAGCCGCTTTGGGGCGAGTCCAGGCGTGGCACCAAGATTTTTTTTCTGGGAGGGGGGGGGGGGGGTGGGCACCGAGGACAATTGTGTTTCTTCAGGAGGCAGAGAGGCACAGAACTTCATTATGCGTCGTGTTTTAACTATGCTTGCTCCTGGGGGGGCAGGAAGGGGCGAGCGAGAATTTGGTAGAAGCTCCAGCCCAACCACGCCCCCTCCCCTGCTAGCTCAGCCTGCCTTATTTCATTCTTTTGGGAATCAGGGCAGAGCAGGGTTGCCGTTAGGTGAAATTGAAAAGGCGCCAGAATTCAAGCCAAATGTGGGTGGAGAAGCCATGTCTTTTAATATTATCACTAAATTTGTAGCCAAATAAAACATGGGTGGTAATATGAACACTGTCTTCACTATTTGGGAATAAAAAACATTTTGAATAGGTAAAACAAGAAATTCAAAATTTTGCGCCAAGGTAAAATTTTCGTCGCTAACAGGTCGCAAAGTACACAACTTGTCACCAAATAGACACCAATAATTGTCAGCCTGGCCATTAGTACAAGGGCCACAGAACAACGCGTGAACCTACGCACTTTCTCAGTTTATTGATTATTTTGCAGCTGATGGTGATTAAGAACACCAGTCTACAAGCCAACATCCTCTGAAGCCGCTAGCTCATCACGTTCCTGTTATAAAGACAATAAAGTCAAATAAGAATTTATGTCAGAGTGAAAGCTCAATGTATGACAACATTTAAAATGACAATATATCAACAGTGCCTTACTATATGAGAAATTAAGGTGAACGCATCAGAACACATGCGCCGCAGTAGGACATTTTTAAAATGATTTCTACGACAGCAGAGGGACCGCCTACAACTAATCACTAGTAATCGATCTAGCTGCACTAAATAGAGAACCTTCCGTGCATCAAGACACGCAATAAAATGCTGCTTGTTCGTTTCTGTTTTATTCATTGAAAAAAGCACCGCTGGACATTACTATGGGGAATGACGCGAGTGGTTAAAAAAATCAATTTTCGCGTAGTTACACAGAATAAGTGGTGCCATCTAGCGGGGCAAAGATGAACCAATAAACGTCTGCAATCTTGAAGTCTATGGCAAGAAATTGATCTTTGGCCGTTGTTGCTGTTGTGGCTCCCACTGCTTTCGGTCTGCTTCTACCAGCGCACTAAAGCCGGGCGACGTTGTGCATAACAACAGTGATGTGAGTCAGTCCGGTCGGCCACTTCTTGAGACGGGTAGTTTGAAGGGCGCTAATCCAATGCGGACCACTAAGACGTGATTTCATTTAAAAATAGGCCCTTCTTTGGCACAAAAGTAACGCTACGAGGTTTCTCAACCGCTTTTTCAGCAATAAACGTTGACTTGATAGTTGCCCTTAGTGTCCCTTTAAACTTCTTATGATGACTCTTGTTTCAGTTTTTTTTCTTGCGCTCAAGAAAAAAAAAAGACGAAAAAACTAATCAGCACGCACGCCCAGCGTAAAGCCTTCGGGACGCCGCACCCCCTTCGTCCTCCATGCCATGCGCTGGTTAGAATTCCCATCATACTCCTGTTTCAATCTTTACTGCTGGGATTCGAAATTCTGGCGTCACGCTCACTTTTATATTACTTTCTTCTATTGACTCGGCAGCAAACACATACGTATAGACAGAGTGTTACTTGCTTATGCCAGACGATTTTGTAACGGTCACTGCAGGTGGCGAGCTTAAAGCGATGAAAAATTCTTGAACATATGTTGTTGTGGAGCCGATGTTCTGACAAGTGATCTCATCTTCTTTGAGGCCGCCAACTGCAATTACAGCTTTGAAGAAGATGGAGGTCTTTTTGAAGGCTGTCGGTTCGATACTGGCTGCGGCGGTCGCGTTTAGATATAGGAAAGAAATGCTGAAGGCTCGTGTGCTTAGATTGAACTTGGTACACATTAAAGAAGCCTACGTCAACAGCTCTCATCCATCCATGTATATTTCGGAATATTCTTATGGGCTGGTGAGAGTGACGAGGGACCACTTAAAGGGAGACAAAAAAGAGGGGGGCGGTAATAGTTAAACATCACATGCTGCGTGAAATGGGCGCCATTTGCTTCTCACCAGCAATGAAAGTTCGATCTAAAGTGCAACACCAATTCGATCTCATCAGCTTGTCAATAAGTTGTCTACCATTCATCTATTCAGCCTCATTCAACCTGTTTCAAGCTATGCAAGCTCCTCAGATATGCAAGCCTAGAAAAAACATACTCGTCCGTATATGTCGTGCGTGCTGTAACAAATGTATTACAACTGTCTCATAGAGGAGAAACATAAGTCAGCTCGACCACAGCACAAACGCGTTACGCGGTGAAGCGTTACAAAATTCAGGAGGAGTCACTGCGATGACATAATGTGCACCCCCCCCCCCCCCAATGTTTTCTTTGTTCTTTTGTTAAAGGCGATAGTCTTTCTTGGGTGTCCCCTCTTACCGGCATAGGGTACTTGAAACGGCCGACCCCATCCGCAGCGACCTCCAATGTTGCTCAAGGTTGAGCGTTCATGCTTGTGCAATTGTCAATTAAACAGTAATTATCGCGCATATCTAGGGCATCTTAACAACACGCATACGTTCTGCATATGCATCTCTTACTAGAAAACACATACATAAGTAATTTTAAGGACCATACCGCTTATCACGCTGCGCTTACCATGCAATGCTTGCACGGAATGGGGAGTGTTTCCAACGCTTTCCTAAGACGAGATGGTGGTGGCACCTACCCGTCGCCTCGCGTTATACACATTATCACCTCTGAGACGGCCGCGCACGGCCACGTGCTTTGTTTTTCAAAAGGAACTACCAGATGGCACTGATGTTTCACGTGTGACGTGACTTGATGCGCTCGTTCGCCTCCGCTGCACGCTCGAGGCACTCTAACGCAGCGCCTCCAGAACACTATTCACCGAATTTCTTGCGCAGAACATCAAATAAATGTTTTGTTCACTCTCTTCACACGCAAGACTATCGTCTTTCGACGAAATTTGCAGATTACATGCAGATACGCGGCCACTTTTTTTTCCTGGGATACGTTTCACGGACACCCATTAATGGCTTTACGGACCCCCATTTGGGAACAACTGCCTCATTTTGTCGAAATATCTGCAGCCCTCCAAGGTGCGGCAGATCTTAAAATCATTTAATGGTTTCGGCACGTAAAACTCCCAATATAATTCAAATATAACAACTGTCTTTACTCGCTACAACATAGGTTACGGAAACACGCATATTATCCACATAGAAAATTTCAGTGTAATTTAATAATCTACTGCTTTCATTCTCATGATCTTTTTTAAATTTTAACTTCGTTCAGTGGTTTCACCGTTGAAAATACGGCCCCGACGAGAATGGTGGAAAATTTTGCCAACCGCAAAGAGTACCAAGCGTTTGCGGTCAACTTACGTCTTAGGGGTACAAACACAAAGACAATATCAGCGTTTCGTTACGGAGTTGAAACGCGCACTCGCTCGATGAAGGAAGAAAGTAAAGAAAGAAGCGCCTGAAAATTCTGGAACACACCCACACTTGGAGTTGGCCAACAGCCGGGTAGTTCTGACGAAATACTGTTAATTTGTTAGCTCACAATTTTTAATCAAATGAGAAAAAGGGCAAAAATAAATATGAGAATCGGACAATCAGGCATAACGGATATAGAAAATGACGCAGATGGTTTGGGGATCAACAATAAATAAATGAATAAATGAAGCGAAATTTGAAAAAAAAAGTACTTTAGGCGTAATAATATGTTGTACAGTCTGAATCTCTTCGAAGGTTTAATAAACTCTTGCAAGGCATCGGCAACATTCCTGTCACTGAACCCTATGGACAAAGCCCCGAAACAAAGTCCATTTGGAGTATTTAACTTCAATCTTACGAGACGGAAGGTGGCATCTAATGTGAATTCGCGCAATGCAGCGTATTTTTTTCAATAAATCAGACAATGATATTTTGTTTCAGGGACTCCACAAAACCAACAATCAGGGGAAGCAGTCGGGCCACCTCTGTTTAAATAAAAATTGTGATAAAAATATGACACCTCATTCTTGTATTTCGACTTCAACTACAAGCGTGTCGCATATTTTACTGTTTCAGCGATAATTTAGGTGTTGAAATTCCGAGGTGTTTATTATTGACGGCAAAGAAAATTTTTCTAACATCATTTCCCTCCTAAATATAGCCCCTATAGCAAATTTAGATGCTCGTAACATGTGAATATCCGAGCCATTTAATGATGACTTAGCGAATGCATTCGCCATTTCATTGAGGAAAATTCCCTTCTGCCCTGGTACCCAAATCAATCTAACCAACTGCATATGTGGTGAAACTAATGATTTGAAAGTACTCATCACGTGGGAGTTATTTGCAGTGAGATAAAAACACACCGACAGCGAATCAGTTTAAAATATGGCCAAACTAGTTGGTGCTGTTAAATTGCGGAGAGCCAAAGTTATCGAAAAAAACGCTCCTGCAAAAATGGGTAGAAAATATGGAATATGCAGAAAAAATGAGGTCTATAATAGAGGCGAATGTCCGTATTGCACTTTTTTCTTCATTTTGCGAAGCATCTGTCGCAATGACTGTCCTTATTGGTGAATGAACCCGAGAATCAAAATAGAAACTCAAATGTGGTCTGGCATTAGTTTCACTTGTTTCGAAAAAAAATTAGTCAAACGGTATTTCAATAGAGTTGTTGCTATCACTGATTCGAGATACGGCAATTATATGGACATTGAAATTGTCAACAAAGCTCTGTATATGGAGAACTTGAGGCATGTTAAGAATATAATAACGATATGGTAATGCCGGCCTACTTTCTTTCAAGCCAAGCTTACCGAATACGACTCTCAATATCTATATGGGCATGCCATATCAAACACCCTGATCTGAAGCCGATCTGAGGCAAATTTATATTTTTCTCGTTAATGAGCTTTATTATACGGATGCTTGACACTTGTTCAATCAATTTAGCTATATGAGAGGTTAGCGCAATGGGTCTAACTTTGTCAAGTTAATACCCTTTATTTAGATTTTTAGGCAGTGGTATCATCTTAGCTATTTTCGAAGCCGAAGGGAGCCATATCATTCTTATTGACTAGTTGATAACGCCTAATAAAATCTCTTGAGATTGTTTATTTACTCATTTTAACATGGCTGACGTGACTCCGTCAGGACCCAGAGCCACTGATGAAATGGTATCTACCACCTCCATTAATTCAGAACTGGAAATTTTAATGAAGTCGTTGTCACTTGGGGCATGCTTTGGTGGTGAGAATAACTGGGAACAAAAGCGCTGCTCTAACCCGTTACCAATAATATCAAACAAATCTTTGATTTCCTTCGCAGACAAAATATACTGTGTGCTCATAGCTCGTACTATAAATTTCTTTTTACGGAGAAATATATAGAGTGCGCGCTTGTTCTTTGATTTAGATAGATACTCGAACGTCTGAATGTCGTAACTATTTTTTTTCTTGTGAAACTGTTCTTACAAAAAGTCCCACAAAAACCTGTAGTTCTTCCAGTTTTGATGGCATTGATTGAATAACAGTTTTTTTCAGGCTGCCTTTCTGCGCCTGTAGTCCCTGAAACAGTCACCATTCCGCACAATGAGTTACCGCTCTGCTTCACAGATGCAGCCGTAAATTACGATTTTTCGTGAGAATTCTGTAGAACTGTACAAATGCTAATAACTTTCGACTTCGTGCTTGTATCTAATGGAGAAGTTAGTGAAGAAATGAAACACTCTTTAAATTTAGTATAATTTATAAACGTACGTGCATTGGAACCTACTGATACTACCGAAAGTCTTAGTTCATAATTAATTGGTATGTGATTGCTGTTTGTTGCACAGTTAACTACGGACCAACCCGAAACATTCAGGCAGATACTTGGAAAAGTAAGATCCAATGAAGAAGAGGAGGTACCTGTCAAATACGTTAAGCTTGAATTTAAACAGGTGACATTGTTATCTTGAAACCAGTCCCACAAACCATTACCGATGCAATCAGTTTTTACGCCCCATGTGACATGATTGGCGTTAAAATCTCCAGCCAATAAACTATTTCTTCCACACGTGCCACTTAGGGTGTCTAATGGCCTGGTATCATTTACACCTGACAAAAAAGTGGCTATTGTAAATGTCTGATGAGACGGCAGAGTTATCTTTATAGCTAAAATGTCAAATTCTGGGGACAGCAGCGTTAACGTTACCTTACCTTTATGGTAAAGGCTGTTTGATAACAATGTCATTATTCCCCCAACTGTCGAAGGTTGGTCTAGCCTAAACGAATGGTAATTCTTGACATAAAAGCTGTTGCCTTGATTAAACCAAGTTTTTTGTAAAAAAAGTAAATCAGGATTTAGCTGAGAACTGACACAGCCTAACTCGGTATTTGCAGCAAACATTGAATGAGAATGCTACTGTAAAACTCTTAAAGATGCTGTTTTGTTGAAGTAATCGTTGCGGAGACAACTTTCTCCAAAATTCTCTCCTTCAAAATTTACTGGCCGGACTTTTTTTTTATTTTGCTTGTGGTTACGTAGCATCTGCATGATTAAGTGGGGATCTGCTACGTTTCTGAGCATGGGCATCAATTTCCACATAAGTAAATACGCTCAAGTCCAGCACAGGTACCTGATCATTAGCCGATGAGCATGCATCGGAATCGTGGCAGCTATCAGAGGCATGGCCCTTATCACCTAACTGATTTACCTAATTGGCGGTAGGGTGTATATACGACTCGAGAGGACAAATTGGTTGCGGGATTATAAGTTTAGCAATTTAATTGCTTACGTCTTGAGAAATACATTCGGAGATGCTGACAGCTAGTTGATCCATCACCCTAGTGTTAGCTTTTCCAACAGCTACCTCGACTGCTTGCGCATTGCCCGTCTGTGTGAACGTTTGACGTGCAGTAACGCCAGCATAACCATACTCTTTGTCCTCAATAATTGCCATTGCCTCCCCTCTAGAAGGAAGGAAAGAAGCAACAAAAGGGAGAAGGCAGGGAGGTTAGCCAAAGAGACATCCGCTTGGCTATACTGGGACATCAAGGAAGGGGAGAAGAAATATGAGAAAGAGGGAAGAGAAGGAAAGAAAAAAGGGAGAGAATCACAGTAATTTCGTTTCAGCGTGTAGAAGTTCACCGCAAGTCAGAGGCGTTCCCACAAACCCATCTTTCCCAAGAAACACATCAGAGCTTTCACTGCCTTGTGGGCTATTGAGAGATGTGGACGCTGCTGTAATAGCACCTGCACAGAAAGAGGCCGATCATCCAGTCGCCGCATTGCGAAGGCAAGTACTTGTCTGTCTGAGGCAAATCGAGGACAGTGGCACAGCAGGTGTTCGATATTTTCATCGGTGCCGCAAACATCACATGCCGCACTGCCAGTAATTCCGATTAAAATGGTATAAGCTTTCGTGTAAGCAACTCCCAGCCAAAGGCGATAGAGAAGCGAAGCTTCCCGTCAATGTAGGCCGGGTGGAGGCCGGAGTTGTAGTGAAGGGTCAAGCTCGTGTAGTCTTGTGCGTCGTATGCTTGCTGTGTTCCACTCAGTTAGAGTGAGACTGCGGGCCAGTTGACCAATCTGCCTCGCCACGTCCGCTCTTGAAAGCGGCATTGGAACGCTGTTTGCTTCTTCATGTGACGTGCGAGCAGCATGATCTGCAGAATCATTTCCGCTTATACCACAATGTCCAGGTATCCATTGAAAGACGATGTCGTGACTTTTTGTGTTAAGAGGTGGTGTAGTTTCACGGTTTGGTAGCTTCACACCTCCTGTACAAATGCAGATGTCGTCAGCGTAAACAGAAAGTTTTACAGTGCTTGGTAGGTGCTCGACTAGTCCAATGAGGGTTAAATTGCAAAGTGTATGGCTTAGCACTCCTTTCTGGGCGACTCCATGGCTGATATATTACTGAGGTGTCGGGCCATTTGCTGTCTTCACGTAGAATTATCTCAGCAGTAAGTAGCTGTACACCCACATATATATCTTGCCACCAAGACCTGCTGTTTAAAAAGCACTAAGGAGGGATTCATGGGTGACGTTATCGTAAGCCCCCTTAACGTCTAGAAAAAGGGCGGCACACAGCCTCTTAGAGGCTTTCTGATGTTCAATATATGTCACCAGGTCAGCGACGTTGTTTATTGACAAATGGCTGTGCCTTAATCCGGTCATGGATACTGGATAAAATTCATAGTGCTCTAAATACCACTTTATTCGTGTTAAAATAATTATTTCTATTGTTTTTCCACACAAATGGCAAGCGCGATAGGACGGTATGAGGCAATATCCAAAAGAGATTTACCTGTTTTTAGAAGTGGAATGAGGCGACTTGACTTCCATGCTTGCGGAACCGTGCCAGCCTGCCAGGAGTCATTGTATAAGCGTAAGAGCCCTTTCCGAGCTTCATCTCCAAGATTACAAAGGGCACGGTACGTAATGCCGTCAGGTCCGGGTGCTGAAGAACGTCTGCACAGTGCCAGTGCCGCTTCGAGCTCATTCATAGAAAACTGGCATTCTATACGGAGATCACGTGAGGGCGGTAGGTTGTCATGTGTTTCCACTCTTGTTTCCGTGAACTTGGACTAGCCGAAAATTTTTATACATAAAAATTTTGCGACATCAATCTCTCTGCATATTAGGTGAAGTGCCAGAGATGTAAATGGGTGTCACTGACTAAAGATTCTGCTAAGAACCCGGATACTTCGGAATATCAGTTATAGGGGCTTTCGCGGATCCAACAACTCGCAGAAGGCTGTCCAACGTCGCCAAGCCAGTTTATTCATGTGCCGGTGCATTTTCTTTTGAATGCGTCTAGCCAGCCTCAAATCATTCATGCACTTGGTCCAGCTGTACCTACGTTCCGCACGACAACGTATTGCGCGAAGTTTCTCAAGCTCGATGTCCGAATCAGTGCGCTTGTAACTAGTCAAAAGTGAAAGTGTGGTACTATTCTGCAGAGCATCCTTTATCGTGTCCTCTAGGTACTAGGATGAGCCATCAATACAACAGTCTTCCATTAACACTTGGAATTTCGGCCAATCGGTGTATTTGAGGTCTCTGGAGGACTTGGAGATGGTGAAACCTTCTATCCGCAGGAAAGTTGGAATATGGTCGCTGCCTCACGTTTCCGGATCCGAAAACCAGGGCACTTCTCCAGTAAGTGAGTGAGAAACCACTGTAAGCTCCAGGCAGCTATGAGCTGATCCGCGCAAATATGTAGGGCATCTCCTTTTATCATTGACCTCAAAAACTTGCATTTTTTGTCTATTTGGACAATCTGAGTATACAGCAGAATTTCGTCCACCACACAAACAACACATGTCCTCTTGTGCAATACATTCTCGACTTGCGTGAACTATGCCACAATGGCCGCATCACCCCTCTGATTTATAGCCACCGGCACTATGACGAAACCTTCAGCAGTTCTGGCATTGTAACAGATGAGATGCCAATTGATCTTCTCGAAACACCAGAGGCCACGCTGCAATCTCATAAGGACATGAGGTGCCAGTAAAAGTCGCAATCATGGACTCTGTTGGGACGCACTTGTTGTCCACAACTCGATTGCATAAATAAATTGCCACGACGCCTGCCACAGTTAACTTTTCTAGAGTTTCAGCGGGGTTAAGCTGCTCATCTACACCTCACACGATTCTTTTTGTGCAAGCCAGATGAGGTGGAACAAACGCACTCACCGGTCTCTTACACATTCCTGGTCTGGCCATCTGCCTCCTATCCCACCGTGACCAAACTGCCGCACGTCAGTTATTGTCAAGTAGCTTGGGGACACTGCATGAGGGTGTTCTTGAATAGCCTTGGGGTTATTCAACTTAATGAAGTGACCACCCGAAAGTACCAGCGTGACGGGTATGCTGCAACACCACTGCTGAGAAACATGTCAAGATGAAGGTCATCATGCTGTAGAGAGGCCGTCCTTGGGGAACAGTCTTGACCAGGAGAATTCCTGGACATCAGTACACCTTGAACAGTAAGCCAAACAAGAAAAAAAGCTGACCCAGCTTTAAATGACAGATAAGGCACTATAGATCTTATATTACAAGACTACGCGGTACTTCGCCAGCCAAATCAGCAAGGAAGCTCACCGAGCAAGGGCAATCAAGTCAAGTCAAATCAAAATCCTTGACGATGTGGCGCCCACCCACACTGGGATATTGGCCAAGAACGAGACAGTTTTCATGACTTACTTCCTTAATAACAGGTTAATATTATTCTATCTACGAGAAAGAAAAAGAAAGATGCAGCAGGACGAATTTGACAGTAGAGTAGTAAACAATCTGTAGTGTAATGCAATGAAGTGGCGCATTTGATTTACAGTGGATTTCGAAATGTCATAAATTCTACCAAAGAATGATTTCAGCACTTAAACCTCTTTGAACTTTTGACGAACTCCTGCAGTGCGTCAACAATCTTCCCGTCACTGTGGCACAGGCACAAAGCCCCGAAAGAAAGCACAATTTCCGCATTTAGATCTATTCCGAAAAGGTGGCAAACGGCACTTAAAGTGTTTTTGCGTAAGGCAGAGAATCTATTACAGAAAATGAGGTAATGTTCAGTTGACTCATTTGCTTCACACACAGAACAATGAGGGGAGGCTCCTAGACCAGCTCTGTGAAAATATAAATTCGGCTGCGGAATTCTACAGCACAGTCTAGTGATTGAGACTTCCATTCGTCGCGTTTGGCATATTTTACTATTCCAGTGATACATTAGGTGCTTGAATTCTGATGTGGCCGTTAGTGAAGGGGCAGGAAATTTTTCTAACGGCAGTTTTTTTCTTAATATAGCGCCTATTAAAAATTTCTATGCTGGTAATACCTCATTAACAGGCCCATTTAAATATGGCTTTGCCAGCGCAGCTGCCATTTCATTCATATATATGCCCTTATGTCCTGGAACCCAGACCAATTTGATCAGATTGAGATGCGAGGGAACTAATGCTTTGAAAGCACTCATCTGCAGTTCTCATCTGCAGTAAGGGGGGCACATACTGATAGTGAATCCGTTAAAATTACTGCGGAACTTATTGAAGCTGTTATTTTACAGAGAGCTAGAATTATCGCAAAAAATTCTGCTTCGAAATGGGCACAGAATTTAGAAGGTGAAGCGAAAAGGACCAATCTAGGGCAGGAGAAAAAATACCAATGCCACTTTGTGATGCATCAGTCACTGATTGATTGATTGATTGATTGATTGATTGATTGATTGATTGATTGATTGATTGATTGATTGATTGATTGATTGATATGAGGGGTTAAACGTCCCAAAACCACCATGTGATTATGAGAGACACCGTAGTGGAGGGCTTCAGCAATTTCGACGACCTGGGGTTCTTTAACGTACACCCAAATCTGAGCACACGGGCCTACAACATCTCCGCCTCCATCGGAAATGCAGCCGCCGCAGCCGGAATTCGATACCGCATCCTGCGGGTCAGCAGTCGAGTACTTTAGCCACTAGACCACTACGGCGAGAGACGCATCAGTCACTATGACTACTTGTGTTGGCGTATCTGCCAGGTAATCTCTTAATGCAGCTTCTAAAGAAACTGAGCGGTAAGATTTTTGAATTTTTCATAAAAATATAATCAAACTGTATTTTAACAGTATTTTTATTGGTACTGAGTGAACAAACACCACTAATTTGAACGCCTAAATTATCTAGAAAACACTGTATAGCCAGAGTTTGGGGTATACGAAATCTCAGCCAGTATTCTCCGAAAAACAAGTGAGGACGGGGAACAAAAACTGTTTCTCAGCGCCTTTCTGGCGATTCATACAGCCTGTCAAATGACTGCGTAGCTCACAATTTAAAATGGATAGCAAGTGAAGGAAGCCTATAGCTTCCAGATACAATATCTCGATTGCAACAAACTTGGGAAGACCTAAGCATAGTCTCGAAAATTGTCTCTTTATGATTGCCATAGGATGTATCTCGTAAGCAGGTGCCCCCCCCCCCCCCCCGTATAACACGCACTCAATCTCAAGCACCGGGCAAAAATACATACAATACACTGAGATAAGAGTATTTCTCCGCATAGCTAAGCGACTATTACTAATTTTGCTTAATATTCCCACCGCACGACCTCCCTTTGATGCAATGTACTCAATGTGCGTCTTTCAGGACATTGATTGCTCATAAATCACTCCCAGATATTTCACATTCACTATTTGATTGATAGGATTCAGATGACAGGAGAGCGAGATGTGAAAAGGGCCTTTGAGTGGAAATGTTAAAACAGAACATTTCTTGACATTTAAATGCCAATGTAAACCATCAAGCCACATTTCCTACGACAGATAGGTATGACTGTATTATATAAAATAGCTCATGAATGTCCTCTGGTGCTGAAAAAATGCAATGTCGTCCGCATACACATATGTGTGGACGCCCTGGTGCCGTAGTACAGAGCTCATCAAAATATCGAACAACACTGGGGAAAGGACGGCCCCTTGCTGGACACCTCTTGCTTGCACATATTTAGAAGACGAGATGCCGCTTGCGCAACAATAACATGTTCTAGTGTGTAAAAATTCAGCTATCCAAGATTGTATATAGTTTGGAAAGTTAAGGTTGTGCAGCTAGTTGATTAACACTATATGCTCAACGCTGTCGTAAGCTTTCGTTATATCGAGAGTGGCGAACGCAGCATATTTTCCTTCACGCTTAGCTAATATTACGCGACTTTCAAGGTCTATATGGGCCTGCTATATGGAGCATCGGGATCTTAAGCCGATTCGTGATGGATTTAAAATTTCTCGCTCATTGATGAAGTTTGTTATTCGAACCTTTGCAGTTCTATCAATTATTTTACGAAGTTTAAGGTTAACGCATTGGGCCTGATGTTATCCCAAACGTATCTCTTACCGGGAACTTTCAGTAATGGTATTACCTTTGATATTTTCCCCTCCAATGGGTGCCATGTCATTCTTCATGTATAGTAACGCCCTTTTCTTCGCCCACCTCACTGCCCACGTGGCAGAGAAAAAATACGGAGGCGCATGATGCTTACGCACCTCCTTTTTTTTTTTCATTGAACAAACTCTTAATTCTTTATTGAGTCAGAAAATATGAAAACTCGGTTTAAAAGGCGTCTCACCAGTCCCATTTAAGAATTATGTCGAAAGATATTGTATAGCGATCTATTAGTATTTTCTTTTTCACACCAAAATGATTCTCTATGGATAGGGAGATCAATATCGAAGGCTTCGTTTATGATAAGTACAGGGCTGCTTAAAAGTTCCAAGGCCACTATCTGATATGTCAGCATTGCCTGGAAAGTTTCGACACCCTGCCCTGTAAATCTATTGATTCTAAATCTAAATCTATTGATAAGCATTAATTTTTGCACTGCGTTCTCATTGCATGTGTGTGTCTAAGAGGAGATAGAAAAGGTATGGGGCTGCAGTAAAACCTGCGGGTATGGAAGGCACCCTTTCCTTTAGCGCATCGTTACCCAGTTCGCGCGTACGCCAGCTGGGTTTTTTCAAAACATGTCCCCTGAGATGTATAGGAGAAATGCTGCGCTGCGATTGGCTAGAGGTGATCATGTGACATAAGCACGCGGCTTCCCGTGTTTTGGTTTATTTTGGCTTCCTTTCAAGCGAAATGGCGGCGTCCGCGTTCAGATTGTTTTGCGCTGAGAAGTTGTACGCTGTATAAATCATGGCAAGTTGTTTGGCTTTTCGCTGATCAGTGTCACAGAAACAGGTTGAGTTCTTACGCAGCTGGTTCGCTCCGATCTTTTATTTATTAAGCGTTCATTTCGGCTGCCTGCTGGCGACGAAGACGTGGCACTTGTACAACTTCGGTGCTGGCTGTTTTTAAAGAACACAAAAGAAAAAAAGCGATTTCGTGGGTGTGAGTGAAGTATAAATTCACCTTCCAAAAACTCCACTCTTGTCACGACATGCCACGAAAGGAGAAGCAGTAAAACACGCGAAGCGAATATACTGCTGGAGATAGCCGCAACAAACACCAAGACATGGTGAATTTTGAAACAATCTACTGTATCCTGCCTAGTTTCTACTCACTAAAATGAAGTATATTCTCATCTGTGCTTGCCATAGACCTGGCAAATGCAGTTTTTTGGAAAATTAGATCAAGCCTACGCCGCGAAAACACGAAAAATACATTTTGTATTTGGTTACGACAAGCGCGGAAATTCCGGCACTAAATTTAAACATTATATTGGAACCTGTATTTTCTCCGCTAATAATGAACTTATGACAGTGAAACTGATGTCATTACATTCCTCAGAGTGTAGTTTATCATTCCAAACTAAGTAATTGTCCTCTTTTGTGTCCCTTTAAAATAAGTAGTCTCACCTGTGGCATTTGCAGTGTGGTCCTCTGTTCCATGCGTAAGGTGAGACGATACGAATTTGTTTCAAAAGTACGGTCCTTTAGAGGCGGGTTGCTCTTTCTTGCTACACCACACGTTTGAGCAAGGGTCATTTGCCATATTTTTATATCGCGCGATGCACCACTTTTCAGCTTACGCGTTGTTACCATACAGAATAGTAGTAGTGGTTGGAGCCTGTAGGCGTTTGCTAGGTGCAACTACACATTTGTCTTGTCTTGTCTCCTAGGAGATCTTGGCTCATACCCACATGGGGGATTGGCCACACTGTACCTCATTATAGATAATTTTTTACAACGCTTGCTAAAAAAATAAAGAGAAATTAGATAGGAACAATAATAATGTTCCTTTGAAAAAACGTGAAAAATTTCAGAAGAATGCAATAAACCAGAATATATAAAACAAATTGACAAGAATGAGGAAGGGGGAGAAAGAATTGGATATATCTGGCAGTACCACTAGCAGCGTATCCTTCCGGTTGCCTGAATGAATTTATGTAGCGCTGACAGAATAGCACTGCAGCCCACACCCAACTGACTGGCTCCAAACGATAATAGGGTGGATGTATTGACTGGCGATCCGAGCATACCAATCGGTCTTTCAAGAATTATTCGGCGCAGTGAGGCGAAGCGGCGGCATGTGAGAAGAAAGTGATCTATTGTTTCCGGTTCATTGCAAACTACACATAGGTTAGTTTATGAAAATCCTGATTTGTTGAGATAAAAATTTAACAGAGGAACTCTACAGCGAAAGCTTGTGAGGGTCACCTCACATTGACGGGAAAGGCATTTCGCGGTGTTCCATGTAAATTGCAAGTGCCGAAATTCTTCAGATTGTAGAAGCGACATTTCGTTGATTTTTAAGATTAACAGGCGTTTCAATCGTTCGGCAGTAATGAAAGGAAACTGTGGAGCTACTAGCACCACCGGGAAATTTAAAGATGCCGAATTTAGGAAGGACGCTGAAACGCGCATTGGCCAGGTCTTCTTTTTTACAGACTAGTAGGATGCTGTGTACATTTAGAAGGTTGACACATGAAGCAGAAAATTGGTGCATGCCATCATTATCATATCTTTCTCATGTTGAATCAGACATGCAGTGTCAGTAGTCCATTGTTGCCCATGCAGCACGAATATTTAAAGAGAAAATTTTGTTCTGAAAAAATGGCTATATATTCAAAAACATAATTGGACAGTACAGACACATGTAATATTTACATTCACAGTTATTCTAAATGTTGTACACATGCACGAAAAAGCGCTCTGCCATCTACATGGTGCGGCCAACTGCCAGTGGCCCTGGGTTTTGTACAAGCTCCTGTTTCCCGACATAACTGTCAGATGGCATCCGTACCTCACGCAATGCCTCCAGACAGAAGAATATCACCTTGCGACGACATTTGCAGTGAGCACGCAGACACTCGGCCATATTTTTTTCTGCCAACACAGCTAGCTGCGTAATCGCATGAAACAGTGACGCAATTGCCGCGCGTGGCATCGCGTGCACATGCAACTACTGCAGAGTTATTAGGGGCGAAGCTCCTTATAGCGGCACCCGTTCGTCCCTCGTAGATGTTGTGGTATGTAACAAGTTTAACATTTTGACCGTGGTGGTGCCGGTGAGAGATTTCTTCTGTGCGTTGTTGAACAATAAAAAATAGTGCTCAATGTACATGCAAATGGCTGCTAATGGGTAACGATAGAAAGGAGCATTCGGCTTTTAGTTAACGCGCACGATACGATCCCCATTAGCAGCCATTGGCATGTACATTGAGCACTATCTGACAAGACAGGGTTGCTACGTTATACTCGCTGGGTGTAACCTCCTTAGTTTTAGAAAGGTTTAGTGAGCGTTGAGCCACAATGCCATGAATACGATGAACTAGTATATACCATGAATGAAATCGAGGTCGTTAAAGGTGGGAAGTAGAAACGAAGCGCAAGCTGTAAGGAAGTAAAAGCCGAATTCTCCTGTCACTCATTTCCCGTTAGCAGCCATTGGCATGTACATTGAGCACTATCTGACAGAAAAAGGTTGCTACGTTATACTCGCTGGGCGTAACCTCCTTTGCTTTAGAAAGGATTAGCGAGCATTGGGCCACAGTGCCATGAATACAGTGAACTACTATATACCATGAACTCGAGGTGGTTAAAGGCGGGAAGTAGACCCGAAGCGCAATCCGTAAGAAAGTGTGCGTGTGCCACCTCTTGTTTAGTCCTTGGAATGTCCGCTGGATGACGGTGTTTCTATATGGGGAATATATGATGAAAAGATGCGAGATGGTGGTACTTGGAGTGTTGAATAGATGGACGAACGGACACACAGACAGATGCATGGATGGACGCATGAACGAACGCAGGGGCGGATGCATGGACGCACGCACGTACGGGCGGATGGACGCATGGACGGACACACAGACGGACGCATGGACGGACGGAAGCAAGAACGAATGGACGGACGAATGCTTCGCCCCACTTTCCATGATTCACTCCGTGGATATGCTGCCAATTTTTTTTAATCACACGGCTAACGAAACTCCCTCATAGGCTTCATGTATCGAAATGCAGGCATGCCATTGGCCAAAATCGTGGGTATGCTGACAGCGATGACTACAGCGATCATGGCGATGTGGTGTCCGTGTGTTATGCCACAGCTCTCGAGTCCCGCGCAGTGCGTTGGTTCAATCCACTATGTAAATTTGGTCCACGTGCATGAAGCGGTTTCACAACTAGCATGACTTCAGAACCCTGCACACAAGAAGCACGGCAGCCTACAGAAACTCGTTACGTAGGTGGCTGTTGGTTGTTCGCAATAAATATTTAACGTCGATACCGTCTTATGTTTGGCATGGTTGAAAAAAAAATAATCACGGGAGAGTTCCGTGATTTCGTGAGCACACCATCTCCGAGGACAACGCGAGTGTGGCGTTACTGTGGGAGCATTATTCTTACAGCATCGAAGTAAAACATTTCACATCATTTAGCCGGGACGTAGCCAGAAATTTCTTCCGAGGGAGGGGGAATTAGGCGGACGTTCAATGATATTTTATATTGCTCATACCTGCGCTTCTATGTGCGCATGTATTCGCAACTTCCAGCGACTATTGGAGGAGCCACAAGAAAACCAAAATGGCTGTCGTTGCGAAACGCAATGGCCGCCAAAGAAAAAAAAGCAAAGAAAGAAAGAAAGAAGGAAGAAAAGAAAGAAAGAAATAAATAAAGAAGTAAAGAAAAAACAATTTTGACGTTCCTATAGTTAGCTGAACGTTTCATCATGTTAAAGTGCGACAAATGCCCGCTAAAGTTGCACGAACACGCCATAAAAACTTCACACGTAACTTGAAGTATCTCTGACTGCGTAGCTAGTAATTCACATGCCTTTTTAAAAATTTTCCCAGAAGTATCCGACGCCTCAAGGAAAAGCAGGCACGAAACAAAAAAGCTTGCATACACAGGAAGCATTTCTCGGCTGCCACTTGTTGTGGTTTATTCTCACTGTTAACAAAATTCACGTTTTATGATCCCTTCAGAAAGAAAAGATTGTCGATTCATTCCTATAGAATGGTTCGTGCACAATGGCACGCAACATGCACTAATCTTGCAGACCTCACAATGAATCAGAAGGGCGTCAGTGTGACAGGCGCCGCGCGCACGTTTAAACAAACCGCGGCGATGGGTAGAACATGGCGGATCCATGAGGCTAGGTGGCATCGAGGCTTTCAAAGAATGGCCACACTTTATGCGGGACAGCGCGCATGGAGTTACTCTATTGCACAGTAGGGAGCCTTCATACACACACGCCTCCCACTCGGTTTTACATAGGGTGGTGATTCTGCAACAGCGCAGCTGCTAGTCGCCGCCTGCTATTTGTCAGGCCACCCAGTTGCCATCCATATTCGCCGCTAAGGTTGCCGAGCGGCCATGTCGATTCTTACTTGTTGGTCAGTTGCCAACATATCCCCGTGAAAAAGTTGGTTAACTTGCACAACAAGCGTATCCAGTCCTCTCCTAAAACATGAAGTTTAGAATTTTCAGCATCGTGAGTGCAATGCCGTGAGCCTTTGCGGCCGTTTCACTAGAGGTTTTTCTCATACACGTGCGTTATGTCATCGCACGTGACGAGGTCATGTTTCGCAGTATCCTGCTCACGTTTGCTTTCAGGGTCGTACTGCTTAAAGGTTCGTTCTCGTAGCATTGCGTGCGCATACATTCAAATAATATGCACGTTGTCGTTGCAGAACACTCTGGTTTTTCTGAGAAGTGCTGCTATTTTACGCGGTCATGTAAAGGAGAATTGTTTCTGTCAAAAAGGCCTAAAATTGTATGGAGCAAAAAGCTGTGTTTATGGGTGTCTAACTGAGAACCGTGGCTTTATGTCTACGCTATCCCACTGCAGAGATAATTTTAGTATTTTACTATTTCTGAAAACAAGGCCTTATTCCCACCTCTGCGGGGCACTTTAGCGCGTACCAGCCTGTGGCCAAGTATGCCAGGGCTGCACACAGCCTTAGTTACATATACTAGAGATTATTTTGAACATTGCAAGTACACTCAGTGAATGAAAGAACTCGGCTGTTCAAGGACGTGGCATTTAATTCAGAAGTAATGCAAGGGTACATAAATATATTACTGTGGAACTGCAGCAGCTTTAACATAAAAATAAGACGTAATTCGCAACGCAGGCGCAATGTACCTCGCCATTGCAAGCGAGTACATGAATGCATTCAATATTCATCTATGGTTGAATAAAATGAAACTTTTCAAAACATTGTTGCAGATGGATTAGATCAATGTCTATGTTATGAAAAACTGTTTCGCTTCGGTGTAACCATGGACGCACCGAAAGGGGAACTCTGGTGCATTTTTGACCATACAGGGATAATGCTGTTTTCAAATGGTATTGACAGTCCTACAAAAGCTAGGGTGGTTCATTTTGCCCAAGGACTCATCAATAATTTTAATGAAGCAATAAACAGCGAGTCAAAACCCAAACAGGGAGCTGTCCGTCATTCTTGGTGGGTATCGGATAACGTTAGGAATCCGTCGCCCGTGGCGTCACGAGATCTGCTACACTCCAACACGGCTGGCCAGGGTGTGAAGAAAGCACACGTGCCTCATCTGAAGTGCGAAAAGCAAGTTGCCAATTTCATTCGACGCGGAATCAAGCTGTGTTACACTGTAAACAAAAATATACCCAGCTGGGGGGAATCGGGGAATGATGTGCCCGCCCTGCTCCGATGGCCTCACTCAAACCAGTTTGTACCGGAGCAAATACATTCATTTTCCACCGTTTCCTTCGGTGGGTGCCGGACGAAAAAAAAACCGCAGGAAAACGGGGTCAATCGCCTGATTATGCTCCCATGGTTGCTCCGTAAATGATACGGCACATCGCTTTTGCCCTGGTGGATGCTCCCCAATTGCTCCAGCTCCTCGCTCAGCGGCGTTGATTGGCTGTTTGAGGAGTGACGTAGGCAGCCTCGCCGCCGGGTGGCCGTTCCCCAAAAACCAACATGGCGCAAACCAAGCCGGTGCAGTGAGGATTGTGTGAAGGGTTTGGCCGCGTTCGGGAAAATGAAATCGTTCTGTGCACCTTCTGGATATCACAAGCGACTACAAGCAGCAACGAAGGTTATCATCGACAAAAGGGAGTTGTGGGAACGGTAATCGTGTGATGGTTCTTTGCAGCGATCGACACATTGTGATCTCTCGAGTGGTGAGACTCGGCAGTCGCTGGTGTGGTTGAAAACTGGTGAATGAGCTCTTCTTGAATTATCTGTGTCATTTGATTTATATGTCACGTAGTGCTAAGATAGGTAATGTTGGGTTGATGAGTAAACAGTAAACTGGCAAATTTTCCAGCACGTCACTAAACTTCAGTGGAAATTCTGATAATGCGTCATTCGGCCTACGAGTCTTTTTCTTAACATAACATCGGTAGTTTTAATCACACCACTCTAACATTTCAAGCGCTGACTAGATATTAAATAATGAAAAATTTTATGGTTGTGCGTTGATTCTATAAATAGGTAATACTTGTTATAAGTAAACCTTACAGGTTAAAAATGTTTTAATTTGTATTGTCGTCATACAAAAGTGGTAATATCTGTCAGCTTTCTATATAAACAAACGCCGGGTTGAGGTCTACCACTGCGTAAAAAACATTTTCATCTATCATGTAAGCTGTACTAATAAAACATGAATAACTGAAATCAGTGTTGTAGTGAGTTGAGCTGAGGCAATCGGTTTGAGGCAGACTTTTAGAACCTATACAAGCACCCATTTTGGTGAAAGTTTTTTATTGTATAGGTGTTATCTGACATATTAACCTTCGGGGGTCGTCCTGCTTTTAGAACAAGAAAAAGAGGTAGGAAAAGAGATACGAGACCAGTAACAATAACTCATGCAATAACAGCACTTTGAGGAATTTTCACTGCAACAAGTATCAAAACAAGGTGGCCAGTACTAAATAAAAAATAAAACAAAAACAATGCCAACTTCTTCGAAGATTACTTTCCAAAGCAGAATGAAGGTACGCTTTCCTAAAAGACAGGCCACAAACATACAAACTGTAAGGGTATAAATTGCCTGAAGTATGCCGATGAGCGCCAACTAAAGTGTCAGTGTAATATCAGTAATATATCTGCTAAAATTAGCAATTGATCTGGAGAGGCATTCCTGATGTTTTCTTCGGAATTACCAAAATTCGCTCATTTTAGTTTTAAAAAAAAGCTTTCGAATGTTTAGCAAGAGTACGGCAATCGATTTAGAAATATATGGAAAACATTTGTCCTCTTTCAACTTTGTTCGTGTCAAGGAGGTGTGTTTTTACGGCGTAATGGCTGTCTGACACCGGAGTACATAAAATCGGCTTCCTGATATTGAAGGCTGTTTCTGTGTTTTTGTGATCATGGTCGGTTTCCGAAGCTAGTAAAAATATTCTCGTGTACTCGCAGACTGTACAGAATTTAACGAGTACCAGTGTCTTCAGTGTCCTCAGATTCCGTGCCGCTCACATGATTTGCAGTTCCCGTGTGTAAATATTTTTTGCTCAATTATGCAGGAAGCAATCAGCTGAACCCTTGAGTCGTAAGTGAAGCTGATGAACGGTTCTTCGAAGATAGTGAACAGTTGTTCTCAGAGGCCCCACTTTCTTCGTTTGTCGTGCATCGTTTTAGAGCATTCTGGGCTTCATTTCGAAGCGCTTTGCTTCAAACTTGAGTGCTGTCGATTTAACATGATCTGTCTTCTTTTGTTTTATTTTTGGTGGCTCTTTTTATGCGCGTTTCTTCTTGGCTTATTTTTTCAAAGGATGGGCAATAAACCAGAAACGGTAGCTTATTTTGAATACATCAAAAAATAAGAACTCAAGTGTTTTTTGTTAGTTTCACCTGCTAGAGCTCTGTGAAAAAAAATACACTAACTCAGCAGTGCTTGCATCAGAATTGAGAATTCCTCCATATAACCGGCGCA
Organism: Rhipicephalus microplus; assembly: GCF_043290135.1. Taxonomy (NCBI): domain Eukaryota; kingdom Metazoa; phylum Arthropoda; class Arachnida; order Ixodida; family Ixodidae; genus Rhipicephalus; species Rhipicephalus microplus. The sequence continues at coordinate 327,842,403 of NC_134710.1, read as the reverse complement.
CGACACGACGATCAAAATATAATAAAAAATAGAGGAGCAAACTCATTTAAACAAATATTAATACATCTTACTAACATTGCGTCCGGACGAAGTAAAAACATTCGTAAAAAGTGCCCCGCAAAAGCTCCAGATAGCGGGAGTAGAAAACCTGCGAAAAAAAGCTCCCGAGGTTCCACGCCTTCACTCGTCACTTCGGCTGGCCTGCAGAGCGATTACGTAAAGACCGGTAAAAAATGCTCCGGTGGCGCCATGCAATTACTCCGGCTGGCCAGATTGAAATATCAGTGAAAAATGCTCCGGGTGTGCCACGCAATTGCTCCGGTCTGCCACAGTGAACACTTTGCTCCAGAGGTACAGAGCGAAAATTACTCCGAATAGGGGGTTCGAAAGAAGTCAAGCGTTTTACTCCCACCTCGTAGTAATTTTTTTACGGTGCAGCTCGTCAGAAATTACCAATGACACATTCAGGGTTGATTACGGCTACTATCTGAGAGTGGAAACATCGCTTTTTGATTTCGACCCACCAGAACGTCAGGCGTCTGACGTGCACCGAATGTATTTCCTCGTTGCTCATTATGATAACACCCGACGTCCACGAAGATGATGTATGCAGCTGACAAAACTGAACTGTGCTTGTGTTGTGGTCACCTCGTAGAAGAAAGAGTGCGCTGCATCTGTAAGCTGGGAAAGGTGGGGTTTTTGGAAAAGAGCAGACACTTACGTCACCTACACGGGGTGTTCTGCGTTTACAAGTGTGATCCCGAATTCGGCTGCCAATTTTAAGGTTTGTTTTGAAAGAAAACTTAACGAACAACTGTTGTATAATTCGGCACATATCACCGTAGTACGAACGTTCACATATGTTCAAAGTTTAATTCAAATAGGTGAATATTGAAAAAAAAACACCGGAGTTCCCCTTGGTATATGGGCGAAATGCTTTGTAACTTGCTATGCATCCACTACATGCCCACTGTGTTGTCTTAAGGGAATACACGCAGTAATTTGTCTGCCTTTTTGCAATGGGTGGTCTGATTTAAATCACGGAGCTATTATGATAATCACATGTTCTGACACACGATGACAATACACGTCTGCACCACGCAATATTACTGCAATATTACATGTTGTGTTGTGACACCTGTATAGAATACGCGTGTGTTTGTAAATCATGGACGTTATTTCCACTGCATTTTCAAGCAGAGGAAGTCATTTTAACTGTATTTTCAAGCGGGCACGTGGCTGTGAGGCAGAACACCTGTTTGCCACGCAAATCGCTTGGGTTTTATCTTCACTCGGATCCGCCAATGTTTATTGTTTGTTTTATTTGCATCTTGTTATTTTGCGTCCGCACACAGGGTGATAATTTTTCGCTCACAACCAACAACGCCTACGTCCACGCCGACACCAACAAAGGGATTTCTGCAAAACGAGCTCCTTAACGGTATTCCGTTAAAAGAATGTTTGTCGGCAAGAACAGCACATATTGGTCACTATTTGAAGGGCAGCTAAGATGCACTTAAAAAAAAACAAAGATGCTCCATGACGTACGCAATTTCATGGCGTTCATATATATATTATCAAAATTTTTTTAAAAGTACTCAGAATAATCACCAGCATCGAAACTGAAGATGTTCACCACGTTGAAGCGAGTTTCGTTTCCGAAGCAAGTAAGGCTGTTGACTGTAATTGAAAACGCTTATTAATTATATAGAACGGGCTTTGTGATGTCGCATTTGATGAAACTTTCGAACTCAAGGTAAAACGAAAATACGTTTATTGCACCATCATCACTGAGCCTTTACTGCCGTTAGGTCAAGTCAAGTGAGGTTGACAATTTAAAGATATTAAGGCACTTGAGGTCCTAATTTCTAGTTGCATTATACGCGTCCAAGTGAACCGGGTGTTATTAGCGCAAATGAAAGTCAGGACATTAAATTTACTCTTGGGATCCGGATATTAAGATTATAAACGGTAAACGACAATTTTAACTCTTGTTCTTGACAAACAAGTGTGTAACATTGCGTTCACAGCTGCATGATATGCGGTATCTAATACGTTTCGATGTGATATTCACTATCGACCGAAGGCTGTCACGCAGGACATGACCATTGTGCACTGACTGTATACATTCGACTTGATTGATTGATTTGTGGGGTTTAACGTCCCAAAACCACCATATGATTATGAGAGACGCCGTAGTGGAGGGCTCCGGAAATTTTGACCACCTGGGGTTCTTTAGCGTGCACCCTACATTCGACTTCATCAGAACATAAAATGAATGAAAAAAAAAGATGATATTATATATGTGTTTGGATATTCCGAAGTGTCTCCGCAGCCTATTGCAGAAATCAAATGGGACAAGACAAGGCGTCTAACTACCGACCTGAGCAAGCATCTCTTTTTTTTTCTCGAAAGCTGCTTCACTTGCATGCAATAAAAGGGAGACCACAGAACATGCAATTTGCGCTATTTCGATTTAGGAATATAGATTAGCGAATGCATCACACTGCAATAAAAAAAAATTCATCTCAAGCTGCCTCTTGAATTGAAACTACCGTGCACGTCAAAAAGGTCCTTGAATATATATACAGTCTCAAGGGGGAAAAAAATTCGGCTGCCAGAGCCGCGAGATTGGGACATTCCGGAATTGGAATGACTCTGGAATCATTCCACAATTTCATGACCCCGGAATGGAATGACGACCACACTTGGAGGAATGAATGTAGAATGGAACTACATCAATTTCCGAAAATAAAGAGCTGCCCTCTTTTCTGCAATACCCCCCCCCCCCCTGTCTATAGACACATGGGTACCTTTGACCGAAACAGCAGCTGATATTTTACCAATTCAGCTACTATCCTTCGACCTTAGTGGAGTATTTTGCGTACTTTTGCAGTTCATAATGCGTATGATGACGTCAGCTTTACGGGGCGTTCATTCTTAACTCGATAAAAATATGAAAATGTCCTTCCTTCGTTCATGAGTTACAAAAAATTAAATTGAACTGCCCAGCTATTTCCGGAATGAAGATGAGGTAAGTTTTTTTTTCATTTCAAGGAATTCAAGGGAATGAAATCGGGACAAGTTCTTATTCGCCAGAATTAAATATGAATGCAATGGAGGCGCCCATTCTGCAACACTGCACGCGACGCTGTTTTGACCGAGCACGTCTATATCGAGCGAGCCAAACACATTTAATTTTCCAAAGCAAGGGTAGCCGACGGAAATTATTCAAACAAACAGCGTTCTCGGGGCAACTGCAATTAAAAGACGGGTGCTCGCAACCCAGCGGAAAAGCTGGAAGTCATGGGCATAGCCACATTAATAAGCAATGAACGAGCATATTTTTGTATGCTCTAAAACTCAGCTGCCATGCAGCACGGCGGTGCGCCGGGCGAGGCGCCATTGTTTAGGTTTTCACGCAGTAGACGAGCTATGCTTGCCACTATGTTTGCTGTGTATATGTGATTGGTGTTGTTTGGTGTTCCCTGGCCTTCCGCGTACTCGTATGTCGCATTTATTTACTGCGGCGTTAGAATTCTACTCTACTACTGCGTGTTTTGACTTCTAAATGTACCCAGCCAACAAGTTCAGTTCCATCAAATCAACAATGATGAACCATGCAGATCACGGTAGCTCTAATCGCACAAACAACAAGCTCAACGACGAAAATTTTCGGTAAGATTATGTTTGGCATCTCATACCCCAGTTGCCAGACTTTGGGGTAGTTGTTGCCAGACTGCTGCCAAATTAGGCGGAAAAATTTGCCCCTGTAGTTGTGGCTTCTCTGCGAGAGTTTGGTGTCGTCCGCGGGTCATTTCGCCAGTGCATGAGCTACGTTGGCCATTTTAATTAACAAAATGAACGTAAACCGCGCGTTGCGAAATTCGGGGCGGCGAATTCTTTTGCTGTGTGCGCTGCTGTGCAACTAGGAGATTGTGTCTCAGAGTTAAGGAATCAACGATGCGTCGTCCGCCGTGCATTTCGCGAGTGTGTGCGATGAACTTGTTCGCGAGTGTGTGTGTGACGTAATTAATGGAATAAATCGCACGTTGCAGAAATCGGGGCGCGTTTTCTTGCTGTGTGCGCAGCTCTGCAATCAAGAGATTGCGTCTCAGTATTAGGGACGACGGGTAAATTGGATAGAGTCGCAGCAGGCGGTGCGCTGCCCACCCCCCTCCTTTTTTTCACAGCTCATCACACCGCGTCGACCAGCTGTAGCATGTCCGACGTACCCCAATTATCCAGCCTCGGCACGTGTATTCTTCATATGACACAAGTCCGAACGATATGTCTTGTGTTGACACAGCTAGAGGAAGCGTAGCGTCCCACTACGCGCCACGATCAGCTGTGAAAAAAAAATAGGGGGGGGGGGGGGGGGCAGCGCACCACTTGCTGCGACTCTATTCAGTATACCCGTCGTCCCTAATACTGAGACGCGATCTCTTAATTGCACAGCTGCGCACACAGCAAGACATGGCGTGAAGCCCCATCTACAGCTGATCAGTTGCCATTTTATGAACGTATGGGCTTCTAAGGAGCTTTCGCTACCAGTCTATATACCTTGCTATACACAGCTTTCACAACTCTCGACACAAATCAGTAAGGCGAAATGCGTATGCTGCCCCCAGAGAGGCGCATTCAGACGCCCATCTCGGACTCTATGCGTGAACGCTAATCACGTTAGCGGTTGAATTAGGTTTATTGCGCCCTCCGCTGACAGCTCTGGAAGGTCGATACGCATATTCTGCACCGCTCATCAAACATCTCAACATGTTTATACGCATGTCCAGACTTGTCAAGTTTGTTTAACAATCCTGGTGCTGTACATTTCGTCCATTTAATTTCTTATTACGCTGGGATTGTGCTGGAAGTTCAGTGCGCCGACGTAGTCAAGAGCGCTATGACCTCATTACTCGCCGTTTCTTTGCGTGTCTCAACGCGCTCAGACTACGTGGACATGTCTATGATCACGCTCCTGCCACTGATCTATCGGCCACCCTTGCTTTGAAAAACGGAACATGCCTGGATGCTCGCTATCGGCGTGCTCCCGAGTAACAGCGCCGCCTGCCGCAATTTTGTGGCTCTGCCCACGGTTACTTTACCCATCTTTTTTTTTTCGATGCGACTGTACGTATGTAGCAGTATAATCTAGCAACGTTGCTATGTACAACGTCACACTCCTTGTGACAAGTACCATGGCAGTTAAGTGGACAACCAAATGTTCATGATCATTCCATACACAATGCAGCGTAACACTGAAGTAATAATCCTTGAACTCTTTCTACCCACACAATTGAAGAAATATTGCGGAACATGACGTTCACAACATGGTTCAAATTTACCAATCTCGCACACAACTGTTCGAATACTTCGCAGTCACAAGTGCTTGTGGTATAGTAATATATATTATTGTTTACAGTGACTTATATGGATGTGTATACCTAGTGCCAAACTGGCAATAAAGAAAAACGGTGCTTGTGGTGTAGTGGTTGTCACATCCGCTTTATACGCGGAAGGTCCCAGGTTCGATCCCTGGCAGGCACACGTTTATTTTTTGTTTTTTAGGACGCGTTTCCACATATCAACTTATTCCGGGGACATTAGCCATTATTTTCTTACCAGTGTAAGAAGATATTCTCTGGAACTCTAAAATAATCATATTCAAGAATATGTCAGTGACATCATCGAAACAGCCGAATATTTCTTCGCTTTTTCTGCGCAATAGAAGGGGCCCATTAAAATGTCCCTCAAGCAGTTACAGCCTCCACGACTAAAGAACCCTTGCGGCACGTATGACGCAATATCTGATGTTTTTAGGCCTTCACAGCAACCAGTCTGGCACACGGCCACAGCACGATGCCTTTTTTTCACCCGTGCTTATGGTTTAGTGGTCACATGGCAAATTCTAAAAGTCGGGAATAAAACCAGAAATCTTGGGGTGTAGTCATTATTGAATTCCACTTCCGGCCACCACAGCGTATATTCAACCAAAAACGTCTGCAGACCACGCAAGCACTTGCCAAACTAGAGTTCCTGTATAAAGTAACATATACAGTAACTCCATGCCACACTGCCTGTCCGGACGGACGGATGGATGGATGGATGGATGGATGGATGGATGGATGGATGGATGGATGGATGGATGGATGGATGGATGGATGGATGGATGGATGGATGGATGGACGGACGGACGGACGGACGGACGGATGGGTGGGTGAATGCGTGGATGGGACAAACGGACGGATGGACCCACCGATAGACGGATGGGTCATTCGATGGATGGATGGATGGATGGATGGATGGATGGATGGATGGATGGATGGATGGATGGATGGATGGATGGATGGATGGATGGATGGATGGATGGATGGATGGATGGCACGGACGGACGGATGCATAAATGGATGGGACAGACAGACGGACAGACGGGTGGACCAACCGATGGATGGATGGATGGATGGATGGATGGATGGATGGATGGATGGATGGATGGATGGATGGATGGATGGATGGATGGATGGATGGATGGATGGATGGATGGATGGATGAATGGATGGATGGATGGATGAATGGATGGATCTGGCTGTGCCCTTTAGATTGGGCGGTGGCTCCCACCACCAACCATAAAGTTAACTACTATCACTATGTTTTGAAGGAATGAATTTAAACAGGTGGAAATAACCACGAGGAGGCTAACTGATTGGGGGCTACAATCAAAGAGAGAGTGAAATTCAGTCCTTCATTTAGGGTTTAGGGACAGTGAAGGCAAAATGGTCTTTAAGCAACTGGAAATAAGCACGAGAAGGCTAACTGGTTGGTGGCTACAATCAAGGAGCGAGTGAAGACCATTTTGCCTTCACTGACCCTAAACCCTAATTCCTTCAAAAATTTCGCCCCATTATCTTGTACTATCTGGTGGAGCCCTTTACAGAACATTAGCATATGTTCAGCCATTTCCTCCTCCTCTCCACACGTACTACATGGCATGTCGGAGCTTTCGTATTTGGTTCGGTACGTCTTGGTCCGCAATACTCCAGTTCTGGCCTGTAGCAGCAAAGAACTACCCCGAAAATAATCATCACTGTCCCGAAACTACCCCGAAATCATCACTGTCGCCAGTGATGATTTCGTAAGCATTCCAACCTTCCACGGGTCCCTCTCTGTTTACTTCACCTTCTTCCCGATATTTCCTTTCGGCTTGGCAGTCTGCAGTTGTCTAAATACTTGCTTGAATTTTTGAGTTCACTTCTTCCATTCATTATCAATATTCTTTATGTACAAGTACCTGAAAACGTTCCTAACCCAACGCTCCTTTCCCGTTTTTCAATATCGCACCTCAAATTATATCTTGCTGCTAGCTTCCCTGCACTCGAACAATGTCCATCCCATGTCACCCAGTACGCCCTTATTTGGAGTCTTCCCGTGTGCTCCCAAAGCAAGTCTACCTGTGCCACATCATTTGATTTCCAATATTGCTTCAACCTCTTACCTCATACACAGACCGCATTTCCGAACGTCAAACCGAGGACCATGACACCTTTCCGAATCCCTCTCACAACATCACACTTATTGTAGTTCCACAGTGCCCTATTTTTCATTAAAGCTGCATTCCTATTACCCTTAGCCATTACGTAATTTTCGTGTTCCCTTAACTACAAAGCCCAGTTATTCATCCATACGCTAGAGTATTTGTAGTTATCCACTATTTCTCGCATGACGTCCTGTATCTTATGCTCACTGCCTTTGTTATCATTAAAAATTGTGATTGCCGATTTTTCACAGCTGAACTTCAAATTTAACCTATCTCCTTCAATACCACAGATGTCTATCAATGCCTGCAGATCTTCCTTGTTTTCGGCAATTATTACTATATCATCTGCATTTATTAACGCTGGGAATGACTGCTCAACGTGTTTCCCTTGCTCGGCAAATGAGAAGCTGAAGCCAAGTCTACTCCCCTCTGATTTGGCGTCTAGTCCTTGTAGGTACAGCATAAATAACGAAAGTGACAAGGGACATTTTTGTCGAAACACGCTTTGTATCTCTATGGGATCAAATACCTGTCTTTCTCTTTTCATAACTACCTTGTTAATTCTATAGATATCCTCTAAATGATTAGTTATTCCACCTTTCACATCTAGTGTGTCCAGTATTCCCTACAATTTTTCTTAAATCACTCTATCGTAAGCTCCCTTGATATCTGAAAATCCCAGCCACAGGAGCCTGCGTTTTTTTTTTTCCGCTATTTCAATACACTGCATCAATGAACACAGATTGTCCACCCCCTCCTTCGTTTGCGGACCCCATTTTGTAGTTCTCCCAGCACCTCCCTATTTTCTATTCATATCTGTAGTCATTCCTTTACTATCCGCATCACCAGCCTTTAAACTACTTATGTCACTGCTAAGGGACACTTCTTTGTATCAGCTTCATTCCCCTTTTCTTTATAGATCATGCTCATTCTGCTTAGTTTCCTCCCATTGGGGGATTCGCCATCTGTTATTGCTTTGCTCGCTCCCTCTCTTAATGTTTGCTTAGACTTTGGTCTTAGTTTTCTTATTAGCATAATTGGGATGCCGTAAGGGCCTGTTTATGTGCGATTATGAACCCTCTTCTCTGCCGTTTCCCACTCTCGTTGTCCCATTGGAGATGCTGCGCTAATTGGTCCATCCTCATCCGGCATGGTGCATGCAGCTGCTTTTTGATATTGAAATTTTTCTGTCATCATTTTTTCTTATATATTCCATTGCTTCATCCCCTTCTAGCTTAATCTTTTGAACTGTAGTTATAAACCTGTGTTCCATGCTTGTCTTATTACTCAGGGAATCGAGATGGTTCCAAAACTTTGCAGCTGCCTTTCTATCATGTTGGTTTACTTCCGCCATCCATTGGGGCCCCTTTTTTTTAATAACTTCACTAATCAGATTTGACGATTCCCTTCGGCAGCTCAAAAAGCTATCCCATTTTTTTTACATTATCTTCAGGTTCACCCCTCTATTTAGCACACCTGTGTTACCTAGAAGCTTCTTGGCGTCTTACTGTGGCTCTCTTAACTTCGTCATCCCACCAGCTCTTCGGTTTCTGTCTCCTTCCGGTTGATTCGATTTGTACCTAAGCAAGCTCTAACTGAAACAATAGAGTTAGATTTGAGTACGTCCGTTCTGCTTTAGTATCTTCGTGGATTATTTTCTCAATCTTCTTAGTTGCTGTTTCCATTTGCCTTTCTGAATAGATATTAATATGTGGTTGCTAATAATGCCTCCTTCCAATTTTCATTTCTCTTCGAAAACTCTGCTTGATACGTTTGTCATCACTTCCTAAGCTTATGGACCCCAATTCATCTATGTTCATCACCTTTAGCCGATCGCACAACCTATGTGACATTATTGTGAAATCTATTGTCGACTGCAGCCTTCCCTACCTCTTATGTTATTTGCCCTTCGCACTTCTGGGTACTGTTGCAAATGATTAAATCATGCCTTTCTCACATATTCATTAGCATTCTCCTTGTTTGTTCAGTATATCCATCGATATTTTCTATGCGTGCATTCATATCTCTTAATAAATTTACCTCCCACTCTTCTTCTAGTTAATCAATGTCATTCTTTATGCACTGCACCATTTCTTAGTTTTCCTCTCTGGCTTTTAAATGCGAAGCGTTTTAGTGAACTTCGGCGAGTTTGGCCGTATCTATCTATCTATCTATCTATCTATCTATCTATCTATCTATCTATCTATCTATCTATCTAGCTAGCTAGCTAGCTACCTCACCTCCGGCTTTTAGCTCTCCTGGCTGTTTAGATAATCGGACCATAGCAAATTGTGTATAGCATAACATGAATGTATGACGAGCCCAACTGACTAGTCATAACATGAAAATCATGATATATATGTCTTGAATGTCAAAATTTACATGTGATGGTCTTGCTGCTTCTGCGATGGTTTTGTTCACGTGACATATCGCAAAACTGGTGTACTATGACGTGACTGCATGGTGAACATAAGTGACAGGACCTCACGTGGAAATCATGACCTGCGTGTCATGTAAGAACATGATTACATGCCTGGAATGTAGGCATGTTCATGATGCGCTCGTGGTCATTTGGCTAACTTCCCATGCACCAAATTTGGTATTACGTGACGTGATTGAATCATGAAATTAGATAAGTGATCCAAACATGGTTATCATGACATGCGTGTGATGTAAGAGCATTACTACAAGCCACGCTTATGATGTGCTCGCGGTTGTTTCCCTAGCTCCACATACACCAGGTTTAGTATTACGTGATGTGAATGAATGATGAGGGTATATGACTGGTGCAAACATAATAATCATCATATGCATGCTATGTAAGAACATGACTACATGCCATGCTCATGTTGTGCTCGCGGTCGTTTCGCTGCTGTTTCACATAAATCAATTTGGGTATAATGTGACGTGAAGGAATGTCAAAAATATATGACTGGTCAAACATGATAATCATGACATGCGTGCCATGTAGGAACCTTATTACATGCTACCCTCCTGGCATGCTCACGGTCGCTTTGCTAGCTCCACATATACCAAACTTGTTATCGCGTGACGTGAATGGACAACGAACAAAAATGCCAGGTGCAAACATGATAATCATGACACGGCAGTCATGAACAGCATAACTTACATCCGCCTCCTAACGTTGTGCTGATCTTAAAGTGACATTTTAACCTTCCTCATTCGTGCTTCGCTCATCATCAATTCTCACAATACGTGGGATCGGCCAATTTTGCCCCTGTCCAGAGTATAGAAAACCTAGGAGCGTCATCTGCCCTGCCACTTTCCCTTTTAGCCCTCAATGTTCCCAACACTCCTGCTTGACCCTTTACCAGTCTGTTCTTTTATGAATAAATACCAGCCTTCTTTTTGCTGCCTTCTGTTCAATTACAATAACTTCATGCATAGTCTGGATCACAAGGTAGTTGTTCTGTGTCCCTACTATGTGTTTCTAAAAACCCATATACCATCAGCTTCTTGTCCTCTAGCTGTTCTTCTATCTCTCGATCCCCACTTCAACCTATTTCTGCCCCCCCCCTTCATGTTAATATATCCTAAGTCTGAGTTTACTCGGTCCTCGTGCCTACGTGGATTTGTACCACGGACTCTACTTGTCTTTGATATATTGGCGGCACTTTCGGATTGTATCTGTCTATACCACCTGTCAAAGAGTCCCCCTGGTTGTTTTCCTCCTTACTAGCCATCCTGGACCCTGAGGGGTCCGAATGCCACCCCCCCCCCCCGAAAGCTACTATGCGTCTGGCAATTCGCCAACCCACTTCATGACATAGCCTCCTATCGAAGTAAATTCTGTCTCGTTAAAACCCCCGACCTATGCACCTCTCTGTTTATTTCGACTATTTCAAAGCATTTATCTTGACTCATCTGCCATATCTCTTTGTTTGCGTCGACAACCGCTCTTTACAGGTGGCCGTCACGAAGCGGTACCTCCGGTATCGTGCATACCGGAGGTACCTGTACTTGAGGGGAAATGGCGCGCATGTCATCGACCGCTTTCGCCAGTGTGGTCGCTATAGTCTGGCCGCTTTTTCGTTAAAGACATTGTTTAGACCGCTGCAATTATCACGAGGTTTCGTCCGTTAGGTGAGTTATCAGTTTTGAGCTCGCTTGCCTCATCATTGATTCTAGCTTATGTCCTGGGAACGTCCCAATTGAAATCCTCCTGTCGCCTCTTACACTCTCTTTACTTCTGCACGTCGATTTAAATTCGAGTTCCCGGCGATCATTACGAGCTGCGACTTTTCTGCTGAAGTTTCTTAACCATGGAGGTTACTTTCGCTTGTACGGTCGGTTGCTTTGTCCCCTCTCATCCCCACAACTACATCACGGAAGCTTCGTTTTGTGACTGTTGAACCTGTTTTTTTCTGAACTTTCTTCTCCACCATTCTGGGTTCCGGTGCTCTACCAATCACGCCATCAGTCGCTTCTTTGTTCTCCTGTGCTAGTGCCTCCTCGGCTAACCTAAGCCTTTCTCCTATCGTCCTCATTTTTTTCTCGTTCTGTCGCCAAAGCAGTCTCCAGCTAGGCAATTGTAATCGTCAGTTCACTCAGGGAAACCGTCATTTTCTCTATTTTTTTCTCGACCTCACATTGTCTGCAATTGGTGTCCACTTTCCCTTTATTCACATCCACACCAGCCTCCATTTTCAAACCCACCCCGCATCCTGAACATTTTTCAGTACTTTTCTTCGTGTCTTTTTTGGCAGTCTTTTAGACACAATTTCAAAAGAGTGCAAAAGTATCTTAATCGTCTCACTCGATAATTAAAGGACACAGAGTGCGACAGCCACTGCTCGAGGTAAAACAAAGCCCTAAGCTCTACTTCAAAAATTTACGTCGTCAGTGTACTTGCAATTCCACCCAGTGGTAGCACAAAAAACACACAAACAAGAAAAATACCAGGTGACTGACCCCCGAACAGCCACTCAATGCAATAAGTGCAATAAATGTATACACTACTGCCTTATCAATTAATAAAAACAAGCTTGAAGCATGCAAGAACACTTATCTGCGCAGTCGATCTGGAGACCTCGCAAAATGTGTCCATCCTCCACCACCGAGTGGTGCGCCATCTACCGTCCACCACAGTGCTACAGCCGAAATGACACTTCTTCCTAATCCCTGGCTTTTCAATTTTCTACCGATGCGTACCGCAGTTCGCAGTTCGCACGCGAAGCGCTTATCTGCAATATTACCGTCACATTTCTATTTTCATAGCAGTATCAGCGCTATCATGGCATGCCTCGAAGGCATTCTGTTGGCCATGTATCACTTCGTGATAAATATTGTGGCTGATAACAGTTGTGCTCATAACAGTTGTGCTCACTGCTCTCGAGGAAAAAGCACGTAGGCGCAGACGTCAAAAAGTGTGTCGCGTTAAAAAGTGAAAGCTGAGATGCATTTGTACGCAATCAGATAACAGACAGGTCAACGATTAAGGGAGGGATGCCTCTCGGGCGCTGCAATCCTGTCGATTACCGCTGACGTATCGGAAGTGTCACAAAGAGGCTTTTGGCTACGCACTAGCGTGGTCCGCAAATTTTTTGGTCGACTGTACGGACGTGTGCATCATGGGCTTCATTGGGGCGGATACAGCGGCCCAGTTGGGCCGCGGAAACAGAAATTTGGCCAAAACCAAACAGGATTATGAAGTCGTTTTGCCGCAGTTGCCTACAGGTTCTGCAGGTCGCCGGAGCAAATCCCGACTGTGGCGGCTGCATATTCGATGAAGGCGAAAATGCTGTAGGCTCGTGTGCTCAGATTTGGGTGCACGTTAAAGAGGAAACCCTGGGTGGTCGAAATATACGGATCCCTCCACTACGGCGTCTCTCATAATAATATGGTGGTTTGGGGACGTTAAACCCCACATATCAATCAATCATCAATGCCTACAGGTGAAGTGCGTGTGTTATGAATACTGTTTTTCTACACAGAGATATTAAGGCAAGGCCGTATCGTATTGAAGACGTTCGCGACACTTTGGTTAGTCTATAAATGCTGCTTGAGTTACGCCTTGGGCGCTTCCTACATGAATACCGTCTTGGCTGTGATGCCCCAAAGACTATGCTGGCTCTTGGTTACGTAAAGATAAAAGGAAGACGCTGCCTCGTTATCGACTCCAGCAAGCAGGATATCCGGCTAGAGCTTTATTGGTTTCTACATAATTTACCGGATGAAGATGTGTGCTCCGCGCTCGCAAACTATGGAAGAGTGACAGAATTATCAACGGAACGTTGGCACGTCAACGGTATCGCCGATAAAGGAACCTCGACCAGGACCATCACTATGCAACTCAATCGGGTTTGACCATCGAGGACCTACCCCACCAGATCAGAGTGAGTGAAATCTCGACGCTTTTGGTTGTGCCAGGACGAGCGCCACCATGCATAGATGTCGGTGAACGGGACATATACGCCGCGACTCTGGCATACTCCGGTGAGGCAAGAGCAGACGCTATGGCCACAAAGACGGCGAGTGCGTCCAGACATGTGCTAGTGTGGCCGGGAATATGGCTGGCGACCATGTCTAGGAGCACACAATGGACAAAGTTGATGCAGCGGAAGCAGCGAGCTGTAGAAGTCGGGGTCCCGAGTTGACGCCTTTTTCTAAGGGCCCGAAGGACGAACAAAGCAAGGTGCCTCAAGTTGAAAAGGTGGGTAGTCCAAGTCAACAATCGATGAGCGTTAGCTCTGTAACACGAGACGAAAGGAACAACGAGCAGGAACAAGCTACTGCAACATCGACTGAACAGTCTGAAGGCACGGAGTTGTTCATTCAGTGGAGGTCCAGGTAGCGATGTTTTAAATAGGGCAAAAAGAATCCAAGACACGTCGGGAGCCAAAAACTTTTTTAATTGTATAGTGGGACACAGCCTGTTAAAAAGTTTTTTGGAGAAAAAAGGGTGTTTTTTGCGTTGAGGTACGCATTGCTTTATTTGTAAGCTGCCAGAAACGGTAGATTATGTTTTTTTACAGTGTTGGGAGGGTTTTTTATATGTTTTCCAGAGATAAGTGAAAAAAGAATTCTCATTGTACCCGCATGGCATTAGATTTCTAAATGTAGACAACGATGATGGGGCTCCTTTTGATGCAGTTATGCTCATGGGCCTTCGTTGCATATAGAGAGCGAGAATGGCAGGTTGCCACTTTGATAAGGATGCACGGCCGGCATGTGTCTGTTTCAGAGAAAGCATTCACTGGTTTCTTGAGATTTATATAGCGGCACCGGAGCCCCCAGTGTAGCTACCACGACTGGAGCCTCTGGTTCTCTTGCGTCACTTTTAGCTTAATGAAACCAGTACCATCCTGGTTGACAGTTAAGTCAATGAAAGCCAATATTTACATCACGTAAATATTGTACATTTCGTACTTTCCTACTTGTGTCGCTTGTAATATGTGGTTGGTACCAAAATCAGGTAACAAAAAGAAAACTGCTCGTGGTGTAGGGGTTATTGCGATACCGCTTCGAACCGCGACAGCGTACGGACGTGTTATCATGTGCTCTAACGGAGCGGCGATTGCGGCCACGCTCGGCCACGGAAACAGGTATTCGGCGAACGAAAATGAATACCAGGCTGTTCTGTCCAGTCTACCTACAGGTCGGTTGGTGTTAAATACATTGTTTTTGCACGCCGACGTAAGCAGTCTGCTCTACAAGGTTGAACATTTTCGTGATGCCTTGTCTCAGCGGTTGCTGCTCCCCGATGTTATCGCCTTGGGGTCGTATCGCATGAGCCATGTGTGGGCCGTCACTTTCAAGGACGCCGAGTCAATGAAGAAGCTCGTGAACATCGGTGAACTGCAAGTGAAAGGCAAGCGCTGCGTTGTCATCGACCCGGCTAAAAGGGACATTCGAATGAAGGTGCACTGGCTCCTTCATAGCGTGCCTGACGAGGACGTTCGACTCGCCTTCGCGCCCTTCAGCAAGGTCACCGACGTCGTCAGGGAACATTGGCGTGCCGAGGGGGTGGTGGATAAGGTATCCACAACAAGAGTCGTGACCCTGAAGATGAACGCTGGGTTTAAAATGGATGACCTTCTTCACCAGCTAAGTATCACTGGCGAGGTCGCACTTGTCGTTGTGCGCCCCGCCGCGGTGGTCTAGTGGCTAAGGTACTCGGCTGCTGACCCGCAGGTCGCGGGTTCGAATTCCGGCTGCGGCGGCTGCATTTCCGATGGAGGCGGAAATGTTGTAGGCCCGTGTGCTCAGATTTGGGTGCACGTTAAAGAACCCCAGGTGGTCGAAACTTTCGGAGCCCTCCACTACGGCATCTCTCATAATCATATGGTGGTTGTGGCACGGTAAACCTCACATATCAATCAGTCAAGTCAAATCACTTGTCATTGTGCATGGGGAGGGCTCCCCTCTGCCTTCGCTGCCGTGGCACCGGCCATTTGCGTCGTGAGTGCCGTGTTCCAAAGTGTGGTTTTTGCTGGCGTTTCGGTCATGAAGACAGCAGGTGTCAGCGAACGTACGCCAACGTGACAGCACCGGGGAGCAGCGAGGACTCAGCCGACCTTCTGATCGATGAGGCGGACATGGAGCAGGTGGCGTCTCCGACAAGCACCGGCCCGGGTGCACCGCCAACGTCGTCTCCTTCTCTGCCGAGTCAGCCTGGGAAACTACCTCTCGCGGCACCGCTAAAGGAACCGGAACAAGCACCTACCCCCGTCACAGTGACCACGTCGGTGACAAAGGCCGCGTCATCACGTCCTGTGCCTCAGGCATGTGTGGATCAACCCACTGGTGAGGGCATGGATAGAACCCAAGAACCAGCTAGCACAGCGCCCGGGAAACAGCCGCACGACCAGACATCGAGCAGCGAGCCGCGCCAGGATGATGGGGGTGGGAACTAATGACAAAGGCGCCAGGGGTGAGGTGATTTCCTCTCAAACCAAAGCCGAACATTCCGGGTGAACCACGACGGTCGGCGGCTGATACCCGTGCCACACGATCAGAGAAAATGGCATTTACCCCCGAATGCCTTCAGATTTATTGCCATTCACGTGGTGCCACACGGGCAAACGAAATGGCATTCGTCCGAATGCCATTCGCCACCAAATGCCTTCGCCAGAACTCAGTTGACTGAGAAATGCCTAATTTCGACGACACAACTCGCGAAGTGCGATTTACCTTAACGTAAATAAAAGAAATCATATTCAGCTAAAAATAAAAAATCCCGTATTTTATCTGCACTAAACTCTTAAAGAAGTGCTTTGAACGTTATACAAAGATCAGGTTGAAATGGTTTGAAATCAATTGAAGTTTAATGTCCTGAAGCTGGCGCATAATAACTCGTCTCTGCTCCAGAATTATTTGCTCTTGGACACGATGCTTTGCACGGAAACACACGAATGCTGCCGTAAAGAAATGAACTCTGCGAACATCTTCTGAGAGATGCGACAGGTGCGATGCGACAGGCGCCATTTTCTATTTACGCTGTGGATCTGACTATTGTTGGCTTAGGTTGCTACGGTCGGCTGCAACGTCGTAAAACAAGGCAAGAAACTAAAACTCAGGGCAGCGTAATATGCTTATTTCTACAATTAATGATTATCTGATGTGTATGAACCTTGTAAACGCTTGTTTATTTTTTATTGCTATTCACCCAATGCTCACTTGGAAGCTGCTGCGATCGACATTATCAAGTCAAATGTCATTCGCTTTGGACGTGTAGCAGCGCCGCCGAAAAAAATGTCATTCGGGAACTGAAGGCCTTCGCCACCGAATGTCATTTTCTATGCCCTTGTGGCACGGGTATAACACGCCTCCGTAGTGATAGCTGCGGTCGGTGAAGGGAGTGGGAGTGGGGTGAAATGGCGGTGTTCTTCTTTCCTTATTTTTTTTATTTTTTTCTTTTCTTCTTTTTGTTCTCTGTTCACCTGTGTATCTTTGAAAGCCAGCAGGCTGTTCTTATCACTTGTGTTGCTTGCAAAACTGTTCTCTATTACCTCGCTTCCTCGCTTTCTTTTTTCGTTTTCAGTTCAGGCCAGCATGACATTTTTGAAAGCCGGACTGCGGTACGTAGATTTTGGTGCCGCTCGGAGAGTTACCTTTAATTTTCTCTGACATAGCTAATTAATTTGAAACTGGATTTCGAGCGGCAAGCCTCAATGTTCGGGGACCGGGCGCTTGAAGGCGATAGTGTCAATTAAACCACCTGCTACTTGACCGTGACTGGCACTTAGTAGCAGTCCAGGAAACGAAAATAGAGGGCCAGGAAGCCACAGATCGGATGGCATCGAACTTTCGCTCACACTTTGATATATTTGTGTGCCACGTGGTTGGTAGCTCGGGCGGTTGCGACCTTTTCATTCGCGACAACTTGGGCATATGTGTTCAAGCTGTTGTATCGTGCCAGAGCGGACGCCTCTTGGTCGTCGATTTCTCCCTTTCTGGTTTAAGCTACCACGTGATCTGTGCATATGCACCAAACGTAGAAACAGAGCGTGAATCTTTTTTCCAGTGCCTCAAAACGCACTTAAATTGCGAAAAAATCTTACTGCTCTTAGGTGATTTCAACTGCGTATGTGCAGCCGAAGACCAGTCCAAGAAATCGAATTCGCGATAAGAGTGCCGAGTTGCTATCCGAGATAGTGCACGAAAATGGCTTAGAAGACTTGGGCCGCGTTTATTTCAGTGGGGCTCGCCCAATGTACACTCATTTTCAACGTGACAGCCACGCTAGGCTGGACAGGATTTACATATCAGCTGAACTCTTCCTTTTGCGCACAGCGTACGACGTTAAGCCTGTCTCTTTCAGCGACCACTGTTTAGTTATCGCCGGGTTCGGGAAAAGGCACGTGAGAGGCCATTTCAGTTGGGACCTGGGGAAATTCAATGTTAAGCTGCTTGACGACGAGCAGCTTGTAAGCGTAGGAGCAGCAGAATTGGAGAAACTACTCGCTTTGCCGTCAACTGCTTTCTTGGCCGTTAAATGGGAAGAACTCAAACAGAGAGTGAAAATTATGGCTATGGAAAAAAGTAGCATCCTCAATTATCAATGGGAGAAAACTGAGCGAATGCTTCGAGAGCAACTCGAATTTTTCAACAGCATGGAAAGCAACCAGCCTGGTTATTTCAGCAACAAATTAAGAGACGTGAAATGTCAACTGGAGGAATTCGAAGCCCACAAGTACAAATCGGCCATCATAGGTGCTAGAGCAGAAAAACTACGGGTCGGGGAAAGGCCAACGAAACGTGCTTTATCGGATGAAGAAAGATACGCGTGCCAGAGAGCAATTCGTGAGATAGCTAATGGTGGCGAAATCACATCTGATAGCGAGACTATCAAGCACGTGATAGCTGAGAATTTTAGCAACCTGCTAGGCCACCAGCTGGACGCCGTAGAAGGCTTCCAGGAGGAATTCTTTTGATTGATGCCGAAGCTGGACGATGACGTCAAAGCACGTCTTGAGGATCCTATCACAGTACGTGAAATCGAAGACGCTATCAATGAGTTGAATCCGGGAAAATCACCAGGGCGCGATGGCCTGGGTGCGGCGTTTTTTAAAACCTTCAAGTGCTTGGTAGTTCAGATGTTGCTCAGAGTTTTCGCCGAAGCGTATGATTCGAAACGGGTACCATTATCTTTCACGACGTCGCACGTCGTGCTCATCCCGAAAAGTGATGATCCCGTAAAACGATTGTCCGCCGCATCTTACCGTCCGATAAGCTTGACAAACATCAGTTATAAAATTTTCATGGAGGTATTAGCGAAAAGACTTCAAGGGGTAATAACAAAGCTGGTGGGTCCACACCAGACATGCGGTATCAAAGGTCGCAGTATCGCGACAAACGTGCTTGTTGCGCGAAGTGTGCTCGAATGATGTGACGCGCTGGATGAGCATGTGGCGATGATGCAGTATGATCTGGTGAAAGCATTCCACCGCGTCTCACACCAGATCCTCTTCAGCATATTAGAACACACTAACGTTGGCTCTGTCATACTTGAGGGAGTTAGAATGGCGTATAGTAACTGTACTACGCGGATTATAGTTAATAGTGAGCTAACTGACAGCCTGCACGTTCGCGCATCAGTGAGGCAAGGATGCCCATTGTCGCCCTTGTTGTTTGCAATTCACCTCGAGCCCCTCTGTCTCTCCATCACTCAGAGCGAACTTATTACAGGCTTTTTTTAGGCTACATGCGGCACACGTTAAAATATTGGCCTACGCAGACGACATCGCCGTCTTCTGCACAGACAAGGAGAGTATTAAACAAGCCATGACTACTGTTGAAAGGTTCTGCGTTTGCACTGGTGCCCAAGTAAACTGGAATAAGAGTTATGCTTTCTGGCATGGCGAGTGGGAGGCGACGCTGGAGCATTTCTCCCGTTTGTGCTGTTAGATCCTGATGCGTATTGGTCTGACCAAGCGCGAAGTGCTACGGAAAAGGCTACAGCATGGCAAGGCAGGCAACTGTCAATTTTTTCTCGGGCCACCGTATTTCTTATCGCGAAGTTCTGGTACGTGATGAACGTATTATGCGCATCAAAGGTGAATATTCAGAGAATTCATCGACTATTTGCAGTGTTCATTTGGGCATCCACGTGGGAGCGTACCAGTCGCATGAATTTGTTCCGTCCAGTTAAGCTAGGTGGTCTTGGTATAGTCCACTTGTTTCTGCGACTTGTATCACGTTTTGTTTTCCTGCGGGGTCAAAATAACCCTTTTCTTTGCACTGTCATCCAAGTGAGACTGCAGAGACTGCTGCCTGGTTTCATCGTGTTGTCAAGTGATAACTTATGTGCGCCTGTCACCGGTTATCTGCGAGAGGTGATCGCTTCGTATAGGATGTTGTGCGCCCGATTTACTCACGAATATTTGTGCAGTGTAAGCTAGAAAAAACTGTTTATGGATCTCTTTTATAGTGCGCTTCCAGCGCCTCTGTACCGTTTTCCACACCTCGGAGGCCCAAGACAGGACGTTTTAAAAAGAGTAAAGAAAATGTCGGTACTACCATCTGTTAAGATGTTCTTCTTTAAACTCCACACAAACACACTCCCTGTTAAAACTTGGCTACAAGATAAAGGCTTTTTCATACCCTGGACAACAAATTGTTATTTGTGTAAAAAACCCGAGACCATAGGGCATGTATTTCTGGACTGTTGGGACCCCATTTTCTTCTGGGATGTGCTACAGCGCACTTTAAAGAAAGAGTTGCCTCTTGACCACTACGGAATATGCTTCTTGCCAGTAAACACCCCACAGAACATTCTTTACGATTTAATCATGCTCCTAGGCCTCCATGCCGTGTGGAGAATGAAAATGGATTTCGAACATGTTTACCAGGTCGTTCGTCCTGTCTCTGATCATTTCATTGAAAGTGTGGTGCGCCTGAGAGATGTGCATCGCACGCTCCCCGACCCGCCAGTGTGAATTACTGTGCTCGACGACTTAGTGCGCATCCAAAAATTTTAAACTCGTGTGGGCCAAAACATGGCCCATACATTTTATTTTGTAACAAGTGCCTTCAAATGTGAAAGTCGGAAATAAAGAAAAAAAAGTGGTGAAGTGGTTATCACATCCGCCTAACAGTCCCAGGTTCGATCCCTGGCAGGCTCATGATTTTTTATTTAGGCGCAATTATAGAAATCATTTGCCATTATTTTCTCATAAGTGTAAAAACACATTTCCAGAATCTCTAGAATAATCACTTCAAGTAGTGATATAAACGTCACTGATATCTCTGAAATAGCCGAATATTTATTCACTTTTTCTACGCAGCACGGGGACCCATACAAGTGACCCTGCACCTCTTTGAGGCCCCACGATTAAAGAAAAGTTGCTGCACAAATGACACAATATCTCGTCCCTTTAATCAGTCACAGTAACCGGTCTGGCACATGGTGACAGCACGAAGACGTGTTCTTCACCCGTGCTTATGGTGCAGTGATTCAACTTCCGGCCACGACAAAGAACGGATGTGCGATCATGGGCTCCTGTGTAGGGGTGGTTTCAGCGGTCCTACACAGCCCTTTATTACTGTACGGTGGTTGACCCCAGTGATCGAAGTGTGCGGCTGAAGTTGTACAGGATTCTTATCGGCGTGCCAGACGAAGATCTGCGAGTCACCTGAATGCCTTACTGAAAAGTGACCGAAATAAGCAGAGACTAGTGGAAGGTGCAGGGTTGCAATCACAAAGGATCAACCACTCGATCGGTTACGCTGAGGCTACAGGCGGGCGTTTCCGTGGACGACTTGCCACACCTACTACAAGTTAGTTGCAGAAGACATGGCGCTCTTCGTGATTCCTGGCAGAGCACCACTAGTCTGCAATGCCGGGGCATCGGAAACATTCGACGGGATTGCCGCTTGCCGCGCTGTGGAGTCTGTCGTCGCTAAGGCCACGATGACGCCAATGCGTGAGGTCACACACCAGCATTACGGGCCCAAGCCGAACAGACAAAGTGGCTGAACATCTAATGAATGCCGTGGATGCCGAAGAAGCGAGAGGGGAAGACGGCGGTACGGAAGCCTCTGTGACGCCCCCGGAACATACTTCTGGGGCCAAACTGGAAGCGACCGATGAAGGGGACAAGCACTGTGTTGCGCCAGGAACGAATGTAGACACGGCGGCAGTAGACGACGGCGCTACAGCAGCGAGCCAGTCATCTACAGCTGCGTGAAAGGGTGGCCCGGGAGCAACGGACGCCGAGATGAGCGCGGCCGAAGCCATCGCTTTAAAGTGAGCTCGTGAACTCGCCACGGTGGTCTAGTGGCTAAGGTACTCGGCTGCTTACCCGCAGGTCGCGGGAATAAATCCCGGCTGTAGCAGCTGCATTTAAAATGGAGGTGGAAATGTAGGCCCAAGTACTAAGTTTTCGGTGCACGTTAAAGAACCCCAGGTGATCGAAATTTCTGGAGCCCTCTACTACGGCGTCTCTCATAATGAAATGGTGGTTTCGGCACGTTAAACCCCACAAATCAATCAATCAAGCGAGCTCGTGAAACACCTGAAAGTACCGCAAATGTTGACACGTCGACCACCAGGGCACCTCAACAAAGATGGCGATTGGTCGGCGGCTTACCTTAAAACCAAGACCAAACCTGCCGCCTGACCGTAAGAGCACTCGAACGTCACCTCCACCGTAGCGGAGGAGACGTTCCAGGCTTTCTATGCTGAGCACAAGCAACCACTGTAGCGACGTGAGTATGACACCTTGCCAAACAACCTTCATGAAATCGCGACTAACTTTAAAACTGGTATTCGTGTTGCGACGTTGAACTCAAGAGGACTGTGTTCGCGCAGGAGGCAACGCCAGATTAGACGCATTTTGTTGGAAAACGGCATAGACCTCCTGACCGTACAAGAAACTAAAAATGGAAAGTGAAGAACAAATGGAGCAAATGGTTCCAATTTTTCGCTCTGGGTACAATGTGTGTGTTTGTCATGCTGTTGACTGGTCAGTAGGCTGCGTCGTTTTCATACATAGTAGTAGCGCGGTTGTTGAAAATGAATTTACCTGCGATAGCGGTAGGCTGGTTATGTACAATTTCATTTTTTCTGGAATCTCTAGGCGCGCTCTGTGTGTTTATGCATCAAACAAATCGCATGAAATGATTTTTTTTTCAGAACAGTTGAATGGTTCTTAAAAACAAAAAGAAATGTTGTGTTTCTAGGAGACTTGTGACTTATGAGCTGAAGATAAAACAACGAGCCTCAGTGTGCGCGCTAGAAGCGCTGAGCTGTTGAATAAAATAGTGAACGAGAGAGAGCTGGAAGATATCGGCTATGTAATGACGCGAGGGGGTGAATTACGGTATACGCACTTTCAAGGTCATTCGCACGCGTCGTTAGACAGAATATATTTGTCGGCAAAGTTGGTGCCACTACGCTCATCTTAGAAAACTCAACATCTTAGCTATAGTGATTATTGTCTGGTCAAGGTCAAAATTGACGAAAAACGTAAGGCTGTGAAGTTTAATAATTTCCTATGGAAATTTAGTGAAAAACTGCTGCAAGATAAAATATTTGTCACAAAAATCCAAAAACTTCATATGCTCTTCGTTTGGAGACCAATACCTTCATAGCTGTGTGGGAGCAAATTAAGTGTGATATAAAGATTGTTGCGATCGAGAGCGCTTGTGTATTACGTAATGTGGAAAGGCAACAAGAGAGGCAGTTACAAAGTGAACTGGACTACATGTTAAAGCAAAGCTAGAATTCATCGACGAAAAAAAGTACCGCGAATCAATGATAAGAGTTCGTACTGAACGGCTGGAGATGGGCGAAACGCGCACTAAGCAAGTGCTCAGTTAAGAGAAGAAAGTTGCAGCAACCAAAGAGATAACTGAAATTCGATACCGCAATCACATTACCCGGGACCACGAAAAGATAAACCACGCCTTTGTTGAGTTTTATACGGAACTTCTCAGCAATACAAATAATGATCTCGAACGATTCATAGAGGACTTTCTGGCCCTTATGTCGAGATTGGAAGACTGAGCGGGAGCTACTAGAAGTATAAATTACTGTGGCAGAAATAGAAGCAGCTATAGATAACCTGAGTGACGGCAAGTCACCAGGGCCGTAAGGCTGGGTGCTGCCACATACAAATGTTTTAAAACAGAAATGGCACTGGCACTGGCTTTACATCGAGTTATTACAGAATGCTACGAGAAGAACAAACACCTCATTCTTTTAGGCCAGCCCACGTAGTATTAGACTGTTATAGTTTAGCGTTAGCATGATAGCGTAGGTTAAGAGAATGGCGTTACCGTGGAGCAAACGTTCGTTGTGGGCAGGCGTCTTATAGTTCAGTGGGATAGCGTTTACGTGGTTTACGTGCCCCGGCTGGGATGGTGACGCCACCCATTGGATGGTTATTAAGTTAAGCAGTGAAAATAAAAAGAAAACGATAATGTTTACCTATGCCACCGCGCGAAGCATTGTTAGAAGTTTATTTTAGTCATGATAAAACTAAATAAATATGAACCACGTACCAAACGCAAAAACAACTACGTTGCTGATTTGTTTACATCGATCTTGTAGTTAGGCCTAGGCGCGTTCGAAATGGGAAGCTATCTCAAAAACTACGCCAACTTATCCGTAATACTTGGATATCGGAGCTAACTGTAGGCAAGCGAAGCCACTTTGAACAGTCGCTTGCAGCGGACAAAGTGAATCTTTTAACAACTACGCCAAAATCATTTCGAAGCGTGCGTCCGAGAGCACCGCCATGTTTACGTACACTACGTACACCTACGCTACCACGGTAACGTGAAATCTGAAAAATACCGCACGTACTGGAAGCTGTACGGGTGACGTACGTATCTGCGCATGCGCACTTTGATTCCGGTATCACGTTACACCCGGTAAGCCCGGTATACTATCTCTCTCTATTAAACCCCAAAACTGGTGACCCCGCAAAGCTCCTTACAATAGAATTCTACAAACCTATTAGTTTGAGCAACATCGACTTAAAATATGCATGAAGGTTCTAGCAAACGGCTCCAAAGCGTTGTCACATCTATTGTCGGCAAGCATCAGACATGTGGTATTAAGGGCAGAACCAAAGTGGTTTTAAGAGAGAAAGGAAGAGAAAAGTGGGCCCCGTAACTGTCTGCTTCAGCGAGCGACACCTCAACAGTAGCTCACAAGGGATGGGGGGAGGAGGGATCAAAAGTATAGGAATTGAGATGTAAAGAGAGATAAACAGTGTGCCAGAGTGCGACGACATATCGAGGGGTTAGGAGAGATAGGAAAGATGAAAACATGGTCACACGATTCCGAAGACGGGGCACAGCTTGCGAGAGCTCTTGTCGGCGTCAGGAGAGGGCGTAGAGCAAGTTCAGTTGGTCAGAGCTACACTGTCGTCGGAGGTCGGCGTCAGGAGATGACGTAGGGCGAGCCCAGTCGGCCAGAGCTACGCTGACGTCGGAGTACGCGAAGGCACAACCGGTCAGCACGGAATTCAGCGAGCGAGTCCCCGGGGCATAACCATATTCACAAACATACACGTTCACAAAAATACACGTAGTCAGAAGTATTTTAGAATGCGGTGACGCGAACCATGACCACGTGGCCATGATTAAGCTAGATCTGCATAAAGCGTTCGATAAAGTTGTACATGAAGTTTTGTTTTTATTGCTGGAGCATTCGAAGGTAGGAACTGTCATTACCGAAGGTGTTAAAATGGTGTATCATGACTGTACGGCTAATTTGGTAATAAACAAAGAAGTAAGTGCTCCAATACCTGTGTGCTCGAGCGTGGAGCAAGGTTGTGCTTTGTTGCCACTTCTTTTTGCGCTTTACTTGGAGCCTTTTTGTTTTCGCAACACCAAGTGTAAGGGGATATAAGTTTCTCAGCAGTGAAATTAGAATTTTCGCTTATGCTGATGACGTTGCACTGTTTAGCAGTGACAAAGAAAGCGCCCAAAGTTGTACGAATAGCTAGAGAATTTTGTGCAGCAACAGGTAGCGCAATTCGTTGGCCAAAACATCTGGCCTTTTGGCATGGTCAGTGGCAAAGCACACCCGTAGTTTATTGTAACACGAATTCCAAAATCATGCCGGGAAAGTATCTCGGCATTCTTTAGGATATATTCCGCAATGCTACTGAGTATTGGTCTGAAGAAAATAAACGAATAAAAAATTGTACTGATAAGTGGGGTGGCAGCAATTTTTCAATGTTCGCCAGAGCGTCCGTGTGAGATGGGATTTTGGTTGCAAAAGTGTTCTAGGTATTACAGGTGTTAGCTATGACCCGTACTTCAGTCCAAAAAATGCACCGAGTATTCGCGACCTTCACACGGGGATCACAGTGGGAGCACACAAGCCGGTTCGATTTATTTCATGGAATAAAATATGGGGGTCTGGGGCTTTTACACTTGTTCTTCAAGCAGTTTGTGTGCAGATTCACGTTTGCTCAAGATCAGACTGATAATTTCTTGAGAACAGTGATCCAAGCAAGACTGCAGAACTCTTACCTGATTTCGTCGTGTCATCCATTTCTTTCCAAGCTGGACCACTCAGTCCCTATTTGCGAGAAGTAGTTACGGCTAGACGCCTGCTCAAGGAAAGATTCTCGTACGAATACTTGTCCGGTGAGCCAAAAAAACAGTATCTTGACCTTCTTGATGACTTTTAACAGTGCCCGTCTATCGAGCTCCGCACACGCTAGGTCGTGACCGTGACGGGTTAAAGCGTGTTAAGAGAATACTGGTCGGACCTTCTGTCAAAACATTCTTCTTTCAAGTACATACCGGCACACTCCCTATACTCTCATGACTAAAAAGCAAAGGGCTTTTTGTACCGTGGTCCGTCAACTGTCTTATCTGCGGCAAACCAGAAACGATAAATCATATCTTTCTTGACTGCCATGGTGTTGTGTTCTTGTGGGACGTACTACAACAAACTCTAAAAAAATATCTACCTATAAACGCCTTCGAATTCCGCTTTCTTCCGTGTGCAGCTGCAACAAAAGTGCCGAGTGACATGTTGCTTTGCATGCATAGTGTGTGGAAAACAAGAATGGATGTTCGACATTTTCGTGTAGATGCTCACTCAGCAAGAGATTATTTTGTTGACAGTATGCTGTATACACGAGACTTGTTTCAAGCGCAGTCTCAACCCCCCGAGTGGTTACCCGTTCTCGACAAATTCGGAATCTGTGAAGTCGTTTTAAACCAAGTGCACTGGCCAAGATGATGGTGGTGTTTTATTAGGTGTATACATTTTGTATGTATTTTTTTCTTGGGGTTGTTCAAAGCAATAAATAAAAAACAAAGAACAATCGTGGCGGAGTGGTTAAGGCGATGGACTCAGCATCTATTGGAATATTCCCGCGCAGGTTCGAATCCTGCCTACTGCGAATTTTTTGCTACAATATACATTTAGACGCTATCTCTGCAAATAAATAGATCAGGGTACCACGCACGTAGTCGTGGCCGAGTAGATAAGACGATGTAAATGAAAAAGTGTGCCTGTGTTGTAGTGGTTACCACATCAGCCTAACACGCAGAAGGTCCCAGGCACAATCCCTGCCAGGCACATGTTTTTTTTTTCATTTCTTGGTCGCGTTCGTACAAATAGTTTGCGTTTATTTTCTCACAAGTGTAAGAAAACACTTTCAGGATCTCTAGAATAATCACTTCAACTAGTGACATGAACGTCTCTGACGTCTCCTAAATAGACGAATATGTATTCGTTTTTCATCCGTAGCACAGGGACCCATACAAATCAACCTGTAGCTGTTTGAGCCCCCCCGTTTAAGGGAAGGTTACGGAACATATGATGCAATATGTCATCCTTTTAAGCGGTCACAGTAACCAGTCTGGCACATGGCGACAGCACGAAAACATGTTCTGCACCCGTGCTTGTGGTGTATGGCAATCACATCCGCCTACCACGCGAAAGGTCCCAGGTTTGATCCGTGCCAGACACATTTTTTTCGGAAGAGTTTATGCAACTTGAGTTTATTTTCTGACAAGTGTAGGAACACATTTTAACGATCTCTGGAATAATCCCTTCAAGTAGTGATACTAATGACCGTGATGTCCCCGAAATAGACGAATATGTATTCGTTCTTCCTACGCAGCACAGGGACCCATACCAATGACACTGTAGCTGTTTGAGCCTTCACGTTTGAAGCAACGTTACGGAACATATGACGCAATATGTCATCCTTTTGAGCAGTCACAGTAACCGGTCTGGCACATGGCGACAGCACGAAGACCTGTTCTGCACCCGTGCTTGTGGTGTATTGGTAATCACATCCGCCTAACGCGCGGATGGTCCAAGGTTCGATCCCTGGCAGGAACAAGTTTTTTTTATATTTTCGGACGCGTTTGCGCAAATGGTTCACTTTTATTTTCTCAGAACTGTAAGGACACAATTTAAGGATCTCTAGAAAAATCCCTTCAAGTAGTGATATAAACGTCCCTGATGTCTCTGTTATAGTCCCGTTAATTCCACAGGTGATCGCCGGGCTAATTCCAAGAGCCAAAGTCTCGGCCTCCCGAACTGCACCACGAGAGCGCGGACAAATTTGAAGTGGTCCTATTTGGCACGTCAGAGGACACCGGCTGTGGCCCAGAGCACATGTCAGAGCCGAGAGTTGATAAACAAAACCAAATTTTATTCTCAAATATGTCAGATCAAACGATACACAAATATGCACACTCGGTAGCAGTTTAATACGATGTCTCCAATCCAACAACGTACTACACAGTACAATCAGGCACACTCGAAACAACGGACAAAAACAACAATACGCACTACAATGCAATCACGTGCATCGAACAACCAAGACACTTAAAGACTAAAGAGTTGAAAAAATTATTCAGTCCACACTCCTTGGAACAAAGTCTGAATGATACTCTTCCAAGAATCACTCACTCAAAGTACAGCGCTGTTGTCGTTTCGCTCCCCCGAAGTTTCTCTTCCAGGAAACCTCGCGTCTTCAATTGGCCGCTTCCAAGCACCAAACATATTCGCCGGTAACACGTCGGCTTCCCACGCGCAGCTGTTGCAACGCGTCTTCGCTTGCTGGCGGTAGACACACTCTTCTGCATATAGCACGAGTCTTCACCCTTCAGGTGGAAATCCTCTTCATTACCTGCTTTGTCACTCAGGACAGAGCCTTCGCCGACGACACGGTGGAAACACCCTACGCACTTTGGCACATACTTTCTTATTCTCCTGTTCTTCTATCTCTGCTGCTCAATAAATATATTCCGCGCTAGGTTCGAGAAACTTCTCATCGTTTTGTCGGCGCGATGCACAGCCAAAGATGGGGAAAGAGCGAGAGGTTTCGAGGGCCGTCTGCTACTCGTGACGCAACTCTGCATCACCCCGCCTCTTTCCTTCGAGAACCTTCCAAGGCTTGCTCAGCCGCCACTGTGAGGA
Source organism: Rhipicephalus microplus (assembly GCF_043290135.1). Classification (NCBI taxonomy): domain Eukaryota; kingdom Metazoa; phylum Arthropoda; class Arachnida; order Ixodida; family Ixodidae; genus Rhipicephalus; species Rhipicephalus microplus. The sequence goes on along the minus strand of NC_134710.1, from coordinate 327,812,995 downwards.
GGTTGGTCGGCCATACTACGCTTCCGAGGAAGGGGGGGGGGACGCGCCCGGAAGATGTTGAATGCTTGTTTTCTTCTTTATTGTTGACCCTGAGGCGTCTCTCAGCGCTTGGTATCGTTACTGTCGCTTTATTTCCACGGCAGGCGCTTTTTTGGAGCGCTAGTTTGTGACAGTCTCCGAAATTGACGAATATGTATTCGTTTTTCCTACGTAGCACAGGAACCCACACAAACGACACTGTAGCTGTTTAAGCCAACACGTTTGAGGAAACGTTACCACACATGTGGCGCAATATGTCATCTCTTTAAGCAGTCACAGTAACTGGTCTGGCACATCGCGACAGCACGAAGACGTGTTCTCCACCCGGGCTTGTGGTGTAGTGGTAATCACATCCGCCAAACGCGCGGAAGCTCCAAGGTTCGATCCCTGGCAGGCACATGTTTTTTTATATTTTCGGACGCGTTTGCGCAAATAGTTCACTTTTATTTTCTCAAAAGTGTAAGAACACAATTTCAGGATCTCTAGAAAAATCACTTCAAGTAGTGATATAAACGTACCTGATGTCTCCGAAAGAGAAAAATATGTATTTGTTTTTCCTATGCAGCACAGAACCCTTACAAATGACACTGTCGCAGTTTGAGCCCCCACGCTTGAGAACGCTACGGCACATATGACGCAATATGTCATCATTTTAAGCGGTCACAGTAACCAGTCTGGCACATGGCGACAGCACGAAAACATGTTCTGCACCCGTAATTGTGGTGTATGGCAATCACATCCACCTACCACGCGGAAGGTCCCAGGTTGGAGCCCTCACAGGCACCTGTTTTTTTTTCGCACGCCTTTGTACAAATAGTTCGCGTTTATTTTCAAGCAAGTGTAAGAACACATCTTCAGGAACTCTAAAAAAATCACTTCAAGTAGTGATACAAACATCCATGATGTGTTCGATATTGATGAATATGTATTTGTTTTACCTACGCAGCACAGAGACCCATACAAATGACACTGTAGCTGTTTGAGCCCCCACGTTTGAAAAAATACGTTACGGCACATTTGACGCAATATGCCATTCTATTAAGCAGTCACAGTAACCGGTCTGGCACATGGCAACAGCACGAACACGTGTTCTGCTCCCGGGCTTGTGGTGTAGTGGTAATCACATCCGCCTAACACGCGGAAGTTCCAAGGTTCAATCCATGGCAGGCACATCTTTTTTTTCGGACGCGTTTGTACAAATCGTTTGCGTTTATTTTCTCACAAGTGTAATGATACACTTTCAGGATCTCTAGAATATTCACTTCAAGTAGTAATAAAAACGTCCCTGATGTCTCCGAAATAGACGAATATGTATTCGTTTTTCCTACGCAGCACAAGGACCCATACAAATGGACCTGTAGCTGTTTAAGCCCCCCCGTGTGAGGAAAGGTTACGGCACATGTGACCCAATATGTCGTATTTTTAAGCAGTCAGAGTAACCGGTCTGGCCCACGGTGACAGTACTGGTGGTTTTGGGACGTTAAACCCCACAAATCAATCACGGTGACAGTACGAATACGTATTCTGCACCCGTGCTTGTCGTGTATTGGTAATCACATCCGCCTAACACGCGGAAGGTCCCACGTTCGATCCCTGGCAGGAACATGTTTTTTTTTTCGGACGCATTTGTAAAAATAGTTTGCGTTTATTTTCACACAAGTGTAAGAAGACACGTTGAGGATCTCTAGAATAATCACTTCAAGTAGTGATATAAGCGTCCCTGATGTCTCTGTTACAGGTCCCGTTAATTAGAAAGGCGATCGCCGGGCTCATTCTAAGGGCTGTTGTGATCCCGGGGTGCTGTTGTAGCGTGGTGTAGCTTCGGGTTGAGGAAACGACCGCTTACCAGATGGGGATACGAAAAACAAACAAGGTTTATGGCACTATTTACAAATATTTACAGCATGAGGTTAAGAGTTCACAAACCACGAGCGTGGTGGTTAAACCTTTACTTGGTTCAGAGCCTTCCCAAACTACGAACGTGGTGGTTGAACCTTTACTTGGTTCAGAGCGACGTCCTGCACTCTGCTGCGCCGTTATAAGCCCTGTCGGGCTCCTCCTTCTTCAGTGGAACACCAATCACACACACACACAACAGGTGAGGGGTACGAGCATGCACGGCGCACGTGAACAGCCAATTTCGAGTCAAGATCACTGCACTTAAAGGTGGTGCCAGAGAGGCTCTTGCTCGTCGTGTATGTCGCTGGTCGAGGGGTCCCAAGCTTCGGACAGCAGACATCAAACGGTCCGCCAATCTGTCCGCTCAATTAGCAGGGCACTTTGTGGCGGCGGTCGCCGTTTCTTCAAAGGAATACGCTGTCTTTGTTGTCCCCTCTGGAACGGCTTACCGCTTCGTGGCGACGTGACGTCTCATCCGCCGGCTAGCAGGGACAATACCTGGCGGGCATAGGCATTCGGCGAGGCGGCTACTTGTTTGAGGATTAAAAGAGCGCCGCTCCCCCGTCAGCCCTCGACGCTGGTTCCAAGAAAACCTGGGTTCCAGGCGTGGGAACGCGGCCCGGCTACGCTTTTCAGCCACAGCATGGCGCCTACCGATGGCGGTCATAACAGGGCAGATGTCTCGGCCCCCCGAAATGCACGAGGAAAGCGCGAACAATTTTGAAGTGTTCCTATTTCGCACGTCGGCAGACGCCGGCTGTGGCCCAAAGCACATGTCAGAGCCGAGAGTTGATATACAAAAACAAATTATATTCTCAAATATGGCAGATCAAACGATGCACAAATATGCACACTCGGCAACAGTTGAAAACAATATGTCTCCAATCAATCAACGTACTACACAGTACATTCAGCCACAGTCGAAATAACGGACACAAACACCAATACGCACTACAATGTAATCACGTGCATCGAACAACCAAGACATTAAAAGACTAAAGAGTTCAAAAACTTATTCAGTCCAAAGTCTATGGAACAAAGTCTGAATGATACTCTTCCAAGAATCGCTCACTCAAAGTACAGCGCTGTTGTCGTTATGCTGCCCACGAAGTTTCTCTTCCAGGAAACCTCGCGTCTTCAATTAGCCGCTCTTCAAGCACCAAACTTCTTCGCCGGTAACACGTCGGCTTCCCACGTGCAGCTGTTGCATCGAGTCTTCGCTCGCTGGCGGTAGACACACTCTGCTGCTTGTAGTACGAGTCTTACCCCACAGGTGGAAATCCTCTGCATTACCTGCTTTGTCACTGAGGACAGGGCCTTCGCCGACGACACGGTGGAAACACCCTACGAACTTTGACACATACTTTCTTTTTCTCCTGTTCTCCTTTCTCTGCTGCTCAATTAAATACTTTCCGCGCTATATTCCAGAAACTTCTCATCGTTTCGTCGGCGCGATCACCAGCCAAGCCTGGGGAAAGAGTGAGAAGTTTCGAGGGCCATCTGCGACTCGTGACGCAACTCTCCATGACCCCACCCCTTTCCTTCGAGAACGTTCCAAGGCTTGCTCAGCCGCCGCTGTGAGGAGGTTGGTCGGCCATACAACGCTTACGAGGGGGGGGGGGAGAGACGACGCCCCGGGGAGTTATCGGATTCTTGTTTTCTTTTTTATTGTCTACCCTGAGGTGTCTCTCAGCGCTTGGTATCGTTACTGTCGCTTGAATTTCACAGCGCGCGCTTTTTCGGAGCCCTCGTTTGTGACAGTCTTCGAAATAGACGAACATGTGATCGTTTTTCCAACGCAGCACAGGGACCCATACAAATGACACTCTAGGTGTTTGAGAAGGTTACGGCATTTACGATGCAATAGGTCATCCTTTTAAACAGTCACAGTAACAGGTCTGGCCCATGGCGACAGCACGAATACGTGTTCTGCACACGTGCTTGTCGTGTAGTGGTAATCACATCCCCCTAACGCGCGGAAGTTCCCACGTTTGATTTCTAGCAGGCACATGTTTTTTTTATTTTTTAAACGCGTTTATACAAATAGTTTGCGTTTATTTTCTCACAAGTTTACGAACACATTTTCAGGATCTCTAGAATAATCACTTCAAGTTGTGATATAAACGTCCCTGATGACTCCGAAATAGATGAATACGTATTTGTTTTTCCTACGCAGCACAGGGACCCATAAAAATGACTCTGTAGTTGTTTGAGCCCCCGCGTTTGAGAACGTTACGGCACATATGACGCAATTCGTCATCCTTTTAAGCAGTCACAGTAACCGGTCTAGCACATGGCGACAGCACGAAGACCTGTCCTGCACCCGTGGTGTAGTGATAATCACATCCGCCTAACACGCGGGAAGTTCCAGGTTCGATCTCTCGCAGGAACATGTTTTTTTCGTACGCGTTTGTACAAATAGTTTTCGTTTATTTTCTTCAATGTTTAAGAACACACTTTCGGGATCTTTAGAATAATCACTTTAAGTAGTGACATAAACGTCCCTGATGTCTCTGTTATAGGTCCCGTTAATTAGAGGGGCGATCGCCGGGCTAATTCCAAGGGCCGAAGTCTCGGCCACCCGAACTGCACCACGAAAGCGCGGACAATTTTGAAGTGGTCCTATTTGGCACGTCAGGGGACGCCTGCTGTGGCCCAAAGCACAAGTCAGAGCCGAAAGTTGATAAACAAAACCAAAACATATTCTTAAATGTGGCAGATGAAACGATACACAAATATGCACACTCGGTAACAGTTTAATATGATGTCTCCAATCAAACAACGTACTACACAGTACAATCAGCCACACTCGAAACAACGGACACAAGCAACAATACGCACTACAATGCGATCACACGCATCGAACAGCAAACACACTTAAAGACTAAAGAGTTCGAAAACTTATTCAGTCCAAAGTCCTTGGAACAAAGTCTGAATGAAACTCTTCCAAGAATCACTAACTCAAAGTACAGTGCTGTTGTCGTTCCGCTGTCCCCGAAGTTTCTCCTCCAGGAAACCTCGCGTCTTCAATTAGCCGCTCTTCAAGCACCAAACTTCTTCGCCGGTAACACGTCGGCTTCCCACGTGCAGCTGTTGCATCGAGTCTTCGCTCGCTGGCGGTAGACACACTCTTCTTCTTGTATCACGAGTCTTACTCCACAGGTGGAAATCCTCTTCATTACCTGCTTTGTCACTGAGGACAGGGCCTTCACCGACGACACGGTGGAAACACCCTACGCACTTTGGCGCATATTTTCTTCTTCTCCTGTTCTCCTTTCTCTGCTGCTCAATTAAATACCTTCCGCGCTAGATTCCAGAAACTTCTCATCGTTTTGTCGGCGCGATGCGCAGCCAAATCTGGGGAAAGAGCAAGAAGTTTCGAGGGCCGTCTGCGACTCGTAACGCAACTCTGCATCAGCCCACCCCTTTCCTTGGAGAACGTTTCAAGGCTTGCTCAGCCGCTGCTGTGTGGAGGTTGGCCGGCCAGACTACGCTTTTGAGAGGGAGGGAGAGACGACGCGCCCGGGCAGTTTTTAGATGCTTGTTTTCTTCTTTATTGTTGACCTTGAGGCGTCTCTCAGCGCTTGGTATAGTTACTTTCGCCAGAATTCCACGGCGCGCGCCTTTTTAGAGCACTCGTTTGTGACAGTCTCCGAAATAGACGAATATGTATTCGTTTTTCTGCGTAGCACAGGAACCCATACACATGACAGTGTAGCTGTTTGAGCCAACACGTTTGAGGAAAAGTTACGGCACATGTGACGCACTATGTCATCTTTTTAAGCTTTCACAGTAACCGGTCTGGCACATGGTGACAGCACGATGACGTGTTCTCCACCCGGGCTTGTGGTGTAATGGTAATCACATCCGCCTAACACGCGGAAGGTCCCAGGTGCGATCCCTGGCAGGCACATGTTTTTTTTAAACGCGTTTGTACGAAGTTTGCGTTTATTTTCTCATAAGGGCACGAACACATTTTGAGGATCTCTAGAATAATCACTTCAAGTAGTGATATAAACGTCCCTGATGTCTCCGAAGTAGAATAATATGTATTTTTTTTTCCTGCGCAGCACAGGCACCCATTAAATGACACTGTAGCTGTTTGAGCCCCCACGTTTGAAGAAACGTTACGGTACATATGATGTAATAGGTCATCCTCTTAATCAGTCATTGATTGATTGATTAATTTGTGGGGTTTAACGTCCCAAAACCACCATATCAATATGAGAAACGCTGTAGTGGAGGGCTCCGGAAATTTAGACCACCTGGGTTCTTTACCGTGCACCAAAATCTGAGCACACAGGCCTACAACATTTCCGCCTTCATCGGAAATGCAGCCGCCGCAGCCGGGATTCGAACCCACGACCTGCGGGTCAGAAGCCGAGCACTATAGCCTCTAGACCACCGCGGCGGGGTCTTATAAGCAGCCACAGTAACCGGCCTGGCCCATGCCGACAGCACAAATACGTGTTCAGCACCCGTGCTTGTCGTGTTGTGGTAATCACATCCGCCCAACACGCGGAATGTCTCACGTTTGATCCCTTGAATGCACATGTCTTTTTTTTTACTTTTTGGACGCGTTTGTACGAATAGTTTGCGTTTATTTTCTCACCAGTGTACGAACACATCTTCACGATCTCTAGAAAAATCCCTTCAAGTAGTGATAAAAATGTCCCTGATGTCTCCGAAATCAATGAATATGTATTTTTTTTTCCTACGCAGCAGAGGGACCCATACAAATTACACTAGAGCTGTTGGAGCCCCCACGTTTGAGAACGTTAAGGCACATATTGCCGCGACATATTGCCTGCATTCAAACAACGCGCCCATCACCGCGCACACAGGGACATACATGCGCGCCGTCTCTTGTTGAGCAGAGACGGTGATGATAGCACGAAAACCCAGCTGGCCCCGGCTGATGTGCGCCACGCGCTTGGGTCTCCTCTCGAACAAGTAGAAGAAGGCAGGCATCTTTGTTGTTCTGCTGTAACATTCTACGACCATAGTCCCTTTGAGTTGCGGGCACATGTTCGCCCTTTTATAAATACATTTTATTACACCCCGAGTCCTTCAACATCGTTACAATATGACACAATATTTCATCCTTTTAAGCAGTCAAAGTAACCAGTCTGGCGCATGGCGACAGCACGAAGACGTGTTTTGCACTCGTGCTTATGGTGTAGTGGTAATCACATCCACCTTACACGCGGAAGGTCCATGGTTCGATCCCTGGCAGGCAGATGTTTTTTTCGGACACGTCTGTACAAATAGTTCGCGTTTATTTTCCCACAATTGTAAGAACACATCTTCAGGATCTCTAAAATAATCACTTCAAGTAGCGGTATAAACGTCCCTCATGTCTCCGAAATAGACGAACATTTATTTGTTTTTTACGCAGCACAGGGACCCAAACAAATAACTGTGTAACTATTTAAGCCCCCACGTTTGAGGAAACGTTATGGCACATGTGACGCAATATGTCATCTTAATAAGCAGTCACAGTAACTTGTCTGGCACATGGCGACCGCACGACGACGTGTTCTGCACTCGTGCTTGTGGTGTAGTCAATAAGAAAAAAGTGCTTGTGTTGTAGTGGTAATCACATCCGCCTTACACGCGGAAGGTCCCAGGTTCGATCCCTGAAAGGCACATGTTTTTTTCGGACGTGTTTGTACAAATAGTTCGCATTTATTTTCTCACAAGCGTAAAAACACTATTTCAGGACCTCTAGAAAAATCACTTCAAGTAGTGATAAAAACGTCCCTGATGTCTCCGAAATAGATGAATATATATTTCTTTTCCTACGCAGCACAGGGACCCGTACAAATGACACTGTAGCTGTTCGAGCCCCTACGTTTGAGAACGTTACGGCACATATTGCTGTGACATATAGCCTGCATTCAAACAACGCGCCCATCACGGCGCGCACAGGGACATACATGTGTGCCGTCTAGTGTTGCGCATAGACGATGATGATAGCACGAGAACCCAGCTGGCCCCGCCTTATGTGCGCCACGCGCCTGGGACTCTTCTTGAAGAAGTAGGAGAAGGCAGACATCTTTGGTGCTCTGCTGTAACGTTCTAGGGCTATAGTTCCTTTGAATTGTGGGCACAGGTTCGCCCTTTAATAAATACGTTTTATTACACGCTGACTCTTTCAACATCGTTGCAATATGACGCAATATGTAATTCTTTTAAGCAGTGAAAGTAACCAGTATGTCGAATGGCGACAGCACGAAGACGTGCTCTGCACCCGTGCTTGTGGTGTAATCATTCCACTTCCGGCCGCGATAGCGAGCGGACACGTTTGGAATGGGCTCTATCGGAGCGGTATCAGCGGCAATTTCTGGCCGTGGAAACAGGGTGTTAGCTGCCTCAGATAACGAGTATCGCGTTGTTCTGCCTAGTCTGCCTTCAGGACGTCTGGTTTTGAATACTAGTTTCGTGCATGCGGATGCGAAGCATGGCCCTACCGTATAGAAGACTTCAGGGATACGATGAGTGATATGAAACTGCTCTCCGGGGTTTCGGCGTTGGGGGCGTATCAAATGAATCATGTTTGGTCCGTCACGTTCAAATGTGCCGAAGGTGCGAAGAGGCTACTGGAAAAAGCGGAAGTGAAAGTGAAGGGCCAGCGTTGCGTCCTCATTTATCCATCGAACCAGGAGCTTCGGTTGAAGCTGCACGGACTCTTGCCTACCGTACTGGACCACGACATGTGAGCGGCCTTCCTGAACTATGGCAGAGTGACGGACATCATCAAGGAATGGTGGAAGGTCAGCGGTGTGCCTGACAAGGCATCAACGACGCGAAATGTGACGATGACACTTAAGGCGGGAGTCAAGCCAGAAGATTTGCCCCATCAAATAAGGATTGCTAGTGAGCTGGCTCTTGTAGTGGTGCCGGGAAGGGCACCGCTATACTTTCGTTGCCAGTGCACCGGACACATTGGTCGGGACTGTAAGGTACCGTGGTGAACGTTGCGTCGTCGCTTTGAACACGAGTCGGAATGCATGCGTACCTGCGCCAGTGTTGCAGGGCCCGCGGGGAGCGACGACACTTCGGAGCTCCTAATGGACGAAGCAGATTTCGAGGCAGCAGCGAGAGCGGAGACAGAAAGTGACACGATGGACAGCCTGCCAGCTAACAAATCTTAGGAGAGAGATCACGTAAAGTCAACGAACCTCAAAGCCGAAGATACATTCTTGGTGAAAAATGACTCCTCGGAAGCACTGCAGACGCAGGAAGACAAAAGCAACGTGACCAAGGTAATCAGCAGGGAAGCACTGGTTGCAATGGACATTTCCTAGGAGGGAACCACGACGAATAAGCGATCACACGAAGGCGCCGAGAGAGAGAGTGAATCTACCGACCCAAGCAGTCCCGGTGAACCTCCATAAAAGCAGCCCCTGTACGTCGACCGACAGTGCGGCCACGGCCGAACATCCACAGGATCGGAGGCCGACGGCGGCGACGATGCCGCCACTGCCGCCACCGGTCATGTAGCAGTAAGCTGTGGAAGCCCCGACCTATGTTGCGGACCTCAAGGTCATGTGTCGACAGGAGCATGAGCCCATACTCTGGGTCTCTATTATAAATTATTCCAATGGCGCTACCAGATAAACCCTTGCGATTTGCTACATTCAATGTTCGAGGGCTTGCGGCGAGGAGAAAGCAACGACAGTTGTATAGACTGGTGATCGAACATGATTTAGATATCATTGCCATACAAGAAACCAAAATTAGAAGTGATGATGAGACCAAGAGTATGGTGTTACCTTTCATGTCAATGTACTACGCGGGTGTGAGTCACGCCATAGGGCGATCCGCGGGGTGCGTTCTTTTCGTGCGCCAACACCAGGGCCTTGAAGTGAGGGGTGTGAGGTCAGACTTGGCGGGGTGCATGGTTTTGTGTGATTTTTGTTATGGTTAAGTTGAATGGTGAGTGATATGCCTTTATGCTCCTAATTTACTCGACGAACGAAGACATTTCTCTGAGAGTGTCAGAAATTACTGCAACGTCGAAAGGACCCTGGTACTGATGGGGGACTTCAATTGTGTACTGGCAGCGCGTGATAAATAAAGTGGTACAGCGTATAGAGACGCCAACACGGCCGAGCTTCACAAAATAATTGATGAATATGGGCTTGAGGACGTAGCAGAATGCTTGGATTACGACCGCATTGTGCACTTCACGCATTTCCAAGCACCCAGCCACGCCCGACTGGACAGAGTGTACATTCCAGTTGAATTGATAGCACTTGCGCAAGAATATTATGTGCAGTCGGTGTAATTTAGTGAGCACTGTCTAGTCATGTTTGACGTTAATAACAAAGTGAAAAACCGAAATAAGTTTGCATGGGAATTATGGAAACTTAATGCTAAAATTTTGGAGGATGGTGTTTTCTGTGAGAAAGTGTTAGCCCTGCTCAAAGAGATAAACATTCAGACAAACACAACAATATGTGAGAGATGGGTAACATTTAGGCAAACAGCTAAATTGAAGGCACTTGAACGAGCCAGCGCTCTAAAGCACGAAAAGAATAGGTACGAGAAAAACCTGCGGCAAAGCTTGCAAATGCTAACATACGAAGAAAGCCTATCGCCTGGGACGTTCAAAGACGACATTAACACACAGAAGCAAAAACTTGAGCAGACCGATATTGAACGTTATCTGGGGGCGTTAGTGCGCGCTTGAGTAGAAGTAAAGATAACAGGCGAGGCGCCAACTAAAAGAGCCCTCGCAAAGGAAAGAAAGTGGGCCCGTCGGAACGAGATTTACGAAGTTGAACAAAACGGTGTGATCTTAAATGAACACAGTGGCATTGAACACGTGTTCACAATGTTCTACAGAAAGCTGTTCGCGATTTGCCCGGTGGACACGGAGGGTTTCGTGACGGAATTCATGCCTTTAATGCCAAAGATTGATGATAGCTCAAAGGAAATGTTACAGCGCCGTATTACGGCCGATGAGATTGTGGTGGCGATAGACGATTTGAAACGTGGGAAATCTCCCGGGCCCGACGGGCTAGGAGCCGTTTTTACAAGGCGTTCTAGTACAAAGTAGTTCCTATACTGGCTGCAATTTTAGACGATGCATATGAGCGCAAACAACTACCACCCTCATTTCTGTCAACAGACACAGTTTTTATCCCGAAAACAGACGATCGCGACCCATGAAAGCGGGTAACAGCATATCGCCCTATCAGCTTAGCGAACGTCGACTATAAGATATTCATGAAACTGTTGGCTAAAAGACTGCAAACAGTGGTGAAGGATATAGTTGAACTACACCAGACGTGCGGTATCAAGGAACGCACCATTTTCACGAACATTCATACGGCGAGAAGCCTACTCGACTGTTGTGACGTATTGTGCAAGAAGGTCGCGATTCTCCAGTCGGATCCGGAAAAGGCGTTCCACCGGGTACTTCACGACATACTATTTGTCATTGTGGAGTACGTGAACGTAAGATCTGTTATTATGGAAGGTGTCGCAATGGCGTATAGGGGTTGCACGACAAGGCTGATAATAAATAGGTCAGTAGGAGAGCTCACCGAAGTGCAGCGGTCGGTGCGCCAGCGATGCCCACTATCGCCGTTACTTTTCGCTTTATATATCGAGCCCTTGTGCCTAAGCGTAATACGGGCTAACTGGATTAATGGCTTTAAAATGCAGCAAGCGGAGGTAAAACTACTCGCTTATGCGGACGACATTGCGGTGTTTTGTGGCGACCACGCCAGTATCATTAAAACTGTGGAAATCGTGAAGCGTTATTGTGTTGCTAGTTGCATTGCATATAACTGGGGCAAGAGCCTCGGAATCTGGCATGCAGCTTGGACAATGCCACCCAGTACCTTTGCCAACATGTAATGGGTTTCCACTCCCACGAAATACCTAGGCGTCCCTTTAGAGTTTTACCGTGACAGTGAACCATACTGGCAGAACCAAGTTGCGGAAATGCGCGCAAGGTCTGAGAGGACAAAGGGCTCGGAATTATCTATGTTTGCACGTACCACGGTGTGTAATGTCTTTTTCATTACAAAACTGTGGTATGTGTGAAGGGTTTTGCACTGCTCACGCATTGACATACAAAAGCTCCACAGAATTCTGTCTGTTTTTGTTTGGGGATCGGTTTGGGAGAGGACGAGCCGCACCAACTTGTTCTGACGTGTACGTGATGGAGGTCTTGGCCTGTCGGTTTTATTCCTGAGGCAAATAGTGAACCGGTTCTGCTTCCTTAGGAATGTGAAGGACCCTTTTTGCGCAGTGTATTACAGCTCAGACTTAGCAAATTGTGCCGGTCTTTGTGGTATCCACCGAATGTATTGAAGGTGGGGTTTTCGGTTTTTTGAAGGAGGTTGTGATGGCTTATAAGTTCTTGCGTGCTCGATTCTCATGCGAATATCTGGCGGGAGTGAAACGAAGGAAGCTATACAAAGATTTTGTGGATATACTACTCCCCGTGCCTTTGTATCGCACAATATATAGTGCCAAGTCTGAAAGTGATGTCCTGAAGCGTGTCAAACATATGTATGTAGCTCCAGGAGCCAAGTCCTTTTTCCTAAGATTGCACACCGGGACACTAGAGGTAAAAACATGGTTACAGAGAAAATGAATGTATGTACCATGGGGTGTGCAAGAAAGCCCGAAACCATTGAGCACGTCTTCTTAGAATGCTGGGAAATCGTGTTCTTCTGGAATATATTACAAAGAACGCTAAAGAAAGACCTCCCTTTAGACCCACAAGGAATTCATTTCCTAACTGTGGACAACAAAGAAGGTGTCCCGTTTGACGCTGTCATGCTACTGGGTTTGCACTGCATATGGAAGGCCTGCATGGCCGCACGACATGTAGATATAGATGCATGATCGGCACACGAGTACTGCCGCGAATGAGTGGGCAGGTTCCTGGAAGCACATAAATCTATAAATCCGATACCTGAATGGGTATCGAGGATCGAGCCACTCATGAACATGAGACGATTTTAGCCATCACACGCCAGCCAAAGTTTGGTTGCTCCTTTTACCCATGCCCATTTATGTATCTATGTCTTATGTGCCTTGCATTATTACTTTTGATCCCTGACTGTATTTGTGTTTCTATGTGTACGTATAAGCAGGCAATAAAAAAAAGAGAAGAAAAAGTGCTTGTGGTGTAGTGGTAATCACATCCGCCTTACACGCGGAAGGTCCCAGGTTCGATCTCTGGCAGGCAAATGTTTTTTTTTTTTTTGGAGGCGTTTGTACGAATAGATTTGTTTATTTTCTCACAAGTGTAAGAACACACTTTCAGGATCAATAGAATAATAACTTCATGTAGTGACAAAAACGTCCCTGATGTCTCCGAAATAGCCGAATATATATTCGTTTTTCCTACGCAGCACAAGGACCCATACAAATGACCCTGTAGCTGTTTGAGCGCCCACATTTGAGGAAACGTTACGGCTCATGTGACGCAATATGTCATCTTTTAAGCAGTCACAGTAAACGGTCTGGCCCATGGCGACAGCACGAATACGTGTTCTCCACCCGTGCTTGTGGTGTAGTGGTAATCACATCAGCCTAACATGCGGATGGTCCCAGGATCCATCTTTGGCAGTCACATGTTTTCTTTCGGACGCGTTTGTACAAATAGTTTGCGTTCATTTCCTCGCAAGTGTAAGAACGCACTCTTAGGATCTCTAGAATAATCACTTCAAGTAGTGATAATAGCGTCCCTGGTGTCTCCGAAATGAACGAATATGTATTCATTTCTCTTACGCAGCACAGGAACCTATACAAATGACCCTGTAGCTGTTTCAGCCCCTACGTTTGAGGAAACGTTACGGCACACGAGACGCAATGTGTCGTCTTTTTAAGCAGTCACAGTAAACGGTCTGGCCCATGGCGACAGCAAGAATACGTGTTCTGCACCCGTGCTTGTCGTGTAGTGGTAATCACATCCGCCAAACACGCGGAAGGTCCCACGTTCGATCCCTTGCATGCACATGTTTTTTTTTTGGACGCGTTTGTACGAATTGTTTGCGTTTATTTTCTCACAATGTACGAACACATTTTCAGTATGTCTAGAAAAATCACTTCAAGTAGTGATAAAAACGTCACTTATGTCTCCGAATTAGATGAATATGTATTTGTTTTTTCTACGCAGCACAAGGACTCATAAAATGACACTGTAGCTGTTTGAGCCCCCACGTTTGAGGGCGTTACGGCACATATTGCCGCGACATATAGCCTGTATTCAAACAACGCGCTCATCACCGCGTGCACAGGGACATACATGCCTACCGTCTAGTGTTGCGCAGAGACGATGATGATAGCACGAGAACCCAGCTGGCCCCAACTGATGCGCGCCAGGCGCTTGGGACTCCTCTTTAATAAGTAGAAGAAGGCAGACATCTTTGGTGTTCTGCTTTAACGTTCTACGACCATAGTCCCTCTGAGTAGTGGGCACAGGTTCGCCCTTTATTAAATACGTTTTTTGCAGCTCGAGTCCTTTAACATCGTTACAGGATGACGCAATATGTCATCCATTTAAGCAGTCAAAGTAACAAGTCTGGCGCATAGCGACAGCACGAAGACGGGCTCTTCACCCGTGAAGGTATTAAATTGGCATACGAAAATTCAACCACAAATTTAATTGTAAATAGAGAACTCTCAAGGTGCATACAAGTACTTTCCTCCGTGCGTCAGAGGTGTCCTTTGTGTCCTTTGCTATTCGCTCTATTTTTGGAACCATTGTGTCAGAAAGTGATTCACCATGCAGGGATTAATGGTTTCAGTTTGCAGTCATGTGAAGTGCGTGTTTTGGCATACGCCGACGATATTGCCTTTTTTGCAGTTGATAGAGAGAGTGTCACTTCGTTATTAAAAATCACTCAAAGGTTTTGTGACACGAGTGTAAGTTTAATGAACAAAGAAAAAAGCATTGGTTTATGGCATGGTAATTGGGACCTTACGCCCAGTTCCTTTGGAAATATTCAGTGGCTCACGACGCCTAGTCGTTACCTAGGGGTACCATTGGACAGGTATCAAGACAGTGAAGCACTTTGGCTTGAAAAGGCTGAAGAACTGCGCGCGACCGCTGAAGGATGGGGTGGTCGTGGCTTATCAATTTTCTCTCGGTGAGCTGTATGCAACGTGTTTCTGGATGCTAAAATTATGTACTTTTTGCAAGTACTTAGTTGTAAGCGTAAAACCATTCACAAAGTCCACAGGATATTCATTACGTTCATCTAGAGCTCTACGTGGGAGAGAACATCTAGAACGATCTTGTTTCGGCGAGTTAAGCAAGGAGGGCTGTCTCTGTGCCATCTGTTTCTTAATCAAGTAATATCACGTTTCCTGCTCATTAGAGACCAGACAGACTCTTTTTTACGTTCTTTATTTCAAACAACGCTGTTACACCACATGCCTGACTTCTTGGTATCTTCAGACAGGCGAGAACGACACACCTTGTCACCGTTCTTGCGCGAAGTTGTGTTCTCATATCGTTTCTTAAGGGCGAGGTTTTCGATAGATTACCTAACTAACGTGAAAAAAAAGCGCCTTATGAAAGACTTAATACAAAATGTTTTTCCTGTGCCCCTGTACCGTTCAAGGTATGAAAAATTATATGGTCATGACGTACTAAAGCGAGTGAAAAACATGTGTATACCACCCAGTGTGAAAACCTTCTTTTTTAAACTTCATACGGGAACCTTGCCAGTAAAAACGTGGCTTGAAGAGAGAGGGATGTATGTACCATGGGGAAGCAGCTGTCTCCTGTGTAACAAACCTGAGACGATTGAACATGTGTTTATTGATTGTAAGAACGCTATTTTTTTTAAACATTTTACAGAGGACTTTAAAAAAAGATGTACCTCTTACTTCATATGGAATTCGTTTTTTGCCTTGTGATAGTTCTGTGCAAAATTTGGATGTTATATTTGTACTTGGTCTTCATTCGGTTTGGCGTAGTATGCTATCGTACAGACACTGTGATGTGAGAGTTCTGTCTGTTAATGAGTGTTTTGTGGAAGCTGTTATAAAAGTGCGAGATGTGTATAAGGCTACCGACTGTGTTGAAGATGTAATATCTTTGTTTGACGCGTTATCACGCATGAAGCACGTGTGATAGTGATTGTCATATTAGCTTGACCTGTAGTCAAGAAGGCAATAAAGAAAAAAAAGTGCTTGTGGTGTAGTGGTAATCACATCCACCTTACACGCAGAAGGTCCGAGGTTCGATCCCTGGCAAGCACATGTTTTTGTTTATTTTTTCGGACGCGTTCATGCAAATAGTTCGCGTTTACTTTCTTACAAGTGTAACAACACATTTTCAGCATCTCTAGAAAAATCACTTCAAGTAGTGATACAAACGTCCCTGATGTCTCCGAAATAGGCGATTATGTATTCTTTTTTCCTACGCAGCACATGGACATATACAAATGACCCTGTAGCTGGTGGAGCCCCCCACGTTTGAGGAAACGTTACGGCACATGTGACACAATATGTCGTCTTTTTAAGCAGTCACAGCAAACGGTCTGGCCAATGGCGACAGCACGAATACGTGTTCTCAACCCATGCTTGTGGTGTAGTGGTAATCACATCCGCCTAAAACGCGGAAAGTCACAGGATCCATTTTTGGCAGTCACATGTTTTTTTCGGACGCGTTTGTACAAATGGTTTGCGTTTATTTTCTCACAAGTGTAAGAACGCACTCTGAGGATCTCTAGAATAATCACTTCAAGTAGTGATATTATGAAGTCTTGGTTTGGATTACCTTTTATAAGGCCCGAGGAACCGGCAGCCGACAGCTACGATGAATGAGCCAAGATGATGATGCTACGCGACAACGATGAGGGTGCATGAGCCACACATGATAATGATGATAATGTACTGGTGAAGAGGATGCGTATACTAAATGCCCACATCAATTCCCCCCACGTGAAAGCGGCCAGCCTGGCCGTGGCAAGTCAAGGGGACAAAGAACGTCGCATGAAGGGCTTCATACGGGAGACATGGACGACCTCTGTAGTTCGATAACGGCGATCTGCTGGGGCTACAAGTGGCGTGCCGCGATAATTCATTGGTGAAGTCTCTTCAAAAACTGTGTACGGCCCGATAAACCGAGGCTGAAATTTGTCACACAAACCAGGTGTGCGAACAGGCGTCAAAAGGAGCACTTCGTCTCCAGGTTGGAAGGATACATCACGATGCGATTCATCATAAACTAGCTTTCTGTCTTGCTGGCGGGCTTCAGTGTTTATACGAGCTCGTTGGCGGCACTGTGCGAGTCGTGAAACGTATTCCTCTGAAGAGGATGGAGATGAATTCGCTTGGCAGGTAAAGAAAGAGACGTCTAGGAAAGAAGTAGGGGAGCGTCCATAAACTAGGTAAAATGGCGAGTAGCCGGTTGTTCGCTGAATGGCCGTATTGTAGGCGAAAGTGACGAATGGTAGAACAACGTCCCAGTTTTTGTGGTCTGGTTGAATATAGGCGGTGATCATGTCAGCAAGAGTGCGGTGGCATCGCTAAGTGAGGCCGTTAGTCTGGGGATGATAACTAGAGGCAGTCTTCTGAGTTGTGCCGGAAGCGTGAAGAATTTCGTTCACAAGTTGTCAAAGAAAGGCCCTTCCACGGTCACTGAGCAACACACGTGGAGCACCATGACGCAGTATAATGGCTCGGAGGATGAAATCGGCAATCTCAGAAGCTGAACCAGTAGTAACGGATGCCGTCTCGGCGTAGCGCGTCTCTTTAGCCGAACGAAAAACCATTGAAGAAAACGTAGACGATATACTCTAACGGGAGATAATCCGACCCTCAACCAGTCCTTGGTTGTCGCCCATCGTTATGGTACGTAAAAAAGACGGTTCCGTACGATTTTGTGTCGATTACCGAGCACTCCATAAGATCACTAGGAAGGACGTATAACCCATGCCACGCATCGACGACGCCCTAGATTCCTTACAGGGTGCTGAATACTTTTCGAGCCTCGACTTGCGTTCCGGCTATGGGCAAATCCCCATGCACGAAGATGATAAAGAAAAAACTGCGTTTGCAACCACGGACGGCCTATATGAATTCAATGTTATGCCGTTCGGTCTATGCAATGCGCCTGCAACTTTTGAGCGCATGATTGAAACCGTGCTGCGTGGCCTGAAATGGAAGACTTGCCTATGTTACCTCGATGACATTGTTGTCTTTTCATCGACGTTTCCTCGATATCTGCAACGCTTGGACGAGGTCCTTACTTGTCTTGCGGGCGCTGGTCTTCAAATTAACACCAAAAAGTGCCATTTCGCCAGCAGATCTATCAAGGTACTCGATCATAATGTGAGCAAGGACGGAATTCGTCCCGACCCTGATAAAACTGCAGCAGTGCTTCGCTTCCCTCACCTGACAAACCAAAAAATTTGCGAAGTTTCCTTGGTCTCGCCTCTTACTTTCGGCGATTCATACAAAACTTTGCCTCCATACCCAGCACCTCCACCACGTATGAAGTCTTGGTTTGGATTACCTTTTATTAGGCCCGAGGAACCGGCAGCCGACAGCTACGATGAATGAGCCAAGATGATGATGCTACGCGACAACGATGAGGGTGCTTGAGCCACACATGATAATGATGATAATGTACTGGTGAAGAGGATGCGTATACTAAATGCCCACAATATAAACATCCCTGATGTCTCCAAAATAGACGAATATATATTCTTTTTTCCTACGCAGCACAGGGATCTATACAAATGACCCTGTAGCTGTTTGAGCCCCCACGTTTGAGGAAACGTTACGGCACACGTGACGCAATATGTCGTCTTTTTAAGCAGTCACAGTAAACGGTCTTACCAATGGCGACAGCACCAATACGTGTTCTGCACCCGTGCTTGTCGTCTAGTAGTAATCACATCCGCCTAACACGCGGAACGTCCCACGTTCGATCCCTTGCATGCACATGTTTTTTGGAAGCGTTTGTACGAATAGTTTGCGTTTAGTTTCTCACAAGTGTACGAACACATTTTCCGGATCTCTTTGAAAAATCATTCAAGTAGTGATAAAAGCGTCCATGATATCTCCGAAAGAGATGATTATGTATTTGTTTTTCCTACGCAGCACAGAAACCATACAAATTACACTGTAGCTGTTTGAGCCCCCAACTTTGAGAACGTTACGGCGCATATTGCCTTGACATAATGCCTGCATTCAAACAACGCACCCATCACCGCGCGCACAGGGACATACATGCGCGCCCTCTAATGTTGTGCAGAGACGATGATGATAGCACGAGAAGCCAGCTGGCCCCAGTTGTTGTGCGCCACGCGCTTGGGACTCCTCTTGAAGAAGTAGAAGAAGGCAGACATCTTTGGTGTTCTGCTGAAACGTTCTACGACCATGGTCCCTTTGAGTTCTGGGCACAGGTTCGCACTTTAATAAATACGTTTTATTACACCCCGAGTACTTCAACATTGTTACAATATGACGCAATATGGCATCCATTTATAGATCGATTTGTGGGGTTTAACGTCCCAAAACCACCATATGATTATGAGAGACGCCGTAGTGGAGGGCTCCGGAAATTTTGACCACCTGGCGTTCTTTAACGTACACCCAAACCTGAGTACACGGGCCTACAAATGTCATCCATTTAAGCAGTCAAAGTAATCTGGCGCATGGCGACAGCACGAAGACGTGCTCTGCACCCGTGCTTGTGGTGTAGTGCGGGTGCAGAGCACGTCTTGTGCTTGTGGTGTAGTGGGGGAGAAAGACGAAGACGACGTTCTGAACGGACGCGTTTTTCATGTTCTCCGCTTCGAAGGATTTATCGGCCATGGGCCGAGGTGCTGCTCAGGCTTCAGCCAGCGGCAACGACTACCGTGTTGTACTTCCTCGCCTTCCCACCGGTAAGCTTGTTGTGGACTCTGTCTTTTTACATGCGGACTTAGCTGGTCGCCCCTACCGGGTTCAAGATTTTAGAGATGCTCTTCGGGACATCATTGACTTGAAGGAAATAAGCTCCATAGGTCAATTTCAAATGTCTCATGTTTGGATGGTCACATGCAAGTCAACGCTGACGAAAACAAAGTTGGTCACAAGAGGGAAATTTTTCTTCAAAAGTCGTCGATGCCTCGTTATAGACCTGGAGCCCACGGAAGTGAAGTTGAAGCTTATGTGGCTTCCTGAGCGCTTAGAGGACGCCTATGTGTGCGAGGCACTGCAAGCTTTTGGGAAGGTCAAGACAATATCACAAGAAAGCTGGAAAGTAGCGGACATGGAACAAATGCGGACGCTAAATAGGGATGTTGTTTTGTCCCTTGCTGATGGAGTTCGCATTGCGGATATTCCTCACATTCTTGTTGTCTGCGGAGTGCAAAGCCTCGTCCTGATACCTGGCCGCCCACCACTTTGCCTTCGGTGCAGTAAGGTTGGACGCATCCGTCGAAACTGCAGGACCCCTCGCTGTGACAACTGTCGACGCTTCGGTCGTTCGGCCGAAGATTGTGTTATGACATACGCCAACAAGCTGCGACAGCACACAAAACAGCCAGATGATAACCTACAAGAGCATATTATGGATGCCACCGAGGTTTTGGATGCAACGGGAGACACTCCGTCAATGTCATATGCTGCAAGCTCTACCACAAGGAATCCAGAAGAGGAAAGAAAGTCACTCGCTGTTGACACAGTTGAAAGTTTTGCGTGCAAAGAGCCAAGTGAATCATGCAAGCAGCATACCCAAAACGACTCCGCACCACCCCTAGCACAAGTAGGAGTTCCTTTGGAGAGTGCTGTTGCGCTGACCCATAAAGATGCCGAAGAACCACCAGTACAAGATAGAGACTCTGGGCTGGATGCCGCAGAAAGTTCATCACCTGCTTGCGCTGCAGCTCCGCAGCAGCTTTTTCATCATGGTGCAGTGTCGGAAGATGATATGCAGATCTCTACGGATACAGCAATACTGAAACGTCGCGCATCCTCCAGCTCGGATTCAAGCAAAGGGAGTGACACAGCGTCAGTGACTAGGGAGTCACGCCGTCACCGAAAGTCCACGCCAAAGGGGAAGTGTCGCCGATCCCGAACTAGGAGGCCTGCTGGGGGCTCACGGGAAGCCTCAGCGCCAACTCTTGGGACTGATCAAGTGGGACGATAAGCGAATTAGAAGGTAGTCACCATGGCGCAGTCTGAGCGACTCATATTTGCCACCTTGAACGTACGCGGCCTTAGGTCTTCGCAGAAACAAGCACAACTCCGTAGACTTCTCAATCGGAAGTGTCTCGACTTTGTCGCCATTCAAGAGACAAAGATCGAGAGCGAGGAAGAGACCGAGAAGGCCCTGCGGCCTTTTCTGTCTCAGTTTAATGTGTGTGTCTCACATGCTAAAGGTTTATCTGCGGGCTGTTGGTTGTTTCTGAGAAAAAGCCTACCCTGTTCAGCATTGTGCACTAGTGTTGATGAAGAGGGCAGGTATATATGCTGTGATTTTTTGTTACAAGGAGTGCCATGGAGAATCATCAATCTGTATGCGTTTAATGATGTTCCGAAACGGCTTGTGTTATTTGAAAAAGTGCGTAATTTAATTGACGTCGACAGATGCACGGTACTTATGGGAGATTTCAACTGCGTATGTGAAGCTATTGATCGTTATAATTCGTCTGGAAAAAGTGACAGGAGTGGTGAGCTTTTATCCGGTATTGTAGATAATGCAGGACTAATTGACATCGGGGTCTCGAATCGGGCAACAGCATATACAAGAGTACAAGGCAGCTCTCATGCTCGCCTTGACCGGATTTACGTGTCCTCATCACTCCTATCTCGTAAAATTTTCTGCAGCACCGAAGCTGTATCATTCTCAGACCATTGTATTGTCATAGCGCAAATTGGTGAAAATCGTCACAAACAATTCCGTCCCCAGTGGGCCTTTTGGAAAATGAATGCGAAGCTCCTCTGTGATCAAGAATTCATGAATCGCGTCCAGATAGCATTGAGGCAATCTTTTTTGATTGTTTTCATATCTTCGCTGCTTGGGAGCTTTTTAAACAAGAAGTTCGTGCTATAGCTTTAGAAATTGGGGCTGTTAAGTCTTTCTATAGAAAGAATGATGAAAAGATACTTTTTAAAAGTCTTTGCAATCTTTATGAGATGGAATGCGAAATGCCGGGAAAGTACATCAAAGATATTGAGAATATTAAGTGCCAACTACAGAGATATGATGCTGCTCGCTACCAAGGGGCACGTATTAGATCTAGGAACTAGCGCACTTTAAATTCTGAGCAACTGACGCGGCAAGCATTACTTGATGAGCAACGCCATGCGATTTCTAAAGTTATTCCAGACTTGTACTTTAACGATGTGCTCATAAAAGATAACGGAGACATTACTTTGGCGTTCGAAACGTACTATAACAGCTTATTTAGCTGTTCCTCTGATGATCTTGATGCTCACCTCAAGGCTAGTTTTGTTTCTCTTGTGAACCCCTTGAAGGACGATGATTGTGCAGTCATTAATGGGCCCATTACTATACAGGAAATCGAGCAAGCAATCGACAACTTGCCTTTATTGAAAACACCGGGGCCTGATGGCATCTCAGGCGAATTTTACAAAGCTTTCAAGAAAACGCTTGCTCCTATATTGCTGAATAATTTTCAGATGAGTTATGACATGGATACACTCCCAGAATCTTTTTGCAAAAGTCACACTGTGTTAATACCGAAAACAACTGACAAGGAAAAACTTCGCTTCGTCGAGGGCTACAGACCGAAATCGCTGTCAAATGTGGACTACAAATTTTCGCAAAAGTATTAGCAAATAGGTTGCAATTTGCTATGTCGATCCTCATTGGGTCTCATCAGACATGTGGGATTAGAGGTCGATCCGTACAAACCAATATACATGTCGCTCGAGCAGTGCTTCAATACTGTCATGGTTCTCAAAAACATCTTGCAATGCTACAGGTGGACCTTGCAAAAGCTTTTGATCGTGTTAGTCATTCCTTCCTTTTTTTCTCTTCTCGAACAAGCTAATGTTGGCAAAGTTGTTCTTAAAGCCGTTAAATTATGCTATAATGAATGCTCAACTCGTCTGATAGTTAATGGTCAACTCTCTAAGCCAGTTTCTATTCGCTCTTCTGTAAAACAGGGATGCCCGATGTCACCTCTTTTATTTGCACTTTATCTAGAACCACTGTGCTTAAGCATAATACAGTCGAGTTGCATTCGTGGCTTTAGAATATTAGGCAGTGAGGTTAAAGTATTGGCTTATGCAGACGATGTCGCATTCTTTTGCACAGATAAACCAAGTGTCGAAAATGTGGTATATACTATTGAAAAGTTCGGTGTAGTATCAGGAGCTCGTTTAAATGCCTCTAAAAGTTTAGGACTGTGGTTTGGCTTGTGGGGTAGCACACCGAACCACTTTGCAGGAATTAATTGTACAAGAACTCCTCCAACATACCTCGGTGTACCATTGCATGCATATAGATTCAGTGCGCATTACTGGAAGGAACGCGTCCCTAAGCTTGAACGACAGGCCCAGACATTTGTGGCCTATCGACTTTCGATATTTGGGAGCGCTGAAGCTTGCAATACTTTCTCAGCAACAAAACTTAACTATGTATTGCAACCTATTCATTGCGCAAGATTATATATACAACGCTTTCATCGAATTTTTGCTACTTTCATATCGTCTTCGACTTTTGAGCCCATGCGTCGTGATAATATATTCAAGCCAGTTAGTGAGGGTGGGTTAGGACTAAAACACCTTTATCTATGGCAAATAGTGTTCCGATTCTTCTTTTTTCGAGACAGTTCCCATCCTGTAATCCGTTCCTTCTTGCAGGTTACACTCGTTGATTGCTTACCAGATTTAATTGCTTCATCCAACTTTTCCGAACGCCCATGCTTGTGGGGATTCATGCTGGAGGTTTACCTCGCAGTTCAGTTCCTTAAAGCTCGCTTCTCTGTAGAATACCTGTACACAGTATCGCGCAAGGCGCTGTATAAAGACCTACTGAGTACACTCTTCCCACCTCCATTGTACCGTTCACTCTACGCCGATCTTCCAGGTCACGATGAGTTGAAGCGAGTGCGCAAAATGTACATTCCACCGAATTCAAAAACATTCTTCTATAAACTCCACTCTGAAACATTGGCGGTAAACACATGGTTAGAAAGAAAAGGTATTTTCATTCCGTCTGTTAACTGCCGTCTATGTGATGTGCCGGAAACGATTGAACATTGCTTTGTTAGCTGCAAAGATGCCATACTGTTTTGGGATGTCCTTCAGCGAGCACTGAAAAAACGTTTCGTCATTAATTCTCACACAATACGTTATCTTCTGCCAGCAGCGCTTCATGAAGTACCATATGATATGTTTTTCCTCATGGGTATGCACAACTTGTGGAAGACACGAATGCAAGACCGCAATGTAGAGCCCACCACCTCTTCAAGCGCACACTTCATTCAAATGGCGATTCACCTGAAAAACATTTACGACGAGCTAGACTTTAGACCGGACTGGTACTCCGTCTTAGAGAACTGTTTGACCTCACCCCTTTTTTGTTTGTATAACACAATGTGAAGAACTCTCCATGTGAAGAACTCGCGCTGTGTTAGGCATTTAGTGTTTATGAGTAACACTTGAACGCTTACTTTCGCGATCTGATTGTACTTTTGTTCGCTTGATTTTGTCATGATTGCCCAAGAACTTTAATAAATACCATGGTAAAAAAATGTTTGCGGTGTAGTGGTAATCACATCCGCCTTACACGCGGAAGGTCCCAGGTTCGATCCCTGGCACGTACAAGTTTTTTTTTATTTTTTCGGACGCGTTTGTGCAAATAATTCGCGTTTACTTTCTCACAAGTGTAACAACGCATTTTCAGCATCTCTAGAAAAATCACTTCAAGTAGTGATATAAACGTCCCTGATGTCTCCGAAATAGAAGGTTTTGTATTCTTTTTTCCTACGCAGCACAGAGACCTATACAAATGACCCTGTAGCTGTTGGAGCCCCCACGTTTGAGGAAACGTTACGGCACCTGTGACGCAATATGTCGTCTTTTTAAGCAGTCGCAGTAAACGGTCTGACCCAAGGCGACCACACGAATACCTGTTCTCCACCCGTGCTTGTGGTGTAGTGGTAATCACATCCGCCTAATACGCGGAAAGTCCCAGGATCGATCTTTGGCAGTCACATGTTTTTTGGACGCGTTTGTACAAATGCTTCGCGTTCATTTTCTCACAAGTGTAGGAACGCACTCTGAAGATCTCTAGAATAATCACTTCAAGTAGTGATAATCGCGCCCCTTATGTCTCCGAAATAGACGAATATGTATTCGTTTTTCCTACGCAGCACAGGGACCCATACAAATGACCTTGTAGCTGTTCGAGCCCCTATGTTTGACAACGGGACGGCACATATGAAGCAATAAGTCATCCTTTTAAGCAATCACAGTAACCAGCCTGGCCCATGGCGACAGCACGAATACGTGTTCTGAACCCGTGCTTGTCGTGTTGTGGTAATCACATCCCCCAACACGCGGAAGGTCCCATGTTCAATCCCTGGCAGGCACATGTTTTTTTTATTTTTTGGACACGTTTGTACAAATAGTTTGCGTTTATTTTCTCACCAGTGTAAGAGCAGATTTTCAGGATCTAGAATAATCACTTCAAGTAGAGATATAAACATCCCTCATGTCTCCGAAATAGACGAATATGTATTCTTTTTTCCTGCGCAGCACAGGTATCTATACAGATGACCCTGTAGCTGTTTGAGCCCCCACGTTTGAGGAAATGTTACGGCACACGTGACGCAATATGTCGTCTTTTAAAGCAGTCACAGTAAACGGTCTTGCCCATGGCGACAGCACAAATACTTGTTCTGCACCCGTGCTTGTCGTCTAATGGTAATCTCATCCGCCTAACACGCGGAACGTCCCACGTTCGATCCCTTGCATGCACATGTTTTTTTTTTTTTTTGGAAGCGTTTGTACGAATAGTTTGCGTTTATTTTCTCACAAATATACGAACACATTTTCAGGATCTCTTTAAAAATCACTTCAAGTAGTGATAAAGACGTCCCTGATACCTCCGACATAGATGAATATGTATTTGTTTTTCCTACGCAGCACAGGGACCCATACAAATGACACTGTAGCAGTTTGATCCCCCAAGTTTGAGAACGTTACGGCACATATTGCCGTGACATACTGCCTGCATTCAAACAACGCGCACATCACCGCGCGCACAGGGACATACATGCGCGCCCCCTAATGTTGCGCAGAGACGATGATGATAGCACGAGAACCCAGCTGGCCCCGGCTGATGTGCGCCACGCGCTTGGGACTCCTCTTGAAGAAGTAGAAGAAGGTAGACATCTTTGGTATCGTATTTGGGCGCGTATTCTTCTCAGGTGGTCCTGCTTATAAAATAAATCCTCTGGTTATGCTGAAACGAGAAGCCTTGAGATTGTGTCTAGGACTTCCTAGGTTTGTAGCAAACAGTTTTTTGTATCAGGAAGCACGATTACCTACATTGCCTTGCCGTTTTCGTATCCTAACGGTTCAGACGTTTCTGAAATTTTATAGCTATGCGCCAAGACGATCTGAATATAATTTTATAAATGACCCAGACAGCTTTTTTCTTGCCTATTGGCCACGCTTTCCAACACCTCAAATTGCTAATGTTCAGAAACAACTAGATAGGTTAAATGAAAAAATTCGAGATGTGATTGCGGCGCATGTTACAAATCAAACTCTTAAGATAGAATTCGATGAGATTTTCCCTTTAAGCCCAAAATACAATCCTATGTGGTCTTAAATTGCCGACTGCAGGATTATCTTGCGCACGCAGAAACAAATAACATGTAGCCACAGATGCCTCAGTAATTGATGAAAGGCAGGTGCAGGTATATACTCCCATTCGCTTGACTGGTCTTTTTCATTAAGATTACCGAATTTCACCCAGTTTTTGAAGCTGAACTGGTGGCAATAGTTCTAGCGCTGCGAAAGCTACCTTTGAATGCCGCTAACGCGATCATAATCACGGATTCTCTGTCAGTATGTACGTCGATTACGGCGTCAACAAAATCGATGGCCTTAAAGACGCTCCTTATGCTAGTTCCTCCTCAGCTGAAGCTACTGAAATTAGTATGGGTACCCGGTCATTGCAGCTTAGAAGTAAATGAAATTGCCAACTCTCAAGCCCGAGCAGCGTTGGAAGGGCCAGTACTATAAGTCCTTCCCGAAGTGGCCACTATAACTGAAAACTTGCGCTTAGTGCAGACGCTATGGAAGCAATATTTTCAACACCAGAATTTACTCACTTAAGATTTCCATGGAAAATTCATTCGTGTCCTACAAGACATTTGGAAACCATAACAACCAGATTTCGATGTCGTGTCCCCCCGTTAAGTTTCTATTCGCATAGGGCTGGTCTGGCGATATCACCACTATGCAACTTTTGTTCAGAATTGGAAACAATAGAGCACTATTTTTTATCATGTCGCCGATACAAATTGCTCAGGAAAACATTCTTAATCCTCCCATTTGCTAGCCTGGGGCTGAATTTCGATATAGAAAACATACTTTCCTTCGGTGCTTACATTCAGGGCTTCAGCCACGGATAGTTTCCTAAGCAGTTTGCAAGTACCTTAATGAAAGTAAATGAATTAAGCTTTTAATTGCATGAATATTATTCGTTCAAAAGAAATTCCAACATACACAAGAGCATTGTTTAACCATGCTGATTCCTATTTAAGGTAATGAATATTTGTCTTATCTGAACGAGTGACAAACAACTATTGCACTCCGTTTATTCTGCCTAGGGTGTCTTTTCTTTTTCTCTTTTTTCTGGTGGGGGGTTTCGATATTGAAAAAAAAACTTACTGAATCAAGTCATCGATCCTTGGTCGATCCATCTGAGTGCGTACGAGCCAAAACTGTGAAATCATCATCAGCAGCAGCATCATCTTTGGTGTTCTGCTGAAACGTTCTACGACCATAGTCCCTTTTAGTTGTGGGCACAGGTTCGCCCTTTAATAAATACGTTTTATTTCACCCCGAGTCCTTCGACATTGCTACAATATGACGCAATAAGTCATCCATTTAAGCAGTCAAAGTAACAAGTCTGCATGGCGACAGCACGAAGTCGCGCTCTGCACTCGTGCTTGTGGTGTAGTGGTAATCACATCCGCCTTACACGCGGAAGGTCCCAGGATCGATCCCTGGCAGGCACATGTTTTTTTTATTTTTTCGGACTCGTTTGTACAAATAGGTCGCGTTTATTTTCTCAATGTGTAAGAACACATTTTCAAGATCTCTAGAATAATCAGTTCAGGTAGTGAGAAAAACGTCCCTGATGTCTCCGAAATAGACGAATATGTATTCATTTTTCCTACGCAGCACAGGGACCTATAAAAATGACCCTGTAGCTCTTTGAGCCCCCACATTTGAGGAAACGTTACGGCGCATGTGACGCAATATGTCGTCTTTTTAAGCAGTCACAGTTACCGGTCTGGCCCATGGCGACAGCACGAATACGTGTTCTGCACCCGTTCTTGTCTTCTAGTGGTAATCACATCCGCCTTACACGCGGAAGGTCCCAGGTTCGATTCCTGGCAGGCACAAGTTTTTTTATTATTTTTTCGGACGCGTTTGTACAAATAGTTCGCGTATATTTTCTCAATGTGTAAGAACACATTTTCAAGATCTCTAGAATAATCAGTTCAGGTAGTGAGAAAAACGTCCCTGATGTCTCCGAAATAGACGAATATGTATTCATTTTTCCTACGCAGCACAGGGACCTATACAAATGACCCTGTAGCTGTTTGAGCCCCCTTGTTTGAGAACGTTACGGCACATATGATGCAATAGGTCATCCTTTTAAGCAGTCACACTTACCGGTCTGGGCCATGGCGACAGCACGATAACGTGTTCTGCACCCGTGCTTGTCGTGTACTGGTAATCACATCCCCCTAACACGTGGAAGGCGCCACGTTCGATCCCCCCTGGCCAGCACATGTTTTTTTTTATTTTATGGACGCGTTTGTACGAATAGCTTGCGTTTATTTTCTCACAAGTGTACGAACATCATTTCAGCATCTCTAGAAAAATCAGTTCAAGTAGTAATAAAGACGTCCCTGATATCTCCGAAATAGATGAATATGTATTTGTTTTTCCTACGCAGCACAGGGACCCATACAAATGACACTGTAGCTGTTTGAGCCCCCAAGTTTCAGAACGTTATGGCACATATTGCCGCGACATATTGCCTGCATTCAAACAACGCGCACACAGGGACCTACATGCGCGCCCTCTAATGTTGCGCAGAGACAATGAAGATAGCACGAGAACCCAGCTGGCCCCGGCTGATGTGCGGCACGCGCTTGGGGCTCCTCTTGAAGAAGCAGAAGAAGGCAGACTTCTTTAGTGTCGTATTTGGGTGCGTATTGTGCTCAGGTGGCCCTGCTTATAAATTAAAGCCTCTGCTTATGCTGGAACGAGAAGCCTTGAGATTGTGTCTTGGACTTCCTAGGTTTGTAACAAACAATGTTATGTATCAGGAAGCACGATTACCTACATTGCCTTGCCGTTTTCGTATCCTAACGGTTCAGACGTTTCTGAAATTTTATAGCTATGCACCAAGACGATATGAATATAATTTTATAAATGACCCAGACACCTTTTTTCTTGCCCATTGGCCACGCATTCGAACACCTCAAATCGCTTTTGTCCAGAAACAACTAGATAGGTTAAACGTAAAAATTCGAGATGTGATAGCGGCACAGGTTACAAATCAAATTCTTCAGACAGAATTCGATGAGATTTTTCTCTCTAAGCCCCAATTGCCGTCCTATATGGTCTTAAATAGCCGACAGCAGGATTATTTTTGCACACGCAGACACATATATTATATAGCCACAGATGTTTTAGTAATGGATGAAAGGCAGGTGTAGGTACATACTACCATTCGCTTGACTGGTCTTTTTCATTAGGATTAACGGATTTCACCCCAGTTTTTGAAGCTGAACTGTTGGCCATAGTTCTAGCGCTGCGAAGGCTACCTTTGAATGCCGCTAATGCAATCATAATCCCGGATTCCCTGTCAGTATGTACGTCGATTACGGCGTCAACAAAATCGATGGCCTTAAAGACGCTCCTTATGCTAGTTCCTGCTCAGCTGCAGCTACTGAAATTAGTATGGGTACCCGGTCATTGCGGCTTAGAAGTAAATGAAATCGCCGACTCTCTAGCACGAGCAGCATTGGAAGGGCCAGTACTGTGAGTCCTTCACGAAGTGGCCACTATAACTGCGTCAAGATACAGAAAACTTGCGCTTAGTGCAGACGCTATGGAAGCAAGATTGTCAACACCAGAATTTACTCACTTAATATTTCCATGGAAAATTCATTGGTGTCCTACAAGACAGTTGCAAACCATAATAACCAGATTTCGATGTCATGTACCCCCATTAAATTTCTATTCGCCAAGGCTGGTCTGGCGATATCACCACTATGCAACTTTTGTTCAGAATATGGAACAATAGAGCACTATTTTTTATCTTGTCGCCAATACAAATTGCTCAGGAAAACATTCTTAATCCTCCCATTCGCTAGCCTGGGGCTGAATTTCACTATAAAAAACATACTTTCCTTCGGTGCTTACGATCTGGGCTTAAGCCACGAGAACGTTTTCTATGCAGTTTGCAAGTACCTTAATGAAAGTAAAAGAATTAAGCTTTTAATTGAGTGATTATTATTCATGCAAAAAAGTTCCAACATACACAAGAGCATTGTTCAACCATGCTGATTCCTATTCAAGGTAATGAATAATTGTCTTATCTGAACGAGTGACCAACAATCATTGCACTTCTTTTATTCTGCCTAGGGTGTCTTTTCTTTTTTCTCTTTTTTCTTGTGGGTGGTTTCGATATTGAACAAAAAACTTACTGAAATAATCATTGCTTTTTCGCCGACCCCCCTGAAACGGTACGAGCCATGACTGTGGAAATTCATTATCATCATCGTCTTTGGTGTTCTGCTGAAACGTTCCACGACCATAGTCCTTTTTAGTTGTGGGCACAGGTTCGCCCTTTAATAAATACGTTTTATTACACCCCGAGTCCTTCAACATTGTTACATTATGACGCAATATGTCATCCATTAAGCAGTCGAAGTAACCAGCCTGGCGCATGGCGACAGCACGAAGACGGGCTCTGCACCCGTGCTTGTGGTGTAGTGGTAATCACACCCGCCTTACACGCGGAAGGTCCCCGGATCTAATCTGGCTGGCACATGTTTTTTTTTCGGACGCGTTTGTACAAATGGTTTGTTTTTATTCTCTCACAAGTGTAAGAACACATTTTCAGCATCTCTAGAAAAATTACTTCAAGTAGTGATATAAACGTCCCTGATGTCTCCGAAATAGACGAATATGTATTCTTTTTTCCTACGCAGCACAGGGACCTATACAAATGACCCTGTAGCTGTTTGAGCCCCCACGTTTGACGAAACGTTACGGCACATGTGACGCAATATGTCGTCTTTTTAAGCAGTCACAGTAAACGGTGTGGCCAATGGCGACAGCACGAATACGTGTTCTCCACCCGTGCTTTTGGTGTAGTGGTAATAACATCCGCCTAAAACGCGGAAGGTACCAGGATCGATCCCTGGCAGGCACTTGTTTTTTTTTTTTTTTGGACGCGTTTCTACAAATGGTTTGTGTTTATTTCCTCAAAAGTGTTAGAACACGCTTTCAGGATCTCTAGAATAATCACTTCAAGTAGTGATCATAACGTCCCTAATGTCTCCGAAATAGACGAATATTTATTCATTTTTCCTACGAAGCACAGGGACCCATACAAATGACCCTGTAGCTGTTTAAGCCCCAACGTTCGGGAACGTTACGGCACATATGATGCAATAGGTCATCCATTTAGGCAGTCACAGTTACCGGTATGTCCCATGGCGACAGCACGAATACGTGTTCTGCACACGTGTTTGTCATGTAGTGGTAATCACATCCCCCTAACACGCGGAAGGTGCCACGTTCGATCCCTGGCAGGCACATATTTTTATTTTTTGGACGCGTTTTTACAAATAATTTGCCTTTATTTTCTCACAAGTGTACAAACACATTTTCAGGATCTCTAGAAAAATAACTTCAAGTATTGATAAAAAAGTCCCTGATATCTCCGAAATAGATGAATATGTATTTGCTTTTCCTAAGCAGCACAGTGACCCATATGATTGACACTGTAGCTGTTTGAGCCCCCAAGTTTGAGAACGTTACGGCACATATTGCCGCGACATATTGCCTGCATTCAAACAACGCGCCCATCAACGCGCGCACAGGGACATACATGCGCGCCCTCTAATGTTGCGCAGAGACAATGAAGATAGCACGAGAACCCAGCTGGCCCCGGCTGATGTGCGGCACGCGCTTGGGGCTCCTCTTGAAGAAGTAGAAGAAGGCAGACTTCTTTAGTGTCGTATTTGGGTGCGTATTGTGCTCAGGTGGCCCTGCTTATAAAATAAAGCCTCTTGTTATACCGGAACGAGAAGCCTTGAGATTGTGTCTTGGACTTCCTAGGTTTGTAACAAACAATGTTATGTATCAGGAAGCACGATTACCTACATTGCCTTGCCGTTTTCGTATCCTAACGGTTCAGACGTTTCTGAAATTTTATAGCTATGCACCAAGACGATATGAATATAATTTTATAAATGACCCAGACACCTTTTTTCTTGCCCATTGGCCACGCATTCGAACACCTCAAATTGCTTTTGTCCAGAAACAACTAGATAGGTTAAACGTAAAAATTCAAGATGTGATTGCGGCA
Source organism: Rhipicephalus microplus (assembly GCF_043290135.1). Taxonomy (NCBI): domain Eukaryota; kingdom Metazoa; phylum Arthropoda; class Arachnida; order Ixodida; family Ixodidae; genus Rhipicephalus; species Rhipicephalus microplus. Next base: position 327,780,243 of record NC_134710.1, on the reverse strand, counting down.
CAGGTTACAAACCAAATTCATAAGTTAGAATTCGATGAGATTTTTCCCTCTAAGCCCAAATTACAATCCTATATGGTCCTAAATAGCTGACTGCAGGATTATCTTGCACACGCAGAAACAAATAATATATAGCCACAAATGCTTCAGTAATGGATGAAAAGACTGGTGCAGGTATATACTCCCATTCGCTTGACTGGTCTTTTTCATCAAGATTACCGCGTTTCAGCCCAGTTTTTGAAGCTGAACTGTTGGCAATAGTTCTAGCGCTGCGAAAGCTACCTTTGAATGCCGCTAACGCGATCATAATCACGGATTCCCTGTCAGTATGTACGTCGATTACGGCGTCAACAAAATCGATGGCCTTAAAGACGCTCCTTATGCTAGTTCCTCCTCAGCTGCAGCTACTGAAATTAGTATGGGTACCCGGTCATTGCGGCTTAGAAGTAAATGAAATCGCCGAATCTCTAGCACGAGCAGCATTGGAAGGGCCAGTACTATCAGTCCTTCCCAAAGTGACCACTATAACTGCGACAAGATACAGAAAACTTGCGCTTAGTGCAGACGCTATGAAAGCAATACTGTCAAACCAGAATTTACTCACTTAAGATTTCCATGAAAAATTCATTGGTGTCCTACAAGACAGTTGGAAACCATAATAACCAGATTTTGATGTCGTGCCCCCCGTTAAACTTCTATTCGCATAGGGCTAGTCTGGCGTTATCAGCACTATGCAACTTTTGTTCAGAATTGGAAGCAATAGAGCACTATTTTTTATCATGCCGCCGATACAAATTGCTCAGGAAAACATTCTTAATCCTCCCATTCGCTGGCCTGGGGCTGAATTTCACTATATAAAACATACTTTCCTTTGGTGCTTACGATCTGGGCTTCAGCCACGAGAACGTTTTCTATGCAGTTTGCAAGTACCTTATAGATAGTAAAAGAATTAAGCTTTTAATTGCGTGATTATTATTCGTGGAAAAAAAATTCTACATACACAAGAGCATTGTTTAACCATGCTGATTCCTATTCAAGGTAAAGAGAAATTGTCTTATCTGAACGAGTGACAAACAACCATTGCACTCCTTTCATTCTGCCTAGGGTGTCTTTTCTTTTTTTTTTTCTGGTGGGTGGTTTCGATATTGAAAAAAAACTTACTGAATTAAGTCATCGATTCTTGGCCAATCCCCCTGAGTGGGTACGAGCTATGACTGTCGAATCATCATCATCATCATCATATTTGGTGTTCTGCTGAAACAATCCACGACCATATTGTCTTTTAGTTGTGGGCACAGGTTCGCCCTTTAATAAATACGTTTTATTTCACCCCGAGTCCTTCGACATTGCTACAATATGACGCAATAAGTCATCCATTTAAGCAGTCAAAGTAACGAGTCTGCATGGCGACAGCACGAAGTCGCGCTCTGCACTCGTGCTTGTGGTGTAGTGGTAATCACATCCGCCATGCACGCCGAAGTTCCCAGGTTCGATCCCTGGCAGGCACATGTTTTTTTTTTTTTTTTCGGACGCGTTTCTACAAAGAGTTCGCGTTTATTTTCTCACAAGTGCAACAACACATTTTCAAGATCTCTAGAATAATCACTTCAGGTAGTGATAAAAATGTCCCTGATGTCTCCGAAATAGAGGAATATGTATTCATTTTTCCTACGCAGCACAGGGACCTATAAAAATGACCCTGTAGCTCTTTGAGCCCCCACATTTGAGGAAACGTTACGGCGCATGTGACGCAATATGTCGTCTTTTTAAGCAGTCACAGTTACCGGTCTGGCCCATGGCGACAGCACGAATACGTGTTCTGCACCCGTTCTTGTCTTCTAGTGGTAATCACATCCGCCTTACACGCGGAAGGTCCCAGGTTCGATTCCTGGCAGGCACAAGTTTTTTTATTATTTTTTCGGACGCGTTTGTACAAATAGTTCGCGTTTATTTTCTCACACATGTAAGGAAACATTTTCAAGATCTCTAGAATAATCATTTAAGGTAGTGATAAAAACGTCCCTGATGTGTCCGAAATAGACTAATGTGTATTCATTTTTCCTACTCAGCACAGAGACCTATGCAAATGACCCTGTAGCTCTTTGAGCCCCCACGTTTGAGGAAACGTTACGGCACATGTGACGCACTATGTCGTCTTTTTAAGCACTCACAGAAAACGGTCTGGCCCATGGCGACAGCATGAACACATGCTCTGCACCTGTGCGTGTGGTGTAGTGGTAATCACATCCGCCAAACACGCGGAAGGTCCCAGGATCGATCCCTGGCAGGCACTTGTTTTCTTTTTCGGACGCGTTTGTACAAATGGTTTGTGTTTATTTTCTCACAAGTGTAGGAACACACTTTCAGGATCTCTAGAATAATCACTTCAAGTAGTGATATAAGCGTCCTTGATGTTTTTGTTTCAGCTCCCGTTATTTAGAGAGGTGATCGCCGGGCTAATTCCAAGGCCGAAGTCTTGGCCCCCCGAACTGCACCACGAAAGCACGGAATATTTTGAAGTGGTCCTATTTGGCACGTCAGTGGACGCCAGCGGTGGCCCAAAGCACTAGTCAGAGCCGAGAGTTGATAAACAAAACCAAATTTTATTCTCAAATATGTCAGATCAAACGATACACAAATATGCACACTCGGTAGCAGTTTAATACGATGTCTCCAATCCAACAACGTACTACACAGTACAATCAGGCACACTCGAAACAACGGACAAAAACAACAATACGCACTACAATGCAATCACGTGCATCGAACAACCAAGACACTTAAAGACTAAAGAGTTGAAAAAATTATTCAGTCCACACTCCTTGGAACAAAGTCTGAATGATACTCTTCCAAGAATCACTCACTCAAAGTACAGCGCTGTTGTCGTTTCGCTCCCCCGAAGTTTCTCTTCCAGGAAACCTCGCGTCTTCAATTGGCCGCTTCCAAGCACCAAACTTCTTCGCCGGTAACACGTCGGCTTCCCACGCGCAGCTGTTGCTGCGCGTCTTCGCTTCCTGGCGGTAGACACTCTCTTCTGCTTGTAGCACGAGTCTTCACCCCTCAGGTGGAAATCCTCTTCATTACCTTCTTTGTCTCTGAGGACAGAGCCTTTGCGGACGACACGGCGGAAACACCCTACGCACTTTGGCGCATACTTTCTTCTTCTCCTGTTCTCTTATTTCTGCTGCTCAAATAAATACCTTCTGCGCTAGATTCCAGAAACTTCTCAACGTTTCGTCGGCGCGATGCACAGCCAAGGCTGGGGAAAGAGCGAGAAGCTTCGAGGGCCGTCTAACACTCGTGACGAAACTCCACATCACCCCGCCCCTTCCTTCGAGAACCTTCCAAGGCTTGCTCCGCCACCACTGTGAGGAGGTTGCCCGGCCAGACTACGCTTTCGATAGAGAGAGACAACGCGCCCAGGGAGTTTTTGGATGCTCGTTTTCTTCTTTATTTTTGACCTTGAGGCGTCTCTCGGCGCTTGGTATCGTTACTGTTGCTAGAATTCCGCGGCACGCGCTTTTTCGGAGCGTTCGTTTGTGACAGTCTCCGAAATAGACGAATATGTATTCGTTTTTTCTACACCACGCTGAGACCCATACAAATGACCCTGGAGCTGTTTTAGCCCCCAAGTTTGAGAACGTTACGGCACATATGATGCAATAGGTCACCCTTTTAAGCACTGACAGTAACCAGTCTCGCACATGGCGACAGCACGAAGAGGTGCTCTGAGCCTGCCTTGTGGTGTAGTGGATAAAGAAAAAAAAAAGCCTTGTGGTGTAGTGGTAATCACATCCGCCTTACACGCGGAAGGTCCCAGGTTCGATCTCTGGCAGGCAAATGTTTTTTTTTTATTTTTTGGACGCGTTTGTACGAATAGTTTGCGTTTATTTTCTCACAATTGTAAGAACACACTTTCAGGATCTCTAGAATAATCACTTCAAGTAGTGATAAAAACGTCCCTGATGTTTTCGAAATAGACGAATATGTGTTCGTTTTTCCTAGGCAGCACAGGGACCCATACAAATGACCCTGTAGCTGTTTGAGCCCCCACGTTCGAGGAAACATTACGGCACAGGTGACGCAATATGTCGTCTTTTTAGGCAGCCACAGGAACAGGTCTGGCAGATGGCGACAGCATGAAGACGTGTTCTGCACCCGTGCTTGTGGTGTAGTGATTCCACTTTCGGCCGCGATAGCGAGCGGACGCGTTTGGAATGGGCTCTGTCGGAGCGGTATCAGCAGCCGTTTCTGACTGCGGAAACAGGGTGATAGCTGCGTCGGACAACGAGTACCGTGTTGTTCTGCCTAGTCTCCCTTCAGGACGTCTGGTTTTGAATACTGTTTTCGTGCATGCGGATGTAAGGGCACGGCCCTACCGTGTAGAACTAACTCAGGGATACTATGAGTGATTTGAAACTGCTCTCCGAGGTTACGGCCTTGTGGGCGTATCAAATGAATCACGTTTGGGCCATCACGTTCAAATGTGCAGAAGGTGCGAAGAGGCTACTGGAAAAAGCAGAAGTGAAAGTGAAGGGACAGCGTGGCCTCCTCATCGATCCATCGAGCCAGGAGCTTCGGTTGAAGCTGCACTGGCTCTTGCCTACCATACCGGACGACGACGTGCGAGCGGCCTTCCTGAACTATGGCAGAGTGACGGACATTATCATGGAACGGCGGAAGGTCAGTGGTGTGGCTGACAAAGTGTCAACGACGCGAAATGTGACGATGACACTTAAGGCGGGAGTCAAGCCAGAAGATTTGTCCCATAAAATAAGAATTGCTGGTAAGCTGGCTCTTGAGGTGGTGCCGGGAAGGGCACCGCTATGCCTTCGTTGCCAGTGAACCGGACACATTCGTCGGGACTGTAAGGTACCACGGTGCACGTTGTGTCATCGCTTTGGACAAAACGAGTCGGGATGGGTGCGTACCTACGCCAGTGTTGCAGGGCCCGTGGGGAGCGACGACACTTCGGAGCTCCTAATGGACGAAGCAGATTTCGAGGCAGCAGCGAGAGTGGAGGCATAAAGTGCCACGATGGACAGCGTGCCAGCTGAGCAAATCTCAGGTTAGAGAGCTAGGGTAAAGTTGACTAACCTCAAAGCCGAAGATACATTGTTGGTGAAAAATGATTCTTCGGAAGCACTGCTGACGCAGGAAGACAAAAGCAACGTGACATAGGTGGTCAACAGGGAAGTAGTGGAGGAAATGGACATTTCCAAGGAGGGCACCACGACGAATAAGCGATAACACGAACGCGTCGAGGGAGAGAGTGAATCTACCAGCCCAAGCAGTCCCGGTGAACCTTCAGCAAAAGCAGCCCCTGTACGTCGACCGACAGTGTGGCCACGGCCGAACATCCCACAGGATCGGAGGCCGACGGCAACGACGATGCCGCCGCCACCGCCACCGGTCACGTAGCAGTAAGCTGTGGAAGCCCCGACCTATGTCGTGGGCCCCAAAGTCATGTGTAGACAGGAGCATAAGCCCATACTCTGGGTCTCTATTATAAATTATTCCAATGGTGCTGCCAGAGAAACCCTTGCGATTGGCTACAATCTATGTTCGGGAAATTGCGGCGAGTAGAAAACAACGACAGTTGTATAGACTGGTGATCGAATATGATTTAGACATTATTGCCATACAAGAAACCAAAATTGGAAGTGATGATGAGACCAAGAGTATGGTGCTACCTATCATGTCAATGTACTACGCGGGTGTGAGTCATGCCATAGGGCGATCCGCGGGGTGCGTTCTGTTTGTGCGCCAACAGCCGGGCCCAGAAATAAAGGGTGTGAGGTCAGACTTGGCGGGGCGCATGGTTTTGTGTGATTTTCGTTGTGGTTCAGTTGAATGGCGAGTGATATGCATTTATGCTCCTAATTTACTCGACGAACGAAGACATTTCTTCGAGAGTGTCAGAAATTACTGCAACGTCGAAAGGAACCTGGTACTGATGGGGGACTTCGATTGTGTACTGGCAGCGCGTGATAAATCAAGTGGTACAGCGTATAGAGACGCCAACCCGGCCGAGCTTCACAAAATAATTGATGAATATGGGCTTGAGGACGTAGCAGAATGCTTGGATTACGACCGCATTGTGCGCTTCACGCATTATCAAGCAGCCAGCCACGCCCGACTGGACAGAGTGTACGTTCCGGCTGAATTGATAGCACTTGCGCAAGAATATCGTGTGCAGTCGGTGTCATTTAGTGAGCACTGTCTAGTCATGTTTGACGTTAATAACAAAGTGAAAAACCGAAATAAGTTTGCATGGGAATTATGGAAACTTAATGCTAAAATTTTGGAGGATGGTGTTTTCTGTGAGAAAGTGTTAGCCCTGCTCAAAGAGATAAACATTCAGACAAACACAACAATATGTGAGAGATGGGAAACATTTAAGCAAACAGCTAAATTGAAGGCACTTCAACAAGCCAGCGCTATATAGCCCGAAAAGAATACGTACGAGGAAAACCTGCCGCAAAGCTTGCAAATACTAACATACAAAGAAATTCTATTGCCCCGCCGTGGTGGTCTAGTGGCTGAGGTACTCACTGCTGACCCGCAGGTCGCGGGTTCGGATCCCGCCTGCGGCGGCTGCATTTCCGATGGAGGCGGAAATGTTGTAGGCCCGTGTGCTCAGATTTGGGTGCACGTTAAAGAACCGCAGGTGGTCGAAATTTTCGGAGCCCTCCACTACGGCGCCTCTCATATTCATATGGTGGTTTTGGGACGTTAAACCCCACAAATCAGTCAATCAATCAAAGAAAGTCTATTGCCTGGGACGTTCAAAGACGACGTTAACACACTGAAGCAAAAACTTGAGCAGGCCGATATCGAACGCTATCGGAAGGCGTTGGTACGAGCTAGAGTAGAAGCAACGATAACAGGCGAGGCGGCAACTAAAAGAGTCCTCGCAAAGGAAAGAAAATGGGCCCGACGGAACGAGATTTACGAAGTTGAACAAGACGGTGTTATCTTAAATGAACAGAGTGGCATCGAAAACGTGTTCACAACGTTCTACAGAAAGCTGTTCGTGCGTTGCCCGGTGGACGTGGAGGGTTTCGAGACGGATATCATGCCTTTACTGCCAAAGATTCACGATAGCTCAAAGGAAATGTTAGAGCACCGTATTACGGCCGATGAGATATCGGTGGCGATAGACGATTTGAAACGGGGGAAATCTCCCGGGCCCGATGGGCTAGGATCCGATTTTTACAAGGCGTTCAAGTACAAAGTAGCCTCTATACTGGCTGCAATTTTAGACGATGCATATGAGCGATAACGACTACCACCTTCATTCCTGTCCACACACACAGTTCTTATCCCGAAAACAGATGATCGCAACACACTAAAGTGGGTAACAGCATATCGCCCTATCAGCTTAGCGAATGTCGACTATAAGATATTCATGAAAGTGTTGGCTAAAAGACTGCAAACAGTAGTGAAAGATATAGTTGGACCACACCAGACGTGCGGCATCAAGGAACGGACCATTTTTACGAACATTCATACTGCGAGAAGCCTACTCGAGTGTTGTGACGTATTGTGCAAGAAGGTCGCAATTCTCCAGTTGGATCTGGAAAAGGCGTTCGACCGGGTACCGCACGACATACTATATGCCATTCTGTAGTACGTGAACGTAGGATCTGTTATTATGGAAGGTGTCGCAATGGCGTACAGGGGTTGCACGACAAGGCTGATAATAAGTCAGTAGGAGAGCTTATCGAAGTGCAGTGGTCAGCGCGCCAGGGATGCCCACTATCGCCGTTACTTTTCGCTTTATATATCGAGCCCTTGTGCCTCAGCGTAATACGGGCTAACTGTATCAATGGCTTTAAAAAAGAGCAAGTGGAGGTAAAACTATTCGCTTATGCGGACGACATCGCGGTGTTTTTGGGGACCACGCCAGTATCATGAAAACTGTGGGAATCGTGAGGCGTTATTGTGTCACTAGTGGCAGTGCATTCAACTGGGGCAAGAGCCTCGGAATCTGGCATGGAGCTTGGACAATGACACCCATTACATTTGCCAACATGTAATGGGTTTCCACTCCCACGAAATACCTAGGCGCCCCTTTAGAGTTTTACCGTGACAGTGAACCATACTGGCAGAACCAAGTTTCGGAAATGCGCGCGAGGACTGAGAGGACGAAAGGCTCGGCATTGTCTATGTTTGCACGTATCACGGTGTGTAATGTGTTTTTTATTACCAAACTTTGGTATGTGTTGAGTGTTTTGCACTGCTCAAGCATTAACGTACAAAAGCTCCACAGAATTCTGGCTGTTTTTGTTTGGGGATTGGTATGGGAAAGGACGAGCTGCACCAACTTGTTCCGACGTGTACGTTATGGAGGTCTTGGCTTGTCGCTCTTATTCCTGAGGTAAATAGTGAACCGGTTCTGCTTCCTTAGTGATGTGAAGGACCCTTTTTTGCACACTGTATTAAAGCTCAGACTTAGCAAGCTTGTGCCGGACTTTGTGGTATCCACCGAATGTATTGAAGGCAGAGTTTTTTTTTTTGAAGGAGATTGTGATGGCTTATAAGTTCTTGCGTGCTCGATTCTCATGCAAATTTCTGGCGGGAGTGAAACGAAGGAAGCTATACAAAGATCTGGTAGATATACTACTACCCGTACCTTTGTATCGCACAATATATAGTGCCAAGTCTGGAAGTGATGTCCTGCAAATGTCAAACATATGTATGTAGCTCTAGGAGCCAAGTCCTTTTTCTTCAGGTTGCACACCGGGACACTAGAGGTAAAAACATGGCTACAGGAAAAAGAAATGTATGTACCATAAGATGTGCACTGTTTCTTATGTAGAAAGCCCGAAACCATTAAGCACGTCTTCTTAGAATGCTGGGAAGGCATGTTCTTCTGGGATATATTACAAAGAACGCTAAAGAAAGACCTCCCTTTAGAACCACAAGGAATTCGTTTCCCAACTGTGGACAACGAAGAAGGTGTCCCATTTGACGCTGTTATGCTACTGGGTTTGCACTGCATATGGAAGGCCTGCATGGCCGCACGACATGTAGGTATAGATGAAAGATCGGCACACGAGTACTTTCGCAAATCAGTGGGCAGGTTCCTGGAAGCACATAAATATTTAGATCCGATACCTGAATGGGTATCGAAGATCGAGCCACTCATGAACATGAGATGATTTTAGCCATCGTACGCCAGCCAAAGTTTGGTTGCTTCTTTTACCTATGCCCATTTATGTATCTTTGTCTTATGTGCCTCGCAATATTACTTTTGATCCCTGACTGTATTTGTGTTTTTATGTGTATCTGTAAGCAGGCAATAAAGGAAAAAAGTGCTTGTGGTGTAGTGATAATCACATACGCTTTACATGCTGAAGGTCCCAGGTTCGATCTCTGGTGGGCACATGTTTTTTTAATTTTTCGGACGCGTTCGTAGAAATAGTTCTCGTTTATTTTCTCAGAAGTGTAAGAACACAATTTTAGGATATCTAGAAAAGTTACTTGAAGTAGTGATACAAACTTCCCTGATGTCTCCGAAATAGATGAATATGTATGTTTTTTCTACGCAGCACAGGGACCCATACAAAGGACCCTGTAGCTGTTTGAGCCCCCACGTTTGAGGAAACGTTACGGCACAGGTGATGCAATATGTCATATTTTTAAGCAGTCACAGTAACCGGTCTGGCCCATGGCGACAGCACGAAGAAGTGCTCTGCACCCATGCTTGTAGTGCAGTGGTAATTACATCTGCCTCACACGCGGGAGGTCCCACGTTCTATCCCTTGGATGCACATGTTTTTTTTTTATTTTTTGAACGCGTTTGTACGAATAGTTTGCGTTTATTTTCTCCCAAGTGCAGGAACTTATTTTTAGCATCACTAGAAAATCACTTCAAGTAGTGACATAAACGTCTTGATGTCTCCGAAATAGATAAATATGTATTTGTTTTTTTACGCAGCACAAGGACCCATACAAATGACACTGCAGCTGTTTGACCCCCCCCCCCCCCCCGCAGGGGCGCCTGCGTAAGTAGGCGTTTGGTGTGTAGCGACACCCCGGACCCGAGCTAACGGGGGAGTTTCGGCTCCCTCCCACGCCTAGCCGTGCGTGGCTTTGCCGTGTCCGGGGAAAGGGGGATTCTGGGGGTTGAGCTGACGCTGGATGATTGGACCTTTAAGGCCCCCCGGCAGAGGCAACACACCCCTTTGGCCCCGGCTTCACGTAGACGGCACCCCTGGGCTGACCCACCCCGGGGAAATCGGCAGTCGCCTTTTCCTATCTCTCTCTGCCTACATCTTCGTCTTTATTTCTCACAATCTATCTGTCCTGTCTTCTACTCTCTTCTGTTTACTTCCAAATTTCCTGGCGGCAAGGGTTAACCTTGTGTAGTTACCCAACCTTGGGTAGTTATATCTGGTTATAGCGGCGATGTATGACTGGCGCCTTCAAGTGTTCTACCTTGTAGCGTCCCCCTGTTGGGCTCGGTGGTGGGTGGTCACCATCGCCGCCGAACATGAAATGTACCACATGGCAAAATATTTCCCCCCCCCCTTAATGATCGGTCCCTGAAAAGGAACCGCACCGATGAAAGCTCCAAACGAACCGGAAGCGATTGTGACCACATGCCACGCTTTTTAGTCATACACTCTCTGGCAGATAACGTCTCAGTTGCAGCACTGTCGGTTTTCTTGATAGCTAAAACCCTTGCTAACTAAATAGGCAAAAAGTGCGAGGCAAAGAAACTGTCATCTGGTGATCTTCTTGTTGAAGTAAGCCAGAAACAGCATGCAAACACTCTCCTTAAACAGAAGCAGTTCGCCCACCTGGACGTGTCTATCACCCCCCATCGCAGCCTTAACACTGTTCAAGGCGTCATTTCACAACGTGATCTGATGCGAGAAACTGAAGCTGACCTCCTTGAAGGTTTTCGAGAGCAAGGCGCAGTGGCCATCCATCGGATAACTATCAGGCGAAACAATGAAGAAGTGGTGACGCCTCATATAGTGCTAACATTCAACCGCTCCACTCTGCCAGAATCCGTGAAAGCTGCGTTCCTTCACTGCAAGGTCCGCCCCTACATACCCAACCCTAGTTGGTGCGACAAATGCCAGAAATATGGACATGGGTCGAATACCTGTCGCGGAAAACAAACATGTGCAAAATGTGGTGATCATGAGCACCCTACCGAGAGCTGTACTTCCACGCAAATAGAGTGCCCTAACTGTCACGGGCCACATGCAGCATACTCGCGGACATGTGAAATTTTCAAAAAGGAAAAGGAAATCATCCAGATAAAAGTAACGGAAAACATCACATTGTCTGAAGCCCGAAAGATGGTGTCGCTCTTCTTCGGAAGACGTACGCTGACGCAGCGCGCCGGGGGGCCGGGCGGCGTCTCGTAACGGTGGGCACGCAGTATAGCTTTGCTGATGCGTGCACATCTCGGCCCTCCACCAAGCAGCCGCAAGCTGCACCAACGTTCGTAGTCTCGCAGGTCCACCTCCATCAGACCTCGGAGACAAAAGAGACAATTCAAACCCCGCAGGTCAACCTCCGTGAAACCTCGGGGACGACGCAGACAAATGAGAGGGCACCTGTCCCTTTTGAGAAACCTCCGTCAGCCTCCGAGTGTTCACAGGGGGCAATGGATGTGACACCGGCGTCCTCAGCGTCTCCGATGCTCACGGAATCCATCCTATTGAAACGGAGCCCAACAGAACGCCTCAGAGGGAAGAAACACCCTCCAGTCCAGGCGCCTGACAAACGCGGCGAAGTCTGAATAACCTTCCTACCTTTCTTCTTTCTCAAAAATGGCTGCCGAGAGTATCATCTACTGGAACTGCCGAGGTCTACTGAAGAACCTGCTGGATGACATTTATGAAATACTTGCGCAACACCAACCTAACATACTTTGCCTGCAGGAGACACACTTAAACTCAAAACACACTAACTTTCTAAGAAGATATGCGGTATACCGAAAGGACAGGCATGGCACTGCCCATTCATCCGGCGGTGTCGCTATCGTGGTGCAGAAAGCAATACCGTCCCAAAACCTCACTCTGGTCACCGACTTAGAGGCAATGGCAATACGAACCCTTATCTTTGGACGAATGACAACTGTGTGCTCATTATATACCCCTCCAGACTACCACCTGTCTACTAAAGAGTTTGAAACTCTAGTCGACCAGCTCCCGCATCCATTCCTCTTGGTTGGAGATTTTGATGCGCAGAACCCCCTATGGGGATGCAGAAGAACAGATTCTCGAGGCTCCTTAATCGAAAACTTCCTCTTGTACTCCGACTCCTGTATATTTAACAAAAAAAAACCAACGTACTTTAACGCAGCGTGCAACTCATACACAGCCATAGATCTTGCTATCGGCTCTCTTTCACTCATGGCAACCACAGATAGGTCTGTTATTCGTAAACTCTATGGAAGTGATCATTTTCCTGTCTGCCTAAAACACACAGGAAGTACAAGTAAGACGACTACAAATGTATTAAGGTTTAGAGAACAGGATGCTGACTGGACAAAATTTCGAGAACTTACAGAACTGTCGCGTTCTTCTATTGAAAACCTAGACATTGATGACTGTGAAGCATTGGCCGTACTTCATATCATACAGGCCGCAGAGCGATCGATCCCACAGACATCTGACAAGACGCAAAACAAACGACGGCCCTGGTGGAATGCGGAGTGCAAAAAAGCTCGCGAGAACCAAAACAAAGCTTGGTCGAAATTTCGCAGGTACCCGACAGCTGACAACCTGATGAATTTCAAGCGTGCAGAAGCAAATGGTAGGCGTATCCGACGAGAATCAAAGAGGCAGAGCTGGCAGTCCTTTCTCTCGTCAGTTAACTCCTATACTGATACACATAGGGTGTACAACAAAGTAAGTGCACTTCAAGGGCACAACACTCATCCGGTCCCTCTTGTCAGTACTGCCGGTGATACGCTGGAAAACCAGGCAGATGCCATAGGCCAACACTTTGAGTATATCTTCAGCTCAGCACATTATACAGAGTCCTTTAAACGACACAAGCTTGCTGAGGAACGTAAGCCCATCCATGATAGAAGGCCATCTGCTGGAGGCTACAATACTCTGTTTACCATCGACGAATTGAAGGCAGTGCTGGCAACATGTTGCAACTCAGCTGCAGGCCAAGACAAGATTACATATGGCATGCTGAAACACTTACACGAACACACGCTTGATGTCATTCTCTTACTGTTCAACAGTGTATGGTCCTCCGGGCGTCTACCCAAGGCCTGGAAAGAGGCAGTTATAATACCCATCCTCAAACAAGGAAAGGAAACCACACTTGTCGCTAGTTATAGGCCTATCGCCCTGACTAGCTGCTTGTGCAAGGTTTTTGAAAAAATGGTAAACCGCCGCCTCATGTATTATCTTGAATATAATGGCCTCCTTGACCGCCGTCAAGGTGGATTCAGATCAGGCCGGTCGACAGCTGACCAACTCGTAGCATTCGAATCCTACGTCAGGGATGCCTTCATTCACAAACAACACTGCCTTTCTGCATTTTTTGACTTGGAGAAGGCTTATGACACGACATGGCGTTATGGCATTCTCCGTGACTTGCAATTCCTCGGAGTGTCAGGGAACATGCTGAATACAATTCAAGGCTACCTCTCTGAACGTACGTTCGTGGTTGGTGTTGGAAATGTTCTTTCAAGGCGGTTTACTCAGGAAAAGGGTGTCCCTCAAGGTGGCGTACTTAGTTGCACACTATTCTTCGTAAAAATGAACTCCATAAACACTATACTGCCTAAAACAATTTCCTACTCTGTATATGTTGATGACATTCAGATCAGCTTCAAATCGTGCAACCTAGCCATCTGTGAACGTCAGATTCAGTTGGCAGTAAATAAGCTCTCAAGCTGGGCAGACAAAAATGGTTTTAAGTTTAACTGTGACAAGACTGTCTGCCTACTCTTTTCAAAACTACGTGGTATAAGGCCGCCCCCCAATATTTCAATGAACGGATACACCATTGCTACTAAGAAGGATCATAAATTTTTAGGTGTTGTGATGGATGAAAAGCTCAGCTTTGTCCCACACATCAAGCAACTGCGACTGAAATGCTTGAAAGCCTTGAACTTGCTCAAGATTCTCTCGCATCAGTCATGGGGTACAGATCGTGACTGTCTATTAAACCTTCTCAGTAGTGTAGTGCTCTCACGTATTGATTATGGCTCGGTTGTGTACGAATCAGCATCGAGATCCGCACTTAAGATGCTCGACCCAGTGCATCACCATGGGCTTCGTCTGGCTAGTGGCGCCTTCCGAACCAGCCCAATAGCCAGCCTGTATGTTGAGACAGATCGGTGGTCATTAGAACGACGACGGCAGTTCACAAGCATCAAGTATGCAACCAAGGTGCTCTCTCATGTCGACCACTCATCTCGCGAGCTATTGCAGGATACATCAAACGCCCACCTCTTCTTGAGGCGACCATCAGCCACGCCAACGTATTCCATCAGAGTGGCCTCACACTTTGAAAATCTTAATATACCTGTCTCCAATCTTCAATTAAGTTCCCACAAAGACACTGTGGCACCATGGGAAATGCAAGCTACCAATTGCGACTTGTCATGTCTAGAGGTAGGAAAGCATGGCCTCCCAATCGCAATCGATCAGCATTTCATGTACTTGCAGGCAAAATACAGGTGTGCTGAGTACTACACTGATGCTTCCAAGTTCTCGGCCGTCGCATGTGCTGCATACAACCCAGCGTACTCTGAATCTGCAACAATGAATGAACATATCAGCATATTTACTGCTGAGTGCTATGGCATACTGCTAGCTGTAAGGCACATCTTAAAGAAGAAAGAACCAGCCTCCATCATATACACAGATTCCCTCAGTGCAGTGACTGCGTTGTCTTCCGCAAAGACACATAAAAATCCAGTGACTAATACCCTTCTGCCTCATATCAGCCTACAGATCCAACCTGAAAATCACGCTATGCTGGATTCTGGGACACTGCAACATAGCTGCCAATGAGGCAGCGGACCAACTTGCGAAGTCCGCTGCACTCCGCCCAACAGTAGACGTAGCCGTCATCCCATATGAGGACTTGAGGCCGCTAATCAGAAACCGAATGCGTAAGCAATGGCAAGATGAATGGAATGCAGCAATTGAAAACAAATTCCACACAGTAAAGCCAAGAATAGGTAGTTATGCTCCTGAAAAACGTAACAGGCATCAAGAGGTTGCACTGTGTAGACTCAGGATCGCTCATACACATGCAACACACTCGCACCTTTTAAGCAACTCTCCTGCACCATGTTGTGAAAAATGTGGTGATGTGCTATCTGTCCTTTACGTTTTAATTATGTGCCCGTACCTTGAACCACAAAGACTGCATCACTTCCCAAAGCTATACAAATGCCACATACCGCCTCACCCTTTATTCTTTCTTGGGGACGATCCCATGTTTCCCATAAAAGTAGTTTTAAAGTTCTTAGCTGATGTCGTATTCCTGCACTTAATTACATATTCTCGCTAATCTCAGCCCTCCATCAATCTTGAGAGAAACGCTGAGACTTCTTTACCAGATGTCAGGCAGCACGCACTCCTTGTCCTGACAAGGACCACTGCCGCCACTGCGTGACTTTTTAAAACCCATAGGTTTAGTCCATTTTAAACTGATCACACATAGTCATTACACTTAAGTTTAATCCCTATGCCCCACTCTTTGTGGCGGCTGCATTTCCGATGGAGGCGGAAATGTTGTAGGCCGGTGTGCTCAAGTTTGGGTGCCCGTTAAAGAACCCCAGGTGGTCAAAATTTTCAGAGCCCTCCACTACGGCGTCTCTCATAATCAAATGGTGGTTTTGGGACGTTAAACCCCACAAATCAATCAATCAATGCCCCACTCTTTTACTCTTGCCACCCTGAGATTTTTTTTCTATAATTGAACCAACGAAAAACCCTGTGTTTGGCGCTCTTTGGCCTGAGTTGCCCTTGCGCCACTAAAATCTACCATCATCATCATCATAATCTGTTTGACCCCCCCCCCCCCCCATTTGACAACGTTATGGCACATACTGCCGTGACATATTGCCTGCATTCAAACAACGCGCCCATAACCGCACGCACAGGGACATACATGCGCGCCGTCTAGTGTTGCGCAGAGACGATGATGATAGCACGACAACCCAGCTGGCCCCGACTGATGTGTGCCAAGTGCTTGGTACTCCTCTTAATGAAGTAGAAGAAGGCAGACATCTTTGGTGTTCTGCTGTAACGTTCTACGAACATAGTCCGTTTGAGTTGTGGACACAGGTTCGCCCTTTATTAAATACGTTTTATTAAACCCTGAGTCCTTCAACTTCGTTGCAATATGACGAAATATGTCATCCTTTTAAGCAGTCAAAGTAACCAGTCTAGCACTTGGCGACAGCACGAAGACTTGCTCGAACAAAGGTTCGCCCTTTAATAAATACGTTTTATTGCACCCCGAGTCCTTTAACATCGCTGCAATATTACGAAATTAGTCAGCCTTTTAAGCAGTGAAAGTAACCAGTCTGGCGAATGGCGACAGCACGAAGACGTGCTTTGCACCCGTGCTTGTGGTGTAGTGGTAATCACATCCACCTAACACGCGATTGGTCCCAGGCTTAATCCCTGGAAGGCACATGTTTTTTTCGGACGCGTTTGTACAAAGAGTTTGCGTTTATTTTCTCACAAGTGTACGAACACACTTTCAAGATCTCGAAAATAATCACTTAAAGTAGTGATAAAAAGGTTCCTGATGTCTCCAAAATAGACGAATATGTATTCGTTTTTCCTACGCAGCACAGGGACCCCTGAAAAAGACCCTTTAGTTGTTTGAGACCCCACGTTTCAGAACGTTACGGCACATGTGATGCAATAGGTCATCCTTTAAGCAGTCACAGTAACCGGTCTGACCCACGGCGACAGCACGAATACGAGTTCTGCACCCGTGCTTGTCGTGTAATGGTAATCACAACCGCCAAACAAGCGGAAGGTCCCACGTTCGATCTCTTGCAGGCAAATGTTTTTCTTTATTTTTTGGAAGCGTTTGTACGAACAGTTTGCGTTTACTTTGTCACAAGTGTACGAACACATTTTCAGGATCTCTAGAAAAGTAATTTCAAGTAGTGATGAAAACGTCCCTGATGTCTGTCAAATAGATAAATATACATTTGTTTTTCCTACGCAGCACAGGGACCCATACAAATGACACTGTAGCTGTTGGAACCCCCACGTTTGAGAACGTTACGGCACATATTGCCGCGACATATTGCCTGCATTGAAACAACGTGCCCATCACCGCGCGCACAAGGACATACATGTGCGCCGTCTAGTGTTGCGCAGAGACGATGATGATAGCACGAGAACAAAGCTGGCACCGGCTGATGTGCACCACGCGCCTGGAACTCCTCTTGAAGAAGTAAAAGAAGACAGGCATCTTTGGTGTTTGCTGTAACGTTCTACGTCCATAGTCCCTTTGAGTTTTGGGCACAGGTTTGCCCTTTATTAAATACCATTTATTACACCCCGAGTCCTTCAACATCGTTGCAATATGACGCAATATGTCATCCTTTAAGCAGTCAAAGTAACCAGTCTGGTGAATGGCAACAGCACGAACACGTGTTCTGCACCCGTGCGTGTGGTGAAGTGGTAATCACATCCGCCTTACACGCGGTAACTCCCAGGTGCGATCCCTGGCAGGCACATCTTTTTTTATTTTTTGACGCGTTTGTACAAATGGTTTTGCGTTTATTTTCTCAAGGTGTAAGAAGACACTTTTAGGATCTCTGGAATAATCACTTCAACTAGTGACAAAAACGTCCCAGATGTCTCCGAAATAAACGAATTTTCGTTTTTTTTCCTGTGCAGCACAGAGACCTGTAAAAATGACCATGAAGCTGTCTGAGCCCCAACGTTTAAGGAAACGTTACGGCGCATATGACGCAATATGTCGT
Organism: Rhipicephalus microplus; assembly: GCF_043290135.1. Taxonomy (NCBI): domain Eukaryota; kingdom Metazoa; phylum Arthropoda; class Arachnida; order Ixodida; family Ixodidae; genus Rhipicephalus; species Rhipicephalus microplus. Next base: position 327,762,281 of record NC_134710.1, on the reverse strand, counting down.
CTTTTTAAGCAGTCACAGTAACCGGTCTGCACCTGGCGACAGCACGAATACGTGTTTTCGACCCATGCTTGTGGTGTAGTGGTAATCACATCCACCTAACACCCGGAAGGGCCCAGGCTCGGTCCCTGGCAGGCACATGTTTTTTTTTTCGGATGCGTTTGTACAATTGGTCTGCGTTCATTTTCTCATGGTGTAAGAACACACCTTCAGGATCTCGAGAATAATCACTGCATGTAGTGATAAAAACGTTCCTGATGTCTCCGAAATAGACAAATATGTACTCGTTTTTCCTACGCAGCACAGGGACCCATACAAGTGACCCTGTAGCTGTTTGAGCCACCAACAGCACGAATACGTGTTCTGCACCCGTGCTTGAAGTGTGGTGGTAATCTCATCCGCCCAACACGCGGAAGGTCCCACGTTCAATCCCTTGCATTCACATGTGTTTTTTTTTTCATTTTTTGGGCGCGTTTGTACGAATAGTTTGCGTTTATTTTCTCACAAGAGTATGCCAACACATTTTCAGGATCTTTAGAAAAGTCAAATCAAGAATTGATACAAACGCCCCTAATGTCTGCAAAATAGATGAATATGTGTTTGTTTTTCCCACGCAGCACAGGGACCCATACAAATGACACTGTAGCTGTTTGAACACCACGTTTGAGAACGTTACGGCAAATATTGCCGCGACAAATTCCCTGCATTGAAACAACGCGCCCATCCCCACGCGCAAAAGGACATACATGCGCGCCGTCTATTGTTGCACAGAGACAATGATGATAGCACGAGAACATAGCTGGCTCCGGCTGAAGTGCGCCACGCGCCTGGGACTCCTCTTGAAGAAGTAGAAGACAGGCATCTTTGGTGTTCTGCTGTAACGTTCTACGTCCATAGTCCCTTTGAGTTGTGGGCAGAGGTTCGCCCTTTAATAAATACGTTTTATTACACCCCTAGTCCTTCAACATCGTTGCAATATGACGCAATATGTCATCCTTTTAAGCAGTCAAAGTAACCAGTCTGGCGAATGGCGACAGCACGAATACTTGCTCTGCACCCGTGCTTGTGGTGAAGTGGTAATCACATCCGCTTTACACGCGGAAACTCCCAGGTGCGATCACTGGCAGCTACATCGTCTTTGTTTTTTATTTTTGGACGCGTTTGTACAAATGGTTTGCGCTTATTTTCTCACAAGTTTAAGAACACACTTTTAGGATCTCTGGAATAATCACTTCAACTAGTGATAAAAAAGTCCCTGATGTCTCCGAAATAGACGAATACGTATTCGTTTTTCCTATGCAGCACAGAGACCTATAGAAATGACCCTGTAGCTGTTTGAGCCCAACGTTTGAGGAAACGTTACGGCACATGTGACGCAATATGTCGTCTTTTTAAGCAGTCACAGTAACCGGTCTGACCATTGGCGACAGCACGAATACGTGTTCTCGACCCATGCTTGTGGTGTAGTGGTAATCACATACGCCTAACACGCGGAAGGGCCCAGGCTCGGTTCCTGGCAGGCACATGTTTTTTTTTTTATTTTTTGGATGCGTTTGTACGAATAGGTTCCGTTTATTTTCTCACAAGTGTACAAACACATTTTCAGGATTTTAGAAAAGTCAATTCCAGTAGTGATAAAAACGTCCCTAATGTCTCCAAAATAGATGAATACCTATTAGTTTTTCCTACGCCGCACAGGGACCCATACAAATGCCACTGTAGCTGTTTCAGCCCCAACGTTTGAGAACGTTACGGCAAATATTGCCGCGACATATTCCCTGCATTGAAACAACGCGCCCATCCCCACGCGCAAAAGGACATACATGCGCGCCGTCTATTGTTGCACAGAGACAATGATGATAGCACGAGAATATAGCTGGCCCGGGTTGATGTGTGCCACGCGCCTGGGACTCCTCTTGAAGAAGTAGAAGAAGACAGGCATCTTTGGTGTTCTGCTGTAACGTTCTACGGCCATAGTCCCTTTGAGTTGTGGGCACAGGTTCGCCCTTTAATAAATACGTTTTATTGCACTCCGAGTCCTTCAATATAGTTGCAATATGGCGCAATATGTCATCCTTTTAAGCAGTCAAAGTAACCAGTCTGGTGAATGGCGACTGCACAAAAGCGTGCTCTGCACCCGTGCTTGTCGTGTAGTGGTAATCACATCCGCCTAACACGCGGAACGTCCCAGGTTCGATCCCTGGCAGGCACATGTTTTTTTATATTTTTCGACGCATTTGTACGAATTGTTTGCGTTTATTTTCTCACAAGTGCAAGAACAAACTTTCAGGATCTCTAGAATAAACACTTCAAGTACTGATAAAAACGTCCCTGATGTCTCCGAAATAGACGAATGTGTATTCGTTTTTCCTACGCAGCACAGGGACAGGGACAAATGACCCTGTAGCTGTTTGAGCCCCCTCGTTTGAGAAAACGTTACGGAAAATGTGACGCAATATGTCGCCTTTTTAAGCAGTCACAGTAACCGGTCTGGCCCATGGCGACAGCACGAAAACGTGTTTTGCACACTCGCTTGTGGTGCAGTCAATAAAGAAAAAAAGTTCTTGCGTTGTAGTAGTAATCACATCCGCCTAACACGCGGAAGGTCCCTCGTTCGATCCCTTGCATCCACATGTTTTTTTTTAGTTTTTGGACGCGTTTGTACGAAGAGTTTGCGTTTATTATCTCACAAGTGCAAGAACACACTTTCAGATTCTCTAGAATAAACACTTCAAGTAGTGATAAAAACGTCCCTGATGTCTCCGAAATAGACGATTATGTATTCGTTTTTGCTCCTCAGCACAGGGACCCATACAAATGACCCTGTAGCTGTTTGAGCCCCCACGTTTGAGGAAACGTTACGGCATATGTGACACAATAAGTCATCTTTTTAAGCAGTCACAGTAACCGGTCTGGCCCATGGTGACAGCACGAAGACATGTTTTGCACTCTTGCTTGTGGTGCAGTCAATAAAGAAAACAAGTGCTTGCGTTGTAGTGGTAATCACATCCGCCTAACACGCGGAAGGTCCCACGTTCGATCCTTTGCATCCACATGTTTTTTTTATTTTTTGGACGCGTTTGTACGAGCAGTTTGCGTTTATTTTCTCACACGTGTACGAACACAGTTTCAGGATCTTTAGAAAAGTCACTTCAAGTAGTGATAAAAACGTACCTGATGTCTCCGAAATAGATGAATATGTATTTGTTTTTCCTACGCAGCACACAACCCATACAAATGACACTGTAGCTGTTTGAGCCCCCACGTTTGAGAACGTTACGGCACATATTGCCGCGACACATTGCTTGCATTCAAACAACGCCCCCATCACCGCGCGCAAAGGGACATACATGCGTGCAGTCTAGTGTTGCGCAGAGACGATGATGATAGCACGAGAACATAGCTGGCCCGGCTGATGTGCGCCACGCGCCTGGGACTCCTCTTGAAGAAGTAGAAGAAGACAGGCATCTTTGTTGTTCTGCTGTAACGTTCTACGGCCATAGTCGCTTTGAGTTGTGGGCACAGGTTCGCCCTTTAATAAATACGTTTTATTACACTCCGAGTCCTTCAATATCGTTGCAATATTACGCAATATGTCATCCTTTCAAGCAGTCAAAGTAACCAGTCTGGTGAATGGCGACAGCACGAAGACGTGCTCTGCACCCGTGCTTGTGGTGTAGTCTCTTCTCCAGTTGCCTGAACCGTGGCGTCGGGTCCCACGGCGTTGCTGCCAGGGGCCAACTTCTCGGCCTCTTCGGCGTCCATTAGATTATCTTGGGCGTCGTCTGTTGGCAGCACGGTCTTCTTAACTCTGGCATAACTCCTGACGCAATCTTGACTTTCATGTCCAAACGCTCGGCATACACCACAGCGGGGGGTCTGGCAGTCTCGTCGTATATGTCCTTGCATGTGACACCTTAGGCAAAGCGGTGCCCGACGCGACAACCGACGCGACAACGCAAAACGGCAAAGACTCAACGAAAGAATCCGAAGAGTTGGCCGCAACATGCGGCCAGCAGGACATTCAAGAATCGATGGAGGAAGACATGGGTACCAGTGGCGAGATCGCTACGTCAGAAGCCAGCACAAAGTCTCCGGAAGCGACCACGGGACGCGGCAAGCGTTACCGAGTGGATAGCACGGAACGCAACCTGAAACGCCCGGAGCGTCTGTGGCATCGCGTGACGGGCGCTAAGAATACAAAATATGCCCTCGAAACCCGGTCGGCGTCATCGTCGCGGTTCGGGGACAGGATCGAGACGCGTAAGACCCCGGTTTTCCCACTGCATGGTATATGAGACACGGTGAGCGCAGCATTGTAGTTTTCATCTTTGTCATCAACATGGCTAGCATGACTGCGCCTTTACGCATTGGTACGCTGAATGTACGTGGTCTAGGAACGCGTCGCAAACAGTACCAGTTGAAACGATGCAAGAAAAAAGACCTTGACTTGCTCGCGGTCCAGGGGACTAAAGTTAGTACTGAGGACGCGACTGATAGCTGGGTAGCAGAACTTTCATTGCGGTACAATGCGTGTGTGAGCTATGCAGTGGGAGCATCAGCCGGATGTATTATTTTTGTGAAGAACTCTCTTGGTATTGTAGTGGAAGAGGTCAAAAGTTGCCTACATGGGCGTTTTGTTTTGTGTGACTTTTGTTACGGGAACACTAAATTTAGAGTTATCTGTGTATACGCACCTACAAATTCGAGAGACAGATGTTTGTTTTTTCGGGAAATGCATGCGTACTTTGAATGTCAGAAATGTGTGATTCTGTTGGGTGACTTCAATTGTGTTTTGACCCAAAAAGATTGCACGTATACTGCTAAATTAGGTGATGAAAGCGTTGGTTTGCTTAGAGACAGCCTTAATAAGTACTTTTTACATGACGTAGCTCTGTTCGCGATGGGTGGCAGTCGCCAACACTTCACACATTTTCAAGGTTCGAGTCACGCACGACTATATCGAGCATATGTTTGTTCTGAGAGAGTACCTTTATGTCAGAACTATGACGTTTATGCTGTTTCCTTCAGTGATCATCGCTTAGTTTCGTTTGAGATAGGTAGAAAGTGCAAAAAGAAGGTTGTATGGGAAACATGGAAACTGAATACTAAGATTATTACGCACGAAGGGTTTGTAGATAAGACAAAGAAGTAAATCGGGATTTTTTTCAAAAACGCAGAAAGGAGTGCCACGCAAAGATGGGAATTATTTAAGCAAAAGATAAAAATGAACGCAATAGAGTGTGGTTGCTACATGCAGTATCAAGCTCGAAAGCAGGAACGTGAGCCACGGGCAGATCTAAATGATTTGGTGAAAATTGAAGCAGAAAACCCGGGCTTATTCACACATCAACTGCAGGTTGTCAAAAACAAAATTGAATGTCTTGAAGAAGATAAATATAAAGGCGCAATTATACGAGCAAGAGCTGAGAGATACCTCGTGGGTGAAGCCCCGACAAAGCGAGCCTTGTCAGCTCACGACATACTAGAGATAGAATGGAAAGGTAAAATATTGAAAGAACATAAAGATATTATGAAAGCTTTTGAAAACTATTATCAGGACTTGTTTGCTTATCGCGAATCAAAGGAGCCGGGTTTTGTAGATGAGTTCTTGATAGAAATGCCGACACTTAATGCTGAGGACACAAATTTATTGGAAATGTCTATTAGTATAGGGGAAATGGAGAAGGTTATCGATGATCTTGGCATGGGCAAATCACCTGGTCCAGATGGCATTAATGCCGCCTTTTACAAGGCGTTCAAGGAGGATATGGCCGCCGCATTGCATGAGGTTTTTTCAGAGTCTTTAGATCGCGGAACTCTGCCTCCATCGTTTAATCGGGCACACACCGTGCTGATTCCTAAAGGGAAAGAGCAACATGTTTTACGCAAAGTGACAGGATACAGGCCAATCACGCTACTAAACGTAGATTATAAGGTGTTTATGAAAGTTCTGGCTAGGAGGTTGCAAGGAGTTATATACAAGTTGGTCGGGTCACATCAGACTTGCGGCATCAAGCGTAGGAGCATATTCACGAATATTCATGTTGCCAGGAGCATTTTGGAGTATTGTGATGCTGCGCTTCTAAAAGTAGCTATGTTTCAAATTGATCTAGCCAAGGCTTTCGACATGAATCTACACAATATACTCTTCATGCTAGCTGAGTACGTTGGACTTGGTGCGATCATATGTAAAGGTATTAGATTGGCATACAAACGTTCAACCACAAATTTAATTGTAAATGGAGAACTCTCACAGCGCATACAAGTACTTTCCTCCGTGCGCCAGGGGTGTCCTTTAAGTCATTTGCTCTTCGCTCTATTTTTGGAACCATTGTGTCAGAAAGTGATTCACCATGCAGGGATTAATGGTTTCAGGTTGCAGTCATGTGAAGTGCGTGTTTTGGCATACGCCGACGATATTGCCTTTTTTGCAGTTGATAGAGAGAGGGTCACTTTGTTATTAAAAATCACTCAAAGGTTTTGTGACACGAGTGGAAGTTTAATGAACAAAGAGAAAAGCATTGGTTTATAGCATGGTAATTGGAACCTTACGCCCAGTTCCTTTGGAAATATTCAGTGGCTCACGACACCTAGTCGTTACCTAGGAGTACCATTGGACAAGTATCAAGACAGTGAAGCATTTTGGCTTGGAAAGGCTGAAGAACTACGCGCGACCGCCAAAGGATGGGGTGGTCGTGGCTTATCAATTTTCTCTCGGTCAGCTGTATGCAACGTGTTTCTGGCTGCTAAAATTATGTACCTTTTGCAAGTACTTAGTTGTACGCGTAAAACCATTCACAAAGTCCACAGGATATTCGCTACGTTCATCTGGAGCTCTACGTGGGAGAGAACATCTAGAACGAACTTGTTTCGGCGAGTTAAGCAAGGAGGGCTGTCTCTGTGCCAAATGTTTTTTAACCAAGTAATATCACGTTTCCTGCTCATTAGAGACCAGAGAGACTCTTTTCTACGTTCTTTATTTCAAACAACGCTGTTACACCACATGCATGAATTCTTTGTATCTTCAGACAGGCAAGAACGGCACACCTTGTCACCGTTCTTGCGCGAAGTTGTGTTCCCATATCGTTTCTTAAGGGCGAGGTTTTCGATAGATTACCTAACTAATGTGAAATAGAAAGCGCCTTATGAAAGACCTAATACAGAATGTTTTTCCTGTGCCCCTGTACCGTTCAACGTATGAAAAATCATATGGTCATGACGTACTAAAGCGAGTGAAAAACATGTGCATACCACCCAATGTGAAAACCTTCTTTTTTAAACTTCATACGGGAACCTTGCCAGATAAAACGTGGCTTGAAGAGAGAGGGATCTATGTACCATGGGGAAGCAGCTGTCTCCTGTGTAACAAACCTGAGACCATTGAACATGTGTTTATTGATTGTAAGAACGCTATTTTCTTTTGGGACATTTTACAGAGGACTTTAAAAAAAGATGTACCTCTTACTTCATATGGAATTCGTTTTTTGCCTTGTGATAGCTCTGTGCGAAATTTGGATGTTATATTTTTGCTTGGTCTTCATTCGGTTTGGCGTAGTATGCTATCGTACAGACACTGCGCTGTTAGAGTTCTATCCGTTAATGAGTGTTTCGTGGAAGCTGTTATAAAAGTGCGAGATGTGTATAAGAGTACCGACTGTGTTGAAGATGTAATATCTTTGTTTGACGCGTTATCACGCTTGAAACACGTGTGATAGTGATTGTCATATTAGCTTGACCTGTAGTCAAGAAGGCAATAAAGGCAAAAAGTGCTTGTGGTGTAGTGGTAATCACATCCGCCTAACACGCGGACGGTCCCAGGTTCGATCCCTGGCAGGCACATTTTTTTATTTTTTGGACGCGTTTGTACAAATGGTTTGCGTTCATTCTCTCACAAGTGTAACAACACACATTTAGGATCTCTAGAATAATCACTTCAAGTAGTGATAAAAACGTTCCTGATGTCACCGAAATAGACGAATATGTATTTGTTTTTCCTACACAGCTCAGGGACCCATACAAATGGCACTGTAGCTGTTTGAGCCCCCACGTTTGAGAACGTTACGGCAAATATTACCGCGACATATTGCCTACATTCAAACAACACGCCCATCCCCGCGCGCAAAAGGACATACATGCGCGCCGTCTAGTATTGCACAGGGACGATGATGATAGCACGAGAATATAGCTGGCCCGGGTTGATGTGTGCCACGCGCCTGGGACTCCTCTTGAAGAAGTAGAAGGCAGACATCTTTGGTGTTCTGCTGTAACGTTTTACGGCCATAGTCCCTTTGAGTTGTGGGATCAGGTTCGCCCTTTAATAAATACGTTTTATTACACTCCGAGTCCTTCAATATCGTTGCAATATGACGCAATATTTCATCCTTTTAAGCAGTCAATGTAACCAGTCTGGTGAACGGCGACAGCACGAAGGCGCGCTCTGCAGCCGTGCTTGTGGTGTAGTGGTAATCACATCCGCCTAACACGCGGAACGTCCCAGGTTCGATCCCTGGCAGGCACATCTTTTCTTTTATTTTTTGGACGCGTTTGTACAAATGGTTTGCGTTCATTCTTTCACAAGTGTAACAACACACATTTAGGATCTCTAGAATAATCACTTCAAGTAGTGATAAAAACGTTCCTGATGTCACCGAAATAGACGAATATGTATTTGTTTTTCCTACACAGCTCAGGGACCCATACAAATGGCACTGTAGCTGTTTGAGCCCCCACGTTTGAGAACGTTACGGCAAATATTACCGCGACATATTGCCTACATTCAAACAACACGCCCATCCCCGCGCGCAAAAGGACATACATGCGCGCCGTCTAGTATTGCACAGGGACGATGATGATAGCACGAGAATATAGCTGGCCCGGGTTGATGTGTGCCACGCGCCTGGGACTCCTCTTGAAGAAGTAGAAGGCAGACATCTTTGGTGTTCTGCTGTAACGTTTTACGGCCATAGTCCCTTTGAGTTGTGGGATCAGGTTCGCCCTTTAATAAATACGTTTTATTACACTCCGAGTCCTTCAATATCGTTGCAATATGACGCAATATTTCATCCTTTTAAGCAGTCAATGTAACCAGTCTGGTGAACGGCGACAGCACGAAGGCGCGCTCTGCAGCCGTGCTTGTGGTGTAGTGGTAATCACATCCGCCTAACACGCGGAAGGTCCCAGGTTCGATCCCTGGCAGGCACATCTTTTCTTTTATTTTTTGGACGCGTTTGTACAAATGGTTTGCGTTCATTCTTTCACAAGTGTAACAACACACATTTAGGATCTCTAGAATAATCACTTCAAGTAGTGATAAAAACGTTCCTGATGTCACCGAAATAGACGAATATGTATTTGTTTTTCCTACACAGCTCAGGGACCCATACAAATGGCACTGCAGCTGTTTGAGCCCCCACGTTTGAGAACGTTACGGCACATGTGACGCAATATGCCGTCTTTTTAAGCAGTCACAGTAACCGGTCTGGCCCTTGGCTACAGCACGAATACGTGTTCTCGACCCGTGCTTGTGGTGTAGTGGTAATCACATCCGCCTAACACGCGGAAGTTCCCACGTTCAATCCCTTGCATACACATGTTTTTTTTATTTTTTGGACGCGTTTGTACGAATAGTTTGCGTCTATTTTCTCACAAGAGTACGAACACATTATTAGGATCTTTAGAAAAGTTATTTCAAGTAGTGATAAAAACATCCCTAATGTCTCCGAAATAGATGAATATGCATTTGTTTTTCCTACGCAGCACAGGTACCCATACAAACGACACTAGCTGTTTGAGCCGCCATGTTTGAGAACCTTACGGCAAATATTGCCACGACGTATTGCCTGCATTCAAACAACGCGCCCATCCCCACGCGCAAAAGGACATACATGTGCGCCGTCTAGTGTTGCGCAGAGACGATGATGATAGCACGAGAACATAGCTGGCCCCGGCTGATGTGCGCCACGCGCCTGGGACTCCTCTTGAAGAAGTAGAACAAGGCAGACATCTTTGGTGTTCTGCTGTAACGTTCTACGTCCATAGTCCCTTTGAGTGTTGGGCACACGTTCGCTCTTTAATAAATACGTTTTATTACACCCCGAGTCCTTCAACATCGTCAATATGACGCAATATGTCATCTTTCAAGCAGTCAAACTAACTAGTCTGGCGAATGGCGACAGCAAGAAGACGTGCTCTGCACCCGTGCTTGTGGTTAAGGTTAAACTTGTACATGACAAAATTAAGATTGACAATCGATTGCTAACATTAGATGAAGTTCAGCGTGGAATGGTCTCTGCGAGCAGACCGCTTACCAGAGCAACTCGCAACAAGTGAAACGACAAGAACGGGAGACTTTGCCGATGCCTAATTATTAACGCCCGTAGTATTCTAGCAAAAAGCGATGATTTAGACAGTGTTGTGTGAACGTATCACCCTCACCTCTTGATAATAACTGAAACCTGGCTTCGCACCGACGTTAGTTACGATGAGATCACGCCCCGGGGTTACCGCATCTATCGCAAAGATAGGAGTAGTCGAGGCGGCGGAGTTGCAATCATATTTAAGGAAACCTTACAAGTTGAAAGATTAGCCGATATACCAGATCTTGAATGCGTAATTGTGAAAGTAGACACAGGCGATTTTAAGTTCATAGTCAGCGCTTTTTACCGCCCCCCAGGCACAGACGAAGTATTCTTTGATAAGCTTAATGAATTTCTTTGCATGGTCCACAGTTGCTCTAGTAATATAATAGTTGTCGGTGATTTCAACGTTCCTTCAGTTATATGGGATACTTATTTTCCTGTACCGTCTTCAAATGCAGCGAAACGTTTAGTCGATATAGTCCTTTTTCATGATTTAACTCAACTAGTTAAGCAACCAACCCGCGTACAGAATGCTGCTGCTACAACTCTGGATCTTTTTTACGTTAGCAACAGCATGCTGCGTCGTGTGGCAGACACCAATGTGCTTGATGGAATATCCGATCACAAATTGGTTTACATGTGCATTAATCTTAATGACGTTCCAAAAGGCAAGAGGGAAGAACGCGTGGTGTCTGTCTTCTCGCGCGCAAAAGACGTAGAAATACTGGACACATTAGGCTTACATTTTTCTCGATTCACTTTACTTTCTGAATCTAGTACTTGTAGTGTTAACAACCTTTGGTGTTTCTTCAAAAACCTTGTGTTGCAGTGCGTTCATGACTTTGTGCCAAAAAATGTGAAAATAATTAAACATGTTAGCCCATGGATTACTATGCCAGTTGTTCGTTTGGGGCGAAAGGCAAACAGGATAAAAAAATGGCATCGTCAGAACCCCACTCCGTCGACCATGCTTAAACTCAGTAACGTGCGTAAAAAAATAAAAGACAGTATCAAGGAAGCAAAAGATCAGTACTATAACGTCACTTTAGAAAACTTCTTGCTGTCATCCCCAGCAAAATTCTGGCAGCATTTCGCCCCAAACAAGAAGCGTTTTCGTAATATATGTGTTAATGGGACTATCGTAACTAATAAAAAAACTATTGCAGAATCTTTTAACACGTTTTTTTGTTCAGTGTTTACTGATGACGATGGAAGTAAACCATGTTCAAAAACGCTTCATGATATCCCACCAATAAGTGACCTTACAATATCTGAGGAAGGAATCTTGTCTCTACTTCTTAACATAGATCCCAAAAAGACGCCTGGTATTGATAGCATACCTAACGCGTTCCTTGTGAGGTATGCTGAATGGTGCTCGAAGTTTTTGTGCATCATTTTTCAAAAGTCACTGTCACAGCGCGCGCTTCCAGATGACTGGAAATTCGGAAAAATTATCCCTATACCCAAATCACCTAACACTTCTCTCGTCTCCGCCTATAGACCGATTTCCCTGCTTTGCTCATGTGCGAAGGTATGAGAACATATTATATTCAAGCATCTCTCAGTTTTTCTCGAGGAAAATAATTTAATCAATGACCAACAACACGGCTTTCGAAAAGGATTCTCAACCGTCACACAACTGTTGGAAACCGTTCATGACATTGCAGCTATTCTAGATAGGCAAGGCCAGGTTGACATGATTTTCCTAGACTTCGAAAAAGCATTTGATCGCGTGTCGCACCCAAAACTTCTCGCGAAACTTAAACCTATACTAAAAAACAGTACATTAACTTCATGGATTGAGGCCTACCTTTCTTATCGAAATCAAATAGTTTCTATAGATAACGTCCAGTCTGATTCACGACAAGTGAAATCGGGAATCCCTCAGGGCTCTGTGCTTGGGCCACTTCTTTTTTTAATTTTTATAGACGACATTGCCAATGATATCCCAGTTTCTATTAAATTATTTGCAGATGATTGCATTCTCTATGAGGAAATACGTAGTGGAGACGACCAGGTTCTTTTAAACGCAGCGTTAAAAAAATATCTTCTTGGTGTGCAGTGTGGCAAATGAAGATTAATGAAAAGAAAACGGTAGCTATGACCGTTACGCGCAAGCTGCTTCCTTTGAAACACTCATATTCCATCAATGGTCAAAACCTATCGTTTGTTAGAACTTATAAATATTTGGGGGTTGTATTAAGTGCAGATTTTAGGTGGAATGAACATGTTGCCTACATTGAAAAGAAAGCTTTACAGAAACTAGCATTTCTAAGACGTTCTTTGCGCAAATCTACCCCCAAATTTAAATTAATTGCGTATAAAACTTTTATCCGCCCGATCCTCGTGTATTCATCTGTGGTTTGGGACCCTCATAGCCAAGTAAATATTAAAACACTTGAAATGATTCAAAGAAAAGCTTTCCGATTTGTATATAATCGCTACAGCGCTCTGACGTCACCCAGTGAACTGTTAAAAAAAGCTGACTTGGATACCTTGCAGGCAAGACGGCAACACGATCGATTGAAGTACATGTTTCTACTTTACCACGACAAGTTACGCATAGACAAGCACGCGTACATAAAAACTGTTCACCGACGATCAACTCGTTCCGAGCATCCAAAAAAACTGAAGGAATATTCCTGTCAAACAAAAGCCTTTAAAAACACTTTTTTTCCGCGCACTGTCACTAATTGGAATGCTCTTTCTGCCGATCTGGTGAACTGCGAAACCGTTCAATCGTTCATGGAGAAACTTAAACACCAGCAGCCCACTTGACTTTGATCTTTCTTTGCGCTTCGCCCTCTATTTTTCCACTGTGTATCCTGAACAGGCTTCTATTTATGTACCACTTTTTATCACTTTTCTCATAACAATGCATTGTATTTTTAAAATGTTGCGATTTTTGAACCGTTATATGATATTTGTTTCTTAGTTCAGTATGAGCAGATGTTTGTCATCATAGTTTTTTTTTTGTATGTGTACGCGTAAACCACTACACTTGTGTAAGTACTGACGTTTTACTTTGATGTACTAGTTCTTCATGGTGTAAGCTCTACGTGACGTGTTTCCTTTCCTGTTGTATCTTCATATTTGTTTCCTTTTTTGTATCACCCACCCCTGCCTAAGGCCTCATGTGTGAGGCTGGCAGTACTTCTGAAATAAATAAAATAAAGTGGTAATCAAATCCGCCTTACATGCGGAAACTCCCAGGTTCGATCTCTGGCAGGTACAAGTTTGTTTTTTTCGGACGCGTTTGTACAAATAGTTTGCGTTTATTTTCTCACAAGTGTGAGAACACACTTTTAGGATCTCTGGAATAATCCCTTCAACTAGTGATAAAAACGTCCCTGATGTCTCCGAAATAGACAAATACGTATTCGTTTTTCCTACACAGCTATATATTTGAATAAATTACAGACTGTTGGAACACCATGTTGCTGAGAAAGTGGGGACACACTGGTGAATGCAGTACTGAATGTTAGGATGCGAATGGCTTGATTTCAGAGACGTTGAAGTAGGACGACATGAGGTGGATAGGTGTTTGCCCATGACGTGATGCAGTGCGTAATATGACTGTGGATAATGGCGTAGTATAGGTCAGGCAAAGTTGAAGCATGGTCGTGCCTTCATTAGTGTTCTATTACCATGATCTATCATCTGTCTCATAAGTGAAATGTGATGATGATACTTTAGATGACCATCTAGGCGTACTCCCAAGAATGTGAACATAGTGTTAAAAGATATCTGTGGCTGTTGATAGTAATAGCAGGGGTAGGTGAAAGAGCACTGTCTGGAAAATGGAAAATAATGAACAGCGTTTTATTTGTGTGAATTGTTAAACCGTCAGCTATGCACCAGTTCTTTAACAATAGTGGTGTCCAAGGACTTCTGCTGTTCACACAGCTCTTTACATCCCATTGTTAATACAAGAAAATGGGGGACCACAAGCAGGCCATTGCGACTAGCACGTCATTGCCTCATTTGGAAATTTCTTTCGAAACCTTCACTTTTACACCATGCTAGACAGCTTGGGATACAAGCTGCTCTTAGGATATATGGGTTTTGTCACATAGTCTCCATTAACAGCGGCACTTGTATAATGTTCTGCTTCACCAAATGAATTCACATTAAAACAAAGAAAGATAGATGTTAGTATAAGATTTCATAATTTTGCAGTTGTATATCTGCATAGTTCTAAAAAATAAAATTTACACGTTTTGATTTACAGATTGTAAACATCTCTTGGAGAGACATAAAAACTAATATTTTCGTGTGGCCATGATGTTGAAGACTGCAGTAGTTGGCGGGATTGAGGCCAAATTTTTATTTCAGTGAACCTTTGCCTGAAGAACGGAGAGTCAAACTAAAAGCAATACATAGTCTGCCCTGATAGCGGTAAACAGTGCGTCGGCCATTAATATTCTGACAAGCAGTACAGCGCGTCTGGTTTGATACATGTGCTATCAAAAATTTCAGGGTTATTCCTGGTGGCTGTGTAAGCTCTATACTATTCGGGTCCTATCCACAAACTTAACAGGGTGATCTCATGTAATCTCAGAGCTTTTGAAACACTGCTGCGCCGAGTGTTGTTTAGAGTCTTTGTGGGTGAAATCCAACTTTATCAAAATAAAACACACGTGGCAATATGCATGTAATTTATTCTCAGGCTTGTCATTTATGTGCTAAATTTATGCCAAGTAAAAAGATAGTTTCATTCCGAAAGGCCAAAAAAAAACATCTGAATGTGGTGTGTTGTGCTGAATGTGTTATTGCTGTGAGAAATACATAAAGCAATTAACATAGATGTAGTAACAACATATGTGTACTTCACATTCCTCAAGCAGTTTGCAATGGCAAATAATTTTTTTGTTTTCAACACATCTTGTGACAGCCTTGATTATTCATATAATATCCAGAATTCTCTGGCAAAAACAATTACCATATTGCATTTTCTTTTTTTTTTTTCATGACAACATTGAAATTTTCATGTGAGGTTTCGCATTTATTTTTATTATTTTTTTCAACAAAGCACCCAGAGTATGTAGGTATTTGACTCAACATGAGCCAGAAAATGGATGCTTCCAAAGCTTCTCAGAAAATACACTTTATTGATATTAACAATTATAATTTAGCCAGATTGCCACTCGTGATTTATGCAACAATTTCACCCATGTATTGGCACTCACTGCCTTTTCTGTCTGGCATATGCTGAATTGTAAAACGACTTTTTTGTAATTTGCTTTGTTAATTTTATTCCAATCTCAGCAGAGTTATTTGTGCTGCCTGACCTTGTGTTTTTATAATTATTGCACAATAATGTAATAATAAACAATTAAGTTCTTATGCTTAGTTAACTGATTTAAGCTAAAAGTAAAAAAAAAAGATGTGCTATAAACTCACCCTTCTTGCTAATGGATGACAAGGTTCAGAGCAATTTTCACCAAATACACTTATGTTTTTACTCCCATTTTATGTCATGAATTGCCATCACTTAAAGCCGGGTACGTTTTCTTTTTCCTCTTATGTACCTTGAGGACTGGGATACAGCACAAAAAAAAAAGCACTCGTGATGTTTACAGGTGCGCAATCACATTCACCCAAAATTATGGTGGGTTATTGGTTGCGAAAACATCACTAGGGGTGTGCAAATATTATAATAATGAATAAATAGCATTCGCTAGTCGAATGGAACGGTACATATACGAAATACCGAATATTTAAAAAATAATAGATTCATATGGTACAACCCTGAAGCAGCAAAACATGGGATCAACTGACGGTTTATTTTCTTCTTGTAATCCCTGAACTACCACAATAAATGCAGCCCAAGCATTGGCAGCACTATAGATGCTATAGCACTTACCATATAAAGCATTTTTGCTGCAAACTGCACTTTTACTCTGTTTTTACTGTGGTGGAGCTGCATGCCAATTATCTTTTCCTGTTTTCATCATTGAAGTTGGGACTATGAGTGCATTCAGCTTCACAAATAAAAACACATGCAAGTCTTTTGTTCCCGTAAATGGTTTTTACAGATACAGTTTTCAACACTTGATTTTTACATGCTCTCTGTGCCAGGGTATATGTTGTGATAATTTGGGCTGTTCCAATAAATCTTCACCTCAATGCATGGTTTTCGGTTCAAAATTATCTAAATTTTATGCCACAATTTTACTTAAAAACTGACAACAGTTTCAACTTGAATAATGTAGTTTCTGCGCTATTTCGACATACAGTTGAAAAGTATTTCGAAGGCTCTGGTCGGTGCGTTATACAAGCTTATCAGATTTTCCTAAATTGTAGTATTATTTGGTGACAGTTCGAGAATACTTACTTCAAGTAAACTCCCGTGGAGTTCTAGGATTATTTTTAAAAAGGTTTCCTAACTATTTGAAAACTATCAGAAAAGTATTAGGTTCGTTTAAGCGTTCTATTTGATTATACCGCTTTTGAAATTCTCTATTCGCAAACCGCTTGCTTGCGCGCGTCTTGTAGCATGACACTGCTCGTGCTGTCAACGTTTCACCGTTCTACATGCATGCATCGCGATGAAGTCAGAAAAAAAAAACTTTGGCTGAAAGCGGGTTTTTGATATGCACAACATACACTAGATTTCTAAATGTATGTGACCTAGAGGGAATACGCTGTCACCCGCGTCATTCTCTTCTAATAATAGCGCGGCCTCTCGCTCCTCATGTGAACGGAATTGCTTGGCGCGTTTATACAGTGACACTACGAAGATATTCGTTTGTAAGTTTATCGAGGCGCTGCTACAGATATTCATACTTCTCATTTCGCATCGCTATCATAATCAGTAGCGGTGGCATTCACTACGAGTACCCTAAGATATGCCAGAGTGAGTGCAAGCTGAGCTCATATTGTGTGGCCGATCGAGTGACGTGCGCGACGTAGGCACTAAAGTGCTCCGACACCGGCTCTTTGAGCGGCAATAAAGGCTTACCGAGTTACGATAATTGTTACATAGTCCACACGTGAACTCTTTACACCGTCGTCTTCCATTTTTCACTGCATATGTGCGCCGACTTCGATGCTTTCGGCGATCGTTGCAAACGGAGCGACGAGTCTTTCGGCAGCGTGACACAGGCGTGCGCACAGCGTTTCTGTAGCACCTTGGTAGCACCAACGTCTTCCCATTCATCGTAGGTGGTTTCCAGTACGCGTGCGAGCGTCAACTTTGTTCTCGCCTTTGCCGCGGCGTCTGCATCAGCTGTGCTCGCGCCCGACACACAAACACTACCAACGTTACTAGAAACACTACAGCATCGCCGTGGGCGCAGCCATGTTTGCTGACGAAATTACGCACAAACCAATGAGCGCGCAGCTTCCGAGAGCCTCGTGAGGTTGCCTGGCGCAGTGCATTGTGTGTGTGTGGGTGGGGGCGTCTATCCTCTCGCCTTTGTAAACTCGCGGCCGGGCTAGACTTCACCTACGCGCTCCCTTCTTACGGCCTTCGCAACGGGTGTAGTACATGCCTGTCGCCATTCTTTTGAGCGCGCTCTGACTGGCTCTGACAATTCGCGGACAGCCAGAATTAGAAAATCGGAGATCCCGACTGCTGTTTCAGATTTAGAGACATAACAGATATAGAGGCAAACGTTCAGTACCTTGGTAAAATACAATTTATCAAAATACATATCCACGCAATTCTTTTTTACCATTGCTCAGAACCGAGTCTGCGAAAGTATACGCATCAAGCTCATTCCAAAACTTCACGTTCTGCAAAAAAGCAAAAAACAAACAAACAAGAAAGCAAAAACAATTCAGAATTGATCTAACAGCCGGACACAATATTTAGAGGGTCGAATCACCGGGGATGGTGTGCACCAGATGCTACGAAGGATTTGAACCAGTGTCACCTATCTTATTTATGCAGGAGGATAAGACGACTGCAAGTGCGCCGATGTACGAGAGAAGCGGCAGCGAGAAAACGTGGATATGCGAAGTACGCGAGAAACGCTGCTCATAGCGACAAAATATAAACAGTATTGCTTTTCTTTTTTTCAAAAAGAAAATATCAAAGTTATGTCATCTTCGTGGGGAGGTGACCAACCAACCAACACATGTTGAAGTCTCACCAAAGTCTTATGCACTGTCAGCACTATCTGTTGTGATGCAAGTGGTTTTGTTGTGAAGAAGAGCTTTGAATGGACAGTGTGATGAGACTGATCACAGTGTAACACCATCTTACGAATTTCCATACCCAACATCCTCGCAGAAATGAAAATACAAGTACGCTTACAGGGATAGCATAAATGTAATGGCAGCCATCGCTTTGCTAATGAAACGATACAAGAGGACGTGAAAATACGCCCATTTGTTTTTGTTCTTTCATTTTGCAGCAAATGAGACTCGGCGTCATCAATATTTTGGGTGCAACTTCACATTCTTTCTTCTCTCGCAGCAAGAGAAGCATGAAAATCAAGAAAATTATTTCATTTACAGTCCGATATTTCAGAACTTTGTCCGGACTTGCACAATCGCAGTGATTTTAACCGCGTGCTCTGGAGGTGCCCTTCTTTACAAGGGAAAAATGAAGAATTTTCCAGAAATTCCTTTCATTTGATGCTCACGAATCCGGTTCTCATACAACAACACAAGGCTGTCCAGAAGGCCTCGGACGCGGCGTCCCTACGTGGGAGCGGCCCGTGACCCTCCTTCAGGACCCCAATAAAGTTTTTCATCCATCCATCTACAGTGCTGGATAGCTTGAAAATATGAGAAAAAGCCGTAAGTATTCGCTAACTTCAGCAGCTCTAAAAACGACGTATGTGCATGTACGCAAAGGGACAGTTAATTGTGTTTTAGTTGATGAAGATGCCTTAGCATCTGGCACGTCTTTATAATCCGAAACTAAAAGTTGCATGCGCTGCAGAAAATACGTGACATTGTAACCAAAGTCAGTCTCATGGCAATGCAAGTTCGGCGTGCCCAAGAGCGCGAGCATCGTAGCAGACCATGCCTCCATGTAGCCCACGCCTGCAGACAGGCCGCTGCGCCTGGGCATGCTTCTTGTTCGATGCGCGGCCGCGCTGGCGCCAGTGGCGCTTCGCGGAGCGCGGCCACGCGCTCGCGCGTTCACAGTGGCCGGCACTGCACTTGACGCTGATAATAAATTCGACATTCGAATTCGACATGATAATAAATTCTCATTCGAATTGATAACAAATTCGACGAAGCCACATGGTTACCACATGGATGATTACTCTCCTTTCGGTGACGCAACCAGTGACTATTCCTCGAGGGGGATAAAAGTGACGCGCGCACGCCGTGTCTGTTTTGCGCACTCTTAACCACAGCCGAATTCGTCGTACCACATCTCCGCTATTATGTAGCCGTTTATTTTCATATTCAAAAGCTTTAATTGGTTTTACCGGGCACCCGCGTGAATTACCAATGTTGGGTGACCCGAAACTGATCTCATTAGTGAACCGTAAACAAATGCTTCGTAAATAGCGCTAATTACCGTGTATAGCTCGTCCCTACCTCTCCAGCGCAACAGCCATTCTATTTCGAAAAAAGATATATATATATATATATATATATATATATATATATATATATATATATATATATATATATATATATATATATATATATATATATATATATATATATATATATATATATATATATATATATATATATCCCTCTCAGATGACTATAGGGGGGCAAAACTGCCCTCCCGCCAACTTCCCGTGCGCATGCCTAAGAATATTGTGTTGTGCGGGAATGTTACGAACCTCGAGTCGTGTTCTTACGCGACGTCAAATTTGTTTCTGTCACGGGTTGCTTTGCTCCCACTCGAGATACAAACCCGACGCCTAATCTCTTTCAGAAGGTCGGGCAGAAAGAAGGACAGGCGCGTGAAGGACACGTGCCTGCGAGGATTTCTGCCGAATAAACACTGTCGCTGTCGTCGACAGCTTGATTAACCGTGGCGTGTTGTTTATGCTAGGCAACAAATTACGAGCAAAGGCTGCTGACCCAATTCACACTGTAAAAGATAACGAAGCGAGGCTGTAGGGCTTCGTATACACTCGTGGGAGAACAACGCATTTCTCGCAATCCCTGTGGATTGTAGAACTTGTGGAACAGAATCCTTATCGGAAGGACATGATGAAGCTGTCAGGCGTATAGTGCCAGGCCAATGAATATGCTACTCGCGAGTCGCGCCACAGACACAAGAGCGAAATGCATTGTATAAAAGAATCGTATTACCTCGACCGTGCTTATACGCAGTGCAGATGGACTCGACGCGTGGTAGCTTAGCAAGCATTCTGTCGCGCTGCCACGCTCTGGGATGCGTACTTGAGGTGGTTAGTAAAATGTCAGCTAATCTTGTCATTGCAAGGCACCCTTCCCTGTACTTCGGATCATTTCTGAAGGAGATTTGGCATCAAGATATGAACAACGCGTAGATACCAATGACCGACCTTTAGAATGATTGATTGATTGATATGTGGGGTTTAACGTCCCAAAACCACTCTATGATTATGAGAGACGCCGTAGTGGAGGGCTCCGGAAATTTAGACCACCTGGGGTTCTTTAACGTGCACCCAAATCTGAGTACACGGGCCTACAACATTTCCGCCTCCATCGGAAATGCAGCCGCCGCAGACCTTTAGAATGACTAAGGACGCCGACTCTTACATACAGGTTTGTTTCATGGTTATCTTTCATGATACGGTGACCCCATGGTGTCTCACGAAAAATATTGATTGAGACCAGTCGTGTCTTCGTATGCCATGAACATAATTATCAAGAAATGTTGAAAATATATTGGATGAAGGTTTTTTTTTTTTTTTTGCCATGATGGTCCGCAAATGAGGGCTCCGCGGGCCGCGTGTTTCAGACCCCTGCTTCATGGAGTACTGAATGCAGTTACCCGCGAAAAGGACGGACTCCACAATATTTCTTGTTCATTGCAGCTTAGATAGTGTCGTATGTGGCAAAAAAGTTGTTCGCATATGGGAGCCTAGATATGTAAATTTTGTTCAACGGCCGGTACAATGTTATATTTATATTCCAGCTGATGACGTTCCTGAGGTTCGCGAGGATCGACCGGCTGTTAACGGTGAATGTTGACAAAATAATTATACATATACTGACCTTCCCTCACAGAGGAGCGCAATATGAAATGAAGCCACAATAAAAAACAGGAATATCATCCCGTCACAATTTTGTTTCTCATAACTGTTGTTCATCATCGAGTAATTACCGAGATGAGTTCAACATTGCAAGCGCCTGTTTTAACGAACTGTTTTAACAACTTGGCTCTGAAAGCAAGAGAGACGTTAACGGGCAGCTCTGCCTTCTGGTTTCATCCAATGTAGCATTCACGAAAATCTCACAAAAGGTCGTATTCCGGCTATTTACAAAGAACTTTGCTGGCAAGTTTAAGGGGAGCAGCGGTAATGCGGGCGAGTTGGGGGTTGATGCAATGACACGAGCCGCTTTCAGCTCCCCGATCGCTACGACGAGTTGACTGCACCTGGACACCCACCAATGACTGCAACTCACGGCATATATTTCGTGAATTGGACTTCGAAAATCTCGAATGATTCCCAATCTGTGTTCGTAAGAAATCATTCGTGGTATATTGACTATACTTTTCGTGAGAAAGCTATCACAGGGCAGAAATCCTTGCGATTGATGCATCGAAACGCAAGTAGATCATCGACGAGCCATTTCTGCACTCATATGGGCCATGATCCGATACTAATTATATGCGTAAGTGGTAAGCGAGGTCTTAACGTGTAAGCTGGGTGGAGTTCCTGTTCCGCGAAGCGCTGCGTTGACGCGTCGAACTCGGTGCACCCTGCAGTACGAAATGGTTAAGAAAATTTCGCAGTCTATTGTATTTCCCTTTCGGAATATCTCCTCCCACACGCACGCGCGAAAGAAAGATGCGCAGACAAAAAAAAAGAAGGATATTGCGAAAGAGAATGCAAATAAACATAGAAAGTAGTCGTTACACACTTACTTCAAACATGCATCAGGATCGGGTAAATATCGGCGGATATGTGTCTTTCTTTTTAGCCGTTGAATCCATAGAGAGAATTGAGGATGAAACGGCGTCAGCCTGTCAAGAGAGAACCACTCTAGATTTGCAGCAGCGCAGCTGGCTACAATGACACTGCTTCGCGATCCAACGCATTCCGGAAGCTCTAACGAGTGCCGGAACGAAATGCATCGACATGATGCATGTGTTTTTTTTTTCTTTAAAATACTTTCGACCCGTTAAAATATGCAGACTGCGCAAACTGAACACAAAACCCACGCCATCTCGCGGAAAAGGCAAGAGTGTGCTCACCAGGTCGTCTGCTAGGATGAACACGATGTGCGGCCGAGTGAACGGCTTGGAGGCATTGTGTCGCAGCACGAAGAAGATGATGCCGCTCAGCAGGGCGGCCGACACAAGGCACACCAGCAGCAAGGTTACCCGCGATGCCTGCATATCCGCGGATGTAGTAAGGCCGCTGTCATTCGGCTGGCGACGACCTCGATCCGACGGCCCGCCGCGAGGCTGCCACAACACGACCTGCAGCATGGCGACGGTTGCTCCGTTGTCCACCGCCGCCTCTTCCGTGTGCGAATGATAAGGCATGAGCGGGAAGCCGATATGTAGCGGTGCGCCCTTCCTACTGAGTGACTGCGTTTTATGGGCAGCGCGTGTATTCAACACACTCATTGTTCTTCTTTACATGCAGCGCGTTATCTTTGAGAAGTGGCTCGTTGGGCGAGTTCGTTGTTGGGTCATAACAGTGTTGAGGAGTTGCCACTCCGGCATTGGAATGACTCCGCAATCATTCCGCATTTTCGCGACCCTAGAATGGAATTGGGACAACGCTTGGAGATATGTAATGGGAATGGAATCGTAAGCTCCTTTTCCACGGAATAGGAATGGAATTACGTGTTTTTTTTTCTAAAATAGAGCACGTTTTCGTCTACGCACTGTTTTTCAAAGTTCACACATTAGCAAGTCAGAGTTGTGGCTTAGGTAGCAATTTTGTTCCTAGAAAGGGGGGGGGGGGGAGGCACCATTTGAATTTGTTTTAAAAACAAAAAAGAGGGGGGGGGGCAGGAAGGACACGCACTTTTTTTTTCAATTGGCTGATAAACAACCGTGGTATTTCTATGGACCCTTTCCATGTTTAGAAATGTATGCCCTTCCGGTTTCGTACTGATGTGCCTTAAAAGCAGGGTTGCCAGATTGGGTTATAAATAGCCGAATTGGGCTATATATTAGTGGAGTTGGCGGGATTTTCGTTTGTTTGCTATTTGGCTACTTTTGAGCTATTATCTGTCTTGAGTTCAAATGCTTATTTTCTAGTGATTTTTCTTTTCCTGATTGATTGTTGTGCCTCAAAGTCATTGCGAATCAATTGCTTACATGTATAGATGCCTCTCTCTCTCCAATATCATGTGCCTGTAACTTCGCCTTATTATGTATCAGCAGCCTTCTATCGACAGTTGCGCCTGTCAGTAATAATGAAGTCATTCATTTCCTTTCAAAGAGAAGCTTCCCCAGCTGGTTTGGCGAGACTGCTGAGTCGTTCATTATCACGCTGAATAAGCTTATAGACTAAAAAGAAAATGCAACGAAAAGCACATGCAAATTATTTAACAAGCCTTGTAAAATTATTCGATGCTATATATATTCTTGCAAGCACAAAACTCTACGGATCGCCGTTGGTTTTAAAGAATATAACTTAACGCTTTACTTTTGTTTTGCTTGATATAAGATCTGACATTAGCATTGAATGTAACTGCATCATTTAGCCTTAGTTAATCGCTTGAAGTTTTAAACCAGCAATTCGTCTCCTTCATACAACTTTGTCGGCCGTCCTTTTTTTTTTATTTTTGCTTTGAACTTAAGATTGTGGCTTCACTTCTATTAATAAAAAAATTTAATTCAAGTAAGCCACTAAAATCACACATAAATCAATGTATTTTCAATATACATCACGTTTATAAAGAAACCTAACACTTTGGATGTATTTCGTAAATGAAGTGAGGAAAAATTGAGCGAGGAAAGTGCAATGAAAAATTGCGTGAGGAAAGAGCGACTTCGAGGAAATTATTGTGGCTAAATGGATACCCAGAAGGTTTATTTTGATTCGTCCTGAATGGAAGTTTTGAAGGCTGCTAAAGATAACGATCACGTGGTAATTTTAAGTTCCCCATGGTAAAGCTGCAGATGAATTTCAATCTGGATACTATGCTGCGCTGTTGAAGTTTTGGTAGGCTTACGTTTTTTTTTTTTTTTTGAGATAGAAAAATAAATGAAGGAGTTGTCACCATTACTTGGTGACGGCTGCCCCTTTCCGCTTGGCTGTTCCAATATAAAAAATTAAGAAACAAAATATATACACATGTGCAGTCCTGCATTGGCAAGTTCGAAAATTCTCATTTGGGCAGAGCAAACACACAGTCACGGTGCACCCTTTTAATGCAGTCCCCTCAATACTCATCACAAATGTTTGTGCCCTCAGAAATGTTGGGGGAAGTTTCATCACTTGGCGGTTTGTCTATGATAGCCATAGTTCCAGCATTCTCACCAACGAAAACGTTCGTTCCGAGTCAAGCATGTGAAGTTTCTGTTGAGTCGCCTTCTCTGTGTCTTGTTTGGGGCACTCGAGCAATAAATGATATACATCCTCGTCATCGTGGCCGCATGAACATGTTGACGATGGTGCACGTTGTATCTGAAGTCAGAAGTGCTTAGCGTAAGCATTTTCGAGCCTTGGGTGATGTATGAGCGCGTCTATACGTATTGTCAGCCTATATGGTCTAATTCACACTCAAGGGTCAACAGCGTGCAGGATCGATTCTTTTGCGCTGTCTGCAAAACCAGGTGGATAAGCATAATTCACGTTTTGCCCTTCGTAGAATTCTGTTGATGTCGCATTGCGATATAGGAATGAGGCGGGCTTGTGAGTAATGACGAGCGGCTTTCGCCAACTCCTCTGCCAATCAATTTCCCTTGATGCCGCCGTGACTGCACACTGAAATGTCACGCAATGATCTGATTTCGCAGCTTTTGAAACCTTTTTCAAGATATAGTGTATACTATACGTGCACCTATTTTTTCCTGAAGTAGCATTTTCCATGCACGCAAGAGCCGCTGGGAGTCTGTGATTATAACCCACCTTCTTGGTATCGTTAACAGTTACATAAAGCTGATTGCTTGCAAAATGCTTTGCACCTCCCGTAATCCCTGCAGTGTCTCAATGGACATTCACTAAACCGCTGGTGTGCCTTCACATACGTGGAATTTCGTATAGGTCGCGTGTTCCTTATATTGCCCTCAAGCAACTTACCTTGGCACATTTACACCGATGGATCGGTAACTTCATCCGCTTCAGCTGCAGCCTTCGTGATCCCTCAACTCGGTATTTCCCGACAGTACAAATTAGATCACAGGTCATCTTCGACAGCTGCAGAACTTGTTGATATACAGGAACCCATAAAATTTGCGAACGACCACGTAAAGGGACGATTCTGTCCGATGCAAAATCAGCGCTTCAAGCTATCCATTCTTGCTCAAGAAGAGGCCAATTTTACGAGTTAGCGTTAGGAATCGTCCAAGCATTTGACCTAACACACAGGAGCGGTCACTTGATTACACTCCAATGGATTCCGGGACACTGCGGCCTGGTTGGCAACGAAACAGCCGATAGCGAAGCAAGAGCGGCAGTATACAACGTTCTTATGTACGTCAAAGTACCGTATTTATGAAGTGACGTCAACACATTGTTGAGATCGCTCATGCGCGAAAGCGTTGCCACTTACTGGTCGCTACCAGATCACCGGAACAAGCGTCCGCGGGAAACAGACCCCGGTATGACTTTTCCTCTTCCGGCTAAAATCAGCCGAAGACATGGTAATATACTGCACCGGATTCGCCTGGGCGTCGCCTTCACTCGTCACTACACCCACCTAATCGGCCGTGTGGACAGCCCGAATTGTGAGCGCTGCCAAGTGCGCGAAACTTTAGCTCACATATTTTGTGACTGTGCATTATACGTGGCACAAAGAAAAATGCTAACTGCAACGTTGACAAGCATCGGACGAACGCCACTCACTGAGAGCTACATTTTGCCAGCAATGAACGACCAAACAGTGTCAAAAACTGCTACAAAGGCTGTTTTAGACTTTATCAAAAGCACTGGAATAGATACTAGACTATAGGGTACTATTCTAAGTGGCTACTGTACGTACGCACCACCTCTTTTTGTCCCCATCATCATCCTTCATCCCTCTTTCCTTCCCCCTTCCCTTATTCCCTGTGTAGAGTAGCAGGCTAGAGCGAACTAGCTCAGGCCGACCTCTCTGCCTTCTAATAAGTTCTCACTCACACACACTTGCAAAGTAGCTAAATGCTCTGATGTTCTTGAAAAGGAGAAATGAGCCAGCCAACATGCATATTCTTCGTGTAACTCCGGAATGATGAATGCTGATATCGCAGTCGGTGCCATCGGTGTACAGGTAAGTGTACCCTGCTATACCTCTCAAACAGGTGATGTGAGGCATACTGCAGTGCGGCAATGGTTGGTGCATCATGCTGGCTGGGAAGCCCTTCTATAGAAGTTTCTTGGTAGCTCTAGCAACCACGGCTGGTAGTTTAAGTCCGGTGGCCAATATGTCGACGCGAGAAGCCGTGAAACGGATAGTCTGTTGGTATACATGCATGGTGTATTTGCGTTTCGGCACGGTTTTCATTTTTTTTTTTATAAGAGTTGATGGGAAGGGTGTTGAGCGTGGCGAAATAGGTGACGACAGGTCTGCACATTTCCAATAACCATATTAAAGTTGGGTTATCGTGCCTCTGCTAATGTCAGGCAACTTGTTGTGGCCTGTGGCAGCCCCAGACATCATCGTGGTTCGTGTTCTTCTGTTGTGAATACAACAGTCGTTTAGTCACGCCTGATATCATCTCACAATATATACGTGGTTAACTTCCTGAATTAGCCCAAGTTTTTTTTAATCTTATCTTTTGAATTTAACTTGCGTTCACTTGCCGATCGAAACGGCGCCAATCACACATGGTCCCCTATTATGTACGGCATGCTCACTGTTAGGCATCCAAAAATTTGCTCCCAAACAGATATTCTGCCTCCATGACCTATTTTTGACAACCCCGACCTAGCCGAGAGCGCAGAAAAGCCCCGTGACGAAATTTGAATGAAGCCGCGTTGCGGCAGTATATCTTGTGGAAAGCAGCACTTCATCTTCTTTCTATAAGTGGATCACTTTACCGTTGCGTGTGATGTTTGCTGCTAATCTCGCGCTGTACGGAAAGGGAAGAGGAAGAAGAAAAAGAAGTAATAAAGCCCTTACCACCTCTTTTTTCAGTGTAGAGCGTGACGGCAGGTATTGCGACATTCCTATTTGCAGACTGCGAAACAGGCGCGAAAGGATGCTTTGCACCTCATGATAGTTGGAGAAAAACAGATTAGCGCCCCAAATCACACGCGAAGAAGAAGCAGTACTTCTTCGTTTTCAGACGACTTGCCGTTTTTCACGACCAGATTCTACTTTGTAACGAAAAAAAAAAAAGAAAAGAACAGCACAAGCAGACAATGACGGAATGGGCGCGCACACACGAGCGCTGATTCTGTTGCAACGCGCTTTCATTCTTCATCACGAAGCATTTTAAGGCCACCTCCTCTGCGCTGCCGGAGAGCTTACATTCGAAATCGCCTGTTTTCTCATGATGAACATCTCTAACTAAGAGCGCTGGTTCATCCCCCAGCAACTTTGCAAGTTTGAGTTTCGCGCCGGACGCACGAGGAAGGCGGGCCGAGACTGGTTGGCTGGTAAATTTCAGAATGGCGGATGCATACAAGTTTACACTAGAAAATAGTTCTAAAAAGCAGGAACAATTTTACGCAAGGGTGAATAGCTTGCGGACTATATTTTAAAAGGCTGCGCGATTCGGTGTTTTAGATAATATTTTCTTTTAATGAAACTTAAGAATACGCAGCTAAAGCAGTTAAAGTTGGGCGAAAATGCTGTCATGTTTTGTGTATTGGTGACGCGGTTGTTTGTTGGGCAGTTCGCTGCGCTCAACCAAGCATTCTCCACAAATCTTGCGACGTTTCTTGCGTGGTAGTTCACTTTGTAGCCTAATGAGTATATTCATTTTTAATTGTCAGTATGTGGACGTGCAGAAAATGTGGAAAACCTGTTTACTTCGGTGAGTCTCTAGCGAGTGCTCATCACCTCCTTTGTGTTGACAGCGTTGAAGGATCATCGCTTTCGTCACTGATGCTCAATCGGATACCATTTTTAAATAAGAATAAAATGATGGCGGGTTCATAAAAAGAAATTAAACTTAAGTGCTAAGTGTTGTGTTACGTGAAAAGTTACATTCATTGAATGGCTTCTTGGAAAACTAACTCCAAAGTTTGTTGTTTTTCGTGTTAGGTAGTGAAAAAGTAACCCATTTTTAATGTTCACTGACAGGTTCCTAGCTTGATCGGGAATAAAGTTCACGTAGTTACACAACGTAATTGCCCCAACGCAATGTTCTTACATATTTAAACTGTCGCCGCGCAGAATATCTAGCGCTTACCAATTGCATTGCGCTTACTTGCAAACCACAGCCGAGCGCAAGACGTCGATGGGCTATGAGTGGCATCCGGAGTGTCTACGCTGTGAAGAATGTGGAAAAAGGTTGAACCCTGGACAGCACGCTGAGGTGTGTGCAACATATGTTTTGTCTCATGAGTATCAAATGCTGACCACTTGGTTGGCAAGTCCAACGCGGTGATGGTTGCGGTACTCGTCTGCCGACCCGAAAGACGCGTATTCAATTCCTGCCGCGGCGGTCGCATTACGGAGGAGGCCGTGTACTGCGCGATGTTAGCGCACTGTAACGAAGCCCGAGTGGTCGAAATTATTTGGATCATTCCGCTACGGCGTGCCTCATAGCCATGTTGTGCTTTTTTTACACGTAACGTCCCAGGAATTGTTAAGATTAATGGGGTAGAACACTTGTGTGGATCTTTTGCTACGCTAAATGGCACTGCTGGTTACGTTTAGGAGAATATGATGATACTTCACTTGAAGTGGCCTCAGGAAAAAGTTTGTTAAAGTAAAATTTCGCTGCACTGTAACAGTTGTAGCTTGTTGTCACAAGCTGAAGGAAACATGAGGTCTTGGAATGAAATTTAAGCTGAACGATTGTCATGCTCCTCATTTGCATGTGAGTTTACACTCATTGAACATTGTGTGAAAAATGCAGTGATCTTTTGCTAGCACTTTCGGCTTAATCATAATGTTGCAGCGGCCATGTATTGAGTTACTGTGTCCCGAGCTTTCATGAACCTTCTTTGGGCAGAAAAGCACTTCACTTTCTTTTTTTTTTTTTATTCACATACTGCAGCCCATTAAGGGCTATAGCAGGAGTGGGTGAAAAAAAAAAACAGAGTAGTGAATTACAAAACTTTTCCAAGCACATCTGTGCTAACAAACAACAAAAGCTTATGTTAATTTCAACTTTAGAGGGCTGTAAAATTGTTTGAATTAATTGCTGTTCAAATTAAGTGGGTGGGTGCTTAAATGAACAAACATAGCACCTCACTGCATGGGCAAAACACAAACAAATGACCTGTAGACTCATTGTTAATTAGGTACTACAACATGTTTGTGGCAGGTAATTTTGTAAATTAAGTTCATAGGGTTGGTTCTAAAAGCAGACATTAATTGATCAGTCAGTGATATGCGAGAAACAAGCATTGAGATGCATTCATGTGATCAATGAGCCTTAATGTCACAATATGTGTGGCTATTTATGGTCCCGAAAGCATTTAATACATTTCAGAGCAAACATAGTCAAAATAAAGGTAATCAGTCATTTGCATTTGCTTGCGTTTCTTTTGTTGTGGCTAAATGAGCACCATTTGCAGCTTATTCAAGGGCTTTAGTACAGCTTCTAAATTGTCATCTGCTGAAAAATGCTGCTGTTTGGTTGTTTTGCATCTCGTGTAAATTTTTACGCTCCTAAAAGCATTTAATATATGGCAGAGCAAACATAGTCAAAATAAAAGTAATGAGTCATTTGCATTTGCTTGCATTTCTTTTGTTGTGGCTAAATGAGCACAGTTTTTAGCTTATCCAAGGGCTCCAGCACAGCTTCTAAATTGTCATCTGCTGAGAAATGCTGCTGTTTGGTTGTTTTGCATCTTGTGTAAATTTGGTTTGGTTCAGCTTTGCAACACATTGTGATCACTCTGGGCTGACTTCTGCAAGGATGGATGGTTAAACTTCATTCGGTCCTTCGGAATGTGCCTTAGCACATTGCAGGCCACGTTGTAACAGAAAGACCAAGTCTCTCTTCTGCACGGAGTGGTGAAAAATAGGAGCTCCCAGTTCAAATTAAGCGTTGTGAATACTGACATGTTCAAATTACAGGGAGTTTTCCCCTAGAAATACATCGGTTGTGCCAGGTCTAGGGCGTCAGTTTGAATAAATAAGCTTTTATCGTAGTTTTCTGTCTAGGGGCAGATGCTTCTGTTTGGCCTTTATGACAACCAGCACGCTGTTGTACAGCACTACAGCTATCTAATGACACTTCTATTTATCATGTGGTAATGAAGCGATGTTGTCAACATAAAACCATGGCCTCTGTGGTTGGCTCACGTGGCACACCATTTGCAGGGCTGATGGTGAAGGCCACTGTAAAATTATGCCACAAAAAATACAGTTGTACTTGTTGAATGATTAGCAAGACCTGAAAGACATTGGATGGTGTCACAGAATATGTTCATTGAACTAGAATGCATTATGCCCCAAATTTTGTTAAACTAAAGTGAGTTAACAATGTGTTCAATGATGCTTCTGTGGGAGGTTTGAAAAAGTTCTATACAACCAAGGGGATTAGTTTGTTTAATTGGTTGTTATTTAAGCATCATTTTATTGTAATGTGCTTTTATGAAAATCATTATGGCTAAAATTGATTGCTTTTCTACCTAGTTAAATTTTTGTGCTGTCTAGTTCCAAGAAGGTTCATATTTATTATGGCTAAAATTGATTGCTTTTCTACCTAGTTAAGTTTTTGTGCTGTCTAGTTCCAAGAAGGTTCATATTTATTATGGCTAAAATTGATTTCTTTTCTACCTAGTTAAATTTTTGTGCTGTCTAGTTCCAAGAGGTTCATATTTATTGCAGTGTCATTGTTCAACACCTGTGCAGTGAAACTTAAGCAAATTGAGCAGCTCTTATTGTTGTGTATTTCAGTGCTATAACATGATGAGGCTACTTATCGTTTTTTGATGAACTTTTTGTTCACTTCGAACAGCATAAGGGGGTTCCCTACTGCCATGTCCCTTGCTACAGTGTTCTTTTTGGCCCGACCTTATTTGGCCATGGTTCACAAGTTGAGGCACACACAAGCTTTGGAAAAAACACCAAGGATCGTCAGTGTGTTTCTTCTGTACCAAGGTATGTTTTGAAGGACCAACTTTTCGGCGGGTTTGATGTGCCATTTTGTTCAGAACAGTCACAAATACTCCGAGCTGTATACAGTGAAACCTCTGTGATACGAATCTCGTGGTGCGAACAAAAATATTCTTATAATCCAAAATCGCTATCACCAGAAAACATGAACAATTAATATTCATCAAAAGAAATCTCACATACGTTTTTCTTCTTTGTTTTGCAGTGTTGCAGTGTCATGAACTGCAATTAATTTATTTATTTATTCAAATATACTGCAGACCTTCTGGGTCCAAGCAGAAGTAGCAGTATATAAAATAATTACAATTCTGCTAAGAGTTGTGAATG
Organism: Rhipicephalus microplus; assembly: GCF_043290135.1. Taxonomy (NCBI): domain Eukaryota; kingdom Metazoa; phylum Arthropoda; class Arachnida; order Ixodida; family Ixodidae; genus Rhipicephalus; species Rhipicephalus microplus. Next base: position 327,730,107 of record NC_134710.1, on the reverse strand, counting down.
CATTAAAAAAATTATTTCAATTCTGGTTGGCATATTAACAACAGTTTCAAAAATACAGTGCTTAGATCACATGCGAGTATAATACAAAAATGTAATACACTAATAAGAACAAAAAATATCATTGATTTTTTTTATCAAAACATTCCACCGTTTCACAGTTGACTGCAGATGATGGAATGATATTCCAGTATGCTACCGATAATGGAAAAGGAGAGTTTTTATGGATCTTATTGTGACTTTTAGGCACCTGTATTATCTTGTGGTTAGTTCTTGAGCAGTGTCTGAAGGGTTCAAAGAGATGCTCTGTGCTCGATATTGTATAATGCTCATAATACAATTGATAACAAATGATTACCAGTAAAGTTTTTAGACCTCAAGAATCTTACTGTCACTCTTAAGTATATGGCTCGTGTGTAATGAATGAACCACATGTGCTGTGACCCGTGACATCTATTAGCCCTTTCCCAATCTCAGTACGTTTTTTCACATGACATCACTGCACTGCGGCAAAAATGACTTTAAGAGTGCATTTGGCAGAGTAGATGAAAGCCCGAACATTATAAAACTGCTGCCCTTTCTTTTTATTATTTGCTTATTGCAGTGGTGCTAGGGATGTTTTTCGGGAAGTTTACGGCGGTGCCTGCACACTCGGAGGTGTGCTGAAAATTCGGATGTCACCCGTGTAAATGGGAAAGATGGCATGTGTGTTAGTCTTGAACAATCGTGCGAGTTGACGTTGTGAGGTCTAGCTGTTTCTCCAAGGCTGTCGGCTTCTTCTTTCAGTCCTCATGTTCCTTTCATGGATGTCACTGCGATATGTCTGGCACCTGTAGACATAGTAAAACGATGCTGCTTTGAGCACAACAGCATGCATCAGCTCGTTAGAGAGAGATAGAAGGAAAACGCAATGTCCATGCCATCTGTAATCTAAATGAAAATGCATATGAAGGTGCAGTAAGGCCTCCGAAATTTACACGAACCATCTCGGAAACTACAATGCACAGCTGACAATAACTGGTGGCGGGGTGCCCATGCCCGTACTTTGTTTCCTGCGCCCACGCGTGACTGTTGCGTTTTGTGTGACAGCGCGAGTGGCACCTGTTCAATCTAGCGTGGCAGCGTACATTCATAGCAAATGTTTCAAGGGGAAAATTTCCTTACAACAACTGTACTCCAATACAATGCAGGCAATGGGCCTTGTCTGGGACTACAGAAAAATTCATATCACCCCCAAATTCGTATTGGCCATTATCATATCGCCAAGGTTTCATTGTACAACGAAATTTTTATGTGTCCATCTTTTTAATATTTTTTCACCTCTTTGTGTGTGGAAAAATGATTGTCAAAGCACAGTAATGTTACTAACCTGCCACCACTGACTATCGAAAATGTACAAACATTTTGCCCCCCTTTTTAGATCTCTGTGGTATTTTTCTATGTGTGCGGTAAAATTCTTAGCAAGCACCCCGCCATCTATGATGTAAGATAATCGTACAAAATTTTGAGGTGTTGGGTACCATGCTCGGTTGTAGGCCAAAAATCAAGATGGTGGTGAGAGAGAGAGCCTCTATGAAGAATGCACTAACATTTGTCTCCTAATGGCATGCCTTTATTGATACGTATTCATTTACTGTTTTTACTGAACCGGAAGGAATCTTTGTGAGAAAGTTCATGTGTTATGACAAGGGGAAAAGACTCTTCAAATTTTCTAGCAATCTGAAAGAACTCTGAGGCACCACACCATCAAAACATCATGCACATGTATAAAGAATTTCAGAACTTGGGTTCCAAGGAATCACTGCCTCAGTATTCTGGTACAGATAAGATTTAAAAAAAAAGGGGGGGGGGGAGTGTCAGGGGAGGATAGTGGGTGCTTGTTTCTTCTTTGGCACATATGACAAATTGCCCAAGAAGTGGAAGGAATGGGGTGCTTGCTCGGGATTTTACGCTGTACTCCAATGCTGCAACCCCTCTGCAGCAGCTGCACTGCTTGGAAATGCAAGTGCTCCATCTGTTATACTTGTGTCTTTGAAGCTGCCTAAATGGAGCCATATTTTGTTGGGTGATGTAGGGGGTGCGAGAATTATGTGAGTGCGAGAATTACGCGAGTAAATATAGTATAATCAATGAAAATATTTCTCTGAGCTAAATGAACAAGTACTTGGCTGTAATCAAGATATTTACAGTCATGTGAATGCATAGAGTTAACATACAGACTCTAAAAGAAAAGCTCCCCATAGGATCCATGCATGAAAACACATAACTACTCGGATTCCGCCATGATGGAACGATACTCAGCTTTCGGGTGACGTTCACTCGCAGTCACCACTGCATGCTGCAACTACACCCAGCATTTTCTCTGTTTCGTGGATCTCTATTACATCGCAGTGAAAGACTGGCACAAGAAGTCGAGTTTTTGGCTCATTACAACAAAAAACACGGACGTGGATTCACACGGCACACAAGCAAGTTGGCGCAATTGGTCGCACGCCGCATCGCCACGCTCTCAACATTGCAATAATGCAATAATCTACCGAAGAAACCTGCAAACGCTCCTCTCCGCGCTCAGTAAATTGGATAAATGGCCATTGTATCTTTTCTAAAAGTATTTTATATAAATTTTATGCAATTTTCATTCATTCATAATACGTGAACACGCTTGTTTACGATTTTTATGGCAAAAATTGCAGTGTTTGAAACGTTTAAGTCTAGCACTTCTTCCATCACAGTACTTTAAGTACGGGGATGGCAACATTGACGACGTTCCAAAATGTCATCGCTTTTGTGGTTATAGCTTTCCTGGCCTAGCGTTTTATCTAGAGTCAATATATTAACTCTTAAGTGTGAATGAATAAGGTTATATGCTGAATGATGGCTTAATACTTGTTGTGTAAAGTATTGGTCTTTCTTGTTTATTTATTCATTTATTTATTTATTTATTTGTTCTTTTAATAATTTTTTTTCTGTTTTCACTTTCCTTATTTTTTATTTGTTGGGGCTGTTTTTGCACAGCTTGTCAGTTGAAATTTATTCATTTATTAATTTATTTGTTTATTCAATAATTTTTTTGTCTCCACTTTCTTTGTTTTTTATTTGTTGGGGCTGTTGTTGCACAGCTTGTCAGTTGAAATTTAGAAGCTACTATGCATCTCTGTGTGACTGGTGTCATGGACTGAATGCTTTCGGGTAGATTTTCATTAAATGTGGATTAGCTTGACTACTAGTAAGTAAACATCATTTGAGCTAGTGAGCCATTACACTCAATGCTACATTGTGGAAAAATATTGTAACCAGCTACAGTGGTCTAGTAGTTGTAGTGCTCAACTTCTGCGCCGAACGTCACAGGATCGAATTCGGCCGCAATGGCGGCATTTTGATGGATGTGAAAGGCTTGAGGCCTGTGTACTTAGACATAGACACATGTTAAAAAACACCAGGTGGTTGAAATTTCCGGAGCCCCTTGCTAACTTGTCCTTATAATCAAATAGTAGTTTTGGTACGTGAAAACCCAAAGATTATTAAATGCAAAAATTAAAATGTTTTGTTTTGTGAGAACATGACTACTCGTACTATCAATCTGTAGCAATGTTTTACATTTTGCTGCCCCTTTTGTCTAAGTATCTTGTTATTTTGTTGCTGTATATAGATGTGAGCCTTTATGACTGCATATTAAAATTGTTAGAAGCTATAACTTAACATTATTTTTTTTTCCAGAAATCATCTGGAGGGAAAACTAAAGGTTTACAATCAATACTACGAGGGGAAAAGTGGCATTGTTCAAAGCCGTTTGGTAGGTACAGAAATCATGAGGCATCATTTCTTTAATATTTCTCTCTTTAACTCTTTTGTTACCACACAAATATGGTTATTTTTCATATGTCTCGAGAAAGTAGTTTCTGCCAGTTTGAAAAGTTCTCCAGCATGAATTGCTGCATACCAAACTTTGCACAATGAAATGCTCTTTCCAAAAATATATGTTCTAAAGCAACAAAAATATTTTGGAAGGAATAAAAATGTGAAAAGTGTGTAATTTTTAGTTGCCAGATGGTAAACAGTGCAATAAAAACACTATATATGCAAAAATATTTCAAACCAAGAAAATTCGGAATATATATTTTGAGGGTAAATAAATCATGAACAGTATAAAAAATTTTCACACAAACACCTTCTTTTTCTCTTCTTTTTCTCTTTCTTCGAATGCGCGGCTTTTCAGCAGTGTGATCGTGCATGCACATGTAAACAAGTTGTGGCCTCTTGTGGCAGCCCTGGTAACGGCTGAGCACGCCATGCTTAAATCAACCGATGGCTGATAGTTGGCCTGGGACGCAGTGATCTTGGTACTAACTGGCAAGGAGCTTTGTAAATGTGACCCATGCGCATAAAATCATAATGGCAATGCGCACTCAGTTTTGTCTGCTACTTCTACGCCTGTGCGCATGAAAGTGGTATAAAGCGCTTCCAAGTTTTTGCGGTGCACTTTATCTAGCTCTCACTCTGCCTGCTGCTCCTGGGATTTTCAGCTCGCACAAAAGAATGTATAATTTTATTTATTGCCGAAGATTTTTTGCAAGTTCTCATTATTAAGCTTGTATTTTTGTTGCTCGCTGCAACAGGCCTTTTTGGTAACAGCTAAGGCTATTGAAGTCTAAGCAGCAAACATTCTAAGTTCACCTTTGCAACCATGAAATATCGGTTTGTTAAAGAAGCGGAATTATGGGTTAGTGTCAGTTCATTTACAGTGCGAAAATGAAAATGGTGAAGGGTAATGGCTCGCTAGTGCACACCAAGTGAATGGGGGGAGAAGTAGCACACGACGCAGGGGCGCACGCCACTTTGTTGAACTAATGCGCATGCCCCGCATTTATAAATTCTGCCAGCAAATAGCGCTCCACGTACACTGGCCACGCACACGCGTGTTCCTACAAACATTGGATCGTACTCTACAGTCAGCCAAAAATTTAGCTATTCTGCATGAGGGGCAGTTTTTTATGTGTATCTTTGCCATACCACTGAATTAAGTTTTAGAAAAGGTGAGGACAAGTGTATGCCTAAAAAGCACATGTCCTGAAAGCAATTTTTCGTAACTTCGTTGCGTAATACGGTGCTGACAGACAAAAAAAGTGGCCGCAGCATGGAATAGCTGAAGTCTTGGTCGATTGCACACAAAGCATGCTAGTTATTCAGCGGATTGTGAAGGCACTGTCAAGGAGTACAATGTTCATGAACTATTATTTGGCACTGAATGTTGCTGTCCGTAGAAGTGATGTCCTATTGTTTGATGTATATGCTTCAGCCCTTGCCAGCCACTCACGCAGTTGAAGCTAATGTTGATCACAATCAGCTGTGGTAAGGCCAATCACAGCCCCTGAGTTTGCACATCTGTTACAAGGAACTTGACCTTAAGCACACTTAAGTGAAGTAAAGTTGCATTTATAAGGGCACTTTTGAGCATGTGAACATTAACACAGCCATTCTTCATTTCGAACAATGCAAGGACAAAAAGCAAAAGTTAGCCACACAGTGCAGTACCAACATCAATACCTTCCCCCATTTTTCAGGCCATTGCAATTGTTTTGTATTCTTTAATGAAATATTCAACTTGTTAAAAACTGGAGCATGGGGAACACCAAATAAATTCTTGTTAAGAAGGAGTGTCTTATAATTACAAGCTGTTCTTGCTTTTCTTTGAGATACTGTTTTTGTCAATAAACAATATGTGAACATTAGTTATGATCTGATGACATTAGTGTATATTGTTAAACCACATGAGATGATGGTGTCTGCAGAGAAATGGCCGCCTGATTTTGGAAGGGCCCATCAGAATCTACTGGGGAGTGAACAGAGTTATCCGGCTGAAAGAAGACCACGATGATCGCATCCCGGTACGAAGAAGAAGGACATCACTGCGACTTAGTCGACTGGCCATCAATTCTAAAGACAGAGGGGTATGGCATCAGCATTTGTTCTTTTAACCCTCCAATGTTACATTGCATTCAGGTCAAATTATCTTCTTATGGAATCGCTTAGGAAGCTGCCCACCTAATAAGGTTGTGGCAGGTATAGTATTAACATGGTAGTGTTGAAGAGCTTGTTTCACAGAACATCATACAATAAAAAGTATGCACTAAGTGGTTGAAGTATACATTAGGGGCAGGATATTGTGATCACATTCTACTCTGAAAGGTGAAGCTTGATTGTCCCCCAATTTTAATTTTATACAGATAAGCTGACTCATGTGCTTTGAACACAATACTATGCAAAACTGCATTCTTTGTCTGATATAGTATAGCAAAGTTTTGCCAAAAGATCAAGAGCTGTGCGCAGCAAAGATATAAAGGATGGTGTCTGCAGACCATAACACTACTCTTTAGCACTAGAAAAAATGTTCTCAATTTCCAGTGCTTATGCCAGGTAAGGTACTGGCAGAATATGTATAAGCATGGCCATGCTAGAGAAGAGATGCAAATATACAGGGTGTACATTCCTCCAGAGAATACCGAGTTGTGTTCTTGATTAGTAGTTGCCTCATGTGACGAGGTGGAGTGTTTTGATCCTACACTACTCCATAATTGATTTGTTTGCCTCCGACTGGTAAGAACAGACATACCGAGTTCATTCTTGCCACATGTTTCGGAGGTACTACAGAGATTCAATTTGTACTGAACTTTGGTGAAATGTGTGTTTGAAAAAGCATTATTTAGTAACAGCAACTGCGGTGCCCTAATTTTTAGGTGAGCTGAATAAACTGTAAGATTTCGTACCACCATGTCTTTTTATATCTCTGGTGGCACATACTTATTTTGTTATATTATTTCAATGTCATATTGGCACTTATTAAATTTTATGTTGGGGTGTCCACGCATTTCAGCTTCTTTTATTAAAGGAACACTAAAAGCAAACAACATTTTGTTTTGTAATGAAAGGTCAATGTTCAAGAATGTATAAAATGCCAATGTATTATGAACAGCAGTTCTCTACTAATAGAAAAATTGAGGTAAATGTAGTACACAATATGCACCACCAGTGGGACATGTTGGAATGTGCCCATTGGTGTCAAAAGTCCAGAATACAATTAATCACTAGTGCTCAATATACTGTAAAACAAATAACATTATTGCATTACAAGACAGTAAAACACTGCTTGCGACTTTTCTTTAAATCACGTGCAAAAGACCTGGATCTCACTGCATATGGGGAATGGCGTGGGTAGTTTGAAAGTTCCTTTGTGCCAAGCTCCCGGGCGCACCATGCTCCAATCAGCCAGTGGTGTGATGCTTGAGCCTGCATCGCAGTGATTTTTGAGCATGCAGTATTGTTTGTCGAGGGAAGTGAGAGCATTTTTAGCTGACTTTGAGAATTTATTGTGAATTCCAAGCTGCATGCTGCGCTTTAATATTTGGCTTACGTGTTCTTGAGAGCCCCGACTACTGATCAGCATGGTTTTCTGACCATACTCGAAAAGTATTGCGGGGCCCCTTTAACTGGCAACCATTAGTGTTCCTGTATAGCCAGGGTTGGATAACAGTGGCAGGAAATAGTGGTGGTGAAAGATGGGACCTAGATCCGAACCACAGGGTGTAAGAAGGAACACATGCGTTTCCCCTCTAGCCGAGCTGTGGCATCAGATTGTGGCATTACTAGTGAACATGGAAGGAACAATATTTTCTGCTAGAGTATTTTCTCTCGTAGATTCTTTTACACAGAAGTGAAGCACATCTCATACCGGATATAGTTTGTGTCTATTTAATGGTTTGGGGTATACTGTCTAGAAATATTACTAAATAGATACTATGGAGAATCACGATGAGGTGCATCCAACCAAAATTTTCATGCAGCTACCGCAGGAGAGCTTAAAATATCAAGCCTAAAGCAAAAGGTGCACAGCACTAGAAACACTACATTTCTGCCACAGCTGCTGGTGTAGGTGGAGAGATTATCCTCCACAAACTCCTCCTTCTTTGTTTTTAAGTTGTACCGCTGTTGCTGCTACTGTTCTGAAGCTTTGCTCACAAGTCTTGTTTTTTTTTTTTTTTTCCTGACTCTATGTAGCTATTTTTTTACAGTTAGTGAGTCAAGGGCCCCATTGGCTCTGGCCTGTTGGGGCACTTTACTAAAGCTGCTTCATATATAGTGTGTTTCAATAAAGTTCTGTTCTATTCTATGAGAAAGACCATTTGAGAGTCCCAAGGGAACTAGTTCATAGCATGCACAAAAAGAGCATTTTCATTCTATAATGTGGTAAGGCTCACATTTGCTAGAGTTTGTCTGTTTTAAGAAGTTCCTCTCCTTCTAACCTTTTTTTTTTTTTTTTCAGTCCAAGTACTTGCAGAATGGTTCACCCGAGAAGGAAAGTACCAGTAGTGTAGAAAATGGCACAGAAGACAAGAATGGAGGTCTCAGAATGAGCACAAGCACAGACAACATGTTTTCAGAGCTGGCAGATCCGGAATGCAGTAAAAGCCACCCAAATGGCCGTTCGGAAATCGGCCGCAACTATAGGACGCTGCCAAACCCCAGTAAGCATTCATTGTCAGACTTGGTGACTGGCACCAGTTCACAACAGCCATTGACCAGTGAAGATGCCAATGGCTTTGAGGGTGTGACACTGCGCAGCAAAGCTCGTTCATCACGGGTGAAGCTGCGTCGGCGTTGTTCCATCAACGGGCACTTCTACAATAGAGAGGTAAAGATGCTTTTTTGTTGGTTCATTAGATAGGATATGTATATATAGTGCAACCTCGTTAATATATACTTGCCGGGGACGGTGGCATAACTACTCATTAAACGTATCATGCATTAACCACCAGCTACAAATTTGCATCTCCTGACATGCGCTATCGCTGCCAACAAAAGAAGAAACACAGTGCCACTGGAAATATTGCCTAAAGAGCCCACCGCAAAGCCATTTCTTTCTTTTTGCCCAAGTACAGAAATGTTTCAGACCCTCCCACAACCGCCTGATAGCATGCGGTGGCGACGCCGATTAGCATTTCGAAGCTATCATGGTATCCGGTATGCGCAGTGTAGTACTGCGACATAACGGACACAATCGGCTGTGTGTTATACAATTGTTCCGCAGTCTACTTCTAAGTGAAAACTGATGCAGTTTTGTTTTTTAAAACACAGTACAGTCCCACAGAGCCAAATGGTCTACTGCATGGCTAGTTGCGTGCAGCACTTCGCTTACCCTGTGCACACCGTGACTGCCGATCCACTTGCTGTAGGGTACACCCTCTCCGCTTCAGGCCATGCAGATATTCGGCGAGTAGCCTGCTAGGTTAACGCGGTGTCGAAAAGCTTTCTGCAAGCATTGTGCTTTCTGCGATGCTCTAGCAGTCCTGACCGCGTACGGAGGCGCATTTGGGCTGTCACTGAATGAAAGCGTGCAGCATGGTAGCAAAAGCGCTACGCTCGCTGTACGGTGCGTGTGTTGGCATAATACAGCAAGGTTTCTCGGTGCTCTCGATCTGCAATGCTAAACTCCATGACAGCGAGCTGCTTGCGTTTCTGTAAAGCGATGCGTGCTTGAACACAGTACCGCAGAACGAAGCTGCAGCGATTGACGGCCCAGCGAGTTCAGGCAGTCCCCTACTAAAAGCGTACGGTAAGCTTTAGGTGATGCTATGCCACACACGGGTCCGAGCATACAGCTGGGGATGCTTACTGTGATAAGGCTTTTCGACGGTGATAAGTCATACTGGCATGTTTGTCGGTGGTCGCCACCTCGCCTTCGTTAGTTCCCTGATGGTTACTCGCAATGCCATCGCGACAATTGCACAGAACTCTGAATAACTTATCGGCTGATCTCCGCACTTATCAACACGACGTAAAATGGTTCATGGCACATTGTGGCATCTGCAAGTTCAACGGAGCACTCAAATTTTGTTGCGCAAAATGTTATCCCAGTATGCAGTTAGTACGCACTAACCGGTAGGCATAGGCCAAACACTACGGCTTAAGCAGTCCGCGAATGCATTGGTCTCTGTGAGACTCGGTCGGGGATTCGTCGCAACTACATTTTAACCATTAGCACACTTGAAGATGGCATGTGCTAACGAGGTTTGACTGTAAAGCTGTCACATCTCATCTTGGGATTAATGGACCCATGTTGTTCTAAATAGTACTAAAGCATCTCACTTGTGCTTGTCTTGATGTACAATGATGTTTTGTACAAGCATGGAAGTGTTCGGCAGATCCGCGCATGCCTAACTGACCTTGGTTAACAATTTGGAAAAAAGTAAGTTAGGTGGATACTGTATTTTGTGCACAAATTTTGGCTGTTGCAAAAACTAGTTTAATTTCAGCTCTTAAAGCAAACTTGTATTCAGTAGTGTACAAGTTCATCCAATGTAATTCAATATAAAACAATTCAATGTAATGCAATGTGATATTATGACAGAATACTAGCTTCTCATAGAATGGGATTTTCATTTTATCGGCTATGTTGTAATTTTATGCGAGACTGAGCCTATATTTTATGTGTTATGTTTGTGTTGCAGACAAGTGTGTTCACACCTGCATATGGTAGTGTGACCAGTGTCTGGGTGACAAGCCTTGTGAATGCCCCAGAAGTAATTAACCAACTTTTGGACAAATTCAAAGTGGAAAACTCTCCTCAAGATTTCGCCCTCTACGTCGTTCGAGACACCGGAGGTATTATTACTTTCTAAGCAGACATTTGGAGGCAAGGTTTTGAACAGGAACGCAATATTGAATTGAGAACTCTTATAAAAAACCATCCTCCTTGCATGAGTCATTACTGAAAAAGTTTATCAATTTGTTGCTGTCTGGGAGAAAATCAGCACAATGATTTGAAAGATTTTTTTAAGCAGACCATGCTGTGTATTTCTTGCCAAGTCTCCCAAGAAGTCTCTCTTTCATGTTCGTTTCAACTGTTTACATTAGCCAACCACCTTAAATAAGTTTGATAAACAATTGTTAGGCAGAGATTTATGCTCTGTTTTGTAATTACTGACAGGCAGTTATGTTGTGTGCCTTCACATTCACTTCAACTGCATTTGTGATCTATCTAATTAAGCACTTTATAGCATATCGCATTGTAATTTCTTTAGGTAGGTACAAGATCTGCAGATCAATTGCTCGTTCTTGTAGACTAGAATATGACTTCTGCACAGCATTTCTGAATTATAGGTTAAAAGAACCATGTATGATTAATGAGTGTGAGAAATTCTATTAGAGTGTTTTGCTAACACACACATAAAATATTCAATACACATGTTTGTTTCATAAAGTTCAGAAACTGTTGTGAAAAATAAACTGGTGAGTTGTAGGTTAAAGAAAGAAATATGAAAAACCTCTACAGTTTCACAAATACTGGTTCTAGATGTTTTTTTAGCACCTATTCCTTTCACCTTATTCATAAAACATATCAGCAGAAAAAGTGTCACAGGCATTGTACAGCCAAAGGCGAAACCTGATGAAATATTTTTACCAGCTACGGCTTCTCATAGAACATGAACTAAGAACTAGGATTTTCTTTTTGATTCAGGCATCACACTGCCAGTTTTGTAGAAAATTGATTTTGAGGGAGTGTAATGACACCAATATTTATAGGCCTGTCCTTTGTTTTTGTTTATTGCAATGATTTTTGATGCTGATAAGAACGAAGACTGATGCAAGATGATGAGTACCCCCTTCTGGCAAGAGTGATGCTGGGCCCTGACGAGGCTGTTGCCAAACTCTTCATCATGAACAGGGAGAACACCAACGAAATACCTTATGAGGCAAGTGAGCATGTTTACCATTGGAGCTTGTAATGTTTCTTAGCTATTTCTTTTCTCTGAAACTTTTCAAATTTTACAGATATCATATTTGCAGTGAATCCACTCGTGTGCCAAAGTGCGCCAAATCAGATTTACTGAGCCATCCTGATAATATCAACAGAAATTGCGCCAAACTACACCAAAGTCAGATTTAGGAGTGTCTATCACTGGCGATAGCCACGCCGGAGCGTCAATACATGTGCACCTTTTCAGGGCCACCAAAGTCACAATCGCGTACCTATTTAATTTCTCTGAATAAACTGCAGTTGTGCGTACGTCCTAAAATTCATGTTTGTTTAATGCCGACGAAACTCTGTTGTGCAAGTTCGTTTAACAGTGAAACGTGCTCTCCACAGAAGCTCCGGATGTCTAGTCAAATCGTTAGCGTGAAACTAAGGCAGCGATTCATAGGCGGACGTCGTTCGTTCTAGGAACGCTGCTGATCACTCGTTTGAACAATTGCACGGCATGTAATAAAGCAATTTTCACTAATGACTGCACGCGTGCCACCAGAATGTCAGTCACGTCTATGTCTGGACATCGCAATCTAATTTTCCGTGCTTCGCGTCCGCAGAAGAATGCGTAAACGGTGGGAATGCGTTGACAACTTTCCTCTAATTATACTTTATGCACGGATCATCATAGAGAAGAGCCTTTTCGTAATTCCTTCCACCAGCATATCCGCGTTTATAATCGCTGTGGTGGTAAAAGCACCTAAAAACATTGCCCTTCGAACTCAAGGTTGCTAGGGTCCGAACTGAAAATTCTCGCATGCTTTCTTTTTAATAAAAGCATGCCTCCTGGTTGGAGCAGCCAAAATTCGGTTTTAATGCGTGCATCTGTAGTGAGACCATTGCTGGCAGCTCTGGTGTCGGAAGACCTCTGAAGCCATGTTACACTTCCGTCTCTCGCTTTCCACGGTTTTAAAATGAAAAGGACCATCACGGCATCGTATCTATTGCTTCGTTTTAAAGGGAGGGGTGGAGGGGAGACAGCTGCATCGCTTGAAGCTGGCGCTCGCTATCTCGAGGCATAATGAGACTGCTCGTTAACTTTCTGTGCTACTAACATCTGCTTCGTGTTTAGATAACTGACAGCACGAAAGCTTTGGCAACGGTAGCGTAATCATTGTCCCTTTAGCCAGCGTTCTTTTGAGTTGCCCGATATCGGATCTAAAATAATATACAATTTGTTAGTTTCACTTATGCTCTTAGAAGTGAATGCGATATTAACAAATTGTATTGCGATACCAAATAATAAGGCTTGATGTGCTTCGTGAGAAGTGCTAGCGACGGGGTTGCCATTTCCAAGGTCCGCGCACTCGCAAAGACTTGATGCATGCGCAGTGGTCGATATCCGCGACTTGGGTGATTAGAGACCCCCAAACATCTCTTGCATGCCGATGCACGTACAGTTGGAATCAGACTTGTCTAGAGTGCCCAGCCAGCCGCTCCAGCTGGCGTTGTCTTCAGAAATATGTAAAGCGAGACGCCCTAATGCTACCAAACATGGTCGTACTGCGTGTTAGGCCCTTGTGCTGTAATGTAAGCATCAATGGAAGCTTGTAGCTAACTTGAGACAGAAGCCACAGCTAACAACAGTGTCGACAGGCACACGCTCTGCTTTAGCCGTATTCGTCGCCTATGCCTGCACGCTTTTACCCGTGTGTAAAACAATGTGCCGGGGAATGTTATCGACAAAACATGAAGGCCAGTAGTGTAGCCAGGGGGAGGAGCACTTCGGGAACGTGCCCCCCCCCTCCCTCCATTTTCAAAATGTTTTTCGCCATGGCGTATATAGTGCAAAATTACCTTTTGCCTGCCCACACCCCCCGTCAGATCAAGGTGCAACCCCTCCCCTAAATTTTTTAAAATTTCTGGCTCCCCTCTGGCAATGGTGAAAACAAGTCGAGAATGTTCATATAATTGCTTTCCCATTAAAAGTGGATCTTGCCTTCAAGTTGTCTTAGGCGTATGCCTAAGGTACCCTGTGAGAATTTTTTTTTTTTTTGTGCACTGCTTTCTAGAGGACACGGTAGAAGGTTTTTGGAGTGTAGACAGAACGCCCTAGCCACATTAAATATTGCTACAAAAGCAAAATGAAGCTTGTTAAATTGTGTAGTTTGAGAACAGAGATGAGTGCTGGAGGAGGTTGGCTTTTTGAGACTAGCTGAATAACGTCGTATTACGCCCGGCAGTCTAATCAGTCGTGAAGGAAAAGAATCTTTTTTTATTCTTGAAGTCATCGTAGAGAAATGCATTTGGGACTGTGTGAGTCTCTAACTTTCTCTGTCACAGCGTTTGTCCACTTATCTGCTGATAATTACATAGGTGTACTTTTATTGTTATTTCATGAAGTATAATTTTATTCAACCAGCATTTTGTTTGCTTGCTACAGAAATAATTACTGACCAAGGTTTTCCAGAATACTCAGCAGCATGGCACCATTATTTTTGCATCATCAACTTAAATAGGGAGTGCTTCTTAGATGATTGCCTCCATGAAATTTGCAATGAATTTAAATATTTCTAGTCCTTCACAAGAGCCTCAGAATAATTTCTTATGTCCTTCACTGTAATGCAACTTGCTTCTCCTCCAGAATTTGAAGTTAGCTGCTCCAGATTGCTCTAAAATGGAAAATTTTGCTGCTCCAAATTGAAAGACCTCGGTAGCATCACTGCATTTATAATGAGCTGGTTGTTTCAGTATTGCATCTTTTATTAAGGGGTGTGCTTCATAATATGTTTAACTAAGCCATATATTGAAACAAGGTAAGGCAATGGTGATGTTCTGTACCACAAGTTTAGGATAGTAGGAGTTAAAAAACGTATTTAAGGTTACGAAAAACTTATTTAAGGTTGCTGTTTTCATGTTTAAAAGCCATATTTGCAATCTTGACATTGCCTAAGCAAATATCAACGTAGCCCTTTCAGATTTCAGATTGCTTGCTGCCAACTTACATGTTTTTTTGCTTTTTTTTTTTTTTGTCACTCAGTTCCGCAATTCTAACCAAATTCTTCATCTTGCATCTGAAACATACTGCACCATATACAGTAAAACCTTGGTGATAAGAAATTTGTATTGCCAGAAAATATGAAAAATTTGCATCGACTAAGGAAAGGTGGTGCACGTTTTCATTTATTGTTTGCCAGAACAGGAGCAAAGTCATGAACAGCTCTGAATGATTGCCAGCGAAGTTTGTTGACTTTAGCGGTCATTCTTGCACTCGTAGACATACGACCCATGCACTCCTGTGTAATTAGTGATCCAGCAGGGTGTCTACCAACCTGGAAAACCTGGAAAAAGTCGGGGAATTCGGACCCTTCTGGGAAAGTCACAGAAAAATTAGGGAATTTCTTAAAACTCTGGTCTGGTCATGAAAACTTACTGTAGCCTGTGTGACTATCAGAAAAATAAGCATTACCGTAAATCAAAGTTATAAAGCCACTTGTTCCACTGCTACTACTACATCAAAAGTCGTGTGAAAAAAAAAAGCAGTGCGCTAATGTTGTTTCCTACTGAAAACGCAAAAGGATACACCTACCGAAAGAATACAAAGTTTACTGACATTATGGCACCCACTAGGGGAGCCTTGTTCGCAATGACAGCCATAAGAAAGGCACAGCATATTTAAGTACGCCTAAGTACGTGACATAAACACCGGAAGTACATTGTTGAAAGCGTCCCATCACTCCTTTTCAGCATATGTGCAGTTGTCTTCATGTGCTGGTATTTCAGGTACAGGCATGATGCAAGCATTCCTTTGGCCAAAACACGCACACTTGACCAGTCAGTTTGGTGGCCTGTAGAAACCACATGTTTAGCGAGGGCATATAAGGTCATGTAGTTTCTGGACGTCATATTCGTGTTTTCTTTAAAAACGAGGAAGATAAACTTTTTGTAGATGGTCGATTCTGGGTGATAATGAATGAGGGGGCGGGGGTAACTTTTTTCTTGAAATCAAGTGATCTCACTGGTGTACTGTTTGTCACAATTGTGGCAGCCTAAAGTAAGACAGTGGAAATTTTTGCTTCGCAACTTCTCCTTCACGTAATCTAAAGCGTTCCCTAGGTTTCATATTTGTACATACACTATGTTGATGTCTGTTACATACACTATGTTGATGTCTGTTGTTCCTACAGATCATGCACCATATCTGACTTTCCTACTACAACATAATTCACGTCGTTAAATTTATGCATGTTTTTCTTGACCATAATTTGTCTCGGCTTGAAGGTCTTCTGGTTCAGGTAGGACTGCCATTAGCAGATGCTTGCCAGGCTATGTCATGCCTTTTAATACTAATATTATTAATATCGTTATTATTAGCGATGCAGCGGCAAACGTCCTCAGCTACACACTTATTGCTGATAGCTCGTCTTTCATAGGTAGAGTTGGGTAACTTCATCTAAATTTCTCATTTCAGTTTCTGGGGATGGTATTAATAAATCTGTGATTACATTTAAGCTTTATATTTATAGAAGAGTACACAAACGAAGGTAATCCGCCGGCATCTGCGATAAATATATGGAATCGAGGGTGCTGTTGCGCCCTAACAGATTCCTTCTTGCCAGCACACGTTCAAACGTTATCGCTTTAAGCGCTACCCCTAGCTTTCATTACAGCCATCTGAAGACTTTGTCGAAGCATCAGAGACCGGAGAGATAAAACATCGACATGCATGTGCTCGTTATGAAAAAAAAAAAAAAATGATGCAGTAAAGTTCTGTTCTTTTGACATTGTTAGTCATTGTTCAATGCAAGGTGCACAGAATATGCGAGTAATGGTGTTCTTTTTCCTGAAAAGTATATACTAAAGGTGTGCAGTTTAGGTGGGGATGCAAATCAATAGTAAATACAGCAATTCAAGTTGCATCAGATCAAATCCAATCCACATCCTAAGCTGCCTGGGCTGTAACCATTATAGTGAACTAGAATATAATCTAGTGGCAGAACCGACCGGGCTCCAATGTCCTCCTCTTACACAAATGCCATGAGATGGTGCCACTTCTGCGTTTTCTGGCATATTTGGCTGGATTGTAGGACTGTCGTGGGCTCCGGTAAATTTTTAGCTGCAGATAATTTTAACTCGTGCGTTTCTTTTCTTGTTCTTCAAACATTAAGCAGCCAACTTGCTTACTGTCTCACTCGGAGGTTTCATTTTGGCCAGGTACATACATATTTTTTTGTATCTACTGTACGTGCTTAGAGCATTTTGAGCACTTATAGCACATTTAATTACTCATTTTATAGGAGCACCTGATTTTTTTTATTACTCGAGGGTCTGTTTCCCGTGCACAGAATTTTCCAAGCAAACGTAAGTGTCATGGAATTTGCTTCAAATCACAGTGGAAAACCTGGAAAAGTCAGGGAATTTTGTAAAAGCAAATTGGTAGACACCCTGTCCAGGTGTGTTGTGACACGCCACAGCTCGTAACCCCCTTCTTAATCTTAGTGCACTTTTCCACGTATCGCCATGAGTACTGCAGCAAAATTTACTTTAGGAGCACTTTACATGCAATTGATGTAGGCTTGAAAAGTTTTTTTGTTGTTGATTTCTTGTTGCAATGACATTGGCGTATTGAGAAATTTTTGACCATGCCCACACAACCAGAGATTTGGCAGATGTGTGCGTTCCCAACAATAGTGCAAGGGGGCGATGCACCACACAAAGGTCATGTCGCTGTCCATCGTGGCTTTGAGCATTTTCACATCTTTTCTCTTCGAACACTGGCTACTGCTTCTAATTCAGACATGTGCAGTGCTGGCCAACGGCAGCATGCCATGGTGGCTGTAGTATTGCATTGCACATGGCTTTCAAGTTCATCTGCCAGCATGCCGCTCATAAATTCAGGCAATACCTTTTGTGCCCACTAGCTGTGTACTCAGCCCCATTAGCTCCATAGTTCATGACAGCACTGTAAAAGAAAGAATGAGCTCTTTTTGGATGTTTTTGGCAGGAAATGGTAAATTTTCAGCGGCATGCAGTGCTTCGTTTGCCTAGCATATTCATCGGAGCTTTGACGAAGAATATAGGCAATGTTTTCTGACTGTGTTTAAAAAAGTGTAGCAGGGCCCCATTAATGTAGTTTTCTTTCTGTCTAGGTTGCACAGTATCTCAACTTCAGTGAAGTGGAACTGACAACATTCATCAAGAAGTTTCATGAAGAGGAGGACAGAGAAGTGGAAAAGATAAAAAACAAGTCAGTTGCTATCATTTATTTGTTCACATCTGAATGTAAGCATCGTGAACTAAAGAAAATGAAACCTTATCAAAACAATCAAACCTCACAAAGCAATAATTTAAGGGGATACTGACACAAAATTTCGCAGCCGAGATAGCCTGCGGGATTGATTCTTGCGTACATGGGTATATCATCTGCAAACTATCAACAGCGAACATAGTGTAAAAGACGGAGACTGACGGCATCCCTGCCGTCTTCCATCTTTAATTCTCTTCTTAAGTGATGTCTCTTCTTTGCCTTCGCCACCCCTTATTCTGAGCATTATTTTGCTTAGGCCATGTTGTAAATAGGCCATGTAATTTCTTACAATGGCACCTTTGGCTTCATTGCCACCATCGGGCATTCCCTTGCCATGTGGGTAAATCAAGTTCTCTTGAGACATCAGCAGTAAATTCGTGGTTAGTAGGGCAGATGCTTACAGCAGTCTTCTATAATTCTGCTGATTGAACGTCAAGGTCTGATATTACGCTTTAGATGTCGCAAAGTTTTCACAGTTCTCGACGTCTTTTCTAGTTCCTCAAGATGTATAGTGTACGTTCGTGTCCTCTCTCACTGGTTTTAAGTGCAATTTCTTGAACTTGCTGAGCTTTGGTGATCTAGACTAATGTATCATGTCACTTTCTTTTCTGACTTCTTCAATAGCTGTGCGCAGTGATCTGGGTATCCTGGAGTCACTTCATTTTCATGTCAATCGTTGTGTCTGTTTCCTTCGCACTTATGAGTCCATCTGTCTTGCACATCAAAATCGACAATGATGGCATGGCAAAATCTGATCCAAGCGTTGGGTTTTCATAACTACTCACAAAAAGGCATCAGTATTCCGACTTCAGGACCCTTGGATTGACTTGCCGTGCAAACACGGCGGGTCGAGTTGTGAATGGCTTCGAGATCTGGGCCGGCAGGACAGGCTTCATTGCTGCGAAAGTTCGTTGTCCTGGCCTTGTGAGACTCGTAGTAGTCACTGAAGAAAAAATTTAGTAGATGGCCAGCATTGGCAAATCAAAGGGGGGGGGGGGGGGTAGGGGTGATAGCCCCCTCTCTAAATCTCTGTCAGCGCCTCTCCCCCTGAATTCAGTGCTCCTAGTCCACCTTATATTATCAATGATGACAAATGAGTGAACCCACTGTGGGCACACATGAACAGTATTTGTGCGATGAAGGGGTTTTTCTGCTATAAAAACAAGAAAGTCATGACCACGCCCCCCTTTTCGTTGTTACCTTAAGTGACCCCTACCCGCCCCCCCCCCGCCCCCCCCTAAAATGAGTGGCTGGATCTGCCTTTGATGGTCAGACATACTGTTAACTGCTATCTCCATAGGCATCCTAGCCTTGTGAGCCTCAGGTCGTCGGATTGAAAGGCAAGGGCAAATCAAAGCCGAGGAAAATGGAATGTGCTCCCGCCTCGCGAACCTCCAGGCAGCAAACGCTGTCTCATTCATTCATGACTCATCTCTCCATCTCGGTTTGAGCCGGAGACCTAGTCCCGTGTTTCATGGCACCAAATATCAAAGACAGAGACTGACGGCATGCATGTCGTTTTCTTCCATCTGTAATTCCACTCTCATCCTAATCGTGATTGTAGGTGTGCAGTGCAAGATCGTCTTAGTCTTCTATTTTCTACACATAGCTTGAAAGGTATTTTGCATTAATTTTAAAAATTGTGTGCGCGATCGAGCACTGGCCCCTCAGACTCGACCTGTGGTGACCCCCCTACTTCCCTCAAGTTCGCTCACTGTAATCAATAGATCAAGTTATGAAGACATCTTAGCCGCCATTTTTCTTTTTGCCGCGTTTGCTTCAGCAGACTACTATGCAGTAGCTGCTTGAGAGTCTGTGGCTGTAGTGCACATTTTGAAAGTTTTGTGTTTTGCAGCATTGCCATCGAGTTTCCTGATCATATGGACTTCTTGATGTGTATTGTGTGGAAGTGCATCACAGTTCTGTGTGCTAATGTGGTCAAGCATTGCACCTGCTAGGTGGTGATAGTTGCACCCGGTTGCTTGTCGTTTTACAGCGAAAACTTATGAGATCACAAGAAGGGTCGCTGATGTCTGTAACCACTATCGCCCTAAATAAGGAGGAAAAAAAGACAACTACATGAATAAAAAACACCTGACGCAACCGGATTCGAACCCGAATTCCTTGCGTGCCAGCCCCGTATTCTGCCACAGAGCAACGCCGGTGCTTGAAACTCTATTGCAACCTGGCCTTAGGTAGGCTTGTTGTCGGAAATGGGGTCACGTTAATATGAGTAATGAAGTGTCTTAGAACAGCAGATTAACAACCTGGTGTCACACAATGTGAATTGCCTAACGAGTCGTTGTTGATTGCTCCAACCTATTACAAAATTTTTAGGCATAATTCTTCATCGTCTGCTGCCACAGCAAAAAAGAAATTGCACGAAATTTTTTGCAAGTGTGTAGTGGGTACCTTGCTTTTCTGATGAGTGGCAAAATGGATGCCTCTCTACTGTACAAAAATTATGATTTATCGTGTAGTGGGTACCATGAAAGTATGTAGAAGTAGCCCAAAGAGTAGCGATTGTGCTGTGCATTTTGCGCAGGCGTGGTAGTTTTTGGAGCTCTCTCAAACCGAAACTGAGACTGGTCAGTAATGAGGAGCCTATAATGAATTATTTGTTACACGCAGCAGCAAACTATGTTCTATGTTATGACTGACAGGCCTCCAGCAACACACTGTAGCAAAAAAAAAATATGAGGCCGAAATTTTCGTGTCAGTGACCCTTTAACCAAAAAATGCTCTTGAAAAGCCATATCCACAGAGTACAAAAGTGGAGATGATGAAAAACTCAAGATACCGTTGTCAAAAGATCAAGATTTGTTAAGTGTTGGGGGCTTGTAGCAAGACAAGAAGGAATTTATAGCTTAATATAGAGTTGTGCGTATATTCAACTTTTTAAATATTTGTTTAATAGTGTTTACTAATAGATTTTACTATTCAAGATATTTGAACTTCCAGAAAATATAGCCATCTCACTCGTTTTACAAGTCAAATCGCAGCGAAACCCAATTCTGCTTGCGTAAGGTTAACAGCCGTGACCACACATATTATTTTAAACAGGGTAGCTCGATCACTGTGCACAGGCTAGACAGTGTGCAGCGTAAAAGTACAAAGCGCAGCACCTGTTCATACTGTACTTCATCGAATGTAACGTGCCCCCAGTTTCTGAGAGTTCCGAATAGAAATGCATCTGTGCGTAATGTTAAATGATCTTTTACCAAGTACAGGATGCTGCTGTGTTGACGTATACAAAAAAAAGAAATCACAGCGTATCCACGGAGTGAATGATGATGAGTGGGGCGATGCTTCGGAGGGTTTTATCGGTAAACCATGAATCGTCCGTCCATCAGTCTGTCTGTCTGTCTATCTTTGTCTGTCCGTACGCACCTGCTGCCTGCTGAGTGAGTCGTATAACTAGGCAGTCATGTACCAAAATGAGACACAAGGGTACACAGACCCACAGTTTTAGGAGCTTCGCCCCTAACAGGCGGGCACAATGCACACTTGTAGAAAGTGAAAATTCTTCTGCTGGCAGTTCCTTTCCTTCAGTGATCCACTTTTACTGCCTTCAAGGTCACTTTTGTATAAGCCCCTATTCCTATGCCATTTCAAAGGCCGTTACCTAGACAAGTTCGTTCTACACGAAGCTTCTTGAGAACACCTGCAAGCTTGTCATCGAGGCCTGGATGGCCAATGTTTCGACAAGTTTGCTTTTCTTTATCAAGGCTATAACTGCCTTCCTCAGCACCATATTTGTATACGTTTTGCTCACTCTCCCTCAACTTCAATAGCAGAGGAGGGGAAGAGAAAACATGTACAAAAATGAGGGAAGGGGAGAATGGGACTGATTTAATATGTGGGGTTTAACGTCCCAAAACCATCATATGATTATGAGAGATGCCGTACTGAAGCTTGGCTCTGGAAATTTCAACCATCTGGGGTTCTTTAACGTATACCCAAATCTGAGCACATGGACCTACAACATTTCCGCCTCCATCAGAAATGCAGCCACCGCAGCCGGGATTCCATCCCGTGACCTGCGGGTCAGCAGCCGAGTACCTTAGCCACTAGACTACCACAGCGGGGCAAAGAGATAAATGGCAAAAGAGGGATCTATTCAGTTAGATGTTGGTGTGGTATGGTATTTTCTTGGTGCTCTTGGTTGGGGCTATGGGAACAGGAAGTGGTGAGAGTTTCTGAACAATAGTAGTGCCAGTTCAGTTAGTCTGCAGACACCTAGTGTAACATTAACGTGAGGAAGCAAATACAGCTGAGCGCCCGGGGTGTTTTTCATGCATATCTGTCGTGTGTACCGTATAAACCGGAATATAGGTCGAGATTTTTTCAATAAAATAATAAGCTAAGATCGCCCCTCGTCTTATATAGCGGTGTCTAGCCGAAAGTGCGACGCTGTCTGGCAACATATGGCTTGCATGTGCTTGTGAAGCCAGGCGTGGCCATATGCACATCCAAATCCAATCGCAGTCTGTTTTCTTTGTGTTGGTGATTTGCTTCCGATCTGTTCCGAGTTTTCGCTCCGCTTGACATTGCGCTGCATTTTTAGTGGCCTTTTTTTTTTTTCGTTCACTGAATATGTCTAGTGGTGCGAGGAGGCAGTACTCAGCTGCGTTTAAACTAGATGTTGTTAAGTTTGCAGAAGCGAACGGGAATATGGCTGCTCAGCGCCGCTTTGGTTTATCAGAAAAATCGTGCACTATTGGAGGGCGCAGAAAGGGAGGGAAGCTGCAGATGTGCAATCCTCAAAAAATGTCGTTTCGTGCACGAAGTGCCGTTCATCCGCAGCTGTAGGATAAGCTAGCGGACTTTGTGCGGGAAGTTCGTGCGCGCTCGCTGCCAGTGACCGTAGATACCATTCGCAAGAAAGCCGTGGAACTAGCTCGGGAAGCTGGGCTCACGAGAGAAGAGTTTCGTGCACCGAACTCTTGGGTGCATCGATTCATGCAAAAGATTTTCTCTCCAGCGGCGCACATCCATCTGTCAAAAGTTGCCGGAGGAGTTCGAGGACAAGCTCATAAACTTTCAGTGCTTTGTAAACCGGCTTCGGGAGCAGAACGACTACATGATGGGGCAGATTGGCAACGCCGATGAGACCCCCGTGTGGTTTGACATGCCTTCGTCGACCACGATCATGCAGCACGGCGCCAAGGATGTGAAGCTGCTGTCCACTGGCAACGAGCACTCACGCTTCACCGTCATGCTGGCATGCACGGCAGATGGTAGAAAGCTTCCGCCCTTCGTCATTTTCAAACGCAAGACAATGCGAAGGTGCGACAGTTGGTGCGACAATGCGACAGTTGCGATGGTGGTAAAGGGGAGCTCGGACGATCGGGATGGGGTGCGCCCAATTTGCAAATTAGTGTGGTTCGGCAGTTTCGGGTTGTTTTTTTTTTCTTTTTTTTTTCGGTAACCTGAACTTGGGGGGTCGACCTATATTCCCACTCAACCTATAGTTCGGTTTATACGGTAGTATCTTTGGGAAACAACCATAGTGTTTGTGTAGTTGCTGTGCCGAAAGCGTTGTAGCCTGTATAATACCTTACCAACATAATTATTGTTTTTGTGTAATTAATTACCAAAATAGTAAGTTACAGTCAGCATTATCAAGTAGAAGTAATCAATTATTTATAAAGATACCATGCATTGCAATTGCAAGTAATTAATTACATATACAGTTAAACCTCAATATAAAGAAGTACTAGCCTTTTATAACTCCACGTCCATAAAACACTGTGTACATTTAAGCATAGTTTAACAAAGCGTATTTGGCCCGCCGCGTTGGTCTAGTGGCTAACCTACTCTGCTGCTGACACGCAGGTTGCGTAATTGAATTCCGGCTGTGGCGGCTGCATTTTCGACAGAGGCGGAAATGTTGTAGGCCCATGTGCTCAGATTTGGGTGCACGTTAAAGAACCCCAGGTGGCCGAAATTTCCTGAGTCCTTCACTACGCCGTCTCTCATGATCATATGGTGGTTTCAGGATCAATCGTATCAATCAACAAAGCGTATTTGTTCGCGATTTTAATACAACTGCTGCTGCAAAGGGAGACTGAGGCAATAACTTGAAACTTCTGCTACTGGTGCCACTGGTGTGAGTGACACTGAAGGCAAATAACATTTTATGTCAAAGTGAAAGGACAGTTCTTGAGAACATCAGGGTATCAACACTATTCTAAGCAGTGCTTTAGTAATCGAGAAATTAGTAGAAAGCAAGGCAAGTTCAATCAATCAGGCATTCTTGCCTCCCTGTAAGTATGGTCTCGCCACAGTTGGGAAAGATGCTGCTCTGCTTTGGCAACTACTGTTTGGCCTGTGGCACGTAATTTGAAAAATTTTGTATAAGAACTCTGCGTAACTAAGACATTTGACCTCAGCAACATGCATAAATTTATTGCCATGGTCTTTGTGTTGCCACATTTGGCAATATGCACACACGTGCATTTTTTGCTACTAGACGCATAGTTGTTCGCGTTTAGGCGCATTGGGTTAGCAGGCCTGTTATTGTAAGGAAAGAACTTTAAAAGCCACTACATATTATTGCAATTTGCAGGTTTAAGACACTGCAACATCGAATTCAAGCCAGAATGCAAGAACTGAAGTCCATCCCGGTCAAGATCAACTCGTGAAGAGTGCATGTGTGTGCAATGTACCATCTGATGTTGCTTATGGGCACTTACCATTCTGGTTTATATTGTGTGCTCAGCAACCGCAAAACTTCTAATGCAGTGGTGTTATATTGCATGTTGTCTATGCGGTCAATTTGTCACGTATTGTCTTGATACGAAAAGAAGCGTGAATTCTTTGAAAACTTTTTTCGGGATAAGCGAAAAATGCCATAATGCAAAAAAAAAGTTGGGTCGCTTAGCCTTTTGCAATCGACACACGCACATGTGTACACTGTTCGCAAACAGATTCTTTGTTGCACTTCACTCATCTTCGGTGGTTGAAGGCGCTATCTTCTGCAAGCTGTCCCCGCGTTGCCTGCGCATGTCATAAAAGCATTTCGCAGCTATCTTTTCTCGCGATTGTTTAACCGCAACAGTGGTATCCGCTGTGATCGCGAGGGGTGCTCAGAAGCATGCGCTACGACGCACTTTGCGAACTTCGTGGCAACCTCTCATGATGGCCTTGATGACACCATTGACATTATAGCAAGTAACCAACACTGCAGCAAGCTACCACCAAAGCATCAAAGTAAACCGTCGATAACAAGATTAACGACAAAGCATCGCCACCGCCCCGCTGTTCACATGAGAAGTTACTGTAGAAAAGGTAGCCCATAACTTGCGTTCCTTTAAGTATGCGCGGGTAACAAGCACAAAGATCAAATTGCAACTGAAGTGAAAATCTGGGGTGCTACTATGTTCTGCAAATCCATGTCACGATCTTTTCTTGGCGAGAAGCGATGCTTTTTTTTTCTGGTTTTTCAGAAACCTGTGATGCGATGGAGACGAATGGCCCTTCGCGACAGCCATGGTATGGTAGCCATGGAGATAGCAAATCCTGTTGTCGTCGCTCGAAAATCGCGTGCATGTGGTTAGGCCTTAAGGTTTCATATTTTCTGGAAGCAACTGCCGGTTGGCCTGGGCAGTTTTGAGACCTCCATTCGCTGTTTACTTGCATTTGTGAACCCCGCTGTGGTGCATAGATAATTTAAAAAGACTGGGGACGTGCCACACATGATTGATCATCATCATCATCAGCCTGACTACGTCCACTGCAGGACAAAGGCCTCTCCCATGTTCCGCCAGTTAACCCGGTCCTGTGCTTGCTGGTGCCAATTTATACTTGCAAACTTCTTAATCTTATCTGCCCACCTAACCTTCTGTCTCCCCCTAACCCGCTTGCCTTCTCTGGGAATCCAGTTAGTTACCCTTAATGACTAGCGGTTATCCAGTCTACGTGCTACATGCCCGGCCCATGTCCACTTCTTCTTCTTGATTTCAGCTATGATATCCTTAACCCCCGTTTGTTCCCTAATCCACTCTGCTCTCTTCTTGTCCCTTAAGGTTACACCTACCATTTCTCTTTCCATTGCGCGCTGCGTCGTCCTCAATTTAAGCTGAACCCTCTTTGTAAGTCTCCAGATTTCTGCTCCGTAGCTAAGTACCGGCAAGATACAGCTGTTATATACCTTCCTCTTGAGGGATAGTGGCAATCTACCTGCCATAAATTGAGAGTGCTTGCCAAATGTGCTCCACCCCATTCTTATTCTTCTAGTTACTTCAATCTCGTGGTTCGGCTCCGCGGTTATTACCTGCCCTAAGTAGACATAGTCTTCTACAACTTGAAGTGCACTATTACCAATCTCGAAGCGCTGCTCTTTTCGGAGGTTGTTGTACATTACTTTCGTTTTCTGCAGATTAATTCTAAGACCCACCTTTCTGCTCTCCTTGTCTAACTCCGTAATCATGAGTTGCAATTCGTCCCCTGAGTTACTCAGCAATGCAATGTCATCGGCAAAGCGCAGGTTACTAAGGTACTCTCTATTAGCTCTTATCCCTAACTGTTCCCATTCTAGGCTTCTGAAAACCTCCTGTAAGCACGCGTTGAATAGCATTGGGGAGATTGTGTCCCCCTGCCTTACACCCTTCTTGATTGGTATTCTGTTGCTTTCTGTATAAAGCACTATGGTAGCAGTCGATCCCCTGTAGACATGATTGATATGTGGGATTTAACGTCCGAAAACCACCATATGATTATGAGAGACAGAGATGGAAAAAAAAAAAAACACGCCGTGTGGCAGGAGGCAATGATGGGGAGAGTGAGCCGTCGGCATAATAAACAACAAAAGAGATCTAACGGGCAAGGCCTCGCCAGGCGTTGGCTGGCGGGACTGCAGCGGATAAACGTAGGGGGTGTATTTATTATGCAGGGGGGGATCCAAATTTTGACAGGTGCATTTAATATGCGAGTGCGTTCATTTAATATGCGAGTGCGTTCATATACAGTAGTAATGATGACTGTGCATTATGTGAACTTAACATCATGCATGGAGGCAAAAAAAAAAGAACTGAAGAAAAGCCCCTACGTATCTCAATGCATTGCAGAAACTATAAAAGAATTGATGTGAAGTTTAGGGAGCAAACAGCTCCATGGGGGGGGGGGGGATTAATGAGCGAGTATTCCAAGTGGGGCCTTTTCTGCAGATGTTAGGCCCCAAGGTAAACTTGGCACACAGTGTACATTTAGTATCCAGGAAAGTGCTGTAATCGTGCACTCGCATTGCTGTTCTTATGTGCTCAAATTCTATTTGATTTACAGCTTGAAATTATGGTGTGCTCAAGTTAAGGAGGTACTAGTACATGCCACGATCGCAAACATTCAGCACCTGCATTATTGTTTCGAACTTACGCAGTGGCGATAAGTGCAATCCTTATTCTATGTAATCACGAGGTTAAATACGCAGTACTGCTACGGATTTTTGTTTATTGTTGCTCCCTTTCCCAATCAAATCATACGTACATGTCTGAATGTGAAAAGTGATGAACTTGAAGCTACCTTTACGTTGAAATATAGGTAGCTGTCATATATTTAACTGCCATATACATACAATAAAGGGGCAGCACTTCTTGAGCATGATCAGAAAACGCTGTTGATCAGTAATTGAGGCTCTCTGAGAACACACAACCCAAATATTATAGAGCAGCCCGCGGCCTGGAATTTACAATAATATCTAAAAGTCGCCTAAAGATTGCTTTCTGTTCTCTCCACAAATGATGCTACAAGCTCGGAAAGCACTCGTCGCATCCATTATATCGGCTATTAGCTAATTTGAGCATGGTGCGCTTGGTCGTTACTTTGGCCACCTCAACAGGCTGCGACTTGTCCACGTGTGCGTGTGCGGTCCCACTGAAAAGCAGTGTATTCGAAGCGGAAAAAAGATAGAAAGTGCTCAAAGTTGCGTGGTACACATTCTTTCCCCGTGCCATCCCTCCCTGCTTAGCTTCCAGCACTTTCGTTGGGACGAGACAAGAGAGAATGCAATTGCACTGTGTGACGAATCTTTGTAACTCTGCTCGTACTGTATGGATCCTAGACATTTTTGCTGTGTTAAACATAGGTCGGCGAAATCTGTGGAGGCCACTCGTACTCAATTAAGAAATACGTTTAGCGCATTGAACTTGCTTGGACCCAGACACACCAAAATTTTCCTGAGCCAGACTCGCTCGTACTCAATCTCACGAAAATTTTCTTCCACCGAACTCTCTAGGACTAGAGCTCACCAAAAAAATATTGCTCACCCAGACTCACTCAGACTCACACTCATAACTCTGTCTGAGTGAATCCGAGTTAGTCAATTGATGAGTTCATTAGCCTAGAATTAGCTTTCTCACCAGGTGTCACTGCTCTTTAACACCAATATTTCACGTAATCGGTGCTCTTTTTAGCACTGCTTGATATACGTACCTTCAAATACGAGTTATGAGTGCTTGAAAACCGGTTAGGTCATTTTTCTTGGAAGAGACTACAACATAAGTTATATTTATCAAAAACTTCTCTGGAAGCATTGGAGGAGGTGGGGGAACATCAAGGCACCCCGCTACATAATTTGTGCCTCTGATTGATAAATATGAAAGTGGTGTATGAGCAAAACTGCTGTGGAATACGGGTGAATATACTTGAGTATAAACGTTAACCCAGGTAAGGCTGATAGTAAGGCTGAAGATGAGTAGATAGGACCGTAGGTCGGCAAAAGAAAGTGTCACTCAATCAAAAAATATATCTTGCGCTTTGTACTCGCTCAGACTCTGCGAAATTTTCCTGGGCCGAACTCACTCGTACTCACACTCAAGAAAATATTCTTCAGGTGGACTTCACTTGGACTCGGACTCACCACAATATTACTCACCCGAACTCACTCAGTCTCAGAATCACGGTTTGATCCGAGTCTAAATGAGTCGACTCTAGAGTAAGTTCGTCGATCTATGGTGGTGAATTTGTGAGGCAATTTTGAGAATTCACACCATAGCTACT
Organism: Rhipicephalus microplus; assembly: GCF_043290135.1. Classification (NCBI taxonomy): domain Eukaryota; kingdom Metazoa; phylum Arthropoda; class Arachnida; order Ixodida; family Ixodidae; genus Rhipicephalus; species Rhipicephalus microplus. Next base: position 327,701,065 of record NC_134710.1, on the reverse strand, counting down.
TGCAAAAGTGTTGCAGGGCCCCTTTAATGCTTGCAGCATGCCGGTAGCACACAGCATAACTTATGGTTGAAATGAGATCACCTTTTCTTTCCGCATCCTGCGCATACTACATTTGGTCACTTGGACAGTCCAGGGAACTGGAACAGGATGTGCTTTCACAGTGAAAAATCAAAATTTGTGAGTTTTGGTTGTGCAGCCATGCATGCAACCAACATGCCAGAGATGCATTGTTGTGAGAGGAGATCACTCTACTGGCCACGTAACAATGCGGGAACTTAGAAAGGTGTGGTGTCGCACATTTAAATGTACCTCTGCTTGAGGTTGCTACTCATGTTGAAGACTCGAGAATGTGACATCAGGGCTCCTCTTTTTTTTCTTCCTCTTTGACTATATGGTTCATGGCACATATCCAATAACCCTAGTCTAGCAATGCGTTCAATATCCTTGAATTTTTTTTATTGACCTACATTATGCCAAAGATTAGGCGTGATTGCTTTTGGTGCTAAGGAACTGTTTCTACAGCTTCTATAATCATCGTTCAGTATATTCCAATGTTGGGCATTATTGTACCGTGTGCTATGCAGTCGTTTTTACAGCTAGTGCAATCGTCATTCAGCATTACCACATGTACACTTTTTTTTGTCCTTTTGTGGACGAGCATGAACAAAACCTTCAAAGGTAATAATTCGTTAGGTTGTTGCAATTCATTTTAACTCAAGAGCACCTTATGTAGTGCCACAGGTTTTGAGTACATTGCACAGACACAAAGAAAAGGTCTTATCTTATGCAGTGTTGCTCATTTTGGTCTGCATTTGGACCATCATAAAAAAAACTGGAAGTGCCATGTCATAGGACCATGTCATTACTCATTGATATTTAAAATTATCAGTTGATCATTGATCTTAAATTATCATTTTATCATTGATCTTGTGCAACCATTCTAAATACTCATGGTTTAGTGCCAAACTAGTTGTCATTGTGAACAAAGTACATAGTATGTTTACTGTGACAATTCGGCCTAATTTGGCAACTGGGAATGCTTAATGGACAGACAACCATTCAGAACTTATATGCTGATTTTCTTGCAGATGGAAGAATTGTGTCTTCTATTGACTGAAATTAGCACAGCATTTAAGAAGGGTTTATATATTTTTTAATTATTCATGCTCTGGTTGCAAAGAATGATGGTGTCTGGCATTCTAGAAGGAAGAACTTGACAGCATATAGAATCTCCTGTCACTCGACCTTGAGTTAGTGTGTGCCGCTCCTTGGCCTTTGTTTAAATGAAAAGTTTTCTATAGCGTGATTTGCACAGCTCAACTTACAACTTTTGTAAGCAGGAAAGTGGTGATATAAAACTCTTTGGCTATATTATGAAGCCACTCCTATGAAAATGCATCACATGGTCCTCATTACGATTGTATCACCAGTGCAAACATGGCAGTTTGGGCCATGTTTGGAGTGATTTAAGTTCTGGTATCACTGGTAAACAAGAATTTTTATTGTAATTTGCTACGTATTTTCAGCAACATATTTCACAATACGAAGGCACTTAAGGCCAGCTATCGTTCTGATTTCATTATTGGTTTGGCTGGCTATTGGCATTGACATCACTTCCCAGGTGTCAGGAAGACTACCTTATTAAAGGGACACTAAAGGCAAATATTAAGTTGACCTTGACTGCTGAAATAGCGCTCCTAAAACCACGTAGTGCTACTTTTGTGCCAAGGAAGTGCTCATGTTTTGGGGGTCCACATCGCGTGAGGGCACTTCAAATCACCCGCCTTGAAAGCGGTCTTTCTGATGTCACTGTCGTGCTCAATGTTGTTCACCTTTATTGCATGTCCGCCGACACTAGCAGCAGCAGAGCGGAAGTAGCGGGAGCCACAGCAGCAACAACGGCCACTGAACAATATTCTGCTTGCTTGGTGCAATTGGGCCCCGCTAGATGGCACCACCTATCTAACCTGACTAGGCGAAAACAGAACTTTAGAACCACTCACACCATTCCCCATAGTAAAGCAGGAGATTCTTTTTTTCTGTGAATCTAACTGAAACAGACAAGCAGTATTTCATTACATGTTTATTGCAGCTGGTTTGATTACCAGTGATTAATTGTACTCGGACGCTTCTATGTCATTGGGATCATTTCTAAAATGTCCTGCTCGTGGGGCATGTGGTGTCGTACATTTACCTTAATTTCTCGATTGGTAGAGCACTGCTGTTGCCAGTATTGAAGGTTTAAACCTTTCCAAACATTGATCTTTCGCTCTGACGTAAATCGTTACTTGCCTTTAGTGTCCCTTTAAATATTTCTCAAATATAAATGTTCTGTTTTCAAAATTTCCAAGCACTTTTCAGGCGTAAAGACTTTCATGATGAGCTTCTCACTGTACCATAAAAAGCGAGTGTATCCTAAGCAATGGTTGTCAGTCCCTTTAAGTGTTCATTGCCTAGTCTTAAAAGTTAGTGCAGCTGTTCATTTCACCTGTGGCAACTACATAGTATTACTCTGCAAGACAGCTAATATTGCTTATTGCTCTGTGCTTGTATATTTTTGTGAATAAAAGCAGATTTTGAATTTACATTCATGGCACTTTGGCCTCATTCCTTGCATTTTCTTTCTTGCCATATGCTTCTGTACAGCTTGAGCGATAGCCATGTATATTCAATCTTATTTTTATGAACATAATTCAACAGACAATATATATGAACTTTGCAGTTAAAGATGGTGTGACTGCAATATGTGCCTACTGAAAAATGTATTGAAGAATGCTTGTTTTTCATACCTTCAGTGTTTGCACTGATGAACTTCAACATTTTTTATTTACATAAATATTGGGGCAAAATTTAATACAAAAAGCAATTGTGGCTGACCAATTCCAGAAGCGTGATGAACTTGTAACACCTCTGTATACCAAAATGTCGCTTGCAATATCTTTGTTAAGACATCTGCTTATGGCTTGGATCCTTTCTTCGACCATTGTGTCTGTTCAGAGCATTTCTGCTGGACTGTCTGTAAATTTGAATTGGTATGCGTAGTTATCAGGCTGTGTTTAGTATTTTTTGGCTTAGACAGTGGTGTTTTTTCTAATTATAAGGTTGGCAGGTACAGATTATCACACATAGCAGATGTGTAGTCAATCTATATTGGGAAATGCAGACATGTTTTTACATTGCACAGTAGTCATTTGGACTGGTTAAAGCAGTTCAGTCAAGATGGCAGTGTACATATTGTGCGAAATGTCTTGCAGTTGATACTCTGCCTAATGAATTGATGACCATGCTCAAATTATTTTTGTTAAATTGGAAACTTTGTAAAATTGAGATTCCTTCAAAAATATATATAACTGTAATGAAGCAACGCCTAAAAGGTACAGCGGCATTGTATTCGCTGTTAATCGGTGCCTATGAAAGAGACCATAAGGATAGCCTGGACATGGATCCCTTTCATGTCTGGCTGATGCAGGGGGAACAAGTGCAGTGATAGGGTTAGCAGGCCAAGCGAGAAAGTTGGAAACAGTCTGTGCCATCGGTGGTATAAAACATGAAATAATAAATGCAACTTCTTAACGTTCCTGTGGGAGCATTGAAAGAGATGGCAAACCACCACTGCTTCTCTTAAGCACAATCTGGTACATCGGAGCGTTGCCAACTGTTGAGTGCCCGGTGCATGAGTGAGGCATGCAGCCTCATCAAAATAAAGGAATTGTGTATACAGCACCTAATGTTCTGCCGTAATGGCATTATAGCATATGCTTGAAGAAAATCCCGTCTTCGTCAAAATTGGGAAGAAATGGGCACTTTTGTGCTCTTTCATTTCAGTAAAAGCTGTGATTAAGTTGGTGCCAAGTTAGTTAATTCAGGTTAATAACAACTTCGAACCTTACAGGCACTTGAAGCATACATAAATTGCTGGGTGAATGTTGCAATCTTGTAAAAAAAAAAAATGTGGGCAGCTTGAGTATGTGGCACAAGGCTAAATAGCCGCGGAGCTCGCGATTTTCTTGCTAGTCCTTGGCTACCTTGATTTTGGGTAAGTTATTGCTTGGTTATGCCAAGCTATTGCTAGAATTTGTTCTCTCTCATTTGTAGATTTCACTAAAGCTCAACTACACGTAGGCTCAGTATAATTCAGCCACATGTATCGTGCTTGAGTTCAATCATACACAAGCCAGTTCTAGTCTTAGCACCAAACTTGATTAGGATAGTAGTTAAATCACCTTGAAATTGTCTTTGCTAACCTAATTGGGATTCAAATTGAATTGTTTTGGCTTAGTCTTAATTATGCCCTACCAAATTTGCAGATGCTATGCTTACTATGCTTAATCGGTTCTGCTTATACTTACTCTTGCTCAACTAGGCTTGTTTAAAACCCCTAATTTTTTTTTTCTCCTAAGTAGTGATAACCTGATTTAAGTACCAATGATGAATGTCATTGGGTTACATTTGTTTCGGTAGCCATGTTCTTTTTAGCACTTTTCCAGTGTGGTGGTGGTAGTGGTTAGAAGAGGAAGAAGGCACCCGATTTCTGCAGCCCGGTGATGATGGGAGGAGAAATGCACGTCACATTCGCATATTGTCCGTTGAAAGGTATGTGGCTTATGCGCCTAAACAAATGCGGCTTTGTAAATCGTCAAGTTAAGAACATGACAGCAGATGCTGGCTGCACATGCGAGAGGGTCGGGAGAGGAGGCAGTTGTCACTACTGAGGAAAAAGAGTAAATCTAGGGGCTTTAGATTCGTCTTAGCTTAACTTTGCTTAACATGGCAAAAATAAACTGGGCTATACAAAACTGTGACCTACTAATTGACCTTAATTTAGTTCAACCTAATTAGATATAAAGCTTCTCTAGGCTTAGCAATGTTTGGCTATACTTGGCTTAACTAGGCTCAAGATGGCAAAGGTAAGCTAAGGCAAGTTTCTGCTGATGCCATGCGACAACGAAAACCTCAAACAGCTCTGCTGTTAAAAAAAGCACTAAAAATAGAGACACAAGAGAGCTGACGGGGACGACACAAGAACTCACTGGCAACATGAAAAATTCTGTACACAAAAACTACTAGGTGACCATATGTTAAGAAACCCAAACTGGCCACAGTTAGGCAGTCATTTAACCCTTTGTCCGTTTGCCTGTATTTTAGACATGATGTTCTAGCTGTGGTACGAACCGGGTTTGTCCATATAGTAGTAGGACTAATTTTTTCCCGCCAAAACATAAAGGGGGATGATATGGTTCAGGTTGAGGGGGGGGGGGGGGGCTTAGCTACAAGCGCACTGGTCACCAGCGTGTGTTCTCGTAACCTTCATGGAGCAAAGGTTGAGTTTAAAACAACCCCTTTTCAAGGTGCCTTGTCATCTCCGCAATGAACGTTTGTTAGAGCATCGTTATCTCCGCAATGAACCTTTGTTAGAACATCATTACGCGATGAAGATTTGCTTTAAACTGGGCGAAACTGCGCGTGAGACCCATGACATGAGAACCATTTATGAGAGAGATGCCGTGGGTCGATCAAGTGATTTGAGTGGGACAAATTGTTTTGCAACAGAAGAGAGCAACGGTTGGGATGCCCTTCAACTGCAAGAAGTGATGAACAGTTTTTGAAAGTTCAAAATCTCTTGTACTCCGACTGCAGATTGAGTGTGCAGTGATATCAAAACAATTAAACTTGTCAAAAATTAATGTGCATTACATTGGGGCCGAAAACTTGGAATTGAGAACAGCATGTGCAAAATTTCTGGATCATGGAGGTTCTATCACGACAATGCGCCGAGCCACCCTGCCTTTCTGCTAACAAGGACTTCAGCACCAAACATAGCATCGCCTAGCCTACCCAGTTACCCTAGACTCCTTTTCACTTTTTCAGACTTCTTTCTCTTCCCCTGATTGAAAGTGCAGTGAGAGACGGCACCATGACTTGGTCCAGGCCGTTCAAGAGGCTGTTACGAGGGAGCTCAAAAACGCTCCACTTCTGCAATTCAAGGAGCCTTCAGAAATTGGTAGAGTCACTGGAAACGTTTTGTTTATGCAGAAGGGCATATTTCGAAAACTATATTAAGTTGATATGCATCACAGTTGTGAATGAATATATCTGTTTTTTTTTATTCCATCCTACTGCTTTCCAGACAAACCCTGTACATATTAATCACAAAGAAATAGCATGAAACAAATTTCATGAAAATCAAGCCAGTACTTTGTTAAAAAAAAGTGGGACACAAAATGCCCCACCGAGTAATAAAGGTACCATCATGTGATCACGTCATGAACTATTTGGGATGAATATGGCTGTAACAAGGGGTGCAAAGGAGCACTCTCAGACAACGGTTGACATCTTATGTTCGCGCGTCCTCAAAAAGTACAAACGTCCTCGTCCGCTTGGCAGCATCCTCACTGGACATTTTTTGCAGGATTATCCTCAAAATGTTCTCATGCTGAAGGGTTTTGGACAGCAACAAGCTTGGCTATTCATCAAGGGAAATTGCAGGATTTCTGCAATACCATTATACTACAGATTTATTACAAAAACAATTGCTGAGGCCCACGTAATTTTGCCATATTTTGAATGAATACATATGTTAATCGTCGACGTGACAATGGTATGCACTTCTTAGGGTTAATATATAATTACCTGTGAGGTGCTTATACTAAATGGGGTGTGCAGCCACAAAGGTATTCATTAGTCAGCATTAATCAGTGTAATCTGGTGTGGACTCCTGACAATGAAGTTCTGTACGTGTGCTGTTATTATTGCATGAAACTTACAAAACAGCTAAGAGCTTCACATGCAAAACCACCATACATATTCATCATCGGATGCGTGGTGTAGGGGAAGCTCCATGTTTAGTGTGCAAAAAAAAAATTCAGCACCTTTAGCTTGGTTCTAAACGAACCGATTTAGATTTTGCCTGAACATGCATATGGGCACAGTTTTACTGCGTGCACTGGCAATCAAGAAGTAATATTTTAGCAAAATATTAATATATTGAATAATGCAAAATCCTCTGAGCTTGCCTGTTTAAGAGTATACTCGCTGCATGCACATCGCGAAGATGTGCTTGCAGCGTTGCGAGTTGCCTGCTCTGCACCTACAATGGCCCTGAAAACTAAAGTGCCACAACATAAAGCACTAGCACTGAATTCATCTCTGAACTCTTCCCATCCAACGACAAGCAGCTGTACTAGCGAATATAAATAAGTGCTATAGTGTTGTGGCATATAATTTTTTAATTCGTCAAAAATATCGGCATTGTGACAACTTCGCGAAATTTTACATCGGTAAGTATCCGCTCAAAACTGAGGACGTGAAAGTAACTACAGAATGGTCGTAATGGTCGTGAGGCACGCCTTTAGTGGAGGGCAACGTGCACGGACATCCCGCGGTACTCGGCCTCGAGCATTCCACCGACGTCGCAAAGTCGCGGCCGGGATCGAACACGCGACGCTCGGGTGAGAGCAGGACATCGCAACCACCACTTTACCGCGGCACACACGTACGGAGCATTGAAGAACAGTAAGAATACTTGTGTCGCCGAACGTCAGTGCACGAAAGGCACGTCTTGCGGGCCGACACGATTAGCGCGAAGACGAAAAGTAAGCTAACATTCCTATACACAAGCTTCCCAGGCAAATGTGAATTCCACTTCGTGTGGCTTCTGGCGGACATGAGACTTAGAAGTGTGGCAGTTTGGGCCAGTTGGCACGGCATTACGATAGTTATAGCGCGAGAACAGAACGACGACAAAGGGACAAGAAGGAGACGAGCGCTCGAGCATGGACATGAGACGTCTGCAGGCAGAATCCTTGCACAACGACAGATGTGCTACAGGCTTTCACGCCACAAGTGATGTGTTTGGCATTCAGGACCTCTTCGCCTTCAATGAGGCATCGTATCCGAGTTTCTGAAACGTCTAGGTGGCGCATAATATCCGACTGCAAAAAAAAAAAAAAGCAGAGCCATCGCGAAGCAAAAAAAAAAAAAAAAGAAACACTGCAGTGCAGGCCGCACATGTGCTCAGCGACTTCGATACTCTCTGTGGGTGCCATTGAACCCACGACCTTCTCTATAGATTAGCGACCTGCCCGTGCTGCGACGCTCTTGCGCGCCAAGTTTGTTTTTTCTTGTTTATTATTTTTTAGTTATCTGACCTGCCACGGCAAAGCATGGCGCTACAACTTACCCCCATCTCTCGCAGACGGGCGAAGGCTGCGTAGGCATCGCACGTGTTGTTTTCTTTGCGGTCGTGGTTTGTCGTAACTGGCGTTCTTTGACTTTTGTTTTGCTTACCATTGCCTGAAGTGTGACAGCACTGGTCGTAGCAGTAAACTATTTAGCTATGGTTTACTGTTGCGTTCCGTTCTGTAAATCGAACGGACGAACATCAGAGCGAACGAGCGGCACCTCTGCTGATCATACGACCACAGCCACTGCAGAAGTTCACGCGTGCCGTGCTTCCATCTGTCATTAAGAACCCCCTGTTCAAATGTGAAAAGAAGGATAGTGTAGCCCATACAACTGCACTTGTTAAGCTCATTCTCGTGAAGTTTCTGCGACCCTTTCTGGCAAATTTTTCCAGCAACGTAACCGAGACTCATGCGAAAAGGAAGTTGCTGCACGCCAAGCCACAGTCGGGAAAGGTGCTCAAGGTTTGAGCTTGGCAAACAAATAAAATGTACTGGAATTTCACAATGCACGAAGTGTGTTCCTTCTGCATGAGAATTTTCTTTAGTATAACATAGACGAGTTTCTGAAATAATGGGCTTAAGCATTTAATTAGTGGGTTAATCAGAGGCACAGCAGTTAAGAGGCTCTACTAAGGAAAGTGCAGCAAAATATATTTTCAGAAAGATTCTGGTCAATTGCAGTTACAGAGAATGCATTTGAATTCTGCCTTTGTAGGTGACAAAAGTGTGCTGGTTTCAATGGGACAAATGATTAAGTGCCGCTGCTTGTAGCAGGCTAAATGTACGGTAAGTTAAGCAACTTGGTACAGGTAATGCATAATAACGGTGTGTTAAGTGTGGTCGTGGTTATACGTAGCTTACGTTGCTTTATAAAAAGCCTGGAGCTAATCGTACTCCATGTAATTCGTAATCTCGTAGTAATACGTAAGTGTGCTGGTTTCAATGGGACAAATGATTAAGTGCCGCTGCTTGTAGCAGGCTAAATGTACGGTAAGTTAAGCAACTTGGTACAGGTAATGCATAATAACGGTGTGTTAAGTGTGGTCGTGGTTATACGTAGCTTACGTTGCTTTATAAAAAGCCTGGAGCTAATCGTACTCCATGTAATTCGTAATCTCGTAGTAATACGTGCGCTAAAAAGCTTCCAACTCTGAAACTGAGACTCGGATGACTCAATGTGCTACAAGAAACGAAAATGCGAGCATTGCAGTTTCGGCACTTCTCTTCGTTCAAAGGGGCGGAATAAATTGCACAGCTACAATACTCCTTAGAGGTTTCTACTTCAGTGAAGAATGACAGACTCCTCGACCATAAAGACGTTGAAATGTCATGTCTGAAGAACCAAGTGCGATCAATGTTTTTATTTAAACGGCGGCACCCTGTGAGAACCGCTAGTCGCGCATGGCAGGGCTCCCATTGACATTCCCATTACATTGCCGACTTCATTAACGATGGTGTCGCGATGAAGGACGCATGAATGTTCACCACACAGCGGCACAGAAAGTTTTTCACAGAGCACGCACACAGCAGCCACGTTGAGTAATTGTTGGGACTGCTGCACTGAGCCGAGGCATGCCGTCAATGCGCCTACTTCACGTTCTCGGCCACGTCTCTGCGCACTAGTCAAACAGAAAATTCCAAGATCATCACGCAAGTTACTAAAGGAAGAAAAAAAATATATCTGCCGCGGCACATTAGAAACCGTTCCGACGGTAAAAAAAAAAAAAAATACCTGCCGCGGAGCTCTCGAAACGCGGGAACCGTTCCAACGGAGCTACGCACTTTTCAAGTTGTCGCGTCGGCTGCTATGGGGTAAAGTTGTGGCGGCCTCTCGTGACACTTTTGTAACCAGACAAACACGTGACCCTCCAAAGTTGGATTCAAGCGCAGCCGTAGAGAGAACCGGTATGAGCAGGTCGCCAATCTATAGAGGAGGTCGTGATTGAACCACCCTATGAAACTTGCGGATAGTGACAGCGGTCAACAAAGAAAGGCGCCTAGTGTTTGCCCAAGAACATGAGCACTGCACTGATGAGTAGCAAAATGCTGTCTTAGCCGATGTTGTGAACGGCGCCAGAGCTGACGAGGGAGCGGCGCTCTTTAAATCCTCAAACAAGTAGCCGACAGGCCGGCTGCCTATGACCACCAGGTATTGTCCCTCCTAGCCGGAGGGTGAGGCATCGTGTCGCCACGATGCCGTAAGCCGTTCGAGAGAGGACAACATATACATCATCTTCCTTAAAAGAGACCGCGGCGGCCGCCGCAAATCGCCCGCTAATTAAGCGAGCAGTCCGGCGGACCCTTTGAAGTATGCTGTCATGAGCTTGGGACCCCTCGACCAGCGGCACACACACGACAAGGAAGAGCCCCGCTGGCGCCACCTTGGAGTGCAGTGATCACGCTTTAATATTGGACGTTCACGGGGGCCGTGCATGTTCATCCGCCTCGCCCGTTTTGTGTGATCTGTGATTGAACAGTACCATCTGCACGTGTTCCCTGATCTAGGCCTGATCTGGGGAGAACATACCCTTTATAATAAGCCACCCGGCTCATTCGGAGGAGCACCATGTCAAGGGACGCCAGATTCGAGAGCTCTCCATGTAAGAAAGAGCTCGTCATGTACGAGAGCTCAACGTGTACATAATGTAAATAAACCTTCTTCAAATCTCTCTTTCTCCTGCCTCGACAACTTCATCCCGGACCTCCGGTGCCTGCAAACCCCGGTCGTAACACCGACGAGTCGACATTTGCCACAAGGTAGGACCAAAGGCAGCGCGTGTGGTACTTGGATAACTGCCGGTGAGAAACAGCTCGCATGAGCCGAGAAGTTAGTACGTAGTACGTTTAGATAAAAATTTTGTATGCACTGCTTAAACGCGTGCACTGCTTAAACATAAGGTGCACTATGTAATCTTTATTTAAATTAAAATATAGTAATAATAAATATCACTGAAATTTGAAATGCGACGTTTCCACAGCCAGGGCAGTCATTGTTTTCGGAAGTAAGCATGGAGTACGTTATTACAACCACTGCTTTTATTAAATGGCATTCCTAGATCTTATATTCTCCCAAAACTCAATCCTGCACATTACTCCCACATCTATCATCGTGAGAAAAGGTGTTAAGAGCCCGTAGATGAAGGCACACAGAATTTTGTGCTCCAAAAGTTGAAATACACTTCTTAAAATTTCAATACGTTTTCTGAGCATGTTCATGCATATCAGAAAGCTCGAAGAGATGCGCAATTCGGTATTGTTTTGTTTGTATAAAAAAAAAGCTAAGCTCCCCTAGAAACACAGTTTTTCCTTTGGATATATGCCTGAATTCATCCAGCTTAGCAGCAGCCAGTGATCGTTTGTCTTTGATTGTCTATAAGACTCACTCCCACCGACCAGCTGGGGAACCTTAGTGAGGATAGAGAACAATTTCACCGCTGACATGGGCTGCTCAGTCCTCGACGACATCATTTGCCACCATACCTTCTGCACGGGCCCTTCCCTGACGGCAACTTTGACGGCAGTTCGTCAACTCCCCCATTCACAAGTCCAGAATAGTTGGAGCATTACTGAAGTCTCGGTATGTGTAAATTCTTGAGTAGCGTGTGCAATCACCAAACCTAAATATTATTGAAAATGTGTGGGGTACCAAGGAAACGTCAATGTTACACCGGCAGCTCTCTTGGCGGATGCACTGTGGACCACTGTAAAGCCAACCGCGGCCTTTGCGCATCCTGTACAGCTCTCTGCCAGGCAAGATGAGGGCTGTCATTCACGCTGCTGGAGACGCCACCAGTTACTTAAGCGAAAAGGGGCTCAAGATCAAATTTATCGCAAAGCTGCGATCCGTGTTGATTTGGCGTCGCATCAAAGCAGACCGGCAATTTTGCTCACCTTCATGCTGCGACGTCAACAAGGAGTACGAGTATGTGCGGTGTTAGATAGCCTAATTTTGTTTTAGCCATAAAATTTCTTGGCTATTATTGTTCTTGAATAAACATTCGATCTTTTCTTCTTTATATAAAGCTCCAATGTGTCGTTTTATTGTTCACGTGAGAAAAAGGCCATACTTGCGTCTATAAAACACGGAAATGAATATTTTTTTCAATGAGTTGTATGCAAAACAGTTGCGTTACAATTATTAATATTTACGTTTCAAAGTGAACAGCCCAAATGTTTTATATATTACCGGATGATATATACCACTCATGCCATCACATGCCTGCGATGAAGACTGTAAAACAATGGCCAAGAACTAACTCTCAATACGCTCCTTTTAAAAATGCACGCGAAATTCTCGTACTCACTAGACTCGTTATAGCCGACACGAAAATGTCTGCGCTAACGTTGCCTTGTGATGCATTCTAAATAATATATTAAATTTGTTGCCCCTTTCTGCTCAAAAATAACTATTTATTACCTTCAATTCATAGCTACGAAACTGCATTTTTCCTAAGTGTTTCTATTACGAAGTACACTTCACAAACGTTCGTAATCTGGCGGTCTCCAAGTTGCGACACTAAATCTAAAGGCTATTTTTGGCTCCAGTAAATACGTCACATTGTAAGCAAAGTTTGTTTCACGGCAGTGCAAGCTCGGCAAGCCCTAGAGCGCGAGCATTGTAGCAGACGACGCGAAGACACGCCTGCAGGCACTGCCGCGTAAGCACGTGCACGCGCGTCAGTGGCCGGCACTGCACACGTATCCCAAAGAAGTGCAGTCACTAGCGTGGGTCCAGTCCTAGCGAGTCGCACGGGATGCGTTAACCGTCGCCTCTGCACACGCGCGTTCATACAGCCATGGCGCCGAGCGCAGCGTGGCAAGAACACGGTACTGCTCTCAACAGGTCGGAGCACTTTTGTAGCGTTATACTACACTGGCCTCCCTGAGCCAATTTTGCGTGGCAGTGGTCTGCGCATGCGCAATAATACTCCGCCGCCGCCACGCGCGGCTCGCCGCCGGTGTGCGCGCAATTCGATGCGCTGCGCAAACGATCAGTGGTGTCACGCACCGGAGCCGGCACCTCCCTCGCACTCGGCCGCGTCCGCGCGCGACTCGCCGCCGCCGGTGTGCGCTTTCCAGAGGAGTGCCGTCATAGCCTTGGTAGACATATGGACGCCGACGCGCGCGCTTTCCCTGTGCAGTCGCCATCTGACACTGCGCTGGAGCCGCTTGACAGCGCCTCTGACTGGCGTTTGCCACTGTGGTATAGCCATGAAGAAGGAGAGTGCAAATGCTGCTCAACGGTGCAGTAGAGCGGAGAAGCTTAACACATCGGATCCCGAAGTAGTTGCCCGGCAAAATAAGTATACATGTGCCACATTATACGTATACCGTGTGTGTGTCATTGAAACAGCTATAAGCATGACATCTGGAAATCTAAGAATAATCAGCTGAACCTTTGCTAACGCTACGTATATCCTGGCATAGCTGAGCTAAGCCACTGCCATTTTATTGTCTGGGGCCATACGCCTATCAGCCGGGGGGCAAGGAAGGCGCTAGCCCCCCCCCCCCCCCCCGTGAGAAAAGTTGGGCGAGGGGGGGGGCTGAGCCCCCCCCCCCCCACTTTAGATAGTGCACCATGGTCACTCTTGGATGCATGCTGGGGAAACTAACAAGTACGGCGAAGTTTTCCGTCACATCAGTAATCACGCGATTTTTGTTCTTACGGGAGTATGAAATTGTCACGAGGCAATGTTACAACAGAGCAAAATTTCGCCAACATTTCCACTGTAATGATTTTTCTTGTAGGCACTTTGCGGTGCGGGTCGCCTGTGCGATGCTTTCGAGTCTTGTGTGGTCGCCTGTGCGATGCTTTTGCAGGGCAGGCAAGCGCTGAATAAAGACCCTATAATATTACCTTTCTTGTTCATGCTTTTATTCTGCTGTGACTTGTTGATCCACTTACGGATGGGAACGAGGAAACTGTTTATGGACCGATCAAAGCATTTGCTGCTTCCGGAAAATAATTTTCTTCGAAAAGGATATACCATCACCGCTGCTCACTCGAAGCTGTTGCGAGCCGATGAGTGTGACGAATCGTTTTTAATGTATAGGTTTTTCCGTACTGAAAGGCCAGAAATTCGTTCCGCTTTAGTCTGTAATAAACCTGATCAGCCTTGCTTATGCTAACTTGGAGCCATAGCGGGAGCTTGTATAAAGTGGCCCCAAATGAAGTAGTGGACTCAAGCTCAGTAGGAAGCTCAGCTTTCAAGCTTGCTCCACAATTTGACCCACCGGACCAGGCAGAAGGGTAAATAAACACCATGGTTTTTACCACTATGGAGGTTTAATTGGGAATCGGGCTAGTTGCTTTTCACTCAACTTGAATTCTCCTTTACAGTTCAAAATACATCTCGGACAGCAAATAAGCACACACGTGCAGCGCTGCTTATTGCTTTGAATTTCCCCTTCTCTCAGAAAGTATGAGCTCATGGAGATGTATACGCGCACAAACTAGTAAATACCGTTAAGCTGCATCTGGAAATATTTTACTAAACTCATGTTCTATCTCGCCAGCTGCAATATGTAACCGCTGCTTATGTGATTGGCAGCTAGCCTACTTGAATTATATTTAGAAGGAGATGCTCCCCAGCTTCGTGACGTCATATAAAAAGTAGGAGATTTTGTGCCACACAGAAAATTTTGAAATGCCGAAGAACCAGTGGCAAACAATATGCCGTATCGAAAATAGTTTATTCTCTTATTTTTTTACGTGGCCGCGCATAAGTGGTCATTACACGATGGGCCATTTTCGCGTCATTTGTTGCCTCGCATAACAATTCTGGTGCTGTGTGCATGACAGACTGTTTACGCCAATATTCCCTCAAGGTTTCTCTCAAGCGGCTCAGTGCAGCTTTTTCACCAGGCCTCCTCGCAACCTAGTTGCGCTGCAAACTCAATAAAACTCAATACACTGGTAACGACCGTTTTGAAAGGAGGCAGCGAGAGATAGTTTAGCGTTATAATCGCCCTCATTTCGTTCTTTCTAAGGAAAATTTTGTTTACACCGTTTGTATTGGTGTATTTACGCAGGCGCCTGGGGGCACGTTAAAACATTTTGATACATATGCAATGAATTTAAACAAAGTACTGAACCCCTAACACCACCTAGCAATACAGTTTTAAAGAAAAGGGTTGAGAAGTTGATAATAAGTTACTATAGCAATATTATTCATAATTGCACGCTCCAGATACAGTATTCATACTATTAGCAAATAAGGCAAAGTAAAATACACGCATTCCTGAATATGTGCAAGAAAGTACGTGTAATACATATGAAAAAATATAACACGAATTATTTCTTGAAAAAACATGATTGTTGCTACTGTCCCTCAAATGTTCACTTTCTTAATTGTGCGTCAATTTAATTGTCTGGCACTGTTTGATATCGGATTTCTCGCGACTCCATTGTCTATAGGCTGACTTCACATGTGCTGCATTTATGTGCCCTAGACACTATCAAGAACTTGAAATTTGCAATTGCAGCTCGGGCTCCTTTAATGCATCACGTGTCTCATAAGTGTATCATTCGCTAATGGCCAGGGACGATCCAGCCGGCTTCAATGGGGAAGTCAAGCCAGACTAATTGTGCATTGAGTGAGCTGAACTCAATAAATCTGTCACTGCTATGATCAGAATTTGGAAGTGTCCTAACGCAAGGTTCATTCCCATCAAAAGTACACTGTATGTCTTGGAACAGAATACAGCCAGTAATTAGGGCTGCTAAGGCATGTAGCCAAAGGGGAGTGAATGTACACTTGCTTTCCCCCCTCCTTTTACTGATACATATGCATGGTACTATAAGCAGCTCTAGACTAGTCAGAGGTATAACTGAACCCATTCTCAGTTTGTTGAATTTGGCACAGTTGAGTCAGTGAACTTTAGTCGTGTTTGCAACACTCGGAGTCTCTAGCTTATGATGACTGCATCGAACCACTCTCATCACCATCACACTGCCGGAACTTTGGGCCATCCTCCCAAGATCAATAGCCACAGAACTCGTGCTCTAATGATGTCTGTTTCTTTATATACAAAGAATTTATTAGCAAACCAAAGGCACTTTCAGCATTTCCATTCATCCATCCATCTGTCTGTCTATCTATCTATCTATCTATCTATCTATCTATCTATCTATCTATCTATCTATCTATCTATCTATCTATCTATCTATCTATCTATCTATCTATCTATCTATCTATCTATCTATCTATCTATCTATCTATCTATCTATCTATCTATCTATCTATCTATCTAGATGCTTATATTGACGCAAGGTAGGCTGGCAGCTGTAGTGGCCAACATCTGAGGAGGATAACGAAGTAGTTCTGTGGGCGCGTGCTCTGGTGTTCGTGCTTTTGGCCTTTGGTCACGAAAGTAAACGCCCTGCTTTTGTGCCTGCATCCCTGTGTCTTTGTTACATTTTCTGGTGCCAAGTGCGGGGTACGTTAGATGATACGGTCCCCAGAGAGCACTCCTGACGCAAGCCCATCAAGTAGCTCAGCCGAGCTTACCCCTGTGCACGTACGTTTCAGCCGTCGTCTCCAGGGACTCGAGCCACAGCACGGTTTGCTACCTGAACGTCAGAGGACTATGAACCAAGCACCACCTAACGTCACCACGCCAGCACCAGCGCACCTGGTTGTCAACCAGCCCAAGACGCCGAAGACATTTCATGGGGCTGCTTTTGAAGATGCTGACGACTGGATCGAGCATTTCGACCGGGTCGCCGTCATGAACGATTGGACCCCAGAGCGTAAGCTACGCTATGTGTACTGCCTTCTCGAGGACGCCGCGAAAACGTGGTTTGAGAACCATGAAGCAACGCTTACGTCATGGGATGAGTTTCACCGGCAGTTCCTCAAGGCCTTTGCCCGAGAGGATAGGAAGGAGACAGCGGAGCGTGCTATAAAGGCAAGGGTTCAAGGCCCTAAAGAAAGGGTGACGACTTACATAGAGGACATGGATCGGCTTTTCAGGCGTGCGGAGCCCTCTATGACCGAATCCAAGAAAGTCCGTCACTTAATGCGTGGTGTTAAAGAGATTTTTGCGGGCCTGATTCGAAACCCACCTGTGACACTTGCGGAGTTCTATGAGGAAGCCACTTCCATGGAGAGGGCCCTTCAACAGCGTGCCAGGCAGTATAACCGGGGTGTACATCCAAGTGAGGTCACTTCTGTCACTCTCGGCAATGACATCAGCGCGTTGCGAGAGCTCATCAAAGCTCTCATTAAGGAGGAGCTACAAAAGATGCAGGTGACTGCTTCACCTGTAGAGCAGCTCTCCGTTGCGGAGATGGTACGCGCCGAGCTACGGCAAGCTGTTCACACTCCCCCACAGTCCGATGTGCCACAACAGAGGCAATGCGTCGAAATGAGCTACGCGGAAGCAGTGTGACGTCCTCCGTCGCGCAGTTCACCCAGCGTGTTTTACCCCAATGATCGACGCGCTCAGCAAATGGAGGTAGGCTTCCGTCCTCGCAGCCCGCCGTTGATCGCCGAAGCACGACCGAGGAAGAATGACATCTGGCGTACACCCGACCACAGGCCCCTTTGTTTCCACTGCGGGGAAGCAGGACACGTCTACCAAACATGTCCATACCGCCATGTGGGTCTCCATGGATTTTCGCCTAATGGCCCTCGTCCACGACCTGGCGAGCGACCACTGGCCAAATAGAGATCTTCATCTCGAATCGACGCAGTATCGAACATCGGTCGCACGAGCCCCGCTCGTCGTCGCCTGCTCGCTACAGGTCACCGAGCCCAGCATACTCACGCGGCGCTCCGAGACGCCGTTCACCCAGTCCTGCAAGTCTGGAAAACTGAGTTCAGCGACCTCCGGAGGTGAGGCCGCTGACGCTGACTCTACAGAAGATCCTCCACTACGACGACAGCGACGGCAGCAAAAAGATGTACAGACGCAGTCAAACGTGGTACGAAGAGTAGTGACATCAAACATTGTGGTAACCGTGGATGACGAAGAAGTAATGGCACTAATCGACACTGGAGCAGACACGTCCGTTATGAGCATGGGTCTTGCCTGCAGGCTGAAGAAGGTTTCTACCCGGTGGACTGGGTCGCAGATACGTACAGCAGGAGGCCATCTTCTCACTCCGGTGGGACGGTGCACAGTGCGAGTCAGTATTCACGGATTTACGTATCTCGGAGAATTTGTAATACTGCCCAGTTGCTCGAGGGACCTGATTCTTGGACTGGACTTTCTGCACGATAACGGAGCCGTGATTGACTTGCAAGAGTCGCAGGTGACGTTTTCTACGGCACACGCTTTAGCGCGCAACCCTCATGACAGTTACGTCAATGCTTTGAGAATTGTCGACGATGACCTCACGTTACCGCCGAAAAGTAGCGTGTTGACCTTGGTAACCTGCGACGTTTTCGATGAATTCAACGACTATGAAGGTATTGCAGAGGCAAATATCCCGCTGCTGCTCAAACGAAACATCTGCGTAGCCCGGTTAGAGAATAAACGCTCTCGAGTCCTGCTGACCAACTTCAACAATGAGTTTCAGCACGTCCCTAGAGGCACCACTGTCGCTTTCCTCAGTGAAATCGCCGACTTTTCTGATGTCAGCGCATCGGATACGACTTCACCGCATGCAAAATCTTGTGCTGACCTAGGTAGCCGCATTCACGTTAATCCAGACTTGCCAAATTCACGAAAAGAGCGGCTGCTGAACCTCGTGACGGAATTTTCGGACTGCTTCTCCACTGCATCTAAAGTTCAACGTACTACCGTTACAAAATACCGCATTGTTACCGAGGAGTCGGCGCGGCCTCTTCGCCAACATCCATACCGTGTGTTTCCGAAGGAAAGAGAGGTGATTAAGCGTCAAGTACAAGAAATGCTAAATGATGACGTCATTCACCCCTCGACCAGTTCGTGGGCGTCACCTGTTGTCCTAGTAAAGAAAAAGACAACACACTACGCTTCTGCGTCGACAACCGACGGCTTAACAAAGTCACAAAACGCGACGTTTACCCCATGCCACGAATTGATGACGCCCTAGACCGTCTACGCCATGCCCCGTTCTTTACATCATTAGATCTCAAGTCAGGGTACTGGCAAATTGAAGTTGACGAGGGCGACCGTGAAAAAACCGCATTCGTGACTCCCGCCGGGCTCTACGAATTTAAAGTGCTGCCTTTCAGTCTCTGTTCCGCTCCCGCCACATTTCAACGCATGATGGACACTGTCCTTGCTGAACAAAAGTGGCAGACGTGTCTTGTATACTTGGATGATGCTGTTGTGTTTTCGAGCACGTTTGACGAACATCTTTCAAGGCTAGAAAGCGTCCTCACTGCGATAAGGAGAGCAAACCTTACTATCAAGCCCGAAAAGTGCTACTTTGGCTATCAGGAACTCAAGTTTCTCGGCCACGTGGTGAGCCCGGGGGGTGTTCGACCAGATCCGGAGAAGTTAGCTGCCGTTGCCGATTCCCCTCGTCCTGGAGACTAAAAGGCTCTTCAGCGATTCCTTGGACTCTGTGCCTACTACCGCCGTTTTGTCGAAGGATTTTCAAAAATTGCGGAACCTCTTACAAGACTGACACGGCCAGATGTACCCTTCGTATGGACGGAAGAGCAACAACAAGCCTTCGTAGAGCTACGCAGTCGACTGCAGACGCTCCAGTGCTGGCACATTTTGACGATACTGCCGACACTGAGATTCACACGGACGCCAGCAACGTAGGAATTGGAGCCATTCTTATTCAATGGCAGGACAGCGCAGAGCGTGTGATCGCTTACGCGAGCCGTAGTCTCACAAAAGCAAAGGCTAACTACTCTACCACCGAAAAAGAGTGCCTAGCAGTCGTTTGGACCATTAGCAAGTTTTGACCCTACCTATACGGCCGGCCATTTCGAGCTGTCAGTGACCACCATTCGCTCTGCTGGCTTGCCAATCTACGGGATCCATCAGGCCGCCTCGCCCGCTGGAGCCTCCGCCTTCAAGAGTACGACATAACGGTGGTCTACCGATCAGGACATTAGCACACAGATGCTGACAGCCTGTCTCGTGCTCCCATTTCCCCGACATCATCTGACACTGAACACGATTTACCGTTTCTTGGCATCGTCGATGTGGTGTGGATGGCTGAGCTTCAATGTGAGGACACTAAGCTACTTCCTGTCATCCAGCATCTTCAAGGTGAAGACGTTATCGTCCCACGCCGCCTCTCACGTGGATTAACATCGTATTGCCTGCGGAACAATGTTCTCTACAAGAGAAATCTTGAGAACAGCCAGGAAACTTTTCTCCTCGCCGTTCCAACGGCACTGCGTGAGGAAGTTTTGCAGGCGTGCCACGACGATCCTTCTGCCGGTCACTTAGGCTTTGCTAGGACATTAGCACGCACCCGACAAAGGTACTACTGGCCACAGCTGTATTCCGCACCTGCCGTGACTGTCAGAGGCGTAAAGTTCCACCCGCAAAGCCCGCCGGCTTCCTCCAACCTTTAGATCCACCTCGAGCACCGTTTCAGCAAGTGGGAACGGATCTTCTTGGTCCATTCCCTACGTCATCCTCAGAAAATAAGTGGATAATCGTCGCAACCGACTATCTGACTCACTATGCAGAAACCAAAGCTGTGCCTATTCGAACTGCAGTTGAAGTCGCCAGATTCTTCGTCCACGACATTGTTTTGTGTCATGGTGCACCTGCCGTTCTCATAACCGATCGCGGAGCAGCATTTACGGCAGAGTTATTGCAACAAGTCACCAAGCTGACGCACACTAACCACCGGAAAACAACAGCTTATCATCCCCAAACGAACGGCTTGACGGAGAGGTTAAACAAAACATTGGCCGACATGCTATCTATGTATGTTGATGTAGAGCACAAAACGTGGGATGAAATTTTGCCGTACGTAACGTTTGCTTATAACACCGTTGTGCAAGAGACCACAGACCTAACACCATTCGAGCTTGTTTATGGCCGTCGCGTCACAACACCGTTAGACGCTATGCTCCCCGTAGACCAGGACACCAGCGGAAATGTCAGCGTTGACGACTTCGTTGAGAAAGCCGAGGAAGCCCGCCAGCTTGCACGGAACCGCATTCGCACGCAGCAAGATGTCGACACTCGCCGTTACAACCAAGGCCGAAGGAATGTCCACTATCAACCAGGTGACTATGTATGGGTGTGGACACCAGTTCGACATCGTGGCCTTTCGGAGAAGCTATTGCGACGCTACTTTGGCCCTTACGAAGTTGTGCGCTGCCTCAGTGACGTGAATTACGAGGTAATTCCTCAAACCTTGGATACCAGTTTAAACCAAAGACGTCCACGTTCAGAAGTAGTCCATGTAGTACGGATGAAACCGTACCACGCCCGCGAGTTATGAACTGTTCGAACTTTTTTTATTGTCCACAACAGCGTTGACGTGGCCATCTTTTTTATGACCATCTCTAGCATCTTAGTCAATCGACCGGGACGGTCGCTCTTGAAAGGGGGGAATTGACGCAAGGTAGGCTGGCAACTATAGTGGCCAACATCTGAGGAGGATAACGAAGTAGTTCTGTGGGCGCGTGCTCTGGTGTTCGTGCTTTTGGCCTTTGGTCACGAAAGTAAACGCCCTGCTTTTGTGCCTGCATCCCTGTGTCTTTGTGACAATATCTGGGTGCTCTTGTGGTTGCCTTCCTAAAGAAGCCCTGCAACATTTTTTTGTCTGCTTTCTGCTGCACTAGTGTGTGTGAAGTGCCAAATACTGAGATTAATGCTTAAAGAATTATAAATTTTGTGCATGGTAACCTAAGTTATTGGTCTTCATTTTCAAAATCCCAGCAGATGACGAAAAAAAAAAAAGATGTTCCCGCGTGCATTTCACTCTCTCACTGAAGTCAGATGCTGGTTCCAATCATCTCTTGTCTCTTACAGAGACATGCCGGAAGGCTCTCTTTGTAGTGGCTGTTGTGCAGCACACTTAGCATAATTTTGCAGTTGTATTAAAAAATTTTACAATTGAAATCAAATTATTTTGTGTCTAAGAAACTGTAAGAAGTATTTTTATCATGTTTAGCTCACAAGATTGCGGCCTAGTTGGAACCATATGAATATCGCAAGCGAATTGTCACGTAAAACCACCCAAACGATCGGCCGATGATGTCACTCCCACACGATAAACCGTCACTTCTAATCGCAAAAAATGGCGGTTGTGTGTCGCTCTAGTCCAAAACCAATGAGGCTCTTCCTTTTTTTTCGCATTTCCATTTGTGCAAAGATATCAATGTATTCCACAGTTTGAGAGGAAGCAATGAAAATGACATTCAATTTGTGTTGCAGGGCTCCTGTAACTCGGTATAGGCCAAAATTGGCATAGAAGAGCAAGAGGGTACGACGAACATGACTCTCTGATCGTGATTTAAAAAGGAGAAAATCCTGTTGTATGTGTGAGAAAACCCTTACCTCTAGTCACCTGTGGCACATACTTGTATCACAAAGGCCGGGATATGCAACTGTATGCCACTTATGATTCATAGTTTATATCTATACAAGAACAGGCATTGGTCCTTTAAACATGAGAGTGTTAAGAGTCGGGCAGTGTTCAATTGACAAATGCACAACCCAGAAATTGAATTCTGTGTGACAGTCATGTATTCCACTGCAGAGCCATGCAAGATTTTCAAACTGTTTTCAAAAAAGGTCTTACGCAGAAAGCATGTGGTGGAGGGGGGGGGGGGGGGGCGGCGGCTAGTTGGTAAAGCATGGAAAACATAAAACTACGCCTAAAATACGACACGAAATGAAAGAAGTGGACAGGACCAGCGCAGTCCCGTGTTCTAGCACTGGTCCCATCTACTTGTTTTATCATGTGTCTTGTTTCTAAGCGTAGTTCGATGTTTTCCATATCCTCTGCAGGCGTCGTGTCGGTGCAACGTCAATTGTGGCTGAAGTACTGACGATCTAATTTCATAACAGAGTAATAAACTTTACATGTGTACCCCTGTGATGTAAGTGTCATGTTGGGTCAATATCAATTGTAGTTCCAGTGTTGGCTCCGCTTTTTTAATAATCATGACACATTTACTCTGATCACTCAGCATGCACTTCTGTTCAATAAAACTGATGTTTATGCTCAAACGACAGTGCTGACTAAACGTTTAGTTGGGCCATAAGTTACTCTTTAAAAGTCAGTGTGTTCGAGATGCCTGGTAAGCTCATGATGTGCAGACGACTGCTACATTTGCGTAGACACATCAATCTACCTCGTAACGCTTTGCCCAAAGCCAAAAAATGCAGCATAGACAAATGCTCACCGACTGCTTTGCATAAAACTGATTCCGGCACTGCGAGGAATTTGAAGAGTTTCTTTATATATATAAGCTTAGCTGTAAAAACTGCGTTAAATATTTCAGTTCAACTAACATTGAAAAAATGTTAGGCTTCCAAGCACTATGTAGACTTGTTCCTGTTCATTTAGAGCTTCTGACGAGACTTTTCTACAAAATGTTGTATAAAGGAACCCACAAACATCATTTGCACAAGTAAATTGGTAGAAGCCAAAACAATGATGCAAAAAAAACCATAATCTTTCTTGAAAACATGCTTTGTGGCAGTGCCTTTTTTTACACTTTTCTTTCTATACTCAGATACAACTTAACAAAAAGCGGCTTTTCACTGTCAAAGAACCTTTGTCGAGCCGATGGCATCGCCATGTCAATGTGACCCCACAGCAGACCGCCTTGACGCCGCGCTCATGAGAAGAATCGCTAAGGAGCATGTCAAAGCATGTAACAAAGCAGCCACAACACCATTGGCTAAAGGGGGTGTCCTTAGACCACGAAAAGCCACTTTTTCTTGAGATGTATTCGAGTATAGCAACTGAAGTGCCCTCTGTTGCTTAGACTTTCAGTCTTTATTGAGGCATCAGTAGGCAAATTGGCTGACACATACACTATAACATTTTTTCATGTATACAGGAGTCGTAGCATGTGACTAGGTTGCAAAAGCTTAATGACGACAAACAGATTAGAGTGTGCTTATTATGTAGTGTTTGGTGTCATGTTAATAAATGTATAAATACTGACAATAATGGGCCAGATGACCACATTGTCGAGTAAGGCAGCTGTTACGGCCACTCACAAATTTGTTGGTGGGCATTCAAATTCAAGAGCAGTGAAGACTTATGCGATAGCTCCGATTGTCAATGAGCATACACTGGTTTTACTCACTAGTGGGTTAATAATTGTGCATCATGTGCGTAAGAGCATTGAACTAGACTAGTTAATGCATGGCAAAGCGGAACAAACAATGTAATGAAAGGACTTCATTAAGATACTAATCCAGCGAAAGACTGCCATATGCACACCCCCATAGACATAGAGCCAGTTCTTTGTCCAGGATTTTGGATTACGTTTAGGACATGTTACCAAATCAAAGATTAGAAGTTCTGGGGTGATACAAGAAGAGCTCTCTATTGACCTCTGCAGTCTTTAAAAAAACAAAAAAAATGAAGAAGTGTTTGGGGATGTTTTTAAAGCACAGCTTAGGGTTACAAAAATAAATGAATTTAGGAAAAAATTACAACCAAAATCTCATTTTATTTTGCAATAATACTGAAAACTTGTGAATGTCCGGGAGAGATGTTACAGGGATAAACGAGCACTAAAAGCACATAAATTTTGTTTACTTCTCTATTTTCTTTCAGCATAAGCTCCATACCACAGGGCACATGGGCATATTAAACTAGGATTCAGTGCCATCTTAACTTTCAAAACTTCAAAGCAATGTTTATTGCCAAGTGCCCAAATTAACAATACCATAATAGATCTGTGTTCTGGTAGACAGTGTCACGCCCTCTGAGGCTTGAAGCTCGTGCTCTTCTATCTGTAAAAAGAACTTCGTCTTTTCAAGAAAATGTAGAAAATGGAGCCAATTTAGCATTCTGATCGCTTCAGTGAAGACATATTTGGCTTGCATATGGTGCTGCAGTGAGAAAAAGCATCAAGTCAGACAATAAAGTACCGTTTATTGGAAAACTTCATGTATAACGACCACACATGTATCTGCATTGCATGTAGTTGTCAATACTCTTAGTGAATATGCTATGCATTTGCATGATTCTAATCTGATAATGTGGTATACTTCCTATTTACAGCTCTGTACAAAAGAATGCACTTCATTCTGAACACTCACAACAACATAAAATCATGAGAGTGACATATAACATAGATGGGTGGGGAAAAAAAATCTAACACTGGTAAACTAAAATGGCAGTGGTGTACTCTGTGTAAAATCAAAACTTTGGCAATTTTGAATTTAGACATTTTGCTCTAAATACCCTTTGGCAATATACGTCGAGATGAAATCAAAACAATTTAGGTTCAAAAAACAGGAACCACTTGTATATATAATTTGAAAATTCTTGTAGGTGTATAACAAATACTCAGGCCTTAAATAAAAATAAAAATGGCTGATTCAGTAATAACAGATGAACTGACCAGGTAGAAACACTACTTCTTGCTAAAATGAAAACTAAACGACTGCATAGCATACCCACATGCTGCATCGCTCGCTCATTAGACTGGTTGCATCTGGCCAATGCAGCACCAACTGCTGCACCCATTGCTAAAGTGACAGAACTAGGCCCCACAATGCCATTCTCACTGCAATGGTTGCTCATTAATCAAGGTAACCAAGGCCACTGTCACAAAGTGATGCTGGTACATTAACAGTTTTCATAACTTATATTGAAGATGTTCTCTGTACAAGATGAACAATGTTAAGGACTGTCGCTGCCTTACAGAAAAGATAAGATTCATAGATTTTTTTTCATCATGAAATAGAACAGCACTATGCCAATATTTACACCTTGGAGGCATTGTAGTATCTTGGAAGTCGTCTAGCAAAAAGCAGCATAAACTTCTCTCTAAAGAGGTACAGCTAAGTGCTATTCACCAAGCTAAGTTCCTTGGAAGAGCACATCTTGTCAAGTACGGTTTTGCATTGCTGCGTTTCAATGCTTGCAGGGTGAAATCTTGGAGGACTCTGAGCCTGTACTTTGAATTACAGTTGTTTGGCTCGTGGGAACGGCAAAAGCTGCTCAGATGTACCTGTGAAGCTGCATGACTTATCATGCAACAAGCTTGCATTTTTCTGCCATCATTGCTTAATGTGCGTCATTAACGTCGTTGAGAGATCACCCTGCCTTGAATGCTTTTCATGACAAGTGCTTTGCAAGTATGCAATCTGGCAGATAAATGCATGCACATACACACACTAACACACTACTAGGCAAGACAACAGCTGCAACAATAGCACAAATAACAAAACTGAGCCACTGCAGACACTTGTAAAGGGTTGCTTAAAAACTGAAGGCAATGCCAATCTTTGCAGCAAATGCCGTAAGGAAAGCATGATGAGCATAAAAAAGATGCAGAGGTTAAGAATGCACTATTTCAAAGTGTCAGCTTTTTTCATGTGACTGGAACACCACTTAACGATGGTGGCATATACATGAGAGAGCCAAGCAATACGTCCGTGACTTGCGGATGAATATCTAGCAGCAGACAATATGACAAATAGTAACAGCTGCAAATGACATTTTATAATGTACCCAGAGAATTTCACTTGGCCTTCATGCTTGATAAACACTTGAGATGTGAAATATTAATTCGACATGAACATTTATAAATTATGGTAGTCTGATGCCCATATGTTAGATGTATCAAGTAATGTCAAACTCTGTGCTTAACAAGCTTGAGTGCCAAGTTACCAACAAAGAAACTGGTAGGCTGCTATTTGAATGACTTGCCTTTGACTTGCTATCAAGGCAGCTGTTTATGAAATCATGGCATGCTTAAATGAACAAGTAGATGGTGACAAGGATGACAAAAAGAAAGCAATGCCCTCATCCCTCTCAACATCTGTGAGTCTAAGTGCCAGCATAGAATGCCCTAGAAGACTTCTTGTGTGCCAACCATGTGCTTAAACAAAGAGATTGCCTCAAACATGTTTTATCACCGTACACTTTGTCATGACAAAAAAAAAGAAGAAAAAAGGTTGCAGTTTAATGGCTGTTCATAGGCATACTAAGGAATGATACCAACAACTTTGATTATTTTTGGCAGAATAACAGTATATAATAAGTGAGCTGCACAGTAGTGCACAAATTAAAAACTAATCCTTTGATTGATGTTTCATTTAGTGACACAAAGTGACCTTGATTGCTCTAGATTGTTACATTTGCACTGATATGTGCAGCATGAGAATGCTTGTTCAGAGAGTAGCCTGCAAAAGAGAGAGTTATTTTTTTCTGCCTCAGAACAACTTACTTCTACAATTGGAGGTACCTTGATTCTTCGAGGGGTAAACTTAGTGCCCGGTCTAGAAAAGTCAATTGCACCATTACCACACAAATATTGAGTCATTCTGTGAACAGAGTTAACCAAGAAGCTAGCAGGTAGCGTTGCAAGCCTTAATTTAATTACCCAGCAACTTGAACTGCTGGGTGCTTAAAAAACCCGAATCAGTCAAAAGATTTTTGTTGAACAGTAAAGTCTGATAATAGTTTCACACAATGCAAGCTTATTCATAGGTTGTGCATTTTTTTGTCTTGAATGCACATGAAAGACTGGTTCGCAGTGAAAAGCAATGGCATGGATCCAAGGAGAAAAGATACAACACACTGTTGGACAATAAACTGAGCAGTGATTAATCTGTTTGCCTCATAAATATACCATATGAAACAGCACAAACGAAGCAATGTTCTTTACTTCTGATGTGCCAATGATCCATTTCACTTGATGGTGCACTATTGCATGATTGTCCACAATTACGTATGGCTAAGGTATAAAATTTTGAGCATTGGGACCTGCTATTTTTACTTGAAAACTTTGCTGTAATGAAATCGATTAAAAACACATCATTACTGTGACAAGCAGGATTAAACACTGCCTCTTTTGTACTGTATGTTCAGCTATGTCATCCAGTTGTTAATCCAGCAGTGTGTTGTCTGTGTTTTTTCTCAATGTCAAAGTGACTAGTTTCTGCTAAAAATCCCCTTTGTTTTTGTTAAATGGTGTTCAACCTAAGTGATTAATTGATAGTATTCAGGGCCCCAAAGCAAGAAAATGGGTGATAAGATATGATATAGTGCAAGCTCTCGAAATAGTTTTGACCACATGGAAAAAATTATTGTGCACTGGAAGCTTAATACACAAGGGCCTTTCATCAGCCTGAAAAAAAGCATAAAATATATTACAAAGTGGTTTACACCAGTGAAAACGGGTCATTACCTAATACTTAGTGCAGCACATAAAGTGTTTAGCTTTAAGAATAACTAAAAAATTAAGCATTTACATTCCTTTTTTTTTAATATTTTATGTTTTTAAAGCAAAAAATGGCCTGTTTTGTATACCTGCACTGCTCAACGCACACACTTAGTTCGTGACAACCTTCACAGAGTGCCAGCTTTAGTTGCATGAAAATACTGATCTCAAGAGTTTGACGCTTCTTCAAGGGGCCAAGTGACCTCATTCTCGAAGTCTACTGCCTCAACAATTTTTTGAATCTGTCAAGCACAAGCGGGGTTACAAGGATTGTTGCACGCTTTAAGCACTTTCTCACTTCTTTAGTCGAAACAAATTTGCTGAAAGTTATTAAGGGGAGATTACAAAGGGGTAAGATATTGTACCAGTATGCATCATGACCTTCAGCACTTTCTACAGTTTTTTTTTTGAACGCATCCGCTCACTTTTAGCAAGATCATGAGCACGCTTGTGATCAATTCTAACATTATAGAGGGTGGCCTGGGTATGTGGCAGCACACCATGGCGGCCGCGGTGACTATGCAGCACACAAATGCTCAAATCAGCCAATGGTCATGTCTTTCCGCCTATGGTGTTGAAGTCAAGCCACCTTATCACGGAATTCGGTGACAGAAGTATGAGCGACCTCTAGCTGTCTGAAACATAACTGTGAATTCCTTACCGCATGTAGTGCTGTATTATTTGGCTCACATGCTCACGAGAGTTGTGAACTACTGATTGGCAGCATTTTCTCACCATGTTCAAAACATTTTGCAGGGCCGGAAATGGTAGCTGCGCCTACTTAGTTAGAAGCCAGACTTTTTCACATGAGGCAGGGAAAATGTTGGGAATGTTTTCACGTGGCACCAGATGCTGGCACCAGCTGTCTTGTCCTCACCCACTACACTCTAAGCAGACACCCCAAAGGTGAACTATGTGAACATTGAAGCAAACTACTGTATTTCTGTCTCCCTTTTGTACAGTGCGAACGGGGCACTTGGAGACAAGAAGAGCAAAGGAAATTGAGCCTTCTCAGATCTGCAGTTAACAAAAAATTATAAGGATCAGACTGGAGAAAAGAAAGCAGTGTATAATGCTGCACGACGATATCGTAATGTTAAGCTTTAAAAGCTCCTCTATGCGGCCTGAAATACAGATTTTATACTGTACAAAAGCAAGTGTTTTGAAAAATTTTTATAGGGCTTTGAAAGATATGTATAAAGAAAAATATGCATAAAGCAGCATGGAGACCTCTTCCAAAAAGTTACAACGAATAAAATTTTAAAAAAATGTGGGTCATACACATAAAAACATAGGCTAGCTTTTGCTAGTCAAGTTTCATCAATATCACATTGCTGTGCTGGTAGATGTTATTGTGCGTGGCTAATCCTACAAAAAAGAAAAAAAACAAATAAGCTTCAGACTTCTGTAGCTATTTTAACAACCATTCATGATAAAATATTAAATAGCTACACTTCCAGTAGGTGCATGAAAAGACACAGAAAAACTTTTGACCAGAAATGTCCCTCACTTGTGAGAAAAACATATATATATATATATATATGTGTGCAGGCCAACGACTTCCTTAACATTATGAAGGGAAATATCAGCTAAGTGTGGCATTGGGCTAGTTGGTATTCTATTATCGAACAGCTCAGCGCAAAAGTTTAGACAACACATACAGAAACGGTGAGGCACTGCTCCTCGACTTTTCTGAGTGCGTTGTCTAAATTTTTGCACTGAGCAGTTTAATAAAGGAAATGTCAGACTGGCAAATACCTACCCGTAGAGGTCACCAGAAGAGTTAAATGATGAAGACATTTTCAACGAAGATAAAGAGATAACAACCTCAAAAGCATACACACTTCAGCTTTCTGCTTGCATTCCTCATTACTTGATACTGCCAGAACATTTTGTTACCCCATTAATATTTAGTAAAAGAATGACATTCAATATTTGTGAATACTAATCACTTATTCTCAATTATATTGCAGTTCATAAGATATTAAGTTTTGCTGGACCTGTTCAATAAACGAGTGGCCTGTTTGAGCATTCTTTCACTCAGAGACAGCACTAAGCGCACTGAAGGGTAGTAATATAGATATATAGCCCATTCATAGATGTACCACCATTTACAATGTACCAAAGCACCAAGGATAAAGATGAGAAGCAGTAGGTTATGTGCTGCTTTGCTGAGGACATAAAGGTATCAGCAGCAACATAATGCCTTGGCATATACTGCGTGATTTTTTTCCTTGACAAAGACAGCCATGTAGACAACAAATATTTCTTATGTGTCATAATTTTCTTTCCATGAGATGTCACTGTTAGTGCTGCTGACACCTATGCCTAATGTTTTGCTACTTTGTAAATAGCAATACATATAGCATGGGCAGTCAAACTAAAATAATCTCATTTCTTTACCTCTCTGCTCCCACTGCCTTTTTTTCTCTACTGTATAGCAATGATTAAATTTGCATTCAATTTGATGATCAAAATAGTAGTTTCTCCATTCCTTCAATTTGATATGATTTAAATTGTTTTTTTATTAATAGTCTCTAAAATAAATTCACCCTGCCATAAAGATCAAGGCCAAAGAATACCAATGTGTGGCACCTGCATTTCATCTGTCTCAGGGAAGCAGACAAAGAACCTGCAAGCATGTTATAGGGAGCTGGCCTCATCACTCGTTAGCCAGCAGTACAAACACTTTTTACACAGGTGAAAGCAAGCAGAAAAGGTGAATGCATTGTGCTGCCCAAGAACGCTGAGAAACTGCACAGCAGTAGCTCCTCACATCATGCACACATTTCCGTGATTGACTACACTTGTGTTTGAGGCTTATGTTGTGCGAATTCTCGGCTGGCACACTAGAAGCTTCCCAGTGCACTCCTGTCTGGGCCAAACTAGAAACACTTCTGGTATGGGTTGATGGCAAAAAATGAGGGCAGGGGCACATGGGGTCCCTCCCAGGACTGTGCCTGGTCAGCTGGCCGCAGCGCCGACGTAGGGAACCCATCCTCATCCAACCTTTCTGAAGAGATTTTGGCTTTTTTCTTCGATGGCCGTTCTCCATTCGCCTTCTCCAGCTTGCGAACCTCCATCTTTTTCTCCCACTCTTCCTCGCCATGGTTCCTGAAGTTAAGGTTCTTGTGCTGATAAAAGACAAGGCTGATGCGGGTGGGGTTCTTGCGGTCGGGCCGCCGGAGTGCAGTGGTAGCATGGAGCTCATGCTTAGCACACTCAAATAATACAGACCCATGTGTAAGGGCAATGGCCACACCACCAATTTCCGGATCCTGGAACACTGCTTCGTTGTCTGAGTCAACTTCATAGATGCCTTCCTCCTCAGCCTTGGGTATTTCCACCCTAGGGAGGCCCTCATGACTAGCTGGGCGAGGCACAAGTCGTGGAGGGCCAACTGGTTGGCTTCTCTGAGTATCCTCCATGACTGAACGAAATGTCTGCAAGTGCCGCTCAAAGCCATTCGGTGCAGTCTGCGCTGGCATAAAAGTGTTCTTGAAGGGGGGAAGCACACTGGCGCGCTCCTGCATGCAACGGCCTTGCGGTGGTGGTGTCGCAAGACCTGCAACAGGAGGTGTCTGCATGCCGTAGTCTTTTGGCGGAGTGACTGCTGCTGGGAAGCACTGACCACGAGGCGCATAATAGGGGCCTTGGAAGCCTGCACTGTAGTCACGGTCGGAGGCCCACGCTGCTGCGTCCATGTAGGGCACTTGGGGGAAGGGGGCACCCTGACTGTGGCTCCTTGCTGCTCCGTAGGGTGGATCGACAGGCATTCCAAAGCTGCCAGTCATATAGTACGGGGCCCGCATGTGAAGTGGCGAGTCCATTCGCACAGGGTTCAGTTCAGTCAGCCTCGGTGTGCTAGGTGGCGTCATAGGAGTGACCGGAGGACTGGGATGAGGTGGAAATGTTTCATGAGGTGAAGGTAGAAAGCTGCCACTTCTGGAAAAACCAGGTGCACTGTAACCAGCGTTTCGAGCGATGTGTGGAGACACTGCCTGTGGGACATACGATGGTGGAAGCATAACACCTTGGGACGGAGTCTGGGAGATGGGGCT
Source organism: Rhipicephalus microplus (assembly GCF_043290135.1). Classification (NCBI taxonomy): domain Eukaryota; kingdom Metazoa; phylum Arthropoda; class Arachnida; order Ixodida; family Ixodidae; genus Rhipicephalus; species Rhipicephalus microplus. The sequence goes on along the minus strand of NC_134710.1, from coordinate 327,668,539 downwards.
GAATGTGGTGTTTAGAGACTGATGATGGTATGGTGGCATGGAAGCACTTCTATCCACAAATGGTGAGTAGACAGCATGGCCTCCACTGGGACGGCCTAATTCGAGGTTCTGCAGGTGATGGTTGGAAACCGAAGCCAAATTCTGCAGGTGGTCGATGCTGTGGCCTTCCATCGGGGGGCCATCCTGCCCACTGTGAGGCAAGTAGCTTGAATAGTGGTACCTGTCGACCATCCTGTACTTATAATAGTTCATAGCCAAATGATGATCCTCAGGAGGAGTGTCCGGAATGGTAGTCATCATGGGGCTTTGAGGGATGGTACAAAGACCTGCCATCTTTTGTGTTCCTTGCTGTGAGTAATTTCCCGTAAAGTAAGGATTCCCATAGGCAAGATCTTGTTGAGGCTGAAGATATGGCTGATTAAATGGACTGGAATCCTTGGTATGATGCGTTCTTCCTGAAGTATGAGGTGACAAGATTTGAGGCATACCTGAGGTTTTATTTAATACTTGGCTTTCTTTGTCCAGGGTACTCTGAATGCAGGCTTCGCTGGAATTTTCCTTTTTCACCACCACTTTCATGTCATCTTTGCCTGGACAAGGAATATGAGATTCAGCACAAGGAGAATTCGGTTTCTGCACAGAGAAACTGCCTTCTGGCGCTGATGTATCATACTGGCAAGACATGGGGGGCAAATATTCATTTTTCACTTTGTATCCTGGGGCACATGTACCATAGGACTTGGATGTAGGAGGCTCACTAGTAGTAGGTTGAAAACTAGACTGCTGCTGAGATCGAAAAAGGCCCATGGGAATCTCGAGCCTGGGGTTACCAAGCTCTGATTCATGCTTCACTTGAGGCACACCTGATTTGTACTTCTCTTCGAAAGGAGATCTGTGGTAGGATGGTGCTTCAAAATTGGGACTGAAGACTGGTGATGGCATCGTCTGTGATGCATAACCTTCATCTGTCTGTGCCTGAAAAGATATGCCGTAAAACTTTTACTGCTACAATGCCACGAATAAACATAGACTGAACATAACAAAATGCGACTGTTTGCATAACTTACTTACACATTGAAAAAATATTAAAAGGTTCTCATAGAAAACTACACAGATGCCCTTCTCTGTATAGGCTTCTTTGCACAGACTGCTGAAGAATGGCTTCTATACTGCTTTCATAACCAAAAAAAAGCGCAGACTAATGCGCACAACATCGAACATTATTGAATGAGTATTCAATTGAACATTGCATGAGCCTGATATACAGGAAAGATAAAACCTGCCAAGCCTTGTAGAACCTCATTGATACATACATTACTATACATATTTATAATGTTTAACCAGTTCTAATGTTCTGAAACAGTGGTTCCACCTAGTTACCATAGGGTCAGCATATTACTACCTCATTTTTCATGTTTTTCTTTCCAGTTGTTATGTCTAGAAGCTAACTACACAACTGACATGGCATTATCCATCGGGAGTGTCTCTGTTAACTACTGCATGTCACTACTGAAAAACAGGAATTTCACAGTGACACTTTCACAGCAGGATGACCACTGTCATTTTTAGACAGACGCCAGCTGCCAATGCCAACATAGCTGCTTGCAACACCTATAGCAAAGGCAAGCTGGTCGAGGTTACTTGCAGTCACCTCATAACAACATTTGCATACACTGTTGTAGCCTTCAATTTACCTTGCACAACTACTTCTGAAATGCACACACCACAGAAACTGAAAAACAGCTGTGAGTGTTCAAAAAGAGTTTTCTGCGTCGTATGCATTTCAGTGGTGATGCATCAACAGAGGTATAACAAAGCTTTTGTCACTTATTGCAACAAAACCTCGAGGAATTGACAAACTGACCTCTGAGTTTAAATTTTGCTGAACTGCATGCACTGCTTCATCAGGATTCTTCTCTTTCCGCCCACGTTTCTTGCAGGGGCCCAAAGGTACCTTACGTATCCTAGTTGTCGTGTGATATTTAGTGAGTACTTCCAATGACCCTGTTTTTACCTGAGTGAAGAACAGAGAAAAAAGTGTCAGTATACTACAGAATTCACTGTACTAAGTGCAGTTCTAAAAATATGTGTACCAAGCAACACTTCATACTTAAATATGATTAACACCTTGACATTATGACAAAAATTCAATATCATCATCATCATCATCAGCCTGACTACGTCCACTGCAGGACAAAGGCCTCTCCCATATACCGCCAGCTAACCCGGTCCTGTGCTTGCTGCTGCCAATTTATGCCCGCAAACTTCTTAATCTCATTTGCCCACCTAACCTTCTGTCTCCCCCTAACCCGCTTCCCTTCTCTGGGAATCCATTTTGTTACCCTTAATGACCAGCGGTTATCCTGTCTACGCGCTACATGCCCGGCCCATGTCCATTTCCTTTTCTTTATTTCAACTATGATATCTTTAACCCCCGTTTGTCCCCTAATCCACTCTGCTCTCTTCTTGTCTCTTAAGGTTACACCTACCATTTTTCTTTCCATTGCTCGCTGCGTCGTCCTCAATTTAAGCTGAACCCTCTTTGTAAGTCTCCAGGTTTCTGCTCCGTAGCTAAGTACCGGCAAGATACAGCTGTTATATACCTTCCTCTTGAGGGATAGTGGCAATCTACCTGTCATAATTTTGAGAGTGCTTGCCGAATGGGCTCCACTCCATTCTTATTCTTCTAGTTACTTCAATCTCGTGGTTCAGCTCTGCAATTATTACCTGCCCTAAGTAGACATAGTCTTTTACAACTTGAAGTGTACTATTACCTATCTCGAAGCGCTGCTCTCTTCCGAGGTTAGAGCATCCCCCTTGCATGCAAAAGGTCCAAGGTTCAAATCCCGGTGCCGCGCAGTTCCCAACCGGGAAAAAAAAAATCCGCGTAGTGATAGAACTGCATTAAGAGGCCTGGGGTGCGGCCTCACCGGTAACCACTGCCGGGAATGCACTCCCTCACCAGAGAAGGATTGGCCACCCTGGTGCAGTATCTGGCCACTACCTCCCACATGCATACGTCAAATAACTCACGGCCCTCAGTCCCCAGCAGCTGCGAAGCAACTGACCACGGCGGCGGTCAGATCTGCAACGCCACAGAGGGTGCTAAGAATCTCTGGATCCGGACAGGCCGCTATTGGAACCTGAACTTGGCAACGTTTAACGCTAGAACCTTATCTAGTGAGGGAAGTCTAGCTGTACTATTCGAGGAGCTAGAGGGTGTTAAATGGGATATAATAGGGCTCAGTGAGGTTAGACGGACAGATGAGGCCTATACGATGCTGCAGAATGGGCACGTCCTTTGCTGTCGGGGCTTGGCAGACAGAAGAGAACTGGGAGTGGGGTTCCTAATTCACAGAAACACAGCTGGCAACATAGAGGAATACTATAGCATTAATGAAAGGGTGGTAGGTATCGTAATTAAACTCAATAAAAGATACAAGATGAAGGTGATGCAGGCTTACGCGCCTACATCCAGCCATGATGACGCTTCAGTTGAAAGCCTCTATGAAGACGTGTAATCGGCAATGAGTAAGGTAAAAACACAGTATACTATAGTGATGGGCGACTTTAATGCAAAGGTAGGGAAGAAACAGGCTGGAGACCAGGCAGTAGGAGATTATGGCATCGGTACTAGAAACGCCGGAGGAGAACTACTAGTAGAATTCGCAGAACGCAATAATTTACGGATTTTGAATACCTTCTACCGAAAACGAGGAAACCGCAAGTGGACATGGAGGAGCCCTAATGGCGAAAATAAGAACGAAATAGACTTTATAATGAGTGCACACCCAGGAATCGTGCAGGATGTGGAAGTGGTTGGCAAGGTACAATGCAGTGACCATAGAATGATACGGTCTCGAATTCGCCTAGACTTGAAGAAGGAAGGACAGAAACTGATACGCAAGAAGCCAATCAATGAGCTAGCACTGGGAGAGAAAGTACAGAAATTCAGAGTGTCGCTGCAGAACAGGTACTCTGCTCTTAGTGAGGAAACCAACCTTAGCGTAGATACAATGAATGATAATCTGACGAGTATCATTACGGAGTGTGCAGTGGAAGTTGGAGGCAGGGTAGTTAGACAGGACACTGGCAAGCTTTCCCAGGAAACGAAGAATCTAATTAAGAAGCATCAAATCGTGAAAGTCTCAAGTACAACAGACAAAATAGAACTGGCAGAACTTTCGAAGTTGATTAATAGGCGTAAGGTATGCGATGTAAGAAGGTATAACATGGAGAGAATTGAACACGCTCTGAAAAATGGAGAAAGCGTCAAAGCAGTGAAGAGGAAACTTGGGATAGGCAAAAATCGGATGTATGCACTAAAGGACAAACAAGGCAAAATGACTACCAATATGGATAGGATAGTTAAAATAGAGGAGGAGTTTTACAGAGATCCGTACAATAGCCGAGACAACGACTACCCTAATACTATAAGAACTAGCAGTAACCCAGATGAGACCTCACCAGTAATGATAGAAGAAGTCAGAAAAACTTTGGAGAGCATGCAAAGAGGTAAATCTGCTGGTGAGGATCAGGTAACATCAGATCTGCTGAAAGATGGAGGACAGATTGTGTTAGAAAAACTAGCCACCCTGTTCACGAGATGTCTCCTGACGGGAAGAGTACCAGAGTCTTGGAAGAACACTGCTAACATCGTCTTAATACATAAGAAAGGAGATGACAAGGACTTGAAGAATTACAAGCCGATCAGCTTGCTCTCTGTAGTATACAAGCTATTTACAAAGGTAATTGCTAACAGAGTAAAGAAAACATTAGAATTCGATAAACCAAAGAAACAAGCAGGATTTCGAACAGGATACTCAACAACTGACCACATTCATACTATCAATCAGGTAATAGAGAAATGCTCAGAATATAACCAACCACTATACATAGCCTTCATAAATTACGAGAAGGCGTTTGATTCAGTAGAAATAGCCGTCATGCAGACACTGCGGAATCAGGGCGTAGATAAAGTATATATAAACATTCTGGAAGAAATATACAGGGGATCAACTGCTACCATAATGCTTCATAAAGAAAGCAACAGAATACCAATCAAGAAGGGTGTAAGGCAGGGGGACACAATCTCCCCAATGCTATTTAACACGTGCTTACATGAGGTTTTCAGAAGCCTAGAATGGGAACAGTTAGCGATAAGAGTTAATGGAGAGTACCTTAGTAACCTGCGCTTCGCTGATGACATTACATTGCTGAGTAACTCAGGGGACGAATTGCAACTCATGATTATGGAGTTAGACAAGGAGAGCAGAAAGGTGGGTCTTAAAATTAATCTGCAGAAAACGAAAGTAATGACAAAAATTCAATATAGAGCTAACCATTTCAATACTCCAAGACAGCAGTGTCTATTTTAAAGGAATACTGAATAAAACTTTTGCTGCCAAGATTTTCAGCTAAGTTGAAAGATTGGATCCTGAAATCGATAGACGTAAACTTCATTTCAGACAAAAACTACAAGAAAATAGTTAATTTAATGCGTTTTTCACAAACTGCTGTTTTCAGCATCTCCGCCATGAACAAGAGAAGGTGACATCAGATACACTCGAAACAGGCAAGCCAACAATTCCAGCCATCGCCCATGTCTCTCGACCCACTCAGCTCCCCCTATGGTTCCCGGCTGGAATAAAGCATCAGTGATTTTGTGGAAGAGGGAGAGTGGGATGAAATTTTGTAGTGGTGAGAAAAGAAAAAAGTCGGACAGGAACCTTGCATGCGCCTCCGTGAATGTGATGTCACAGCTCGTGCTTGCGTGCCGCCGCCAAGCGCTGAGAATCCATAAAAAATACAGCCAACTTTTCATAAATATAGGAAATTAACTCTGTTTATTATCAGAACAGTCATATCTTTTGAGTAAAACCTAGATGTTTTCATCAGATTTTCCAATTTTTTGTTTAGTATCTCTTTGACATTACTCAAATTTTAAAGCTCTGTGAAGTTAGATGAATGGTAAAGATACATGTTACATCAGCTGAGATAAGTATGGCTTCCTGAAAACTTTCTCTTTATTTTGAAGGCCGCAAAATGGTTGCAAGCAATGGAGAAAATCAATGCCGAGCTTCTGCTTTTGTCAATTATGCAACAAAGCTGTGGCACAAATATGTTGGATATAATGCCAAGGATTTCATGGCATTTACACTCACCAGTACCATTCTTATAAAAAAAAATGTGTTTAGTATCAGCATTTTCCACGTTAAGTCTCTACATTCTTTTGAATGCTAAGTCACTATTTACTGACAAACAAACCGTAAAGAGTGGACTGTTTCAAAATCAGTGGTGACACAAGACAGCTAGGTGGTGCTTAACTCAATTTTTTTTTACTCTATTCTTTCTGGCTTACCACATCTTTGATACCAGAAGAACTTGCCTCTGCAGTTTGCCATATTAATCTACCAACATATCACAACTTGCCTTTGCAGTTTGCCATATTAATCTACCAACATATCACAGCTGGGCACGTCATTCCTATTCAGTTGCCTTTTGAGCTTCCCCCACAAAAATACAAACAAATATGTCGAGAATCAGAGAAGCTCAAAAGTAAGCTAGCATAGTACATAAGTAAAAAAAGACTTGTTCTTAGGTAAGTTCATGCTTCGATTGCAGCAGTGCAGCAATCTAACAATCAAAAACATCTAAGTGCATCAGTATAGTTCTAACTGATTAGCAATGATGGGTGAATAAAGTAATAGCATCAGATATCTTTAAGGAAGTAGTCAAGCTTAATTACTGTAATTACTCGAATCTAACGCGCACCTTTTTTCCGGTTAAGCAAGTTCATGAATCGCATGCGCGTTAGAATCGAGTAAGAAAAAAAAAAATGAATACGGTCATTCTATTGCCATAAGCATTTCCAAAATGGCCGCCCCCTACGTGCGTCGGCGTGGTGCGTCGGCCATTTCTGCCTATGTGTTTCCCATGTGCGGCACTTCGTACGTGTGCTGAGGAGTTCGTCATCTTGTAGTGCATTAGCATCGACGGCATGGAAGGGCCGACTCGAAAAACTCGACGAGTGCACCACGATGCCGCTTTTAATGGAAAAGTCATCGCGTGTGCCGAAACGGACGGAAATCGGGCCGCATCGCAATTGTTCGGAATTCCCGAAATGTGCGTGCGAGACTGGTGGAAACAAAAGCAGAAGATTGTCGACAGCAAAGCTTCACACAAAGGCTTCAGTGGACCACACCAGGGTCGGTTTCCGCAAATTGAAAAGCTGCTCGGCGAGTATGTGCTTGAGCAGCGAGCGGCACAGCGGCTCGTGACGACAGAACTGCTTCAAGTGCGGGCTATGCAGTTAGCCTTAGAAAAAGGGCTAATGCGGAGCCAGTTTAAAGTGAGCAGGTGCTGGCTAACTAACTTTATGAAGAGGAAAGGCTTTTCTCTCCGAAGGCGAACTGGCATATGCCGGAAGTTGCCCGAGGAGTACGAAGAAAAGCTTCACAGTCTTCAGAGGTTCGCCCTAAACTTGCGGCACAACAACGGCTACCTGCTTGGGCAAATCGGGAATGCCAATCAGACGTCGCTTTAATTCGACATGCCTGGCACCACAACCGTCGAGGAGAAGAAGGCGAAGCAAGTCCGCGTGCTGACATCGGTCCACGGTAAAACTACAGTGACGGCAATGCTCTGTTACACGTCAGATGGGCACAAGCTTCCCCCGTACCTCATATTTAAATGGAAGACGCTCCCGAAAGGAGTCGTTTCTTCGAGTGGTGTGATCGTGCGGGCCAACGAGAATAATGGGTGTGCGTTGCAATCGATGTCTTTCTTTTTTTTTCGTCGTGGAAACCGGGTGCGGGTTACAATCGCGGGTGCGGTAGAATCGAGTAAATACGGTATGTAAACAAAAATTAATTGACCAACCTGGAAATGCTACTACACTCGGAGTTTCCTGAAATTAACTAGAGGGGACAATGGCACTGCGATCATTCAGTGACAATGGAAACTATGGGTATGACATGGATTTGCCCAGTGTTTGTGCTTGCGGGCGGCGAACGCACTAGTGGCTTCGTTTATTGCAGTGTTTTGGTTTTGTTTCGAAGGAAAGAACAAACCGTTTTCACTTCGTGACTCGATTTAAAGTGGTAAGCCTAAAATATTAAAGTGGTGAAGCGTAACTGCCGAACATTTGCCGTTTGTTGTTTTGTGAAAAAGCAGCTTCAATCCATGCCAGAATTAAGGTAAAGTACGAGGACTAGGCAAATCCAAGTCATACCCATAATTCTCATGCTCGCTGAAGCGCTATGAGTTGTAGCTCCCATGGACTCTAGCGCCAGAGTTCCCTCTAGTGTATACTATTCAGGAAACTCTATGACTACACCCACTGAGCATTGGTCACATACCGTATTTACTCGATTCTACCGCGCCCTCGATTGTAAAGCGCACCCGGTTTTCACGCCGGAAAAAAAAAAAGTAAGACATCGATTGCAACGCGCACCCATTTTTCTTGTTGGCCCGCACGATCACACCACTTGGGAAAACGACTCCTTTCGAGAGCGTCTTCCGTTGAAATATGAGGTACGGGGGAAGCTTGTGCCTATCTGACGGGCAACTGAGCATTGCTGCCACTGTAGTTTTACCGTGGACCGACGTCAGCACGCGAAGTTGCTTCGCCCCCTTTTTCTCGACGGTTGTGGTGCCAGGCATGTCGAAGTAAAACGGCGTCTGATCGGCATTCCCAATTTGCCCAAGCAGGTAGCTGTTGTTGTGCCGCAAGTTTAGGACGAACCTCTGAAAACTGTGAAACTTTTCATCGTACTCCTTCGGAAACTTTTCGCATATGCCCGTTCGCCTTCGGAGGGAAAAGCCTTTCCTCTTCATAAAGTTAGTTAGCCTACACCTGCTCGCTTTAAACTGGCTCCGCATTAGCCCTTTTTCTAAGGCTAACTGCATAGCCTGCACTTGGAGCAGTTCTGTCGTCACAGGCCGCTGTGCCGCTCACTGCTCAATCACATATTCGCCGAGCAGCTCTTCAGTTTGCGGAAACCGACCCTGCTGTGGTCCAATGAAGCCTTTGCGTGAATCTTTGCTGTCGACAATCTTCTGCTTTTGTTTCCTTCCGCCAGTCCCGCACGCACGTTTCGGGAATTCCGAACAATCGCGATGCGGCCCGATTTCCGTCCGTTTCGGCACACGCGATGACTTTTCCATTAAAAGCGGCATCGTGGTGCACTTGTCGAGTTTTTCGAGTCGGCCCTTCCATGCCGTCGATGCTAATGCACTACAAGATGACAAACTCCTCAGCACACGTACGAAGTGCCGCACATGGGAAACACATAGGCAGAAATGGCCGACGCACCATGCCGACGCACGTAGGGGGCGGCCATTTTGGAAATGCCGATGGCAATAGAATCACCGTATTCATTTTTTTTTTTACGTACTCGATTGTGATGCACATGCGATTTATGAACTCGCTTAACCGGAAAAAATGTGTGCATTAGATTCGAGTAATTACGGTAGTCACACCATGAGACAGGTGTGCATTTGTACATGTGTGTGTGTTCCTTCTTGACCCCATCTGAAGTAAGTTTCTGAGCTAAACACTATAAGAATAGGTCGCACTGACAAGGCCGGCAGTCTACGATTGCTTTGTTCATTAAATGGCGAACTTCAGGCATAATATTGGCAGACCGATTGCAATGTAATCAAAAGGGCAGAATATTTATTTGAAGAATTACAAGCATAGAATGCACCTGCTAAACATGCTGCAATCAATCTTGTATTTGTGTGGCACTTAAACATTACAGTAAAAAGCACTCAAGAAAGCTAGTTTCAGGACAATTAAAACTGATTATCGTAATGTAAAGTAAGAAATAAAATAAAATGCTGCAATGACCTTTTTGAGCAGCTTCTCAGCGATAACAATGAATTTTTTTTTTTCATCACTGCAGCATGTTACACTGAAATACTAATCACTACAGCCACTACTTATAAGCATCTTACTTCACTAGAGAATGGTACAATTTTAATATTGATATTGCCAGTGTAGAGCTTACATACTTCTAGAAACACTGCAACAGCTCATAACAAAAGCAAACAAATGTGGATTACGAGATCTTCTTTTGCACACATCTGGTTTTTACTTTAAGTTTAACAATACAGCAAAATATAATCTGATTTCACAGGACGAATGGCTCACCCTGGACATTTGTTAACCAAAATTCACCCTAATGACCTGGTACAAATCTTCCGTTTTTGTAGAAGTGCTAGAAATGTATGAAGATGATGATATATGGTGTTAATTGGTGCAAGGGACATATGATGGCCAAAGAGCACCATGAACATTAACAAAAATAAGAGCAATGGTCTGTCATTGAATCAGTATAAACAGCATGTGAACAATCATGATGTTACGCAGCTGTAAAGGGGCTTGAATTCTACGCCCTAAGGCGGGTTAAAACTTAAAAGTACTAGTAAAATCATGGAGGTGACGTGAAACGTGTGAAGCTGGAATAAATGACAGTGTTGGTGGGGAGAGCCGCCGTAGCCACGACCTCTACAGAGGTCGAGCTAGGGATAATCTTCGAATATGGTGTGAAAATCATGTACATCTTTTAAAAACATGAACAGTGATCGGGAATCAAAACTGGACCATCTCCCACTTAAAGATAACCATGTGTAGATGTGAAGCAGCAGGCGCTAACGCTTACACTGGCGGCAACGTTGACGCTAACGCTCATCAAGCAAAAGCCAAGTAAAGACGCCCTTGACTGAATTCCGAAAGCACGATCTAGTGCCTACATATACGGGGTGACCAGTGAACTGTTGTGCAGAACGCATAGTCAGTTTTTTACTAGCAGACAGCCTTGTGAGGGGAGAGGAGAGACAGTTTTGCGCATGTCACACACGGCGAGCAGCAACAGGCTAGGGAGAGAGTGACATCAACGAGCGCGCACTGCGAGGAAAGGCGTGACCTACATGGCCCTGCCCCAACACCTGTGGCCAGGGGAGCACGGTGCAGACGAAGGGACAGCGTTACACAGGCTAGTCAAAAAGCTACTTCACATCTAAAAGTGCATCCCTACCAATGAGCATGACAGGATGTAGTGGAAGCTGGTGTCGGTAGGGCAATAAAAAGTGCCTTTTTCGTACAGCATCTAAATCACTACACTGGACGAGAATGTGGAGAACCATAAGTGGATCTCCACGTCGCTCACAGATGGGTTGTTCACTGCCAGACAAAAGGTGTGAGTGTGTAGAGTGTGTGTGTGTCTCCTATCTGTAGCGTTGTAAGTGCACTTGTGTGTAGCATGATCTGCATACTGGTGGCCAGTTTTCAAGCATCATTTTAATAACGTGTAGTTTGTTCTCTGTTTTCCTATGCTATAGACACTGCCAGCACACCCTGAGCCTCCGTCGTAGGACAGTTTTCATGTCAAGTTCAGGGACGGCCATGGATGTACTGGCGGGTGTGTGGTCAAGTGCAGATGCATATAGCTGGTCTGCCACCAAGTTTCCAGCGATCTCGCGGTGCCCTGGCACCCAGCACAGAACAACATGTCATTTGAAGACATAGATTGTGCATAAAAGAGAGTAAAGTGACACAAAAACAGGATTTTTATGCTTTTTGAGTGTTTTCAGAGCTGTTACTACGCTCAGTGAATCTGTGTATATCACTGCACATTGTAGTTGCAGTTCCTTAATATGCTTGACGGCCACAGATACCGCTTGAGCTTCTGCGATGAAGATGCTTGTTTCGGAGTGCAGAATACCGAAATCGGAAAAGGATGGGCCAACAGCTGCATACGACACACCAGTACGAGACTTTAACGCATCTGTATAGAATTCTGGGCATGTGTACTTGTGTTGGAGTTCGAGGAAGTGCATGCGGATATGTGTAGTAGGTACCTGTTTAGTTATTTCAAAGAAATATATGTCACAGTCTATAACCTGCCACTGCCACGGTGGCGGATAAGCTGCGGGAGCCATTAAACGGTGTTCTTGAAGTGGCACAACGGTTTCCTCACGGAGGCTCCTTATACGGAGTGAGTAGGGTTGTCTCAGCGAAGAACGGTTGTGGAACAAGGTAGAATTGGACAGATTATTAATTGTGGTGTGAGTGGAATGTTCCTCATCTGCGTTCACCCTGAGATAATATGTAAGAGACATATAATATCTCTGCAAATGGAGGGACCATTCATTTTATTCCGCGTACAGGCTTTGCTTTCTACAGGACTAGTACGAAAAGTACCCGTAGAAAGGCGGATGCCTACATGGTGGACAGGGTCGAGCATCTTTAAAGCAGATGGTGTCGCAGACTGGTAGGTTATAGCACCGTAATCAAGGCACATGCACACAAGACTTCTAAACAAATTCATCAGGCTGCTCGAAATGCGTAACTACAGCGTATATGAACCCGAACTTGTCTTCACAAGTTGATTGAAAATGTCCATTAATTCATAGCAATGACCCTTGACACCCTAGCCTTCACATATGTAATCAAATGCACCCACCTTTTCATAAAATCCATCCTTTTTCCCATATTCATCACTTGCATCAAGTACATACAATGGAAGCACGTGCAGCTGCTCATCATCACCCTTCTCAAAACCACGGTGTTTTGTCAATGTAACCACCTGAAAAACACACACGCACATTTAACCAAATTTATGCACTGTGCTCACAGTGGGAAACAAAATGTACCTAGTAGGGATTTACCTGACAGCCATTAGAAAGGCCTCCTTTTATGGCAATCCCCCCCCCCCCTCCTCCCGTTCTCTTAATGGAGCGCTGACATCAAATTTACTCATGCCAAGATTTTTGCGTCAGCGAGTAGCTATAGACCCGTTGCAGTGATTCACGACCTAAAGCACAACTGAGGGATGAATAACTATCACTTTTATTGATTTATATCACTGGTATCTAAGACTATTGAAAACGGCCGGCAATCCCGCCATTTTTAGCACTGGGAGCCCCAGCAGTGACGCTACCTCGCGGTCACCTCGAGATCACGCCACAGCTGACCACTTCTTCACAGAAAAGAGTGACGTCAGGCTTAGCTGCTCCGCAAACATTTCCTCTGCTAGGTGGACACATGCAGTCATGCCTTATCACCTGCATTGCTATCGTCCCCATACAAAGTGTCGAGTCGGGTTCAATACGATAGTATGGAACTTGGAATCCCCACAAATCACAACATTGCGAATCATTTTTGCTTCGATCGACCTTTTGCAGAACAGTAATTCTGAAATGGACGCCGTTGCAAGCAGCGCTGCAGAGGTGCCCGAGGATGCACGCTTCAGCCAACATTTCTAGTTCTAAAAACGTTGGCTTCAGCCGTGTTCGCTTGTGTGTTTCAGTTAGCTATATTGCTGTGTTTCTTCTTGCAAAGCATTCAGGCAGAGGGGTCAATGCAATATAGATATCACGAATGAGCATCAGCGGAGAAATAGAACAAGTTGACTGCATGCCAGTTTTTTTTTTTTTTTTTTTGCACATCTACATGGCCCCACTTATCCAGCCTCTCGCGGTACAGATGAACGAAAATTCAACGATAACTGCATGTTACTTGGTAGCGATGATATCTGACTGTATGTATGCTGTTCCACTTTTGATAGCTTGTGGTCGTGTTGATGTGTAACACATACGTGATATGAAAAGACACCTTCATTGCACTTTTTCCGTGCTTGGAACTAGACGACTGCAACTCACCTGCAACTCACAACGATTCCCCGACATGCTGACCTACAAGCACACGTTTAATCATGCTCTTTTCTTTCGCCATTCATTTAAAGGTGGTTTTCATCTTCATAATTTCATGAAATCATTCAAACCGGTGTGACAAAGATCAGATGCGACAAGCGAGTGTGTTTCTGCGCTTCAGCGCCAGTCGGTGTCAATATAAGAACACTCAGATCGTACACGTCATCGCTACTAGGGCAGCGTCACTCAGGATGGTATTTGTGTAATGTATCACACCGAACACGTAGCACTAGTGTCGATGTCGCAGGGTAGTCTATTTTCGGTTTTTCTCCTTAGATTTTCTATGCTGTTTGACATTGAATTGAAATAACTTCCACGCAACGAATGTCGTTCAAATTTGGCCAAGAAGACCTATGCATGCCAAGCGATTGAATGATGGGCCCATCTCGATCTTGAAATTTGATGTCAGTGCTCCTGTAAAGGAGGCTTGAAGGCTTCCTTTATTCTAGGGGAGGCGCATGGGCGGATTCCATATGAGAGTTGAGTACATGTGCGTATGTTACTGACCACAAAGTGAGGGCTGCACCCCATTTTGAGGTTTCTGTTTCTACTAGTGTACAGGGCCACCTATTCATGGAGAAAACACTCTACCTGTGTTTATGCCAGTGAATGTATTCATCATTCGTTTCAATTTATGAAAAGTGGAGCTGCTATAAAGCCTAGAAATTGACTAACAAGTTTTCTCCAATGACAACTTCATCAACTTGCACATTAATTTCTGCCAAGCAGACATTCTATTCAAACACATAAAACACTTGAAAAACTTTAAATATATCAAGCTCTTGAGAGATACTCACAACAGTGCAGCCATTATTCATGTTGTGCAAATCTTTGTGAGAATGGGCACAGAAGTCCACGCAGGCTGTGACTCCCGAAAATGGCCTTCCTGGTTTCAGGCCCAGCCGACACGATATACCCTCGGACTCGAACTCAGTCTTAGTAGGAAAATTGAAGAAAGGGCAAACGTTACACTACCATTCGTTTGCAAAGAACAATAGCTGTGATACAACAACAAAAACGAAGTGGGAACATACCTGGTTCTTGTATGATTCTGGTGCAACTCTAGCATACAGGGGAGCCATATCAGTCGCCAATTGCTGCAGCTTCTCTTCAAGCTCCTGTTCCTACACGCCACAAGTAAGAAGGTTATTATTTAAAGTGGCTGCCCATATTCCACTGTAAATGATAAACTGACGAGTCAGTAATGTACATTGCAGGATGACGAAAGTGGCATATGTGCACACCTATTTCATGTCAAACCATTGTCTGACAGATTATACGTACATTCTATTACCCATGTATGCAGAGGCATAGCAATCCTTTTTTTTTTTAATGGGAGGAGGGGGGGGGGGCGATGTGAAAAATCCTGGAGAGGGATGCTGAAAAGCTATATATCATAGGAGGTGCAAAAAATAAATGATTGCTGTGATCAAAACTTGAAATTTATCAATGCAAGGATCACTCCAGGTATATCATGTGTCGAGAATGAATGCAGTAAATATCTAAGAGTTTTTTGATGTTACCAACTAAGGAGGGCGACAATGGTGCACCCCATCCCCAGTCTCCCTGACTAATGCCACAGGGTGTAAGAATGGTATTGTGTGCTCAAGAATACTGCAAAATAATGGTGCAGTCCTGTAGTTTAAGAGTGCAGTAAAATACCCGCTGAAAAGTGAAGGTACGAAGTCCGGAGGCACATCCTAACTCCCTTACACAACCTGTTAAATTAGCTCTCTAAATGTTCTGTGCCAATGAAGACTATTAGGCAATTTTCACTAATTGATACAACATAGGAAAGATAAACAGCATAACCACAGCACATACTCAGAGTTGTCATTCAAGGAGTTAATTGAAGATGTAGTTCTACAGGGCGTTTTTGAAGAAATCCATTCGAAATTTCTTTTTAATGAGGTAAATACAGCATTTGCTCCCTTTCTTCACTATTAGTGACAGGCATCTTAAGATAGCTAAAAACATTATTTACTATAGTTATTACAATTAAACTGGTAAACTTCTTTAATAAATGAAGACAGGCAGCCAGGTAAGATGAGAGAATTAGAGCCCTTCCTGCGAAGTGTTGATGGTCACTTTGAGATTTCAAAAAGCAGCCTTCAGTAATTTGGGGAGCTTTTAAATTCAACCAAATTCATCGGCAGAACTAAAACATGAAAGAGCGCAAGTGCCATATTCTTCTGAGATGTCCAGAATCAGTGCAACGCCGTTATATCAGCCATCGACTGACTACGTGTGACTATAGCACGCATGACACAGAAAAACACCTGTGCAATCATTGCTATAAACAGTGACGCCATTCTGGTCATCTGCTACAGTGCAGTCTACCTTTAATAATATCCAAGTACCAATGAAATCCCATTGTTATAACCAATGATTGTTATAAGTGGGTTGAGAAAATAAAAACAAAATAAAGGTCGAAACATTTGAATTGCATGCAAGTAAGGTAGTGCAATTATGTACTTGTGATCAAGAACATCAAAATTCTCCATGTATCTGAGAAGGAGGTCCTTCTCGAAAAAAAAAAAAAAAAGTCTCGAACCGACTGTATCATCCATTGGGCCTACTGCGATCGACAGTGCCTGGGTAGGCTGCTCAACCACATTGTTGGAGTTGTCGCTCTCACCACTGCCCTCAACACATATAGTATGCTCAATGATCACCTCATCGCTGATGCACTCGTACGTATCATCAACACCATCTGCATGAAGTAAGTGGTCCAGACACGGTGCATCTTCATTAAGCCCCGAACACAATTCAACTCAACTCCGGCAGCTCTTCATCAACGAGCGCTTCCCAGGCCTCTCCTGGCATCGCTTTTAAAGTTAAAAAAAAAGTTCCTCCTCCTGTCACTTCCCCGACTCGATTTCTTAGGGTTCAGACTAGGTGCAGGGTGCATAGCAGCGCATCTTATGGGCATGGACAGACATTTTCAGTGTGCGCTGCTGCCAGATTCGATCAACACATACGATATCGCGGCGCTGGAGCATCAATAAGCGGTTTATTTTACTATAGTAAGCACACAAAACTGGATAGTTTCATCGCTGTTCATTTTTATATGATATATTACTATAAATGGTATCATTATAAGTGGACTCCACTGTATTTAGGATTATATCAGCACTTCAGTTTCAGATAAAAATTCTTTCTAATCTTTGCTGAAAACCACAGACATCAACACTGTCAGTAAAGTACCCTACTGCATCATTCTCATCAATCAAAGAAGAGGCTCAGCAGAGAGAAGGATGTGACAGACGACAGAGGCAGGAGCCATTGAGAAGAAAAATTCAGCAATTGGGAAATGACACCAAACAAATGTGACACGTGGATAATTGGTGGCGATCATGTGTGCTAGGCATAATATGGCTGTGTGGCAAGAAAACGACTGAGGTTTCAAATGCAGGGCACCATACCCTTTCTTTCAAGAAAGCTTCCCTGTGAGCAAGAGTGAATCGCACGCACAAATGGCCTATGCAACACACACTGCTTGGAATGTCACTGAATGCACCACACGACTTCAGTTCTTCATTTAATGTACAATGGCACCACTGGAAATTCACCACAAAGCAAAATATAAAGAGAAGAGAGGTCTTATCAAGTGAATGTCACTAGCTTTCTCAGTTCTTGCACATGAGAGAACAAAGAGAAAGTACCCCACTAGCACACAACAGCAGAAGCAAAGGGGGCGAGAGTGTTTTTTTTACCATGCCTCTTGGTGCCATGGTAATGGCACAGTTCAAATACTTCCAAAGTGTCCAATAATGAACTAGTTTTGAAATGCTCTCAATAAAATGCTTCCTAGGCAGCAGCCTTTAGGGGAACCCTGCAAGAATCTGTGACTGCAAGAATCTGTGAACGTATTCAAGAAATGGTGTTGATCTGTAGTCAAGTCTCTAGTGATCGTGCAAGTCAAATATGATTGCACTGTGTGCAACATAGAATGGTACATGCAGGGTATGCACACTTGTGTAATTAACAAACAAAATGGTGCTATGCCCCATGACAGCTGGTAGCTCTTACCATCTTGGTACGCTTTTCTGTATGCCACCAGAGTGCTGCAGCAAAAGTGACTTATAACACCTTTAAGTCGCGAAAAACCTCCGTTTTACTTTTTCCCAAGTGAAAATTACATCTTGGAACACTCGCAGAAATATGATTCCTTGCATTACAATACTGACTGAAAAACCATTGAGAAATGCCTGTCCCACAGACTATTTGAGGCCACGAGCCAAAGTGGGACCCACATTGTTCCACTGCCCACCTAGGGCATCAGCATAAACCTCAGCACAGCTTCACAAGTATAGACTCTGAGATGAATAGAGCCGCTTGTGAAGGGGCTCAACGCATGCAATACAAGGAGGCATTTAACAGGCTCAACAAATAAGCTTTGTGCAATTTTTTTTTCTACGACAGCATCCTGGATCGTCTGCATGTTTACTGTTTTGATAGCAGAAGGCATAAAAAAGCACGTCCCTATTCATTCCTTGCATATGTACGCCTGTCTAGCTACTGCACTAACTTGGCATTATGTGAGAAACACATGAGGGCGTCCGGAAGAATAACATTAACATTATCAGTATTCATGTGTTTCACAACCAATCCTCACCTGCATGAGCCAGGAGAGTAGTCACAAGGTTTTCGATAGAACAAATATAAAGATAAATGATGAATGGTGCTCTGTTTCTTTATACAATTTACTCCTCAAAGAGCCACCAGGGTGCAGGAATGCAGCTGATTGCACGATGACGTATCACCGTGTTGAACTTATATTATGAAAAACAGCCTTTAATCTAATCAGTCAGCAAAAACTAGAATGCGTCAGCTTCCTCAAACACAGAGTCAGCCAGCACAAGAAAAAATTCACTAACACATTATGAGAAACAGAAGAGGCAATGAACCAGTTTCCTATGTACATATATGAGCAGCGTGGCAAATACAACTACTGGTTTTGGAAGATTTGTATCTCAGCTTCATCATCATCATCATCAGCCTGACTACGTCCACTGCAGGACAAAGGCCCCTCCCATGTTCCGCCAGTTAACCCGGTCCTGTGCTTGCTGCTGCAAATTTATACCCGCAAACTTCTTAATCTCATCTGCCCACCTAACCTTCTGTCTCCCCCTTACCTGCTTTCCTTTTCTGGCAATCCAGTTATTTACCCTTAACGACCAGCGGTTATCCTGTCTACGCGCTACATGCCCAGCCCATGTCCATTTCTTCTTCTTGATTTCAGCTATGATATCCTTAACCCCCGTTTGTTCCCTAATCCACTCTGCTCTTTTCTTGTCTCTTATAGTTACACCTACCATTTTTCTTTCCATTGCTCGCTGCGTCGTCCTCAATTTAGCTGAACCCTCTTTGTAAGTCTCCAGGTTTCTGCTCCGTAGCTAAGTACCGGCAAGATACAGCTGTTATATACCTTTCTCTTGAGGGATAGTGGCAATCTACCTATCATAATTTGAGAGTGCTTGCCAAATGTGCTCCACCCCATTCTTATTCTTCTAGTTACTTCAATCTCGTGGTTAGGCTCCGCGGTTATTACCTGCCCTAAGTAGACATAGTCTTTTACAACTTGAAGTGCACTATTACCTATCTCGAAGCGCTGCTCTTTTCTGAAGTTGTTGTACATTACTTTCGTTTTCTGCAGATTCATTTTAAGACCTACAGTTACGTTCCGTTCGGTTCTTTCCACTCGCCTCTCGCTTGTTGCGCGACATTTGCTGCTGCCGCCAAGGAAGCCGAAGACGAGAACTTTTCATCTGCTGGCACCTTGAGGAAGCGACCGCTCCGACATCATCTGGATATAGAGACGTTTATTCGTTTCTTTCTTTTTTTTTACTGTCCCTGCACCCCTGGTTTTATCCCCTGCCTCCCCATTCAACCACTCTTACAGTCCAATCGTAACGCACCACTCTTACAGTGCAATCGGAACGCACAGATGTGTCTCTCCTCGCCACAACCTCGAAGACCCACCGCCTCTTGCCCACTCATCGGTTCTCCGCCGTCGCTCAGGTTTCTTTCACACCGGTTCCCGGAATGATTGACGACGGGCGTTGCCAGGTCGTGGAAAAGCGCGTCCGAGTAAGTTCCTGCGATGCCGGGCTGACAGGTCATGAATACAATTGGCCCGTGCGCCAATGCCGTCGCCTCCGCTGATTCTGATTGTCCGGCGGACACGCACGTGTACCTTCCACATGTACCGGCCACCTGCAGCCTGGCTTGGTCTCCTGTAAGGCGCCATAATTGAACCCCTTGGGGCACGGGAGTTGTCACGTCCTTTGTGGCCAGCAGACAGTCATCGTCCCGCATTCCGGTGGCCCTGCTTCCTTGTTGGGGAGGGGTCGCCGGCCGCGGGGTGGGTAACATAAGGTATTCGGGGAACGCACGAAGTTCGAGCCCAACACCTCCCCTCCAACTGTGTTGCACTGTATCTATGACATGCGACACAAACACAACCGCATATGCACACATGTTCACTGGCTCGACACGTGAGGCACCAACTGTCACTCGTACCTCGTTGACTCCGTCGCGCGCACGCGCTAGCAAAGCATAATACACCCCCCTTAATTCCCTGTCCCATTTATGCGTCATCATTAGGAGTCACTAACCGCGACATTGCGTCGGCATTAGCGTTAAGACACCCTTTTTTGTGTTCAATTTCCAGGTTATACTTCTGTAGTGCCAACGCCCAGCGTGTCAGCCTAGCGCTCTGCGGAGTGGTTAGAGTCAGAAATTTGAGTAGATTATGATCGGTAATCACCTTGATTTTAGCGCCAAACAGCCAAACATCCAACTTACCCAGTGCCCAAATGATTGCGTAAGCTTCCTTTTCTATTGTGGCCCATCGGGTCTGAGCCGGGCTAAGCTTCTTGCTCAAAAAAGCGATAGGGCGTTCCTTGCCCACCAGATCCTGCTGTGCCAGGCACGCACCAACGGCGTAATCGGATGCATCTGTGGCGAGGATAAATTCTTTCCCCAGGTCTGGTGCCTGCAACGCCGACGCCTGCACTAGACAGTTTTTCACCTTGTCAAAAGCTTCCTGCACCTCTGTATTCCAAGGTAATTTCTGCGGAATACGTCGGCCAGTTAGGTTAGTCAGAGGCATAACGACTTTGGAGTACTCGGGCACAATAGTTGGCTAGCCCTAAGAAACTACGAAGCTGTCCCTTTGTTTCGGGAGCCGGGATCTCCTTTATCGCCCTGACCTTCTCTGGATCGGCCCCGTGCTTGCCTGATCCCACAATATGCCCCAAGAATTTTACTTCTGGTTGTGCAAACCGACATTTGCTTACGTTGAGCGTCAACCCTGCCTTCGCTAGGGACACAAGCACCTTGTCTAAATGTTCCAGGTGCTCGTTCCAGTTCTCGGAGTATATCGCTACATCGCCAATGTAAGCGCAAGCATAATGTCTATGCGGAGCCAGTACACTATTGATGACCCTCTGATAGGTACTGGCGGCATTCTTTAACCCAAAGGGCATCACTCTCCATGCGTACTGGCCTGAGGGAGTGGCAAAAGCAGTACAAACCTGCGCGTCCTCGTCGAGAGGTATTTGCCAGTAACCCCTGAACATGTCTAGCAGAGTTATGTACTTAGCCTTCGCTACTTGGTATAACAGATCAGTCGCCACGCTCATGGGAAATGCGTCTGTCTCTGTTATTTCGTTGAGTCTCCTGTAATCGCAACAGATGCGGATGTCACCGTCCTTCTTTGATACGCAGACCAGTGGATACGCGTGCGGACTTTCAACCGGGTATATCAATCCCCACTGCTGGAGCTCATCTACCTGCCTCTCTACTTTGTTCACCAGCGCCACCGGCACTCTGTATGGGTATGCGCGCCTCGGTTGCTCTCCTGCTTTGATTCGTATTTTATGGATTCCCACTTTGCAGGTGCCGGGTTTGTTTGCGAATACCCTCGGGTGCCTCGCGATTAAGTCTCGCAGCTGTTCTCTCTGTGTGGGCTCCAGGTGTGCTACCTCATCAAGCTGCAGCGTCGCTTGCGCCTCTAGCCCGCATGGTGGGACCGGAACCTCTCCAAATTCCTGATCGCCTTCGAATATCACTCCTACTGCAGTTACTCGGGCGTGATATGCGCGAAGCTTGTTAGCGTGAATGGTTCTGCGTGAACCGTCCTCGAGCTCAACTAAATAACTGTACGGTCGCAGTTTTTCGACCACTGTGATCGGTCTCTTCCACTTCGCCACTAGCTTCCCCTCTCCTTTCTTCTCGAGCCATAGTACTTGGTCCCCTGTGACAAACTGTTTGTCTGTGGCCCTCAAGTTATAGCGTCCTACGTACTCCTTCTGAGTGACTTCACTCTGTCGGGCGGCTCCTTCGCTAGCTTTTTCCAAACTACTTCGGAGCTTCGCAAGATATTCCGCTGCTGGCATACCCAATGATTGCGGCACTTCCCAGTCTCCTGACCAAGTCCTTTTGAGAATGGATAGGGGCCCGTTCGGCACCCGCCCGTACATGAGCTCGAACGGTGACCGCCCTGTAGTCGCATGTGGGACCTCACAATATGCCCATAACAAAAACGGAATCATCCTATCCCACTCGCGTCCATGTTCGCTGACTATGTGAGAAAGCATTCTTTTGAACGTGCCGTTCCAGCGCTCGACTAAGCCGTTGCTTTGCGGGTGATCGGGCGTGGAAAATCTCGGAGTTGCCCCAAGTCTTTGCAACATCTCCTGTGTCAACCTCGACGTAAAGTTGGTGCCCTGATCTGAGCAAATTGTCTCTGGCACCCGTGTTGAGAAAATATCTACAGTAACGCGTCACTGTAGCCTTCGTCGTTAGTGAACGGAGGCATACCACCTCTAGCCATGTGGTATATAAGTCTACGACACAAAGAGCATAGCGGTGACCTCTAGCCGAAGGGGGTACCATAGGACCGATGCAGTCCATGTTTACTGTCTGAGACGGCGCGCTGGGCCTGGCCAGGAGCTTTATCGGAACCCTATCTGCCTCGACGGCGATTTCACCTGGCATCCATGGCACGACCTACAGTACTCCTTTACATCTCGCGACATCTGTGGCTAGTAAAATGAGCTTTTCACTCGTTGTAGTGTTTTCCGCTCTCCTAAATGACCTGCCCATGGTGAATCGTGAGCTATTTTCAGCACTTCTTTGTGCCTGTGTGATGGTAGCACTAACTGTTTGCAGATGCGACCCGCGAGGTGTTCCTGATGATACGATAGCTCGTCTTGAACGAGCATGCCATGCGTTCCGGCCTTTGCCTGCGCCCAAGCATCTCGCAAAGCCGGGTCTGCTTCCTGAGCCTCACGAAACTCCTGTCGTTTGCTTTTGACCGGCTCGGAACATTCGCTGTTGCTCTCCGCGGTTATGACGCCTGCCATCGCCCGTTGCTCCTCGCATGCCTCATCTGACAGCTCCACTATAGCTTCGGTCTCCTCGACTGCTGAACACTCATCTGACACTATGTCACGTTTAACCCTTTCCTCGAGAAGCTGTGCGTAATCGTTGGGCGTGATCAGCGCGTCGGTGCCATCTAGCAGCTTATCTGTGATTGCACAAAGCACGGCCGACTGCACCGCCTCGGACATCACGTAAGGACTTCCTTCAGTAGCTATAAGCGGCACGTAAGCCAACTCAGCGGTTACCTGTTGCCCGAAGGCTCCCGTCAACTTTATCTGCGAACCCGTACCATCGTACTGAGGTACCACTGCCTTTTTGATGACGCTCACCTCCGCTACCGAGTCTACCACGACGTTTAATGATCGACCTGAGCTTTTAAGCGTTACAGTTACCAGTGAGGGTTGTTTCTGCTCTTTACGCTGCCACAACCTTTCTGTTATTGCTATTTCTGACCCGAATGCAGAAGCCGTCACCCTCGCGACCACTGGACCGTTTTGTTGTCCTGCTGGCCTAGTGCCTTGCCTTGCACCTGAGCCCTTATTGGGGCAATTCCTGGCAATGTGGTCGGCACCCTTACACTCAAAACATCGCCTTTTCCCTTTTCCGTCCGTGGATGTATCTACCGCTGTTTTAGCTTTCTTTTGCCACTCCTCTACATTTGCCTTCTTTTGTGCCGCCTTGCACTTTTCGCTCTCCTCGAATCTCTCCGCGAGCCTAGCCACACCACTGGGCAGCAAAAAGGACTCCTGTTGATTACAAATGACATGCGCTCTCGCTTCCGGGCTCAAACATTCTTTCAAGCGATCCGCGACGACTAGCTGCTTGAGTTCCTCGTACGTGCCTACTTTTGAACTCTGGACATAATAGTCGAAATAATTCTCAAGGCGTACGGCAAACTGATCCCAGGACTCCCTTTCTCCCTTTTTCGATCCCACAAACAGCCTCTTGTACTCCGCCGCCGAAAGCCTGAGACCCTCCAAAATGCTTGACTTAAGCTTAACATAAGCTTTGCGCTCCTCTGATGTAAGCCTGCACAGCAACCCACGTGCCCATTCACTCAACTGTGGCAAAACTAGCCCGGCCCACCATTCGCTCGGAACTTCATACGACTCGAGCGTTGCCTCAACATCCTCGAACCACATTGGCGCAAGCGCCTCTTAGTTCGGCATTGGTGCCAGTACACCCTTTAACAAGCTTGCGAATTTCAGTCGCCTGTCTTCTTCTGACCTTCCGCCAAGCGCTACGCTGTAATCGCTCTTGTTCGACTCTGCCCCATTATGGGCTCGTAGCCGCTGGCTTTCCAGCATCAAGCGCTGCTTCTCTGTTTCCGCCTCAGCAATTTTTAATTGAAGCTGGAGCAGCGCTAGCTGCTGTTCCGACGCCGTATCTGACGTGCCACTACCATGACCCCCCGTGCCGCTGTCGGCGACTCTCAACGCCTGCAAGTTTCCTGCCCCGTCCCCGTTCATTTCCGAGTTGTCCCTTTCTCTGTCTCGCAAGTTGTAATGCTTTGTCATCGCCTGCGCCCAACAGAAAATCAAGAGGTACCCGCCTGAAGTAGCCTTGCGGTGCGCTCTTCCTCCTCGGAATCCGGTGGACTAGCCTTGCTTCGTTGATCCCGCAGCGTGGTCGTCAGTTGAAGGTGGTTGTTGTCAGTCTCGGCCGATGTCGCTCCCCGCTGTCCTCCTCAGTTCAGCCAAGCAGATCCTGTCGACTGCGCCAGTTACGTTCCGTTTGGTTCTTTCCACTCGCCTCTCGCTTGTTGCGCGACATTTGCTGCTGCCGCCAAGGAAGCCGAAGACGAGAACTTTTCATCTGCTGGCACCTTGAGGAAATGACCGCTCCGACATCATCTGGATATAGAGACGTTTATTCGTTTCTTTCTTTTTTTTTCACTGTCCCTGCACCCCTGGTTTTATCCCCTGCCTCCCCATTCAACTACTCTTACAGTCCAATCGTAATGCACCACTCTTACAGTCCAATCGGAACGCACGGATGTGTCTCTCCTCGCCACAACCTCGAAGACCCACCGCCTCTTGCCCACTCATCGGTTCTCCGCAGTCGCTCAGGTTTTTTTCACACCGGTTCCCGGAATGATCGACGACGGGCGTTGCCAGGTCGTGGAAAAGCGCCTCCGAGTAAGTTCCTGCGATGCCGGGCTGACAGGCCATCAATACAATTGGCCCGTGCGCCAATGCCGTCGCCTCCGCTGATTCTGATTGTCCGGCGGACGCGCACGTGTACCTTCCACATGTACCGGCCACCTGCAGCCTGGCTTGGTCTCCTGTAAGGCGCCATAATTGAACCCCTTGGGGCACGGGAGTTGTCGCGTCCTTTGTGGCCAGCAGACAGTTATCGTCCCGCATTCCGGTGGCCCTGCTTCCTTGTTGGCGAGGGGTCGCCGGCCGCGGGGTGGGTAACATAAGGTGTTCGGGGAACGCACGAAGTTCGAGCCCAACACCTACCTTTCTGCTCTCCTTGTCTAACTCTGTAATGATAAGTTGCAAGTCGTACCCTGATTTACTCAGCAATGCAATGTCATCGGCGAAGCGCAGGTTACTAAGGTACTCGCCATTAACTCTTATCCCTAACTGTTTCCAATGTAGGCTTCTGAAAACCTCCTGTAAGCACGCGGTAAATAGCATTGGGTAGATTGTGTCCCCCTGCCTTACACCCTTCTTGATTGGTATTCTGTTGCTTTCTTTATGAAGCACTAAGGTAGCAGTTGATCCCCTGTAGATTTCTTCCAGAATGTTTATATATACTTCATCGACGCCCTGATTCTGCAGTTTCTGCATGACGGATGATATTTCTACTGAATCAAACGCCTTCTCGTTTTCTACGAAGGCTATGTATAGTGGTTGGTTATATTCTGAGCATTTGTCTATTACCTGATTAATAGTATGAATGTGGTCGATTGTTGAGTAGCCTGTTCGAAATCCTGCTTGTTCCTTTGGTTGATTGAATTCTAATGTTTTCTTTACTCTGTTAGCAATTACTTTTGTAAATAGCTTGTATACTACAGAGAGCAAGCTAATCGGCCTGTAATTCTTCAAGTCCTTGTCATCTCCTTTCTTATGTATTAAGATGATGTTAGCAGTGTTCTTCCAAGACTCTGGTACTCTTCCCGTCAGGAGACATCTCGTGAATAGGGTGGCTAGTTTTTCTAACACAATCTGTCCTCCATCTTTCAGCAGATCTGATGTTACCTGATCCTCACCAGCAGCTTTTCCTCTTGTACCATAAATTACCATAAATTAATTCAGGGTGCAGTGACGGATGGCGACACAGTAGTTCAGTGCGCTCTGGCTGCACAGGTTGTCATCGCAAAAAAGAAGCCACGCTTGTGGGATCATACGACACACTATCTTACTGTAGTACACCATAGCTGCTATACAGGGTGTCCCACATAACTTGAGCCAAGAATTTGAAAGTGAAAGGCACTTAGGAGGCGTATTAAACAAACGCATACTACTCACACTAGCCTGTAGGTGCTCAGGCTATTTTTTATTTTCACCCATACTACCGTAACTACTCGAATCTAACGCGCACCTTTTTTCCGGTTAAGCTAGTTCATAAATCGCATGCGCGTTAGAATCGAGTACGAAAAAAAAAAAATGAATACAGTCATTCTATTGCCATCGGTATTTCCGAAATTGCCGCCCCCTACGTGCCGCCCGTGTGTTGGCATGGCGCGTCGGCCATTTCTGCCAGTGTGTTTCCCATGTGCTGCACATCGTTCGTGTGCTGAGGAGTTCGTCATCTTGTAGTGCATTAGCATCGACGGCATGGAAGGACCGACTCCAAAAACTCGAGTGCACCACGATGCCGCTCTTAAAAAAAAAAGTCACCGCGTGTGCAGAAACGGACGGAAATCGGGCCACATCGCTGTCGTTTGGAGTTCCCGAAACATGCGTGCGGGACTGGCGGAAACAAAAGCAGAAGATTGTCGACAGCAAAGATTCACGCAAAGGCTTCATTGGACCACAGCAGGGTCGGTTTCCGCAAACTGAAGAGCTGCTCGGCGAATATGTGATTGAGCAGTGAGCGGCACAGCGGCCTGTGACGACAGAACTGCTCCAAGTGCAGGCTATGCAGTTAGCCTTAGGATTCGCTCGCAGGATTTCAAGCTGGACGGTTGTGCCCTCGCGATCTCCGACTTCAGCGTAGCTCCCGCCGACTGGTTCGCCCTCCGCGGTCTCCTGAAGCCGTGCAGCTCTCGCATTGTGGCACCCCGCCCTTGGACTGCTTCGACTGGATCCCCACTTTCCTATCTCCTTCTTTTTCTCTCTCGTTGGCTGGCTTCTTCTCCATCTATTTTCCTTCTATTCTTTTTATCCCTCCTTCTTTTTCCCTATATCTTTTATTCCCCATATCCCATTCCTCTGCTGACCTGTTGAGGTGTCCTCGTAAGGAGAGACAGTTACGGGTCGGCACCTTTCTTTTCTTTTCTTCTGTTATAACCACTTATATATATAGCCTTAGAAAAAGGGCTAATGCGGAGCCAGTTTAAAGCGAGCAGGTGTAGGCTACACCTGCTCGCCAGGAAACAAAAGCAGAAGATTGTCCACAGCAAAGCTTCACGCAAAGGCTTCAGTGGACCACAGCAGGGTCGGTTTCTGCAAATTGAAGAGCTGCTCGGCGAGTATGCGCTTGAGCAGCGAGCGAGCGGCACAGCGGCTTGTGACGACAGAACTGCTCTAAGGGTGGGTTATGCAGTTAGCCTTAGAAAAAGGGCTAATGCGGAACCAGTTTAAAGCGAGCAGGTGCTGGCTAACTAACTTTATAAAGAGGAAAGGCTTTTCCCTCCGAAGGCGAACGGCATATGCGAAATGTTTCCGGAGGAATCCGATGAAAAGCCTCACAGTTTTCAAAGGTTTGTCCTAAACTTGCGGCACAACAACGACTACCTACTTGGGTAAATCGGGAATGCCGATCAGACGCCTCTTCGACATGCCTGGCACCACAACCGTCGAGAAAAAGGGGGCGAAGCAACTTCGCGTGCTGACATCGGTCCACGATAAAACTACAGTGACGGCAATGCTCTGTTACACGTCAGATGGGCACAAGCTTCCCGCGTACCTCATATTTAAATAGATGACGCTCCCGAAAGGAGTTGTGTTTTCGAGTGGTGTGATCGTGCGGGCCAACGAGAAAAATGGGTGCACGTCGCAATCGATGTCTTACTTCCTTTTTTTTTTCGTCGTGGAAACCGGGTGCGCGTTACAATCGAGGGCGCGGTAGAATCGAGTAAATATGATAATTAATTAATATTTTTAATTATCAACCTTTTTATTATGGGCTGGAAACCCCAAATATAAACACTGAGATGTAGAGTACTTTCAGAAACCCCCAACTAAATTGTTTCCTGCACGATACGTCTCGCGCTGTTATTTTTTCTACGTTGTAAAGAAAGCTCGTGAAATGTGAAAAGAAGCCATGTGACAAACCGTGAGTGCACTGCTATAGGCCTTCTTTACAACGGGGAAAAAATAACAGCGCTAGATGTATCCTACAGAAAACAATTTAGTCCGTGGTTTCTGAAAGTGCTCTACACCTCAGTGTTCATATTTTGGGTTTCCAGCCCATAATTTTAAAAATAGGTAATTAAGGATTATTAATTAATTAGTATGGGGAGAAAAAAAATAACCTAAGTACCTACAGGCTACTGCAAGTAGTACGTGTTTGGTTCAATTCGCCACTGAAGTGTCTTTCATTTTCAAATTCTTGACTCAAGTTATGTGGGACAAGCTGTATAGGCTCCCCTTTGGGAGCCAGATTTACACATCACTTTTTTGTTCACCACTAGCACCGGCGATCGAAAAAGCAGCCATGCAGTGCAGAGAAGTTGCTACTAAGACACGGATAAATACAGTTGACAATGGCAGTGCCACCATGTCAGCAGAGAGTTTAGAGCTTTATTTGACAACCAACATTCAGGCCACTGCTTCAAAATTTTGTATGACTTGCTGTTCTCTTTTTACAGCAAAGATCATGTGATAATTTTTTTCCCCAGAATATATTTTGAATCTGTTTAGGGCTGCCCAGAGGCTGTGACAGATGGCATCAGGCCATGTGCAATGATAGGTTTGGTGACAAGCAATATGTTGGCACACACACAGAGATATTTCTCTTCATTAAAAAGAATATAAACAGCCATTGTTACTCAAATTTAATAGTTCAAAAAGAAGTGGCCCTTGTTTGTTCCTGATAAAGTGGGCAGAATTTAGAGGTAGCACAATGTGACAATCATTGCGCATTGTAGAAAGATGTTGCTACAGTGAATGTGACGTGTGGCTTTCCGTCAAAACCTTTTTTGCTATTGTGCACAAGATGGCAGACGTACGCAAGATTGTGGCTCCTAAAAGGCCCACAGAGTACATTTATGAACGAAGCACATGCCACGTCCCATTGGGCATTTGAACCACTTTTGCGTGACAAGTGTGTTACATACTTTAGCAGCCACGTTTGCCACCAAGCAATCTACATTTTACACTCGTTTGTTTTAAAATGTTGACACATCCTCATGACCATTGATATATTCATGATGATGGTATATTCAGTGCCACCATCATGATCATCAGTGTATTTATGTCCACAGTAGATGACCTCTGGAAATCATCTTTATCTCTGCTGAGACGGCAATCGGGTTGCTCTAGTTCTTTGCACTGATGGCAGCAGAACTAAATGAATGCTCTAGTCCAGCCAAACTAGGAATACACATACTGATGTAAATTGGCACCTGAAGACAATTACTTGCATCTCAGCAATGCTTTCAAAAGTGAGTCCAGATAGCAAACAACCTTATATTAAAAAAAAACATGACAAGTAGAAGAAGAGCCCTACATTATTTTTCAGCAAAACAAAGTGATTTTGATATTTTCAATTGAAAGCATTTACGTACTTCAGACTGTTCCGAAAGCTTGAACTTCCGAACAGATTTGCTCCTTGCATACTTGCAGCCATTATAATACATACTCCACGAGCAGCCAAATGAAAAAGATGCTCCACAGTTTTCAGAGTCTGCTCCTTGACATGCACATGTTCGTCTGCAAAAGAGAGAGAAAAAAAAAAGGCAATGGGCATTTGAAGAACAAGCAATATTCAAAATGAATGGGACAAGAAATATTGCACTACAGCATGAACACTTACTGTATAATGTAAAAACATTATCATCTATTCAGGATACAAAAATTTGTCCTGAATATCTCCCATGAATAGTGACTACTACACCATTTTTTCATACTTTCCACTTCACTATATGCTTATTTGTGTGATGTATATAGCATGTAAAGCTATTCTGATTCTTATACACAAAGCCAAGCTATGCATATTAATGCAACAGCATTAAAGAGCTCATTTCACAGAAATTCTGACAACACTGTTGGCATCGTTGGTAGTGAGCAAAAAATTCATTATCTTGTCCTTTACGAAAAAAATAGAGAAAGAAGCAAGTAAAATAAACAATAAAAATGAAAGGCAGGGAGGGTAATAATACTTTGTCTAGTTTGCTATTCTAAGCGCGAGGAGGGAAACGAGGGAGCATAATGAAGAGAAAAGGCAGGAGTTTTTACTGTTCAAAAGCATGGCACAGCACATCAATAGTCATGCATGTAATTCTGCTGCCTTCATCTAGTACTGCAGAAGATCTCATATTACTATCTGGGCTGATGATCCAAAGTCAGGCTTTTAGGGTTTTTAATAATATTATCTGGTGTTTTACATGCAAAACCACAATATGATTATGAGAAAGGCCATAGTGAAGTGCTCTGGACATTTTGATCATTCGGTGTTATTTAACATGCACCAACATTGCACAGTACCTAGACCTCTAGCATTTTGCTTCCATGGAAATGTGACTGCTGAAGCTGGAATCAAACCCACGACTTTTGGGTCAGCAGTCGAGCATCGTAACTATATACCAATGAAGCAGATTTCGAAGATTTTTTTTTTCCTTCTACAAAAGGACTGTGGTCCGGTCTTATCAGAGCACACTAGAGAGTCTGACATTGTTTATTGAAGCAGGAACAGCGGCATAGGAGATGGTCAATGATATTCTCGCATTTGCACATAACGAACTAGGTGAACCAACAATCCTAATTTCATATCTGCAAGGATGCTGCCTACCTTGGCTCTGCAAATATTATTCCCTCAAAAGGGGCTGAATTGTGCTACCTTGAAATGCCAATGTCTAAAAATTTCTATTGTTTAGAAAGCAAGTGATCTTCATCTCAGAGGGTTTCCAGCATGAGCTGCACAGCCATTTTTATCACCTTAAAGCAGGCACATACACTAAAATGCACTCAGATTTTCTCATGCCATAGAGTTACTTCAAGATATTTTTCCCGAATGGCAAAAGGATTGATTCATTCGTGTTTTTCACAATATTCATTTTATAACTTTTTTTCAATACTGTCCTTTTTTTCATCCTTGCTTTTCTAGAAAAGCTTGTATTTCACCCTTTGCCAGTCATTTCATCTTTTTATGGCACAATAATAAGTGTTTTCTTACGCCAATTTTTTAAGCAACCATGTAAGCCATGCAAGTTTGAATGTAAAGCTTACTGCTCGTTGGTGCCACAGCGACGCTGGGTGGGGAAGCCAAAGTTGACTGTTTTATTGACAACTGTGCGATAGAGGTCGTCGGCCATGTCCGCATGGACGCCCTCCCATGCAACAATGGCCATGACAATATAGGCTGACAGGCAGCGATGACCTTGCCGATGCCGCAGCACAGCCAGCACCTTTTCGTTGGGACCACTGCGCCGAATCACCCACTTGGCCACTGGGCAGCCCTGGCTTGTCTTGCCCTCCTTTCCAGTGTACAGCACCTTCTCAATTCGTAGTGCACTGCCTGTCTCATTCAGCCTAGAGAGGTAACGCGCCAGAGAGAAAAAAGTTGCAATTTAGCCGTGACAGAACAACTAGACCGCTTTAGATTTTGCATGCCGAAATACAACCTATGCACTCCTGTTAATAAACTTCTTGAGCCAAGACTACTATAATGATGATGTTGTGGCCAAACTGTGTTCATTACTGGCACATACTTTTAATACCTCAGGAAAAACCACAGAACCATTATTAGGTGAACACACTTTTAGCAATGGTAACAGACAGTTAAAAATTATTTTAACAAAGTACTTTTGACTCCCGGACATGTATTCATAAGCCTAAGAAGTTTAAAGTTTAAAGACTGAAAGTAACACAGCTAAAACATTTGCCTGATTTAACTCGATATTTCGGGCAAATATGAGTAATGTGTCACAGGAAGACCATCGCATAGAAAATGGCTCATGATTTATTAATGTACTGCTTGAATAAATACAATAACATACTAGCTTAGGATGGGTGCTTTCTCTTTTTTTCAAATATCCTGTTGCAAGCACTTGGAAGTGCAAACTTAAAGTGGCAGATAAAATGGTAACTGCAGCACGAACGATGGTATGCCTGAAAGCAATTATGCAAGTGGCAATAATAACATCAACGTCCTGTAAATTGACAGCATGTATGAGAAATGAGAAGTGCACAGTAATTACAATTTCAACTATTCAACACCAGCAAGGGTGCTGTTGACCAGTTAAAGTGGGCCAGTTCCTGTGACAGAACATAATATGCACATATACAGATAGCATATGATGCATGGCTTGATGCTAGCAATGTGCATACAAGCAAATGTCCTTTTTTATTATCTTATAAATATTATGTTATTTGCGAAAATGCTTTGATTGAAACCTCTGGAAGCTTCTTATTAAATGGGGTCCTGCAACACTTTCAGCACAGAAAATACTGCCAATTTCAGGTCAAATCTTCTGTGAACATACAAGTCAAACATTAATTTGTTACATGCCACAAAAAATTTACAATTATCAAAAAAATTGCTGGCTCGTTTTTTTCACAAAACTATGCACCAAGCAGGCCTGACTAAGAAGCAAGTGGAAGCAGCTGTGAATGATCATGGAGGCCATATGATAAGCACTGCAGACGCCAATAGTGTGCCATGCATGTTCAAGTCAGAAGCAGGGGCCAATAAGTCACATAAAAAAGAAAGAAAAAGTTAAGGTCATGACATACAGTGACCAAACTTTTCAGGCATTCGCTGCCACTAGTCAAACCCTATGTAGCTTCCAGTGCACTCATGGCACCAAAAAGGAAGTGATCATAACATACTGCAATTCCGCTGATGTTTGACAAATTTCAAGAAGTTATGCAATAGGAGATTCGTGAGGCAACTAAGTTAAAAAATAGTAAGGTCACTTTGCAATAGCTTAGAAAGGTGTTGCACGGCGCCATTAAGTTCTCATGAGACGACATAATTCTTGGGACTTCTTGATCTCATTAAAATGGCTTAAAACTGCAATACAACAATCATGTGGCAGTAATGAGAATGCGCAAAAATAAATAAAATTGAACGTTCTTGTTTTATGGTAAAATCAAACAATTTTCAAGAAGCTACATGGCTTTTCTCAGTTAAGTGAACCCATCAGATGCAAAATTTCTTCCTTGAAGTAGACAGATAAAGTACCTGGCCACAATAAACAGATTCCACTCAATTCAAACATTGAAGCCCATGAAAACAACAACAAGTTCTGCATTTATGACACTAAGTAAATTAATATTGATGTATATGCTTATGCCAGCAATATGGTATGTGGCCTAAAGCATCTCGGGAAGCTTTTCACTCACCTGCGCTCAAGCATTTCCCTAATTGCGGCCACAGTTGGCCCAGAGCCAAGGTGAGTGTAGTAGGGAGACTTGTCCAGAGGTGCTGGGCACAGACAATTTTGAGTTCAATAAACATTTTGAACCTTACCAGCACCTATGAGACAAAAGACACATAGCTTAATCTAATGTAATGCTCCTCAACTTACTGTTTTTTTTTTTAGCAGCAACAATTTATCACTCACGACAGTTGTCAAGAATATACGATTCAATGGGATTTCCCCAGAGCTGGAGCTGTAAAAAAAGCTTTGCAGAGGCCACTAGCCTCCTCGGCAACATGAACATGTTCAAGGAATGTCATAAAAAT
Organism: Rhipicephalus microplus; assembly: GCF_043290135.1. Classification (NCBI taxonomy): domain Eukaryota; kingdom Metazoa; phylum Arthropoda; class Arachnida; order Ixodida; family Ixodidae; genus Rhipicephalus; species Rhipicephalus microplus. Next base: position 327,634,402 of record NC_134710.1, on the reverse strand, counting down.
TATAAATCACACAAGAAGCCTGGCTTTCACAGATCCACGTACATGTACAACATTCAGCAATTGAAAAATGACATGGTGCATGGTTGCTGGTACTTTTTTGTTCCATCAGTGAGCATTGGGTGATCGCTGCAGGGTCAGATGCAATCACAACGCAACACAAATGTTCCTGTTTTCGTTGTAAGCAACAATGCATCAACTTGGTGTCCCCAATGCCCACCTGTGGTCCAATAAGCAACAGTAGCCATGCACAGAGCATTGCATTTCAGTGGGTGAGCACAACATCAAGTCTGAAATAAAATCAATTTCAGCTAACATTCTTAGCAAATAGCAAAACTACACACAACCACAGACAACAAAACCAAATTTCCCCATGACCAACTTTTGCAAGTGTGCTCTCTCATCACTAGCTTTCAGGAACATTTTAGTGGACATTCTATCCCCCTCTAGGCCAAAAGAGGGGTAGAATGTCACAGTGAGATGGTGTTACATTCCTTGTCACATAGAAGCAAAATCATCAGTGAATCTGAGTTGTCCTTCCTAACCTCCTAAAAGCAAGCTTTGTTTTTTTCTCAGTAAAGTAACTTCAGTGGTTACGCTCTGCCTCCAAAAGTCCCTGATTTATACCATAGCACAATTACAAGCCTTCACCGCTTGATGAAACTGCAAATGAATGTAAAGAAAATTGTCATGATAGTTCTCATTAATAAAAACAGCTCAAATGTTGCAGGCTGGGACTTTGGCATCCCAATTTCCGCCGACAAATAGTTCCCACCTGAACAAGAAAAAAGAAACAGCGATAAAAAAAACTGCATCTTCTTGCACTCTTTTTTTTTTTGGAGGGAGAGGGAGAGGGTTTGTTTCTTAAGATGAATATATACCAACTTGCCCAATTCTGATGTAGGACAAATGGTATTGCAGGCCAATGGCACCAGTATGTCAGGAGTTGTGTGACATACGGCACTTGCATGGCACGAATTCCTGGGCAGCTTACACATAGGGAACACTCTTCCTGTTCCGTTTCCAGCTCACAACTTGGGCAGAAGGAATATTTTTGTCTGTTTTAAAGCTTTTTATGGTCATCATTTGAACTTTGCCGCGTTACAGTCAGAAACTATACCAGTACACTTCACATAGGACTATTCTAAGTGAATTAGTAGCAGGCTCTGCTTAGGCAGAATGATGAAATGGTTCAGAGGTGCCTTTTCAAACATCACATAGGCCAAGGCACATATGACACCCACCCATAAGCACTGATACCAATTACAAAAAGGCAAAAGTCTCAGAGAGAACGTGTTCAGGAAGGCCCGAGCAAAATAATTTTACGCATTACTAACAATGAATAATTTACCCACCACTCCAGTGAAAATTGCTATGCAATACAGCACTTGAAAGGTAGCATCTCAAGATGTGCCAAAATGCTTGATGAAGAACTAATTGTGGCCAGAGGAGCTGTTCAATAACTTTTGCACCTATTCTGTAGCTTCATTAAAATATTGTCTTGCCCATAATGTGTGCCTGTTTGCTTCAGTAAAACTAATGCAGTTTGAAGGCCTTTTTGCATTCAAATAAACATCTCCTATAATAATAATTTCACTATTAACAGACAAGTATACAACTACATCGATGCCACATCAAGCCAATTTATGAATATTTTACACTAATGTTATATTATTTCAATTATATCCCGAAATCGCTACCACGCTGCCATCTGGGACTGCTTGCAAATGACTAAATAACACTACTTTGTTCTGTTCTCTCCCTAAAAATAATTGTGAAGATGGCCTTTCAGAAGCCATAACCCTGAGGCTTTTAGCATTGTGAATGCCATTCTGTAGCGAGTTACAATTTCAGCTTGGCTGCTTCCCCCGATCGTTTGGTAGAGGCTTTTGTCTCCTAAGACTGCACATATTGATTTTCATCGTGACATACATTTTTCTACAATCACATTCATTTGTCCAACTGTTTGCACAAGACAATAGTTCTCTGATAACACTAACAAGTGATTTTTGAAAGAAAAAGAAAGTGGGATAGGGAAAGTAAGAATAAAACATGGAAATAGATTTTAATAAAGAAAGTTTTACTTTCACCAGGAACGTGAAGTACTGATGGCAATCGCGGAGCATCGAACAGCTATAAAAACGTTACTGGTTCTTTTTTGGTCCTCTATATTGAAGTAAACATTCATGACTTAATTAAGTCAGGTGTCTGCACATACAGGCAAACACAATAACATTCCACTTGTTTGAGAACACATTCCCAAACACAGGCTTTCACAACATTAGTGTGATTAATGAACAAATAGAAGTGAGCGAATGCATCTAATTCCTTCTCGCTTCTCTGAGGCAACATGAGCTGCAACACTAGGCATGTAGAGTTCCGTATTTTCCTGCAGATATAGTCAGATAAAGCTGCTACACCCATCAGTTATAACAATTCTTGGAAAAACCGCAAATTACTGACATAAAGACAAAGTTGTACGCATCATTTCTTACACCCATACAACCAGGGCGTAGCCAGAAATTTTTTTCAGGGGCGGGGGGGGTGCCTCTTTGATCTCAAGTGGGACTTGGGCTGGCAAATATGGTCGCGTGTCATTTCAGGCTCCGTATGCCATGGCGAAAAAAAAATTTCCGGAGGGGGCAGCTGGGCCCAGTGTGTCACACCCTGGCTACGCCACTGCCGTAGAGTGCAGAGAGCACCACCTTTTATGACTTTCGCTTCTCTATAACACGGCAGACCAAAGGACAGATGCGAACTAGTGGGCTCACCCACACCTACCCCCATCCCCTCCCATGCGAGGGCATATTCAGTGTCTCTACCCATTATCACATGTACGTGAACAGCATGCTTTGAGCTTTCTCTCAATCTTAGAGCATACTGCAGGAGGGGCACAATAAGATCTTATTGCGCTTAGACATTACATCGACCACTATGATAATGACTATGATACAAACAAGTTTTCACTTAGAAGAGTTTTCCTACAACTGCTGTCCCAACAAAAGAAAGTGAGGTTACCATGCCACCCAAACTGCAGCTTTCACAGCAGCACTACTGGTGCAGCAAACGCCTCAGGAGACATTCGATGTTTGTAATGATGATGGCGAAAAATTGCCATTTTCCAAAGCCACAGCATTGTAAAAAAAGTACTTAAAAGTTCTCGGATATCTAAGAAATTATAATGTGGATAGGTATATCATTATTTTTGTACTTTCATAACCATTATTAGAGTAGGCACTATTTTTAGTTCAGTATTTCGCAGCAACAAATGCTGTAGCTTGGCACCGCCAATATTATGACATAAAAAAGAAGCACAAGACCTTCAAACTCCTGTAATTTTTGAACTTCAACCTATGCTCTGCATGAAGCTAAAAGAAGGGTATCCCAAACCTTTCTTTTTTCATGAACATGTACAGTACCATCAACTGTTGCACTGAGCACGCAAACACCTGTGCAACATCAGTGTCTTGGTTATACCACAGCGTGGGACCCTCATGCACTATACAGAAAAATGGACAATGTTGTGCACACTACACTGAGAGGAGGGGTGGAATGGATAAATGTATTTTATTGTACTGCAGAAACGAAAAGACCCCAAACAACAATGGAAAATATTTTTAAAAAATGAAGTTTAGTGCATACCATAAAATCCTAAATGATGCACCACTCTCAAATGATAACCAATCTCTGTGCTTGGCATGATTTTATACTTTCTGAAAAACACCAAAAACAGCCCACCCTTGGTAACTGGCCCCTGATAATTCACTAAGCCAAGGACACTTCAAGCTAATATCAGTGGTACAATAATTATGTGCAACGCCTGCTCGTTATGGACCAGGCCTTAATCCGCACAACCAATAGCACAAGCAAGGCCCTCATATCAAAGGAAGCTAATGTGTTTGTTTCAGATGGCTGTGCACAGGTAGTGTAGCCAGCTGACTTTAGCTGGATGAAGCCGTTCAAGGACAGCATTTAAGAGACCCGTACAAGCTTTGATCAAGCTCCAGCAGTGATGTCTAGAGACCGGATTTCAGGCGAATGCCTATTTTGTTCCTTGTGCTCCTTTCAGTCCACTTTGATATATGAGCATAAATTTGAGATTAGGAAAGGTTTTCACACCATTTCTATAGTACATATAAATGTCTATTATAGCATTTGTGCCTAAATACCTATAAATTTTTTAAAAATCAGCTCCTTTATGAACACTATTTCGCCTCAACTTTCACTTTGGAGTGTAGTATGAGACGACTATTCATGATGCTGTGCAACACTGACTGTTTGAAACTATATGGGATTCAGCTACAGTGAGGAAGGTTCAGACTGCACTCTATGTGGAGTCTGAACATAGTGGAGTCTGAACAAAAAAAATGTCTACTTTGCCACCAACTTCACGTTCATCGCAAACACTGTAAAAAAACTTGAAAACTTCAATTATAAAGATCACGTTAATTCTCCATGCACAGCAAAGTATTCCCACCATTCTTGAAGGACCTGTAGTCGTAATGGTATGTGCAAAATTGCGAATGGTCTTTAACGAAAATGAAAGATCTACACTTCAACAAATTTCAGAATTTTTTCCTGGTGAGCAGTCTAGGATCCCTGTGTCAGTTAAGACATTGAACGTTCCTAAGTACAGCTATGCTTCAACAAGATCCGTCGAAGCCGAGCATTCTTTCATTCTTAGCGACTAGAGGCACAAGTTTGAATCCAAAAAGATAGATATGGTGGTTGTTTGCTATTTCCAGAATTTTCACAGATATTTTTGTACTACGTTCAGTGTGCTCTCCAAGCAGATTTCTTCAAATGTACACTTTGAAAGTATTCTCAGCTTTCCAATATTATTTTTGATGCCTGTTACGCTGAGACGCTTGAATATGCAAAAGTGGTCATTAAACATGAACGTGAGCAGTGTGTTTGTTGAATCGAGTGTATTGATCATCATTAGTTCAACAGTTTTATGGGACAATGGCACGACTATGTTCTACTGTTGGTTCATTCATGCCATCAAAAACAATAACCTGTTTGTATTTTCCTGTGGTAGATACAAGTACAGCACCTCTTCATTTCAAGTTATTCACACTTATGTAAGAATTTATTGTAGCGACATTTACAACATTGGAGGCCTAAAAGATTGTTTTGCTTGCCTATTTTTGCCACCTAAGACATGCTTTTTATGCCCAAGACCTGGCCTCTAGCAGTATGTAAGGGGAATCTCAAGAACCTATCTGGACAAGATGTTGACTGTTTCCCGAAGCTTGGACAGTTATTAGCGAGGAAGTTGTTGCCTATTCTGTTAAGTGGTGCAATATATCAATCACCCTCAATAGATCAGAAGACATTGGGTGGCACGAGTGGCTTGCTTCGGTGGTCCCCCCTTTTGCAGCCCTGTCAGCCAAGTCCAGCACTTTGCGTGAGGAGGTTGCTGACCTTTGCTTTGACAATGAGAGCAATGGTTCTTGTTGGCGGTTGCGATAACGAATGAATTCAGGGCTAATAAATGCTTGTTGATTCTTTAGCTGCTATATATTTTTCAACTTCTTTCACTACACACTGAAAGTTGTTCAATAATTCCATTTGATTTTCTCTTAATTTTCTCTTGGGATTTTATGACAGTTTGGCATATTACAGTAGTAAGTGACATCAAAGCAGCAAATCTGAAGAAAAACAGTTACAGCCAATCTCCTCAGAGTAGCAACTCAAGGATGACATTGCAGGCGAACAATGCTATGTTATAGACCAGGAGACCACATAAATTTTGTTACGGTGTTGAAATTCTATTCTAAACTGCTATGATACAAGTTATGTGCAGCACCAGGTCTTGTATTAAAGATAAGGTTCATGCTTGGTTTCTCCGTGCACTTATTGCACAATGACTTGTCAATGCTTTGATAATCTCCTCATCAAGACTTAAAGCTACATGTATCGGACAGTATGCACTTTTGTCAAGATAGAGCTCTGCACTGCACGACACAACGGCAACGCGGTGCATTTCTCCCTTGGCGACAGGCTGCGCCACAATATTGAAAATAACTTTCATTTTATTGTTTTGATGGGAAAGCTAGAAGAGGAGGAATTTCAGTTTGTAGCAACGGGCCTCCTTCTGTATCTACTTATGTATATGTCCTTTCGTTTTACATGAAATAAGTGGCGCAGGAAATAAATGGTGGGAGATAATTGAAATGACAGTGAGAAATAGCTTGCCTCCACAAAACCCCTGATTTAACTGTACCTTTATTATTACTGTGCCCTATAAAATTCTTCAAGGGCCAGTAAACAGGCTAAGGTTTTCATTTTTTTTTTCTCAGACTTTTATACCTCCAAAACAAACTGGCTAATTAGTGCAGAAGGCTGTGGCAATCACATTTTGCACTGTCACAGTGCTGTGCGCCATGAGGACACTTCATTTTAAAAAACAATTCCCGTGTTCCTGTCCTGCACTTGACCAGTCCTTTCACCTCATGCAAAGATCTAATATTGCCTATGGGCAACATTATGTACCATTGACTCAGTCAATTGGTACTTTGCACTACGAAATTGCGCCTTGACCCAGCAATTTTGGTTATTTTGGCTGTGCAGTCAGCATTTTCGTTTTCCTGTGCTGTCCTCTTACAATTACTATCAGCACAAATGTTCAGTTTCACCAGAATAAAAGCCTCCAAGATCTAAAGGCATCTTGTGACTTTACTGCGAGGAGAAGGGTGATGCACTGTGGCATATTTGTTTACAATGCATATCTTAACTGCACTTCTTACTGCACTTCTTATGCACCACATAAAGGCTAACAGAGTTGACAGGAACATATTGGCTACCCAAGGACTGCAACACTCTTTCCACCTTTCGACAAGTTCCATCATCAGATATTTTTGTACATTTTTTTTAACAAATGCATGTGTTTGTTTGATCAGTTGGGTTGGAGTACCACTGACATCATCAGTTAGCATCATCATTAGCCTATTTTACATCCACTGAGAGACAATTTCCCCCAATAATCTTCTAATTTGCCCTGTCCTGTGCGAGTTAATCTCATACATTCTCTGGTATGGATTCCCAGATATGGTCTCCAACTGCAAACTAATTTTTATATCACGCCTGCTTAGCGTATGGCCGAACAACACTGAAAACGAGACGAACACGCATGGACTGTCAACTGGTTTCTTTTATTAGAAGGCAGAGAATATATAGGCAGAGGAACAATGACAAACAAAAAAGAAAAAAAAAAATCCAGCCAGCTCCACTTCGCAAACTTTGTCGAAACAGCAAAGCTCATGGCCGTCCTTCATCAGCTTATATCGTACTTCTATATTTTTTAAGTCTTCTGTTCACAGGCCCTCAACTCCTGCCTCTCTTGCGCAAACATTGCAGTTGGTTTGGCGACGACATGTCCATTCTCGCACCAATGCACGCCTACCCTCCCGTCTGGTGGCTTCTTCATGGAGACAATTAGAAATGTTCGCCATTTTGAAAGTCCAAACGCCTGAACACTTACACTGACCCACTATTTTCACTGCACAACGCCTCACCGTCACCCAATCCTGGCACACTTCTCGAAGGTTCACCCCTCAATATCCTCTGCCCTCGCCCTCACATCTTCGGAGCACGGGCATGCCTCCCCTACCCCTCCGGGTTCACTCTCACCATAATACCAGGCCACGTGATCAGCATTACCACAACCCCCGACATAAAAAGCTCGACAAAAAACTGTTAAAAATTTGCACAAATGTTATTGAGTGACTCAGCTGGCTGGCACAACTATCATTTTAGTTAATTGTTTACGTGATGCAGGGAAAAGCCCATTACATAGAATGGCAATCCAACGTGAAACTGTAATGTAATGTGCTGATCTTGAATGAAAAAACAGTACTGGAATAGCATGGAGACGAGATGACACAAGCACAGAAATGTGTCTGTAATGTAACGTTATGCGATGTAATGTCATGTACATGATGGTAAAACTGGACATTCAAAAAGCGCGTGTTTTGCACCATCAGTAGCATTCTTTAACAAAAAAATCTGCTACCTTGCACCTTATTTGTGACTGTGCCACTTGTCATCGCATGCTTTATTATTCCTGGTTGCAGTGTTTTAGCCTTATCACTTGCTTACTTTTTGTTGAACTTTGGTTCTTTGTTTTGGTTAATTTTTTCATTGTCTGGCTTCAGCTATTTTAATTAGTTTCATGCCCACCGCAATGTTATAGTCCTTTTTACCATGGTCCTTTGTTTTTTTAATTATGATTATCATTCTATGAAAAATGCTTTTCCCTGCATCATGGAACCCTTTTAGAACATTAGTTATGCCAGTTGGTCGAGGCAATTGATTAAACTTGTAATTTTTTACTTTTCTATTTATCACTGATCACCTGCCTACATATTCTGCACCTTTCCAATAATAAAAACCAGTTTATTGTCATTGTTGTGCCCTGCATGCTCTTTCTTCCATTTTCTGCACTGTTCTGCCACAACGATCATGAACCAACAAGCCAACCAGAACCTTAGCACTAACATTATTTTTTTGAATGTCACATCTTTGTTTTCAACCCTACTCTAACTTTCTCGTTTCAAGTCTTCGGTCATTTTTTGGCAATTCAATCAGCATCGGTACTAAAGAGCACGATTTTATTGCAAAGCTTGAAGGGACGCTAAAGGCAACTATTAAGTCCACGTTGAATATTGAAATAGTGGTCCAGAAACCTCTTAGTGTTACTTTTGTGCCAAGGTAGTGCCAATTTTGAAACGAAAACATGTTTTAGTGGTCCCCATTGTGTTAACGCACTTCTAATTTCACACCTCAACGGAATGTCTGACATCACTTTTGCCGTGCACATTGCCCGGCTTTACTGCATGGCCAACGACACTAGTAGCAGCAAGAGGGAAAGTAGCGGGAGCAACAGCAGCAACAACGACTATTGAAAAACGTTTAGCCATGGCCTTCACAATTGCGGGAATGCTTGGTTCAACTGGGCCCTGGTAGATGGCACAAACTGTCCAGTTATCCAGGCGAAAATTGAATTCTTGAGCCGCTCACGTCATTCTACATAGTAACATCCGGCGCTTCTTTTTTTTCATGGATCAAACAGAAAAGAACAAGCAGCATTTTATTACATCTCTTGATGCATGGAAGATTCTTTATTTAGTGCAACTAGTTCAATTACTAGTGATTAATTATAGGTGGTAGCCCTGACGTAATGGGGATCATTTTGAGAATGTCCTATCGTAGCGCATGCATTCTCGTGCATTTACCTTAATTTCTCCGTAAGTAGGGCACTCTTTTTTATAATATTGTTGTTCTAGACACTGTCATACATTGAGCTTTCACTCTGACATAAAATGTTATTTGAATTCAGTGTCCCTTTAAGTTACTCACATACTCTCTGTAACTCTTCATTCTTATTTCTTCCCAATTTAGTCTTTTCAATGCTTATAAGCATATAGTAAACCACATCACAGGGATTGCATCTCTGTGGTAAGAGTGCTTCTCACAACCAAAATCGAAACTGGAAGTGAAACCGACAGCGGGAAATAATTGATGAAGACGAAAGTGTGCATGGGGTCAGACGAACGTGAGCGCGTGAGTTTTCGGAACAGCGACGGGCAGAGGAAGAACGCGGCCAGCTAGCAAGAGCGCTAGGTGTTGGGCCTCAGGGGACCGAACCAACGAGCGGGTGTCACCAACCCAACCGGGACGAGCGTGGCATGTTCCTGAGGCGAGTGGCGGTTCCGGGCCGGGCCTGACATGCTGTTCCTGTGGCGGACGAGCGTGCGGGCCAGGGCAAGCGGCTGATCCTCTCCAGACTCGGGTCCGGCACAACCAGTCACTAAGATCGTGGTCACGGTGCCACGTCGGAGCCGGTCCGGCACAACCGCCAATTGAAGGTGCGACCTTGGTGTTGCGTCGGCCGGAGCGTGGGGCCGCCTGGTCCAGCACGAGCAGCTGATGGTCTGCTCGTGAGCTCCCGTGCACTTGGCAACCTTCCTGTGGCGAGGTTGCGTCGTCGACGCCATCGTCTTCAGCGGGAGCGTGAGTGGCACCCGACGGAATTAGACTTCCGAGTAGTGAGGACGCGTGGGTTACCCGCGGGCGCGTAGACATAAGGACTGTATGACTGAATTACGGAGCCAGTGTGTTGTACAGATAGCCACAATGTTGTGATTGTTTTGTGTGTGAAGTCAATAGATGTTTCTCTTGTCCTTGTCTTGGGTTTCTGCGTCTGAGGGCCCAAGAACCACCACAATTGGCGAGCCTGCCAGGATGGCTTATTAAAATCTAAAGCCATTACTCAGACGCAGCCTTTGTCATGGACAGGGAGAAATTTATTGCACTTAGCCGACAGCTAGGGTTGGAGAACGAGGAGCTCAGAGAGTGGGTTGAGCGAGAGTGCGTTGAAGCGCGAGATGAGCGTGCTAGGGAGCGCGAGATCGCGAAAGAAAACCCTGAGAGGCAGCAGAAGCTGTTAGAGCAGCAGCAGAAGGTGCAGGAACAAGAGCTGAAGATCCTCGAACTGAAGCTTCGACTTCAGGAGAGTGCAAGCAGGGTACAGCCAATGGTGGCTGACGAACAAGGAGGATCCAGCATGAGCGCCAGAGGAATAACAGAGGTCTGCAGTCCTCATAAACTGATTCCGCCCTTCAATGAGGCTCGGGACGACCTCGACGCGTACCTGCAGCGATTTGAACGGGTCGCCACGTGTCAAGGGTGGCCGCGTGAAAAGTGGGCTCTTTCGCTTACCCTATGCATGACAGGAGAAGCGCTAACAGTCATGGGCCGGTTAGATCCAACAGCTGTGCTGAATTATGATCAACTGAAAGCGGCGCTTCTTCAGAGGTTCCGCTATACTGCGGAAGGCTACCGCGAAAAATTTTGTAAAGCGAAGCCCAAAGAAAACGAGACTGGTCTGCAGTATGCTGCAAGACTTTCCGGCTACTTTGACCGTTGGCTTGAAGTGGGAAAAACGGAGACAAGCTTTGCTAGCCTGCGAGATCTGATGATAAGTGAGCGGGTTGTTCTCCGGCACTCAGGATGAAGGGTTGTTCTCCGGCACTCAGGATCTTTCTCAAGGAGAGAAGTTGCAAAACCCTGAGTTCGCTTTGCGAGACTGCCGATAACTTCATGGAAGCACAGGCGCTCACAAACTTAGGAAGAGAACGGATTCCCAAGGATCCGGGACCTTCGGTGTCCAAGCCGGAGTCCGCGAAGAAGACTGAGAAGCCTGCAAGTCTGTTTCCTTTGTGACAAGGCAGGCCATCGCGCAGCCGACTGCTGGTCCCACACGAAAGGGAATACTTTCAGCCGATGCGGAGTATGCAAACAAAGTGGACACAGCAGTGACAGATGCCCCGGTAGAAAATTTGGCAAAGACCAGGCATCATGTATGCTATCGGAAAAACGCGAAGACTTGACACCTGAACACCATAAGAGTGGCTACATTGTTCTCCAAGACGGCGGAACAATACCCATCGTCAATGCCACATCAAGTCGACGATCCGGGAACGTTGGAGTCCCTGACATGCCTGTTGTGGAGGGTTCCTAGAGGACAGACCAGTGCATGTGCTTCGAGACACCGGCTGCAACACGGTCATCGTGCGGCAATCCTTGGTTCCGAAGGAGAAGTTCACGGGAACGACGAGCCCAGTGTACTTACTGGACCGTACTGTACGATACCTCCCAGAGGCAAAAGTCCTTTTGCAATGTACATTGTTTACTGGGGAAGTACTCGTTAAGTGTATGACCGACCCATTATACGACGTAATTTTGGGCAACATCAAGGGCGCGGCATTGCCGGATACGTTACCTATGAATGAGTTAGCACCACAGCATGACCATGGCCATGTGGAAACAAGGCGTGCACCATGCACAGACTCTAGCAAAGGGAATGCTGTCTATGGTGAGCAGGATGTATCTGGCAATTTGCACGCAACCCAACCAAGATAGAATGCGGAGGAAGCGTATGAGCCACCGCATGAAGCCATGGAAAAGTGGCCCCTACCTGAAGAAGTCCTCGTGGGAAAAGCAGGAGAAACGAAGAAGCACACTTCTTTACCTGTGATGACTCTGCCTGCTTTACAAGTGGGAAGTGAGACGCTTAAAAAATATCAAGTGGATGACGAAACTTTGCGAAAGTGTTTCGAGGCAGTTGGCAAGAAAATTATGTCGAACGATCGAGAAACGGTGTTTTTCATTCGGGACGGAACCTTATTCCGCAAGCACAACTTGCCAGATGGAACTAATTTGGAGCAACTTGTTGTACCACGACAGTTGCGTGAGGTGGTGCTGAAACTAGCCCACAAAGGCATCTTAGCCGGCCATCAAGGTATCACGAAGACAGTAAGCAGGGTCATTGGAGAGTTCTACTGGCCGGGTGTCCAATCCGACACAAAACGCTTTGTGAAATCTTGCGACATCTGTCAACGGATGGTGCCACGCCACCTGGTGGGACGCGCTCCCTTGGGCACCACGCCTATCATCAAGACACCGTTTACGAGAGTTGGCACTGATATTATCGGCCCATTGTCACCAACATCTGAAAAGGGCAATCGCTACGTACTGACAATGATAGATTTTGCGACGCGATACCCCGACGCGGTAGCACTTCCCTCCATTGAATCGAGACAGGTTGCGGAAGGTCTCCTGGAAATAAAGAGATCATCAGTGATCGCGGCACGTCTTTCATGTCAGCAGTTATGAAGGAATTCAGCCGACTGCTTTCATTCAAACAACTGCCTACTACGCCATACCATCCGATGGCCAATGGGTTGATTGAACGTTTTAATGGGACATTAAAACGCATGATAGGGCGAATGTGTCAAGAGCGTCCGAAAACCTGGGACCGTTACATTGGTCCGTTACTGTTCGCCTACCGAGAGCTTCCCCAATATAGCACTGGATTCTCTCCTTTTGAATTATTATATGGTAGATACGTGCGAGGGCCAATGGCTGTTCTCAAGGAGCTCTGGACGAATCCTCGCCTCGATGACGAGACCAAGACGACATACACGCATATGATGGAGCTGCGGCAACGTTTAGAACGCACCTGTGCGCTCGCACACGAAGAATTGATGAAGGCGAAGAAGCTGCAGAAAGGGTACTACGATAAGAAAGCGAGACAGCGCGAACTTGTCCCTGGTGACCAGGTGCTGGTGTTGTTACCAGCCGATGCTAACAAGCTGGTGCTTTCCTGGAAGGGCCCCTTCCCTGTTATTGAGAAACGCAGCGAACTGGATTACCTAGTAAACCTGGGCCACAAGGTTACGCTCTTTCACATCAACATGTTAAAGAAGTATGAGGAGCGCAAGCCACTAAGCCAACGAACGGTTGCAGGCGTTACCATGACGTTGCCAAGTGACACAGACGAGGTTCAGTCCGACGAAGTGCCCCATATCACACTAGAACAGACACAGGACTGGACGAATGTTACTATAGCATCGGAGCTCAACGCTGATGCACGACAGCAAGCCACAGCGGTTCTTAAAGAATTCAGAGACGTTTTCTCAGATGTACCTGGGAAGACTGACATTGTTCACTGTGAGTTGAAGCTTACATCAGAGGCTCCCATACAGGTACGACAGTACCCGCTACCTTTTACTGTCAAAGGTGCCGTCGAGGAGGAAGTGAAGGACATGCTGCAGTTAGGTGTCATTGAAAGGTCAACGTCAGCCTATCACTCGCCCATAGTGGTCGTCAAGAAGAAAGATGGCACCATGCGTTTGTGTATTGACTTCCGACAACTGAACAAGGTCATACTTCCGGATTGTGAGCCGATCCCTCGCACAGATACGATGTTCGCTAAGCTTACGGGATGCAACTACTTCTCGCGCTTTGATTTTACTAAAGGATACTGGCAGGTACCTATGGCCAGTCAGTCGAAAGAGCTCACGGCTTTCTCATGTGAATCTGGCTTGTACCACTTCAACTTTATGCCCTTCGGCATCAAGACTGCGCCGGCAGTATTTAATCGGTTAATGCGAGTCGTCACCGAGGGGATTCCCAATGTGCTATATTACTTTGACGATGTGCTCGTCGCTACTGAAACTTGGGAAGAACACTTGGTAACCCTAAAGAGATTGTTTGAGCGCGTCAGAGCGGCTCGTCTAACTATAAAACCAGCGAAATGTGCGGTCGGCTGTCCGACTACCACTTTTTTGGGCCACACTGTTGGGCAAGGTATGCTGCAGACGAGTAAGAGCATTACTGATAAGATACAAGCAGCTGTGCCGCCAAGCACCAAGAAGGAATTGAAAGCCTTTCTCGGCCTATCAGGTTATTACCGCGACTTTTTGCCCAATTACGCTGAGTTGACATTTCCACTCACAGAACTTACAAAGAAAGGCCACCCCAATAAGTTATTATGGGGTGAAGAACATGAGAGAGCGTTTCGACAAGTGCAGAATCTATTGTCCACGCAGCCTGTGCTGAAGTCACCCGACTTGCATAAGCCATTTGTTCTGCGCACGGATGCGTCTTCGCGGAGCTTAGGAGCAGTATTGCTCCAGGAACACCAAGGCCGTCTGCACCCAGTTTCCTACGCGAGCCGTAAATTACTACCCCGCGAAGCAGCCTACTCCACAATTGAAAGAGAAGGCCTTGCCGTAGTCTGGGCTGTTCGCAAATACCACATTTTTCTCTATAGCAAGCCGTTCACGTTGCAATGTGACCACCAGCCATTGACTTATATTCAGTCAGCTAGGCACCTAAATAATCGAGTTCTGCGGTGGAGTCTCCTTCTTATGGAATATGACTTTCACGTGGAACACATTCGTGGTGTGAACAACGTTGGTGCCGACTATATGAGTCGTGCGGCTTTTACCGAGCAGTGACTTATTGCCGTTGTACACAATTTTGTCATCATAGTGCAATTGGTTTTTTTTTACATCTAAACTGTGACATTTAAAGTGTGCGGAACCTTTGTTATATTCGGAAACTGTGTGTTACGTGTGTACAACGTACTGGAAGTTCGGGGGGAGTGTGGTAAGAGTGCTTCTCACAACTAAAATCGAAACTGGAAGTGAAACCGACAGCGGGAAATAACCGACGAAGACGAAAGTGTGCACGGGGTCAGACGAACGTGAGCGCGTGAGTTTTCGGAACAGCGACGGGCAGAGGAAGAACGCGGCCAGCTAGCAAGAGCGCTAGGCGTTGGGCCTCAGGGGACCGAACCAACGAGCGGGTGTCACCAACCCAACCGGGACGAGCGTGGCATGTTCCTGAGGCGAGTGGCGGTTCCAGGCCGGGCCTGACATGCTGTTCCTGTGGCGGACGAGCGTGCGGGCCAGGGCAAGCGGCTGATCCTGTCCAGACTCGGGTCCGGCACAACCAGTCACAGAGATCGTGGTCACGGTGCCACGTCGGAGCCGGTCCGGCACAACCGCCAATTGAAGGTGCGACCTCGGTGTTGCGTCGGCCGCAGCGTGGGGCCGCCTGGTCCAGCACGAGCAGCTGATGGTCTGCTCGTGAGCTCCCGTGCACTTGGCAACCTTCCCGTGGCGAGGTTGCGTCGTCGATGCCATCGTCTTCAGCGGGAGCGTGAGTGGCACCCGACGGAATTAGACTTCCGAGTAGTGAGGACGCGTGGGTTACCCGCGGGCGCATAGACATAAGGACTGTATGACTGAATTACGGAGCCAGTGTGTTGTACAGATAGCCACAGTGATGTGATTGTTTTGTGTGTGAAGTCAATAGATGTTTCTCTTGTCCTTGTCTTGGGTTTCTGCGTCTGAGGGCCCAAGAACCACCACAATCTCCTTGCCTGACCCCTTTTGCCAATGCAATTTTCCTGCTTTTCTTGTGTGCAAGTGGGGTAGCCATGTTACCAATGGTGCAGGTGGTCTACAAGTTTTGCTTTCACACAGCCCCGCACCATTTCCACACTTTTATTTCAGTAGCTTTGTTATCCCATAGAGCTGTGCTTGCTATGCCACTTCACGCAACTCAACTATAAATGTAAGAGAACTTGTTGCATCCATGTGATGTCATTTGTGCATGTATAAGGCATTTATGCAAGAAACCATAGGGCGACTGAAAGGCAGTAAAGGTGATGATAATGTATGCAACATCAAAACTCCTTGCTTGAAACCAGTTCTTTAAGTTTATGCAAAGTACATGTGGACCCTTGAAATTTATTTTATTTTGAACCAAACTAAACATTCTGAGGGCACTTTCACATCTTAAGGGGGCCCTGCAACATATTTCCAAGTAATCATCCCATGACTTCTATAAAAAAAAATTTTGCCGCATGAATAAACTGCTGTAAACACTTTCAAAATCCATCAAGTACAAGTTGAGTTAGAGAGATTTGTGGCACGCCTTAAGGGGGTATTATAGGGTAAATCCTTAAAAAATCAAGTTTGCATTTTTGACATAAAAATTCACTGTACTATGAGCAACAAACTTGTGCAAGCCCGACGTCGAGCAGCCGACGTCGTGCTCCAAATGCCATGCCGAAGTGCACTGCGCGCCCTCTGGCTAAGCAGTAAGCACACGTAAAACTGTTTTTCTCGAATAGCATTTTTTAAATAAATTTTTCAACTTGGATGTACCTTTTCTCAAAAAGTATTGAATAAATTTCGATTAAACTTTGTATGCGTGAACTACAACAAGTTAGAAACAATCTGAACTAACATATTTGCCAATTTCATAAAAAGTGAAGCTGTAAAAAAATCACACAATAATATGCACCCTCTGTGGCCTTGTGCCTGCACTAACTTCATTTTTTTTACAAAAACGTCATGAACAATGCAATATTTCTTTAGTTCAGATGTAACTTATGTGTCTCTATAATAACACGACTGAATATCAATTCATTCCTTTCGGTAGTAGCGGTGAAAAGGTACATTGAATAAGTGAACGCCCTTTAAAATTTGGGAGTGGGCCATAGGAAGGATACGCAACCTAGGCATAAAAAAGGGGTGTCACTTGATACCCAGTGGCATTTTTGTGAGCACACAGAAGTTTATGGGAATACTTGCAGCTGTTTATAAGATATTACGCTAAAACTGACATATACCATTTACCCCACCATAGCCCCTTAAGCACTTCCTCTCTCCTTTCGTGACACTGGGCGCACTGAAAGCTACCCAGGAGAATATAAAAAAAAAGCTGTTTAATGATGAGAGAGAGTTTCTAACCTGCTATTCCTCACGGGGGTAAGGGGAAAAGGGGGAGCAAGCAAAAGAAGGGCAAGGAGTTATGTCGATCAGCTTGCATCATCACCTTGAGCTTTTTTTTTTTTTCTTCATCAAATATGCGGTTTACTTTCAGTGCAACGACAAGAGTGGGCACATTGCAGCATCCTGCAGTGGACACGGTAACTATGTCGCTCGCAATGCTCAAATTAGCCAATAACCACGAATTCTGTGTTCACGACGTGGTCATTTTGGACTACGGCATCATCTGTCAAGGATAGAAAGAGGGATTTCTAGCAGACTGAGAATATATCGTAAATTTCAGGCCCCGTGCTGCACAATAATCTTTGGTTCACATATTCTCAGGAGCCTTGGCTACTGATTGGCAGCATTTTCTTCTAGTTTTCTGACCAAATCAAGGGCTGCAGGGCCCCTTTAATGCAGCATCATATGATGACAAGAGCAACTGATGCTCTTATGCTACCTTCCGAGTTTTCATGAAATATTGTGAGAATACTGAATTACATAAAGAGAATCTTGAATAAAATTATGGAACACCTGACACAATGTGAGACCTATTATTTTTTTTTTCATTTAACAGAATTTTCTAGCATGATTGCGCATCAAGATAGCCACATTACAGCAAAATCACTTCCATCTGAAAAGTGCCACATGACACACTTTGGAAAAGGTGCGCGTTATAATTTGTGTTCAGTGTCCCATATTTGGAAGCACCACAGCTGATGAGCATTTTTCAGCATACCTCGCTAAAAAAAAAAAAAAAAAAAAGCAGTACGTTGATGAAATCCAAAAGAGACAATGAAGTAGTGCCCTGTTGTAATGCATAAATAGCAGACTTTAACCACATATTCAAGTGCAAATTGTGATAAATGTATGCATTACAATTTCACAAGGAACACTAGAAATGTATGCTTTAGCTATGCAGTGAATGATTATCAAATACTTTACAATAAAAATATGCAATATTCAAAAAGAAACCCAATCAATCTCTGAATTCAGTTGCCAGAGTTGTGTTCAACTCGGGATAAAATCTAACTATTTTAAAAACTCTGAATCTAAACAAATTTTTAAAATTTCAGTCAGGGCCAGCCCTAGTTTACTTAAATTTATCGATAATTAGTTTTTCTGCTGAACATTTAGTCTGTGTTTCATTTAGTCTCTATATTCCTATGTTTCAGAAACAAGCAAAATCTCATTTGCACGTGAACTGTGAGGTCAATGTGTTCTACGTCGTCATGTGCATGCCAGGAATAAATAAAGGTACTTGACAGCTATCTCCTGGCATGAGCCCGAGTCAGTACCACAGAAAGTTTAACAGCTCCTTCATGTTGCATTTTCTCTTTCAAATATACAATGGCTCGAGGGATTATTTTGTTCAGGCAGACAACGCAATAACACCAATATCGCAGGAAATGGTGGGGAGACATGCTCCGAAGGCGACAAGCCAACAGTGAGGCAAAAGCACTTTGCTGGGTCAGTTGTAGACTTTTTTTTTTCATTGTTAACACAATCCTCAGAACCACATATGAAATAAAACATGTGGCCCCGCATAATTTCCCTCAAAGACTTGTGCACATTTTCAGGGCTCCCAGAAGCGAACTGCACATCCTGGTGATGATGCAAACATTTGCAACCTCTTTCAAAATGAAACTCTACACAACTGAGACAAGAGAATAAAAACAGAGATGAATGATGAAAGGTGGAAAGAGGAATCTCCAGACATTAAAAAGTACATTTGTAAAACTCTGAAGTTGTGGATTACTTTTGTCCCCTTGGTAAAAAAAAGTATAAAAACAGAAATGCAGAGAAACTTAGTACTTAGCGAGGCCATGCAAAGCTCAAGCCAGAGGAATTGTAGGGGCACCCAATATAGATAGGTCACATAAGGGGCTATCAGCTAAATGAGGTGCAGAAAAGGCAGGCATGCATAGAAAGGACAGCCAGAGAAAGGACAGGCATGCCAGGATAAGAAGCCAGGACATTCACTATTAAGAGAGCAAATGAGAAGAAAGGTTGGGTTAAGGCTGCTGCAAAAATTCCCATCACCACACAGAACCAAAACCATGTTTGCACAACTCAGGTTGCTCAAAGAGCACTCATTTTGAAATGTGTTTTGTAATTATTGAACTGTAGACAAACAAGGTCTCTCTTAACGCCAAATATATAAGGCATCAAGAACTCTCAATCACATTGATTAAAGTACTCAAATTTCAGATTCCAATAAAACATTACCTTGCAGACAAAGCCTGCCACACTTCTACAAGAAACAGTCACATGTGCAGTGGGATCAAAGCGTTCATCTAATGCATACCCTGGTTTTGGAGTTTTTTTTTTTTTTTTAATTTTTAAGCTGGAAGAAATCAGTAGATGGGTCTACATGAACTGGGCACCCATCAAGCAGCATACAACAGAAAGAGTTCAGTTATATACGGTTTTCTTTTGAATAGGGCATGTTCTGTCATCATAGATGGTTCTGAAGATGTTGGCAGAAGTTATGGGCTATTAAAAATTATTTCTATTCTCTGCATAGAGTGAGAAACAGAGAGGGAGTAAAAAAAAAAAAAAAGCCTTTTACGGGTCAACAGCTGACCTCGTAGGTAACTCACAGGTGTGAGTTGCCAAGGGAAAAAGGCAAAATCAGACATTGTTGCATTTGATTTTGAAATGAAAGGGATTTATTTCTCACACATTTCAAAACCTGAGTTTCTATATATTTAGAAAAATCTATGGCACAGTGTAAAAAAAGTTGTGTATGGTAGCGAAGAGTATTGATAAGTGTTGTACATTTTCTCATCTGTTCACTCGATATTCAAGCAAACACGTTTTAAACAACTATGCATCTTGAAAGGTTGCACACAAAAAAATAACTATGGAAATTGTACAATTAAGTAAGGGGCACAAAAGCAATCCACATACTTCATAGCATTTCCAAATGTGCAATCAAGAAAAGCCAGCACAAAACCAGAAATACACTCAAAATTTCCAGCAGCACTTTTTGTTCCAGTTGCATGCAATAATCTCTAGCTGATCTGTCCCTGAGTGTAGAAAAACACTATCAGCACAGATTTAAACAATCACATTGCAAGAATGAAGGCTAAACCAAAAGGAAAAGCACACTGTAGTAAACACAGACACCACTTGTCAGGACAAAAGATCAGGGTGGAAAGTAAAGCTGAGGTAGAACAAAAACAAAGATGCGAATAAACAATGCGTGAAAGACTACAATGACAAAGACTACAAAAAATGAATGACATGAATGTACAACAAAAAGCACAGAAAGCTTTAAAAAAAAACTAGGCGAGCACACAGATTTCTGGCCACATGTGTACCAATCCCCCCCAACATTTGAGCGTCAGATGATATGTTCTTTGGTTTCACTGCCTCACCAATTACGTGGTGCCAAAGACAGCATTTACTACAGAATGTAAGGGCAGTTTTCATGAGCTGCCTCAAGCACCCAAGACAAACATAAGTTTCCCTACACTCACATCAGCTAGCCTATTAGGTTTTCCAACCCTGCCCATCACAGAAAGATGGTAGACGCGATGCGCAATAAGTTAATGCCCGACAAATCCTGCACACAAAATGTGCTGGGAGTTGCTTCAGTAGGTAAACTGAAACCCACAGAGGGTAGTCCACTTCCGTGTTAGGCCTTTTGGACAGCCTTTCATACTTTCTGTGCGTGTGCATAGATAACCGTAAACATGACAGGACAAAATGGACTTCAGAAGGACAGCTTTTTGACAAGAGCCACCTGCTATAATAGATTAGCTAAAACTCCACAAAAATAAAGCAGTAGTTGCTCAGCTGCACGCTTCATTTGGCACAAGTTTGCATCATAATCCTTCAGTGACAATCAGCAGCTAGCCCCATAAGGCTAGTGGTGTGACAATCTGTGTACAAGGGAGGGAATGTTACCCGGGGATCCCATGGGATGCCCCTGTATGCATAAGTCTCTAAGATTCACCGCTGTTGAGACACTTGTATTCTCTTCGCTGTACAGCCATGCTATAAATAAATCTGCTGGAGTGGCAACTCCTAGCCTGACCTATGGGAAACATTTACTCCTAGTCTTGAAGAGGCCAGTGCTTGCAGAGTGCATGGAAGAGGTAAACTGAGGACAACTTTAAAGATGCAACCGCTCACAAGTTCCCATGTGATCCTTCTTCGTACAATCCATCTCAGAAACTTGGTAGCAAAATGAAAAGCTTGAGACAGTGCTCCAGAACAGTAAGGCAATTCACCTATTCACAACAGTTCAAACATTCAGCCATCCTGCTCCAGGCAACAGCACTTTCAAACAAACATTAAGACATGTGCTTAAAGAGCCTACAGCTTCTGCCAAATTGTCAGAGGCAAACTTAATAGCATTCTCTGAATCACCTCAACGTGCGAACAAAGCAATGTGTGCTCCTCTGTTGAGCCCAATCCTGCTGTACGCTCCCAAGTTTGCATGGACAAACATCACCAAAACAATGTAAGAGAGGACTGCTCGTTGTTTCTTAGCTTGGCCCCGAACACCATTTTGGTCTCAATTTTTTAAAGACTTGGAAACAGGAAGACTTGCAAAGTGAACACCACTATGCTTAAACAGAAAACTTTGTAAATTAAAAAGTGATAGAATGAAATTCCATTTTCATGTTAGAGTACTCAAGCCGTAACTCACAGTCAATGACAAAATAAGTGCTAAACATTTAAGCCACATAGAAAACAAATTCAACTGAAATCACAATAGATAATTAAATGCTATTAAATGCTACTGGCTTGTGGGATTGCCTACTTTGCAAGTCATCCAACAATCCTCATGTCAATGAATCTGCGAAAGTACATTTGATGTCTCTCTCTCTTTTTTTTTTTTTTAAAGCCTTTTAAGCAATTAAGAAGGGCCCTATGACAAGCGCATGGATGAAGTTAATCGAGTTATTCTCACTTTCTTGACCAAAACAGTCTCATTTAGCATTCAGAAGATATTAGGCCTGGCTCAATAATTTTTATGTGCAATAAAAGTTGATTCTTTCTTACTCTATAGCCATTTAAATACCAAGTTTACAAACCATAATCACTTTTTTTGGTAGTGAGAATTAAGGTCATTGATGTCCTCTAGAGGGGAGAAAAGTTAATTGTATAAATGTTTTGCAGGCTAACGTCAACGTTTTAAAAACCAGAACAAAATGACATTGTAGTACAGGAACAAAACATAACATTATAGCTTACAGAGGCAAATAATTGATTTGTAAAAACTTTGAAAATTTTTTCTAAATTAACAAAAGACCCTCATCCCTCACTACTGATTAAACCTATGTGAGAGTCTAAATGCTACCATAGGCCATATTGAGCAGTGCAGTTGTAGGCAAGACTGGACTGGCCTAAAAGTAAGAACAGCTCAGTGGAGAAACACACAGAACTTGCAAAAAACAAGAGAGCATGTTGCATAGGACACCACTGTGGTGCTACCGGCAGCACCCAGGCAAGGCTGCCTTTGCTGTCACACCCTATAAAAACACCACAGCATTTATCTCATAATTAAGACTACAAACAGTTTAGCAATAGACACGAAAATTCAAGTATGTTCTTGCATAGACATTGCCAGTGGCACCAAAGCAGAAAGCAGCATACACTCTTGCCAGGGAACCGTTGAGCTTGCCAATGTTAGCCACAGTTTTTAAACTTTTCGTAACGGCATGGAGGCTTAGTGCAAGAAATGAAAGACTCAAAAGTGGTTTTGCATAACTTGATAATACAGGCACTGAAAGCAAGGTTGCAGTAAGCATTAGCAGTTTGATGATCTACATGGGGAGAACAAACTGCTCGTCCTTTTGGAATATTCGGTCACAATCCGGTTGGTTCCCATCAGTGTGAGATCTAACACCAGTGCCAGTAACACAACAACCGTGACAGTTCATGGCAAGCCAAACGGCCCCTTGCACACTCGAAAGCCCTCAAAGCACGGCTGGAAGGGTGGATGGGGGGCTTCGAGGGTACTCACGAGCATCTTCAGGCGACAGGCAGTCGCAGGCGGGGGGCTCTGTCTTGGCATTGCTCCGCAGTCGCTCAAGTCGCTCCCACCAGGGATCGGCACCTGGCAGATTAAGGGTAGCAAAAGATGCCCCAGGTGGGCCCATGGGGGGCAGAGGGAAAGGGGGGCCCGCATAGCCTAGCGGCCCTTCAGCAAATCCCCCAAAATGAGGGGGTGGCGGCCCCCCAAGAGGCGCCAGGCCCAACTCCAGTCCTCGGAATTCGCCCACAGCAGCAATACGACCAGCATCTACGTCGGGCACCCCTCCCGCCCGAGCCGCCCCATCTTGGGCACCGTCACCACCAAACTTGGACCCCCCCGCCGCAGTCAGCTGCTGGTGGTGGTGGTGGGGCGACTGCTCCGCTAGGTAGGAAGGAGCGCACGAAGTGGCGAAGCTGTTATATGTACTGATAATACTTGTATATGTACTCATAGATGTGGTCGTATTCGATAAAAAAGGCTGCTGCACTGCATCCGTAGTTGGCTCACTCTCACTGCGCGGCTGCTGATGGCTGGAGTCACTTTCATTTCCACGCACAGGGCTGGGCGGCACTAAGTGGGTCACATATGGCGGAGCCCCCTGAAAGGCTGCCCGTGGTGACTGTCGCTCTGCAAATGGTGATGGTGGCGCTGGTCCATTGCAGGGCTGTTTAAGGTGGCTAGTGACTGTGCTGGCCGTCGTCGTTGTGCCGATGGAGGCTGCAGAAGAAGTGTAGTGGTACTGAGCACCCCCACGAATGTCTGCCTCCGACGAAGGTGCACTTGTAGCGGGTGTTGTTTTCTTGTTGTCACACGCTTCCGCTTTGGATTCTGGCTGCTCTTGTGGTGCCCCATAGAAATTCCCATATGGCAGCATGCCATTGGTAGGAGCACCTGGCCCACTTGGGGCTCGGGCTGTGTTGTTTGTTTCAGCACTGCTGTCAGCAAACTCACTCTCGCGACTCTGATCCTCAGGCTGGGAGAACTCTGCTTCGGAGTTGTTGCTCCCTTGGGATGACGACCCATTCTTGGCAAACTCTGGCAGCTCTGGCCGGCCACGTGCCTGCCCCACGGAGGGGTTCGCCTCGTGCCAGGCCTCAGCTGGGAGCTCACTCGATGAAGGTGGCCGAGCATTGCCATTAGAATGGCTGCCACTGTTGCTGCTGCCGCTGTTGCTCCTTGCCAAGGGAGGGAAGCTCCGTGAGGGGCCGACCTCATTCGGGGGTGCCTGACGGCTGAACTGCTGGTGACCCATGGGCTCGTCAGAAACGGGCTGTGCTGGCTGCGGGTGCACAAAGTTGCCAGCAGGGCCCAGAGTACTTTCTAAGCCCTGGAAAGGGCCTTGCTCCTTCTGGCTCTGCCTAGTCTGAATCAGAGTCTTGAGGCGATTATTCATCATCTGGTGACGTGTTGGGAAGTCTGCCTCCTCAGTGCCCATGGGCAGGCGCCCATCATGCTGCTGCTGCTGCTGTTGTTGTTGTTGCTGTTGTTGCTGTTGTTGCTGTTGTTGTTGCTGCTGCTGTTGAACATGGCCATTGAAAGCACCCACCACTTGAGGGTGTTGGGCAGGAAAGGTCCCAAATGAAGAACCAGACTCAAACATCTGATTCGGGCCACCCGCTGTCCCACTCTTGGCTGTGGGTGGCAGCTGGTACTCGCTGTGGCCAGAAAAGCCACCGATCTGCAATATAAGAAAAAAAAAAACGAAACATTGGTCGGACAGCACCATGCACACCACTTGCAAAACACTGGTCACTCTATCCAAGGACAGAAATTAAGGCTATTTACTATTAAATACAAAAAAAACTAATAAACACAACGGGCAATAAACAAATTGGTGCAATTTCTAAAAATAACAGCCTCTGAATGGTGATTCGACAGTGCCAGTCATAAAGTACCTTTGAAATTTTTCCCCCACACAACAGTTTTAAATTAAAGAAACTATTGAATTAAAGAAAGTACAATGAGATAGGGCAGGAATCTTTCATTAAAAGGGCCTGGCAACACTTTTTCCGCATGGTCAGAAAATGCTGACAATCGGTAGTCGAGGCTCCTGAGAACACACAAGTCAAATATCATAGTGTAGTAGGTAGCATAAAATTGAAATTTTTATTGAAGTCAGCTGAAAGGTGTTCCCTCTTCTTTCTACAAATGATGTTGTGTTGTGCTGTTTGGTTCAGTTTCGTTTTTCAGTTTTAGTAGTGAGGTGGCACTTCAACCACGACACAACAGAAGTCTCATACTGAAATACACCCAAATTCATAATTATTGGCCGATTGGAGCATAGCGAGCTACATAGTCATTGCAGTCGTTGTGGGTGGCCCCCCATGTGCCCACGCAAATGGCCAAACTGAAAGTAAGTTGTTTGTCCAAAGAGAAAAAAAAAAAAGTTGCTCAAGGACTTCGAGCGGTCACCTGAGGTACCGCCATCATAATCAACGGAAAGTGGGAAGAACAGGGGTTTATCCCTTCTTCCCTCACCTCGCCCGGTAAAACTGCAGGACTTTAAATAAAGTCCATTCATTCATTCATTCATTCATTCAAGGTTGTGATAAGTGCATGACACAAGATCTTTTTTCCAGTTTAACAATGTGAGTTTAACGTATTCGGAGCAATGTCCCCCTTATAAGCACCAATGCATGACCAAGACAGCTGGAATTTGCACTTGCCCGGCACAGTTCCACCATGAGCAACGCGACTGTGGATAATCGCGCCCACTTGCACAGTCTCCCCAAAAATGCCAGGCTTAGCTTCGTTTCTGCTGTAACCACGAAAGCGCTACCACAAATACAGTGCACTAAAAAAGTACACTGTACTACAACACTGCACTTTGGCTAGAGAAACAGATTGAAATGAATGGTTTGTTGGCTTGAGAGCACATGGTCGCCAGGCAAGCAAAAATATCCACTAAATGAGTTTAACGTATTCGGAGCAATGTCCTCCTTATAAGCACCAATGCATGACCAAGACAGCTGGAATTTGCACTTGCTCGGCATAGTTCCACCATAAGCAATGCGACTGTGGATATTCGCGCCCACTTGCGCAGTCTCCCCAAAGATGCCAGGCTTAGCTCCGTTGCTGCCGTAACCAGGAAAGCGCTACTACAAATACAGTGCACTAAAAAAGTACACAGTACTACAACACTGCACTTTGGCTAGAGAAACAGATTGAAATGAATGGTTTGTTGGCTTGAGAGCACATGGTCGCCAGGCAAGCAAAAATATCCACCAAATTATGGCATAAGGAACTTTGATTAACAAAATTCAAGGACTTTTCAGGACCTCAAAGAAATTTAAAGTTTTTCAAGGCCTTGAAAATGCCACTTTGAAATTGAAGGGTTTTCAAGGGTTTCAAGGACCTATGAACCCTGGAAACCTGGTGTAAAAAAATTGGCCCCGTATCTGCATGTAATCTGCAAATGTCGTCGAAAGACGATAGTCTTGTGTGTAGAGAGAGTGAACAAGACAATTATTTGATGTTCTACGCAAGAAAATCGGTGAATGGTATTCTGAAGGCACTGCATTAGAGTGCCTCGAGCGTGCAGAGGAGGCGAACGAGCTCATCAAGTCACGTCACACGTGAGACATAAGCGCCATCTGGCAGTTTTATTTAGAAAACAGAGTGCAAGGCTCTGAGATGGGTGCGCCCATCTCAGAGGTGATAAGGTGTAGAACGCAAGGCGACGGGCAGGTGCCACCACCGTCTCGTTTTACCAAAGCGTTGAAAACACTCGTCTTTCCGTGCAAGCGTTGCATGGTCAGCGCACCGTGATAAGCGCTACAGTCCTTAAAATTACTTATGTATGCCTTTTCTACTAAGAGGCTCACATACAAAATATATATGTGGTGTTATGATGCCCCAGACGTGCACAATAATTGCTTTTTAATTGACAATTGCACAAGCATGAACGCTCAACCTTGTGCAACATAGGTGGGCGCTGCGGATGGGGTCAACCATTTTAAATACCCGATGCCGTTAAGAGTGGACAAACAGACAAATGTACAGACAGACAGACCAAAATTTTTGCGTCAAAGGTCTGCAACAAAGACTATCATCTTTAAAAATGGCTGCAAACGCATTATGAGCATAGCATGTTCGTTTTATATGACAGGTATGTCATGATTATCATGTTTGGACGTGTCATTGACTTTCACATCACATAACAGACCTCTACCGGGGTACATCACAGTGTGACGTCATCGGTGCATGTGCAAGGCTGTGGTTTGCAAAACACTTTTGCCGGTAGTTGAGTACGGCACAGTTGCTGAATGCTTGGGGCAAGTTTTTTTTTTTTTTTTTTTTTTTTTGAAAGCTTGAACTTCATCTTACAGTGGCAACATTAGCTTTGGTATGTGTTAGAGAACTAGGTGTGTGGAAAACTGATTGATTGATTGATATGTGGGGTTTAACGTCCCAAAACCACTGATGATTATGAGAGACGCCGTAGTGGAGGGCTCCAGAAATTTCGACCACCTGGGGTTCTTTAACGTGCCCCCAAATCTGAGTACACGGGCCTACAACATTTCCGCCTCCATTGGAAATGCAGCCGCCGCAGCCGGGATTCGAACCCGCGACCTGCGGGTCAGCAGCCGAGAACCCTTAGCCACTAGACCACCGCGGCGGGGCAGGTGTGTGGAAAACTGCGTGATGAAATGTTTGCCAAGCTGGCTCTCTCTTTATATCGGATAAGTGAACACACGGGGCGGCCTGTGAAAAATCAGCGCCATCGTCTTTGAAAATGTGCAGTGTTGATTGAGGTGTGTAACATGCGTTGACAAGCATAGACAATAGTAGTTCACCCTTGCGGATGGTCAGACTAAAAATGTTGTGCGTGGTGTGCGCAGTGTGAATAACACGGTGCGTCCTGTTTGCGAAAAAAAAAATGGCATTCGCTGTAGGCCGGTGGCAGTAACCAGTTGTCGATGGAACTTCACGATTTAACATTTAAATCTAGGTAGAATGCATTTGATGAAATCATTTGCGAGTGGGTACAACTCGGTGTTTGCGCGACGTGCAGAAAAAAAAAGTGCATGATCTCCGAGTTCAAAGATATCACTACGCATGAGCTATGTTGAAGCGTTGTTCAATCAGCGTGTACGCTTCACCACGGCGAATACTCAAATCTAGTAAAGATATAGCTCACATTATCGGGACACCTGATACGTCTTAATTGAAACAGTGGAGATTTTGTTTTTAATATACTTCATACTGTTACGGCTCGATCTTTATGAAGTGACAATGGGCATTAGGTATTTGTGTATCAAGTCTAAAGGAGCAATGCAGGTATGAAAATACGTTGTAGGTTTCAAATGCAGCAAGATATTATGTATATAAGAAGTTATCGGGCTTTATATCGCATGAATTTTCAGCGGGTTATTGAAAAACACCACGGCAGAATTTCACTTTAATTTTCACGGGGATACCTTAACCTCAGCGTAACGCATGGCAAAAGTGTTTCATTTTTTTTTTTTCATTCATCTCCCATCATAATATTGCCCGATAAGTGAGAATATCATCCAAGATTTTGGGCAAAGCAGCTCAAAATCATGCTGCCGCCAATGCTGTGCCTCGTTTAAACCTGCGTTGCAGATGCTGCAATGAAAATTGAGTAAGTTTACATCCAGACAAAACATTCGCTTTCAAAGAAGATAACATATCTTTATGGCTGCTATCTACGTGGGAGAAGCCCATTGTGTGCTAGTCGCGACTCAGTGCTAAATAAAGCCTATCTATCTACGGCGAACAAATATCCACACTATGAGCAGTGACCGTTCCGCAACCCCTTCTTTTAAAAGCTGCGACTTCAGAGCATAGCAATGTAGAAATTTCTGTCGAAGGAATGCAGACACATGCAGCTCTGCCATGCAGAAAGATGCCGCCAGTGGAACTTTCTTGCCAACCAGCCTCTACTCCGAGGAAGGGTATGGTGGGCAGGGTGCCCGCAGTGACGTCAACCTGTTTACAAACAGGGAGAGGTCTATACCAAATTTGGTATATGCTGAACTAGCGAAACCTCCACGAGCGCGCTATGAGCACTCACGGTGTGATGTTTACATAATATATAGTCTTTTTTAACATGACACACGTATCATGATTATCCCGTTTGAACGTGTCATTTACCTTTGTCGTCCATTTACGTCAAGTAATAACAAGTTTGTCATATGTGAAGCTAGCAAAACGGCCGTGAGCGCATCATAAGCGTAGTATATAGTCATGTTCTTATATGGCACGCATGTCACTATTATCATGTTTGTACCAGTCATACACTTTCATCATCCATTCACGGCTCGTACTACCAGATTTGATATATGTAAAGCTAGCGAAACGATCGCAAGCGCACCATGAGCGTGGTGTGTAGTGATGACTTACATGACATGCATGTCATGATTTCCCTGTTAGGGCCTGTCACTTACGTTGACATTGCAGTCATGTCATGCCATACCAGTTTTGCAATATGCCATGTGAACGAAATCAGCACAACAGCAGCATGACGATGACATGTAAATTATGACTCACAACATACATATGATTTTAATGTTGTGACTAGTCACTTATGTTCGTCATGAAGTTATATACCATACCATTTTCGGTATAGATCCCATTATAGAAATGGCCAGAAGAGCTAAAAGTCATAGATGGATGGGGTGGGTGGATGGATTGATCGATAGACAGACAGATACAGCCAAAGTTGCCGAAGTTCGCTAAGAAATGCTTCGCATTTAAAAAGCTTCAATTTCTCAATGCTTACTCAGCTGCTGCAGCTGCAACACCAAGCAATAAAGTCCTAAGGCCATGTTCTGACATGACTAAAAATTCAACAAATGCACAATTACAAACTGATAGAAATGCAGCAAGGTCTGTTGCCCAAGGGTTTGTAGAAGGCATGTAGAAGTCGTTTTATGGTTCACATTACTCGCCAACGGGACTTCCGTCAGGACCTTGGACATGAAGGCTTTGCCACAGTCATTCAAAGGAATGCGAAGAGGTCTGTGGCCCAAGACGATGGACTGCACGAAGAAGTCGGGCCATTTTTGTAGCGATACCAGAATTAAGAGGCGCAGTCTCAACGAGCCTTGATAAACAGTCTATTGCAATAAAAATGGCAATAGACCATTTAACAGGCATCAACAGCAAGAAAGCATACAAGTGAAATACAAGTCAATTCCTACAAATTCAAAAGGTGCAGTCGGACCGGAGAGACTGAAAGAAACTGGCAGGTGGGAATAAGGATCGCTTTGGGGCCTGTACAAGCGCTATCCGCAGATGCCAAGACACGTGCCGCACGCAAGCGGAGGGTGGAAGAGTGTCCCAGCATGTGCGGTGCGGCTGTGCGGACAGTGGGTGTACAGACCCTTATGGTGCCGACATGACGTGCACGAGCCCATATATTTGGCAATCGTAGTGGATAACTTAGGCCAGAAGCAGCGGGTCTTGATGTGGTTGTAAATCTTGTGAAAGCCTAGGTGGCTGGCAGCAATGTTATTGTGAAATACTTCTAAAACGTGAAGACAAAGACAGCAGTTGTTACCCGTAGATTTGGATGATAAACATAGTGATGAAGCCCTCAATGTTGTAGGTCAAGTTGTCAAAGCTGGCGTCCCAAGCAACTGTTGAGTAGTTTAAAGATGCCACGAAGAACTCAATGAAAGCTTGAATGTACGAGTCTGCTTGCTGAAATGAACAGAAATCAGAGTACAAATAAAATTGAATTTGCAACTGAATTTGTTAAGGTGATCAACAAGCGGGTGTGAGGCAGGCAGGACAACAGAGCCACTCCGAGGATATGTGGAGGATGCATTGTCAAGAGGGAGTAAAAGTGGGCATTGGGACAGTACATCACCATCATGACTATCATGATGATATTTCACAGACTAGTATGTGATGGCCAAGTTGTATTCTTGCAAGCGCAGTATCTGGCACCCTAGACGTGCCAGATTCCTTGAGCACTTGCATCCTCTAATAAACTGGTCAAGTCAGGTGCTTTTTATGATACTTTAACTGCTAACTAAATTGCTGGACTATGCGAAAAAACCACTCATGACTAATAGCTTATATAGGCGAGCCGCTATGGTAGCAAAGTTGTGTGTAAAGCAACGAAAGTAGGACGCCAAACCAGGAAAGTTGCACGTCTTTTGGTTGGATGGTCGAGGAAACTGTTATACAGTTGCAAACTATCAGGTCAGGCTGGACGCCATCTTTTGAAACTGCGGGTTCAAGGACTGATACTTCTGCTGGTGAAGGTGCACTTTATACAATGAAAGCTGTTACGAGATCACAACAAAGGTTGTTTTTGTCACTGGAGTTGCCCACCGCTGTTGTCTGTAACTACCATCACGCAAAATGAGAAAAAACTTTATAAAAATTCTGAGGTTAGAATGGGACTCAAACCCAGGCCCTCTGCCTGGTACTCGCTTCATGTAGGATAAGGAAAGACATCAATATGTATGATGAAGCATTTTAGAACACCCAAGGAACAACCAGCTGCCACACAATGCGAATTGCATAATGAGTGGGTGGTCGAATACTTCAACCAAGCGAATTACGCCTGAGCCTCGCAATGAGGCTCAGGCGTAATTTTTTATCGTCGTCAGCCACAGCATTAACAAAAAATTTAGGGACCCTTAAGCTTCGCTTTTAAGAGTTGAACGCGATAGCGATATCCTGTCCCTATGCGTACTTCAACCACTGAGTGTATACTTTTCATAGTATGATGTTCCTTGAAAAGTTCCTTGAGAATCGTGGATCCCTACAATGTAATTGATAAAGTTGAAAGTGGCTATTGTCAGTGAAGCTTTCGCATATGGCTGAATGGTGTATAATGGGTACCACATTTCAAACCATGAGCAATTATGCGAGTGAAATCTTTTCGAACTTGCTATGCACCCACTACGTGGGCTTTAGAGAATACACGCAGTTAAGTCTGTGGCTTTTGTAATAGGTGGTCGACTTTAAACGAGATTGTTATGATAATCACATGTTGTGATGCCTGATGGCCATGTACACTCGTACCACACAATATTACTACAATATTACATGTTGTATTTTGCAATAGCACACCTACTTGCTACGCAAACAGCCTGGGTTCGATGCTCACTCATACCCATGAATTTTAATTATTTTATTTGCACCTTTCTCGATTTTTTGGTCACGCACAATATGATTTTTTGCTCACAACCAATGATGCTCACGCCAACACTGACACCAATGCTAGAATATCTGGGAAATAGCCTCTGAATGCTGTCGCGTTAAAATGCACACAATTTATTGCAAGCATGTAGCATGTACCACACTTTTCCGAAGAATGACAAAGAATGGCATTGTGGATGCCTCGCTACTACACAAAAATTATGATTTATGGTGTAGTGGGTACCTTGCAAGTGTGCTCGTAGTAGTTATCCAAGGAGGTTTTAAAAAAGACTTTTGCTGCAACTGTGCTGGGCGTTGGTTGCATGCAAGCCTGGCATATGTGTGTGTGTGTGTTTTTCTTTTTTTTCCTTCTCTCCCTCTCCCCACTTTTTTTTTAATCTAAAAGGCAGTGTTGGGAAGACACTGAAGTACCTCATCTAATTTTTGATGTTGGAAAAAGGTGAAAAATGATATCACCCAAATAACAGAAGCCAGTCTTAAATTTCAGGTCATGAAGAATAGTAGCAATCATGTACTCAGATGTGGCTAGTATTGCACAGGCCAAATGGCATTACATAAAATTCATAAAGCCCACCTGGCATGGCAAAGATGTCTTTTTTTCTTTTGTCAGCTTCATTCATATGGATTCTCCGACAGCCAAATTGCAGGTCATGGCTGTAAAAATATTTCGCCCCTTGAAGAGCGTCCAAAGTGCCATCACTTTGAGGCATAGGATCCTTGCATCCTTGCATATGATCTTATTTAGCGCTCGGTAATCGATGTAATGATAGAAGAAGTGCTCGGGAATCGGCATAATGATAAAGACCAGTAATGTTAGAAAAATTCAGAAGCAAAGCTGCTGGTGAGGATCAGGTAACATAAGATCTACTGAAAGATGGAGGACAGATTTTGCTAGAAAAACTAGCCAGCCTATTTACGAGGTGTATCCTTACGGGAAGAGTACCACCATCTTGGAAAAATGCTAACATCATCTTAATACATGAGAACGGAGATGACAAGGACTTGAAGAATTACAGGCCGATCAGCTTGTTCTTTGTCGTATACAAGCTATTTACAAAGGTAATTGCTAACAGAATTAAGGCAACATTAGAATTCAATCAACCAAGAAAACAAGCAGGTTTTCAAACAGGCTACTCAACAATCGACCACATTCATACTATCAATCGGGTAATAAAAAAATGCTCAGAATACAGCCAACCACTATAAATAGCCTTTATAGATTACGAGAAAGGGTTTGATTCAGTAGAAATATCAGCAGTCATGCAGACACTGCGGAATAAGGGCGTCAACGATGCATATATAAACATCCTAGAAGAAATCTACAGGGGATCAACCATAGTGCTACATAAAGAAAGCAACAGAATACCAATCAAGAAGGGTGTAAGGCAGGGGAATACGGTCTCCCCAATGCTATTTACCGCGTGCTTACAGGAGGATTTCAGAGGCTTAGAATGGAAAGAGTTAGGGATAAAAGTTAATGAAGAGTACCTTAATAATCTGCACTTCACTGATGACATTGCATTGCTGAGTAACTCGGGGAACGAATGGCAACTCATGATTATGGAGTTGGACAAGGAGAGCAGAAAGGTAGGTCTTAAAATTATTCTGCAGAAACAAATGTAATGTGCGCAGCAACTTCTGAAAAGAACAACTCTTCGAAATAGGTAGTAGCGCACTTGAAGTTGTAAAAGACTATGTCTACTTAGGACAGGTAATAACCGCGGAGCCCAACCACGAGGTTGAAGTAACTAGAAGAATAAGAAGGGGGTGGAGCACATTTGGCAAGCAGTCTCAAATCATGACAGGTAGATTGCCACTATCCCTCAAGAGGAAGGTATATAACAGCTGTATCTTGCCGGTACTTAGCTACGGAGCAGAAACCTGGAGACTTACAAAGAGGGTTCAGCTTAAATTGAGGACGACGCAGCGAGCAATGGAAAGAAAAATGGTAGGTGTAACCTTAAGAGACAAGAAGAGAGCTGAGTGGATTAGGGGACAAACGGGGGTTAAAGATATCATAGTTGAAATCAAAAAAAAGGAAATGGACATGGGCATGTAGCGCATAGACAGGATAACTGCTCGTCATTAAGAGTAACTAACTGGATTCCCAGAGAAGGCAAGCGGGTTAGGGGGAGACAGAGAGTAAAGTGGGCAAGTGAGATTAAGAAGTTTGCGGATATAAAATAGCAGCAGAAAGCACAGGGATGAGTTAACTGGCCAACAAGGAAGAGGCATTTGTCCTGCAGTCGACATAGGCTGATGATGATGATGAATCGATGTAGAAACAGTTGTCGTTTTTCTTCACTAAACCGATCAGATAAGCCCAGGAACTGGAAGGGGGTTGTATAACACTAATAGCAGGCCATCAACTTGCTCTTAAATTACTTTCCTTTCACACTGTGATGCCTTATACGACAGATGGCATATAACACCAGAACTATTGGTTTCAAATCAGTGTACACCGTGGGAAGTCTGGCTGATTGTAGTAGCAAAACTATCGCAGCAGGCTTTGTGCTTAGCTAAAAGCGCCAGTAGCGCTTCAAACTGTGCAAGGCATTATTTGAAGTCTTTTCTTCGACCTCACACAAGCGTTAAAGGCTTGCTATTTATTGAGATGCTCCGTATCAGTGAACCACACCTTCAAATATGTTAAAGAGTGAAAGTTGCCATGCTGACAGATGAAATCGCC
Organism: Rhipicephalus microplus; assembly: GCF_043290135.1. NCBI lineage: Eukaryota > Metazoa > Arthropoda > Arachnida > Ixodida > Ixodidae > Rhipicephalus > Rhipicephalus microplus. The sequence continues at coordinate 327,599,439 of NC_134710.1, read as the reverse complement.
CTCCACACTTGACCCACCCGGTGTAGTTGCCGAGAACATGAGTAATCCAGTACAGCACATCCAAACTCAAAGTGACGACCGAAGGTAGACTTAACCAATGGTTTTATTTCCTGAAAAAGCTCTGGCGAGACCCATCGATGACAGCAGTATTTGTTTAAGACTCACAAAATGGGAGGGATGGGTACACAAAGATATCTTCTCTCATGCCGTAGAGTTACCTTTCAGTGGCAACTGTGCAGTCCTTTCCTTTTGCGCCGCATGACGTAGTTACTTTTTGCATAACTATTACTCTCCATAAGCGAAACTGCCTGAGCGACCTGTGCTGCCAGGACTGACCCAGTTGCAGTTACACTATGGATGCAAAGGAGCACATACTTTTTATATGGAAGAAAGGAGGAGTGGAATTCTTATATATTAATAAATAACTCTGGCGATGCTCAAATGAACACTTTTTTGTCTTTACCTCTAATAAAAATAAAATTTTAAAACTGATTTGCTGCAAAATAAGAAAGCAAATTTCAGATGCAATAGATTTTTTCAAGCAATCCCACAATGCCCCACGGTTGCGCGGAGCACTATTGGAAAAGTTGATACGCCAAGAGAACCAGTTCTTCCTCCGCCCGCTGCTCGTTGGCACCGTGCGAGCACTAAAGGAAAAGAACATGCCGCCGCTAGTTGAATAGGGTCCGAACGCACCTTCATGTATATCTTCGCGTGAAATATGAAAGAATAATGCAGTCAGTGCAGCTTCATTGGACGGGTGTACATCCAACGTAAAAGATGAGCGGCATTCGTGTTGTTTTGTACCGATACAATTGGTCAAAACATGCTATTGTGAGGAATGTGAGCTGGAACATTGAATTCATAGTTATTGAATGATGAACTGCTCATAAAGTGGTATGGCATTGAATACCATCGCGGTTTGATTGGGCCGTTAACACAAGACTGTAGAAAGTATTACAGCTATATAATTTTTTAAATTTTTATGGACAACTCATGCACTGAAAAAAGGGAAAGTGAACACATTCTAAACATGTTTTAAAGATGAAGAGATAGAACTAAAATTAATCTGAGAGATACGTCGCTCTGATAATTTGCGGTTTCTTATAAGATGCTTAAGTGCCTCTGTGGAGCATGTTTGCTGGCAGTTTATTTCGCACTAAGTGACACCACTACTGAATTTCGAGCCGGCGCATTCAAATAGTGTTCAATGAGGAATAATGATGTTGTACTTACACTCAGCAAAGAAAGAAACAAAAAACTTGGCTACATTACATGAGCATCAATTTCCAGCTGCAAGAAGGTGGGGTTTGTCCTGCCTATTTCATATTGCACCGGTTTGTGAACAGCTCATCTGAACTGCAAACAAAAATTAATTCGATGAACTTCACCCGCAAACAAACTAGGGAATATTGCAGTTATTCAATGCATACATTCAGCACAGTTTGAAAGAAAGTTGGGAACTGATACGAGTTGAAAATTATGTTTTCCCAATATGCTTAGGAACATTTCTTCCGTAGAGCGCAAAAGGTCGCAGGGGTCTGCAGTGGGCAGACAGAAGTACTATGAGAGCCATGCCAATTGTTCTTTCAATTGCCATGCACGGTTCCCAACCAAATTTCTCTTGTGTTCCCATATCTACATCGTTACGAATGGTTGATGTATCACCACGCGCCTCGGAGAGCGTCGAAATCCATTGAATGAAGCCATCTCATCGAACCTCGCATTTTCAGACATGCAAATACAGTTTCATCTTTGAAGGCCTGGTAATCTTGTACAGTCACCCTAGCCAGACCACGCGAGCAATCTCGGAGACCTATCATAAGGAACACCGCACCTTGTTTAAGTCATTTGACCTTCCCTATCGCTAACTTAACTTAATTAATCAACTGAAAACATGCACCTCAGTAGTTAGTCTTTTTTACATCTTTGTGGCATGCGCAATGCACCCCAATTTTCTTAGATATGTTTGCTAACGCATGCAATAAGGTTTCAGTGGCAAGTGAGCGTTTCCAGTGAGCATATTTCTTTCCTGGTCCTACTTCCTTTTGCCTTATAGGCTTTATTCCAACTTGCAGTTACAGTGCCAAGGAAAGTTGATAGATGGTATGCTGTGAGTGGCGCGCAGTGGTCTAGTTAATGTATTTTATTTTACGAAATTGTGCTTATTTCTAAAACACACTTTAAGTATACCAAAACCGTACAATTTACTCGTAAAGAGCATCAAATGACATTGATTCCTAATGCATCTGTGAATTTATGGACAGTGCTGGCACCATTAGGCAGCCAAGTTTTACTGTTTTTTTTTATTTATCCCCTTCAGGCGCAACGTCCACATTTGTGGACGCCAAGTTCACACCTAGGTGTTTCGAAAATGGGTCTTGAATCTCGCGCGCAAACAAGGCTCCCGCAACCTCTGCATCTTGCTGCAAGGACGCGTGGCGCCATCTCTTGCACCTGGTTCAAAATAACATCGTAAACAAAAGTCAAAATGGACGCCTCCACTTTCTATGGCGGGACGCGTAAGTGGCTCTGATGTTTTTATCGTTTACTTCGTACCTTTTTAGCTGGCGTGAAATTTTGCATTTGTCAGTAATAACTAAGATATCCCGCATGCCTTTTAACAATATTTTGGCAATAGGAAATCATTTGTAATGACAGAAAGGTTCAGCTAAATTTCGCGTCCACGAACGTGGACACTGCGCTTCAGTGCCTCCTTTGTTGAAAGGCTGCTATTTCTCTGTGTTTCGCTTCCGGCAGCATCAAATGATGTTTACGTAAATAATTTTTGTCACCAGGAGTTCAAGATCATGCATCGAGACGACAAAAAGTCGACGGTGAAACAGCATAACACGTCCTTAAAAAATAGCCAATGGAGATGTTTCCGATGGAGACATTTCGGACGACGAAAAGGAGGAAGAGAATGAAGAGAACACAAAATTACGTTCTGTTTGAAAAACCATTAGCCTTTTAGTTAAGATCCTGCCGCCCGGTTTTTGTCCGATCCCCCTTTGTGGGTGTGCGCCAGACTATCAAGGATCGTCATCATCATCATCATCAGCTGAGCGTCAACAAGCCCCAGAAAAAGCGTGGGCGACCAAGCTGTGAGAACCCCCAGGTGATGAAAAGGAAGGCACCCAATGCGTCACCCCTGCCAGTGAGCACTCTTCGCTATGACGGCATCCAGCACTGGCCACAGCAAATGAACATACCCAACGCACAACGCTGCAGGAGGGATGGATGCTCATCCAAGAGCCGCGTCCGCTGCAGGAAGTGTGACATTTTTCTTTGCCTGACATCGCAGAATGACTGCTTCTACCTCTTTCACACTAAATAGACTTTTTCTGGTAACTTCTCCCAACATTACTTTGAAAGAAGTTATTTTTAATTTAAATGGAAAGCGTGTTTTCTTCTTTGTCGCCTTTCACTAATATTACTGCTTTAAGGCGCAATGTCCACAAATGTGGACGCTGAGCAAAAATTGAACCAATAAACATATTTTGCATTTGTTTCGAGTTTCTTACTTTAAAAGGCTTAAATAATGAAATTATGAACAAAAAAAAATTTTCACGTTGCCAGATTTAATTCGCGCCTGAAGGGGTTATGCCGAAGGCGGACTGACGCTGAAGGATAATAATAATTAATTGACGCTTCTGAGCCGCTCAGCTGGTTGATAGTCATAGTTATGAATGGCCCAAAAAACACTGGACACAAATGAAGAAAAACACACAGCTGGTTGAACTAGGGGTCAAGTGCAAATCGTAAACAGGCCATCGCACCCTAACACTGAAGTTTGTGAGTGAATTACGCAGTAATATATCACACATTGCAGAGTTCACTTGATCTGAGAAGTGCTGGCACGGTGCAAACAAAAAGTTGAAGCATGAGGCCCGCGCGCCCGTCCCGGCGTACCAACTTTTCCCATAATCACTTGCGTGCCCGTAGGCTGCGCTAGTGTGCTTGAAAAATGCCTATTTCAGATGCAATCAGTGTGCAATATACACAAACACCTTGAACAGTGAAAATCCCTCATTGCCATGAATAGTACACGCAAAATGTAACAAGCATCGGTTGAGGTCTCAACATTTTGTGTAATAGAATGCAGCCTTCTTGATGTTTTTTCACACATTTAAGGCTTCTTGGACTGGCAGTGCTGTTTTGCTGAATATGAACATACACACTAATCAATGAGCAATTTAAATGCAATCCACAACGTAACAACCAGGTGTCTTATTAGAGTTCTTTAATATCTTTTCACTAATATATTTCAAAGTAAGTTGACCTATTGCGTTCAGATAAGAAATACAGGCTTTCAAGTAGGTTTTGTTCTTTAAGACTTCTCATATTACTATTTGTCTTGTTTAATATGTCTTATACAGAGTTTCGTGTTAGTTATTTACATTCTACAGTTAATGTAGAGTGATATGAGCTAATAATGACTCATAATTGTGGAAGTTCAATGGCTGAAAAAGTCTGTTCAAAGAGAGACATAGACATGGTATAAAACAAAACTATACAACTTACTAAAAACTGATTACATATTTGAAACCAATATTAAAGTCTATGTATACTGCAATTTTTCATTATTCTAGGCTGCACCTGAAGAAACTTTTTATTCTGAGCAGCATCTCCCCTTAAAAGGTAATTTCTTAGATTGTGCGAACTACTAGGTTAACTCCATGAGCTTTGCATGACACAGAGTGTGCTGTCTTATCAAGTATAAAGGGTGGTTCAGGAGCCCATAAGAGAACTATGCCGCTGGTCATGAACTGCATGTTCTAGTTGTTACTTCCTTGTAATATGATAGAGGTGCACCATGATAAACACAAGTCGACTACCTCCAACTTCTAGCCACCACCTTTCAAGAGTCATTGTCAACGCTACTAAATGTGCATGACATTCAAGCAGAATTTGGGGGGTTTGCATCGAGAACACTATTATTTAGATTTAGCAGACAGCCACAAAACCTGCAACTAATGTGCAGTCAACTAACAAGGCTGATACCATCAGAGCAAGGGCTATCACCTATGGCTAAACTAGAAATATTTTTCAGTTATTTGTGACACTTAATAAATAAATGCTGATGTAGACCCAGATTTCTGTCATCTCATACATATATTTCTAAAAAACTGAATGATAAATTACCACTGTTCTTCAGGCTGCTTTCAATTCAGGAATTCGTATGGCCTATGGTGGCTGTTGTCTACAAAATTAACTTGTGCAGGCTGATCACACAGAATTGCTCGTCTTTCTGTCTCTTTATGACTTGTGTTACGTATGCCCTCCCTGAAATGGTTTCCTTGCGAGATCGACAGTATTGCTAAATGAATAAATATTATGTTTGGAGGTCATCCAGCCAATTTATTAGAACAAGATATTTGGTTGACGATTTTAACAATGCTTGATATCAGGGTCCAACAAGAATTTACCAATGCTTTCATAAAGGTAATGATGTCAATCAATTCAGTCAGCAACCATCAAGCAGAAACATTGCACCACAAAAATAATGCCAATAAGAGAGAACAAAACATGCCAAACACACAATAGGTATAGCGGAGGGGTGGGGTCCTGTAAAAGAACTTTCGTTGAGGCACCAGACGATAAAATCAAACCAACACTTTGGTCAGGGATTACAGAAACTGCTGCCCCACAGACTAGCGCATTATCATCACGAACATGAGCTGTCATTTCTTAGCACCTTCTATGTCCGTCCCCTCGGATTTTGATAGGGATAGCGCCTCCATGTAGGAGCAGTAAAGCACAGTACTTGAACTAAGGGGCAGTGAAGCACTTCAGATGGTTTTGATGTTGCTAAATAATAATAATAATAAATATTATTAAATAAAGAAACAGATTATGCTACTTGCTAACATACCAGAAGCTTGCCATCTTGGCTTTCTGCTCTGATGGTGCGATAATGACAAACTAAAATCCAGAGCAAGCAACCCCCCCACCCTCCCCTACAGTGAAGGATAATCCAACAAGATTCAGATGAGAAAGAGCAGATTAAGAGAAGGGGGTCGGTCATGGATCAAAACTCAACATGGCAGTGGAAGAGCCACTAAGTACTATAAAAAACACGCACCGATGCTTCTAGCGCAATGCTTTATTAAATATGCATGTATTCGCTGTTTTCATTCATACTCGTCGCTCAAATAATAACAAAGAAAACGGTGGGAGGGCAGATGGGGGCACATATTAGATATATCCCAAAGGTAGAGGGGGTGCTTGCTCGAGATTTTACAGTAGTTTCACAAGCTGCATGAATTTTATTCATTGTTGTATTGGCCTACGATGCCTGGTTGCCACAAAGTGCAGCTTAAAAGGCCAATAGACAACCTCCAGCTCCATTAATTATTATAAATAGAAATATGTACACTTTTGTTTAATGAACATTCAGCCGCAAGAATTTTGCAAATACGTCCTATAGTAAGAAAGTTACAGTGGTTTAAACATGTTCCAGTTGGTTTCAAATTTTCATGCAGCCTCACCAGCCTTCTCTCTCACAAGGAGAGGAAGGCGTAACCAGTTTTGACTCGTTTAGACTAATCCACAAGCTGTGTGCTACTTCAAGTAGCCGATCCGCAACTTTGCATAACCGCACGTGAAAGGGGGACTGGTGAGGCGTAGGACAGGAGCGCGAGAATCGTTTTCAGAAATGGAGGCTCTGCGCAGTGGGCAGCACTGTAATAATTCCGAAAATGTGATCACCACAGTCTACTCTACGAATTACAGAGCTTCTTTGGGGGTGTAAAAAAAGTCTGAGTCTGTTGACTGGCCCTTTAAACATGCAGCAGCAGCAATTAGACACCGCCAGCTGCTTCACTTGTGCAGCCACATTTGCAGGTGATTGCCATGAAGGTGACTACATTGACCCAGCAAGGAACACCAGCGGGAAGTGTAATGCATTTGCAGGCTGGGTGTATGCTAGGAACTGTGCCTTCATTATTTGTGACACCGAGCAGCTTTGCCAGGCTGCCACTGAACCTTCAGAGCTGAAGTGAAATGCACGTACGTTTGGCTAATCGCTTGCCAACAAGACATCGCCTGCCAAGAAAGACTGCAACACAGCTACTGACACTCAAAAGGTGTGCCTTTCTCTGTAGCAGAACAGAATTCACAGTGATCATAATTTATGCAAACACTCTTGATTTCACTTGTATTCCGTTTTTTCTTTCTTTTTTTTTTCAATTTTCAATTACCAGTGGTTGCAACTTTTTTCATTTCCCATTAATATCTTCAGGTACAGTGTCAATTTTTATGAAAGAGAACACGCGAACGCATGGCTCATGCATTTCGGCGGCTGCTTGTAGCGCGTTCAAGCGGAAGCGATAGCAACCACAGCCGCTATTCCCGTCATCTAGTGGCGAACAAAACAAGTGGTCATTCGTGACACGGAACCAGCAGCAAGAAAGCAACTCCTTCCCCCTTCAAGGTGATTACGTAAGGCTTTTGTTGCTATCTTGCCACCGGTTCCATATCACCAACGGTTGTTTTGCTCGCCACTAGATGACGGCAATAGAGACTGTAGTTGCTATCGCTCCCGTTTGAACGCGCTATAAGCAGCCGCCAGAGTGCGCGGACCACGCATTTACGTGTTCCCTTCCATAAAAATTGACACTGTACATTGATTACTTCATGTGTTACATCAATCACTTCAGGTCAATATAGGATGAAAGAAATGTGACAATATGCATTATTGTGAATGTATTCACGTCAAAGGCGGCCATGCCAACCCAATAGCAACACACGCTTGAGATATTGTACTTAACATCCTCAGAGCTGTAACTACTATTATAACATGTTTCACTATTATGTTATGAACTATTCTTATTAAAGAGTGATCAGTGATCACCACAAATTTTCGATCGGAAACTCCTATAACAGTTTTAAATTATAATTCATCGCAGTTTGCCTTCTATGACACTGTAGTGTGAAAGTGGGAGACTCGCACAGTAAGCACAAAATCCCCACCTCAAATCTTGTTCCTCCTGAGCCAGCAGCCAGTGTATACAAAGCCTTTTTTAAGCCATAACATATCCTGCCACTATTTTGAAACTAATGCTGCACCCTGTCTCAGCCAGTGAAATCTAGTCATACGCGGCTTTCACAAAGAGTAATATATTTGCTGAACAGCAATGCTTTCACGTGCAAAGTTCAGTACAAGTTGTGCATTTAAAGAAGTTTCCATTAAAGTTTTGAAGAATTGCTGCCAGAAAATAAACCTTTACCTGGTCGCAAAAAAAGGCATCATACAAAAGCCTCAAAGGTAAACATTAAACAGATGGGTAAGTAAACTGACAAAAACTTTTATCCCCAACCAGTCATGCAAACACGTAAAATCCCAACGTTTTCGTCTACAGTCGCCGACCGATTTTTCGGACCTGGCGGGGACCGAAAAAAAGTACGAAAAATCGAACAGTCCGAAAAATTCGTTTTCGCCAAAAATCTGAAGTTTATTGCATCAGGCAGGTTTAAAAAAGTCCTTGATGCTGCCTTGCCTCAAACTACGCTTGGAGGTAATTTGGTTTGCCCGTATTTGCGCCAAGGTGACATCGTCGCCGTAAACGCTCGACAAAATTGTCACCGCGTTGGCGAACTCCGACGGCTGCGGGCGGTCGTCGTTGTCATCCGACGGCAACGACGACCGCCATCCGGCGTCAACCGTCATCCAGCGACATCTAGCTGCGAACGTCCACTCTCTATTAGCTTGATTATGGCAGCTTTCTTCTCCATCGTCAGGGTCGTATACTTCCCACGCTTCTTCACACCACCTGGCTCCCGCGATGGCACAGATAGCGGAGCCATGGCACCGAGAACACAAAATTCAATGCCGCAGATAGCCGCTGCGAAGCACACAACGTCTCGACGCTACGCGACACAGCACGTGCAGAATGGCGACTGAAAAAAGCTGCAACGACAATAAAAGAATCCTTCTTTCGCCTCCTCCCCGTGCGATGTGATGACGATAGTGCTGACCGAAGACGAAAAAACGGCATCCATCACCGCGTCTTATAAAAAGCAAACACGGCCTCCGAAACTTAAAACATGGCGTGCGCATTCCAATCTCGGAGGCAAGAAAGGCATCTGAAGACCAAGCTTAGCCAAGCCGACAGAAAATCCAACATGGCAGCGTTCACAATGGCTTAGAGCGTGGCACAAAACGAGCGATTTAGTCCAAAAAATCGAACTTTCAGGGGCAAATTCGCCCGAAAAATCGGTCGAAACAATGCATTAGCTCTATGGGAACCCTGACGGTGCATTTATGAAGTCCGGAATATCCAACAAGTCCGAATTTTTGGAGTCCGGAAAATCGGTCGGCGACTGTATACGCGACTTTGGTTCGAGGTTAAGTATAAGCATAGAACCCTCAGTATGGCTATGGCATGGTTAGATAACAGTAGAGGACTCAACACCAAAGTGTACATTCAACTAAGCTTACAACTTGTTAATAGTAATTGTTGAGGTTTAATGTCCCATAACCATGATATAGCCACTGGTACAAGTTCTGCAAGTATTGTTTCCATACATGCTGGCAGGCTTGTATGCGCCACTGTTCAAAAAGAGGACGAAGATGCGCTTGTCGAAAAGACAATTAAGCCGTATTGGCGTTGATCAATCCAGCCTGACGTTCTTCAGTGCTCTTATCTACAGGTTGCAGTTACAGTATAATGTGGCACTGGTGGAGGTGCTGGATAACAGTCTATACACTGTTACCACGAGGAAGGTCTCGGCCCCAACATCGACGCCTTGGTAGAAACTGCCGACCTTCGGCGCAGTCGGCGGCAACTAGGCCTACTACCCCAATTCGTCCTTCTTCAGTAACGCTCCAAAACCATGGCAAGTGCGACAACTGCAAGCCAGACTAAATAGACCGCGACTCCGCCAGCTCCATGGCCACTAGCCCCACGAACCCGAAAGCCCTTCCATGGGGAGCCCTATGAAGATGTTGAAGACTGGCTGGACCAATACAATCGAGTCGATGTTGCCAACGAGTGGGACGGGCACCAAAAACTCCGGTATGTCTATTTCTACCTGGAGGATTCAGCACGTATTCGGTTTGAGAACCAGGAGGCTGTCCTGACAACCTGACCGGTATTCTGCACTCAGCTGCAAAATACGTATGATAGCGCCGACCGGAAAGAACAAGCAGATTGTCTCCTCAATTCTCGCAATCAAAGACCAAACGAAAGCGTGGCCATGTTCATTGAGGAGATGTCTCGTCTGTTCTGTCGGGCTGATTCCACAATGACGAAAGACAAAAAGGTACAATGCAGGGTGTCAAGTAGCAGCTGTTGGCTGGACTTGGACGAAAACCACCAGCTACCATGGCGGAATTCCTCTGTTAAGCGACAACGATTGAGCAAATGCTAAGACAGTGGTCTTTGCAGTATGAGCGGTCGGACAAGCATGTGTGTTAGCACCCTTGACAACACCTAACGTCACGAGCATGAAAGACCTTGCTGAGCTAGTCCGTGGCATTGTACGCGACGGGCTGCAAAAGCTTCGCGCAGTGCCTTCACAGCCTGAAGTGTCTGTTCTGACAGACGTCGTCCATGAAGAGATACGGCAGCAGGTATGACCATTAGTGGCGCCTCCAGCCGAAGCTCCTCTGCTAACCTATGCAGAAGCTGTATGCACTCCTGCACTGGCAGCCAGTTATTTCCCCAGACCGATCAGCCTGCAGACACCGCAATACTTCTTAGGCCTGCCGCACTATGAAAACACACGACCGTCTAGCCTGCACATGTGGCAGTACTTCTCGACCCGCCACACTATGAGAATCCGTGACCTTATGTGCGGAAATTGAACGTGTGGCGTGCTTCCGACAATCGGCCACTTTGCTACCGCTGTGGTGAGCCAAGTCACTTGTACCGGGAGTGCTCCTACAGACAGATGGGCCTGCCTGGATTTCAGCCAGACCCTCATTGACCTCGGGATGGGGAACGACTCCGCGCTATTGCAGAATACTTGGTAAGCCTACCGTCTCCGAATCTCTAGCACCTCCAATCACGCTCTCCGTCTCCTCGACGCTCTACGTCCTCGAATCAATACTCTACTTTCGCAGATGTTGTTGCGGGACGATCGGCTAAGTCCCCGCCTGGGAAACTAGGATCAGCGGCCTCCAAGGGTGGGACCGCTGTTAAGCTATCATCAAAACAGCCTCCTCCTACCCATCCGCCGACCTTCGACAATTCCTTTCAGCCGACACCTCTAATCGCCGACCAACCCGTTTCTGCTGGCATTGCCGTTGTTGTCGACAACCATACGGTAACTGCTCTGGTCGACACTGGCGCCAACTACTCAGTTATCAGCGCTGAACTCGTGGCTGAACTCAGGAAGGTTACGACTCCTTGGGGGCATGGACCAAACCTTCGGACAGCAGGTGGTCATCTCTTGACACCAATCAGGAGATGCACCGCAAGGCTGCAAATCTGTGAGTCGACCTTCATTGCTTCTTTCGTTGCGCTTCCCGAATGCTCCCGGACAGTTATCTTGGCATGGATTTCCTTCCCGAGCACGGCGCTGTTTTAGATCTTCAAGACTGCCTCGTAATGTTTGCCGACGACTATGCTCCGAAGCTTAGAGGTACGGATCCGCAGAGGACTGCGCTTTGTATTGTCGACAACACCGTCACACTTCCGCCACGAACCAACATGTTCGTTGCTGCACAGGGCGACATAGATCATGACAGTAGCGGTATCGCTGGAGCCAACCTTTTGGTGCTCGTCTCAGCAAACCTGCGTTACCCACGGCATAATCCAATTTAATTGTGGGATGACTGAGTTGTTGGTCACCAATTTTAGTGGAGCATACCAACATTTGGCCAAGCGAACAACTATCGCTCATTTTGAACCCATTGACGATGAAGCGTACGACGATTGCCCCAATTTTTGCAGCCATTTGAAAGTGACACCGCGGTAGCCCACACAATCGATTTCAATCCGAAGCTGTCATGCGCACAGAAAGAGCAAATCCACTGTATTCTCTGCATGTTTAGCGACTGTTTTGCATCTACATCCAAGATAATGAAAACACAGACCATAAAGCACCGAATTGCCACAGACCATGCTGAACGACCCATACGTCAGCATGCCTACCGAGTATCACAAAAGGAACAAGAGTCAATACGTTCTCAAGTGAAGCAGATGCTCGAAGACGGCGTAATCCAACCCTCGAACAGTCCATGGTTGTCCCCCGTCAAGAACGACGGCACTCTTCGATTTTGTGTCGATTATCGCAAACTCAACAAAGTGACAATAAAAGACGTTTGTCGTCTTCCGCGCAGCGTTGACTCACTAGACCGCCTTCGGCACGCCCGATATTTCTCCTCTATGGATTTACGCAGTGGCTACTGGCAGATTCAAGTTGATAAATGCGACCGAGTGAAAACAGCATTCGTAACGCCTGATGGTCTGTACAAATTCAAGGTGGTGCTCTTCGGTCTGTGCTCTGCTCCTGCAACATTCCAGAGGATGATGGATACAGTGCTGTCCGGTCTCAAGCGGGAAGCATGCGTTGTTTACTTAGACGACGTCGTTGTCTTATCACAAACGTTTGAGCAGCACTTGCAGTGACTTAGATCTGTGTTTGTTGCAATTCACACGGCAGGCCTATCACTGAAACCAGAAAAATGCCACTTTGGTTACAACGAACTAAAGTTCCTCGGCCACATTGTTAGCCACGGTGGTATTCGGTCGGACCAGGACAAAACATTGGCTGTCGCAGATTTTCCACCACCTGCCAACAAATGTGATGTGCGTGGACTTTTAGGTCTCTGCACATACTACAGACATCTTGAGCGAAATTTTGCAAACAGTGCCGAACCCCTCAATCGTCTGACAAAAGAATATATTCTCTTCGTGTGGGGCCCTGAACAAAGACGCGCTTTCTCCTAGATCCAGCAGCGTCTCCAGACCGCTGCTGGATCTAGGAGAAAGCGCGTCTCCTAGAGTGCCCTTACTCGGACACTACAACGAAGATGCCAACACTGAACTACACAGAGAAGCCAGTAACATCAGCCTTGGTGCAGTCCTCGTCCAGTGGCAAGGCGGCATTCAAACGTCCTATTGCTTATGCGAGCTGGATTTTACTCGGACACTACAACGAAGATGCCAACACTGAACTACACACAGACGCCAGTAACATCGGCCTTGGTGCAGTCCTCGTCCAGGGGCAAGGCGGCGTCAATCGTCCTATTGCTTATGCGAGCTGGATTTCATCATTTGCAGAGGCAAATTACACAACCACTCAAAATCAGTGCCTAGCTGTTGTCTGGGCAATAGCTAAATTCAGACTGTACCTGTATGGCCGCCCGTTCAGAGTTGTTACCGATCATCATGCGCTCTGCTGGTTGGCAAACCTCAAAGACCCCTCCGTACCTCTGGCCAGGTGAAGCTTACGCCTTCAGGAGTTTGACGGTAGTGTACAAGTCTGGCCGGAAGCATACTGACGCGGACTGCCTTTCCCGAGCTGTCTCTTACCAGCCCGGAGAACGAGTATGGCTGTAGACTCCCATGCGACAACGGGGCCGGTCGGAAAGGTTGTTACACAGCTATTTTGGTCCCTATTAAATTGTCCGTCGTCTCAGCGAAGTGAACTACGAAGTTCTTGACAAGGACACGGCTCGTCAATACCGCCGCTTACAACAGCTAGACGTCGTCCATGTTTTGAGAATAAAACCATTTTACTAACGCTGACTATTCGTCAAACTCCCTTGAGTAGACTTACAGCGATTGTGAACACCCCCTTGTGTACTGGTTATTGTACGTTTTCTTTTTATCTCGTAATTATGTTGTGACATCGGGACGATGTTCTTTGGGAAGGGAGGTAATGCCACTAGTACCTGCAAGTACTGTTTCCATAGATGCTGGCAGGCTTGTATGTTCCACTGTTCAAAAGAGGACAAAGATGCGCTTGCAGAAAAGACGATAAAGTCGTATTGCCATTGATCGATCCCGTCTGACGCCCTTTAGCGCTCTTATCTACAGGTTGCAGTTACGGTGTGACGTAACAATATGATAATGAGAGATGCTGTAGTGGGGGGCTCTAGATATTTCAACTGCTTCTGCTTATTTTGAGGGACACTAAAGTGAAACAATGAATTGGTTAAGATTGATAAGGCATTTCCTGGCAGCTCTAATGTCGATAATCTTACCATCATTAGTTCATTATTAAATGAGCAAATCAAGGTCAAAGTGCCCTTCTTAAATTTCATGTCGAAATCGACATGCATAATGTCACGAATTTCGAAGGGTATTTATCGCATTTTGCCGACATTGGCTCAACAAAATTTCCCGAAACTTATTATGTCAAGCGTTCGGCTCCATCACCGAACAATGTGCTTCATTTTTACCTATTAGGAGCAACATAGGCCTTAGTAAACACAGTCAAATTTATGACATCAGGGCATTTGAAGCAGGAAAATTGAAGTGGCGTTGCCATCGCCTTTTCTTTTCGAGAGTTTTCTCACTCACCAAGCATCCTTTTGTGGCAAGCATGACCATTTAAGAATTGTAAAAGGGTAACTTAGTGATAACAGAAAAATGGCTTTCCTCTTTAGTATCCCTTTACCATGCACCTATATCAATGTACATGTGCCCCAAGCGGGTCAACAGTCGCGCCCCATACTACTACATCATCACGGCGGGTGCTCAGAATGCTGTCTATTGCATTGGCTAAAATGAACTGCTTTTCTGATTAGACCACGATGTATTTTATTACATCACCAAAGTCGCAAAATGGGGGGAAAAAACTTTTGGTGCTCCACACGGCAAAAAAAAGCTAAGACGCATAAGAGTTCAATTACAGGACCTTTTTACTGGTGTGCATGCAATTAATGGTCTTTATACAGCAGAACCCCTCCAATACTTTCTTGAAGAGACCGTAACAAATAAATGTTAGAGCCAGAAATTGCAAACTACAAGAAACAGGAATATTATGAGGCTTAAAACTTTACTTCAATGCTTATGCTTTAAAGGGACACGAAAGGCAATTGATTGATTGATGTGTGGGGTTTAACGTCCCAAAACCACCATATGATTATGGGAGACTCCGTAGTAGAGGGCTCCGGAAATTTCGACCACCTGGGGTTCTTTAACGTGCACCCAAATCTGAGTACACGGGCCTACAATATTTCCGCCTCCATCGGAAATGCAGCCGCTACAGCCGGGATTCGAACCCGCGACCTGCGGGTCAGCAGCCGAGTACCTTAGCCACTAGACCACCGCGGCGGGGCGACACTAAAGGCAAGGGACAATTTATGTCAGAATGAAAGCTCAATGTATGACGCCTCAAATGGAAATATTATCGATAACAGTGCCTTACTTACCAAGAAATTAAGCTAAATGTATCATATGACGTGCACCATGAGTGGGGCATTTGCGAAATGATCCTGATGATGTGACAGTGTCTGCCTACAATTAGTCACTAGTAACCAAACTAGCTGCAATAAAAAAAACTTTTCGTGCATTAAGATACTTAATAAAATGCTACTTGTCCATTTCGGTTTGATTTATAGAAAAAGAAGTGCCTGACATCACTATGGGGAATAGCACGAGTAGTTAGGTTCAGTTTTTGGCTGGATAGGTCGTGCCATCTAGCGGGGCCTAGTTTAGCCAAGCAAGCAAGATTACGGCCTCCGAGATTGCAAAAAATTGTTAAATATTCGTTGTTGCTACTGGTGACAACGGCCACGTAAAATGCAGGCAATGTTGGGCACGGACACTGTGACATCAAGAGTCCACTTTTACGCGTGGATGATTTGAAGTGTGCTAACATGATGTGGACCATTACAACACAATTTTATTTCAAAATAAGCACTTCCTTGGCACAAAACTATCACTATGAGGTTTCTGGACCGCTTTTTCAACAATCAACATCGACTTAATATTTGCCTTTAAAGTCTCCTTAAAACGCCGAGCAACGTTGTCTGGTTTGTTCACTCAAGCCAGAGCGGCACGAGAAGTTTTTCTACCATCTGCATGTCATATCCTTATAATAAATCTACTGCCACCAAGCGACCAGTCTGGGAACCGACTAACCTTGCCGTCCTTCGTTTCTTTCACCTAGTGCCACTGCTGCTGACACCTACCAAGCGATCACTTATGGCTATACCTAGGCGAGATTGTTGCCGGATGTTTCGGCGCCTTCCAGCGATAATGCAGCCCTGTGGCACGGTGTCGGACTAACAAGGCTCCTAGTAGACGGTCGAACGCCTTGCAAAAGTACCCCCCCCCCCCTCCCGCAAGCAATCGTCGCATCAAATGACCCTGCTCCACCCACTTCTAAATTTCGTCGCTGGTGCACGCATTGCCGCACTCAGCCTTTGTCTATAGTCGATGGATTGGAACGGGCAGCTGGGAATGTTTGTAATTCATTTGGCACTAACAGTTTGGCACTAACATTTGGCACTAACTGAGCACACGCAACACAACAAGCGCGACGAACTTCTCCGAAAAATAACAAATAACGATGATAAGAATGAGTCCACGCATAGAGTTAATATTACTAGCCCCCGCCAACATCAAGACGGAAGCAAACGCAAAGGCCTTACTTTCGGGACCAGTTACGTCAGACGCCATGTTTTGCAACGCCTATCTCAAAGACTATGCCTTTGTTTGCGGCCATAGTTCGTGGCAACTGAAAACGCCCGTCTAACCTGTCCCTTGTGCTACTCCTTGCACTATGCCTCTGATGCAGACAATCATACAGTGAAAGGAGGTCAAGCTGCGTGGAAAGTCGACTAAGCCGCCCTCTCCCATGGTCGATCGGTCGGCTCGGAGCGCACTTTGTAACATATTATATGCATGGAGTTAACATTTAGACTCTAGAGAAAAAGCTGGGCCGCAAAAGCTATAACCACCAAGTTCTGACATCTTGGTACATTGTCATTGTCGCCATTACAATACTTAAAAGAAGTGCTAAATATATCACTTTATTACACTCAAATTCTTGCAGTATAAATTATAAACAAGTCTGTTCACGTATTAAAAACAAACAGGAATGGTGTGCTGTTTATATCAACTACTTTTACAGATCATGCAATGTTCACATATGTAATTTGCTGCATGCAGAAATCAGATTTTGTAGTTTTGTTTATTAGATGGCGCCACCATGCTTGTACTGAGTATCAAAATTTGGGAGAGGGGTCGTGCGGTTTGGGGCAGATTCCGCTGGATTGCTTAAACATCTTCATCCATGTTTTTTAAATGGGAATGCATTTCTTAGGCTATATCAGGCATCCGACGTCCGCGGCATCCGCACTGGCAGGTGTTATATATATATAGCAGTTGAAAATGTGAAAATGAAGAAGATAAGCCCCAGTTAGATTCACTGCCGTGAAAGCAAGACATTTAGCGCAATGAACAGTTTGCAAGGACGGCTATCAGCATCAATAACTTTTAGGTGTTGCTGAAGGAAGCACTTTTTAAAGGCCTCTCAGATTGACGAATTCTTACAAAACATCCTTGCGCTCCAAGAATAAAATGCTGCAGGCTCAACCAATAACAAGAGTTGTATTTTCAGTTGTATTTTAAAGCTCGGCACAGAAAAATGGGTGGTCAGTCCCTTTAAAGAGTCACTAAAGAGAAAAAAATGACCTGGTTTAGATTGACAAACTGCACTCAGAGAACTCTAATACCATATGTTTTACTGTCATCGGTTCATTGTTAGCGGAAAAAATCAAGGTTGAAATTTCCCATTTTTAATTTTCACACCGAAATGTTGACGTGTGAATTCGCAAATTTCAAAATGTATTTTTCGTATTTTTGTGGTGTTCGCTCGATGAGATTTTCTGAAACTTCGTATGCTGGGTCTATGGCACCCACAGATGGCACTGTACTTCATAGACTCCTTCAAAATCTGTTACGTCCCGGGGTTAGGTGCGGGAACGTCAAGGTGGCGTCTCCAGCCCTCCACCTGCATTTTCTTTTAACATGTTTTCTCGCTTAACGAGCGTCATGTCGCAGTAGGTGATGTTTTTTACGATTGTGAAATTGCACTTTACTAATACGCAATAAGTCGTTTCGCTCTCTAGTTGGTTCACAAATACTGATTTCAACACAGGACAGATAAGCAGAGGACAAGCGCTATCATTTAAAGAGGGAGCACAAGTACACCATTTGCTTTATCCTGATATAGAGTCGAGTTGTACAGTAAATGTTAACTATTATCAGCAATGCCCCGCCGCGGTGGTCTAGTGGCTAAGGTACTCGGCTGCTGACCCGCAGGGCGCGGGTTCGAATCCCTGCTGCGGCGGCTGCATTTCCGGTGGAGGCGGAAATGTTGTAGGCCCGTGTGCTCAGATTTGGGTGCACGTTAAAGAACCCCAGGTGGTCTAAATTTCCGGAGCCCTCCACTACGGCGTCTCTCATAATCATATAGTGGTTTTGGGACGTTAAAACCCACATATCAATCAATCAATCAACTATTATCAGCAATTAAATTTGTGAACTATGATTTGGTGTTCATGGCAAGGGCAAATCACAGCCACAATATTAATGTAGCAAGTGTAGTATATTGAACAATGTAATCAGTATTCAAGGGCACAAAA
Organism: Rhipicephalus microplus; assembly: GCF_043290135.1. Taxonomy (NCBI): domain Eukaryota; kingdom Metazoa; phylum Arthropoda; class Arachnida; order Ixodida; family Ixodidae; genus Rhipicephalus; species Rhipicephalus microplus. The sequence continues at coordinate 327,580,886 of NC_134710.1, read as the reverse complement.
TATAAATCCTGTATTCAATGAAAGAATCCCTAGTGGGCTGATAATCAGTCTGTATAATCTATCCATAAATGAATGTTCTTTATTTTTGGGTAATGCTTAAATTATTTTGCAACACTGCATTCAAACTGATTGCCACAATGATGACATGATTTCCCTGTGGCACATAACCTATCATTTTTATGGCTAAGGGCGAACCATCCAAATAACACACACACACGCACGCATATATATATATATATATATATATATATATATATATATATATATATATATATATATATATATATATTCATTCGTGTTAACAAGCATAATGAGCCTAGAACAGTGGCATACTTTATCAATTAGCATCATCTAGGAATGAGAAATTATACAGTCAATACTTCGAAGCAGGCATTAACCTGAAAATTGTCAGCACACTGTACTTCAGACACTAATGCTTGTAATACCAGGTGCGTAAGCACGATAGAAAGGCATCGCGGGTCTCAAGTTAGTAAACGCGCGCGAAACAGTAGCTGATGCGCGGCAACAGTAACGCGAACCACGCAACCTTGCATGTCGGATTCATGTAACCGGCAACTGAGTATTAGGAAAATAATACGCGACACTTCGTCGTTGCTGCCATTTTACACCGGTGTCTCACAGTTACTTTTGTCGATAGTGATCGGGCCCGACAAGGATCGAATTTCCCCATCCCGAGTGGCTCCTTTACACAATCACTGTTGAGAAGTTTAATCCTAATCGGGCTCGATCGCCATCAGCAGTGCAACTGCGACACCGGTATCACACAAAGCAGGGCCAGTATATGGTAGACTACGACAACCACCTGTCATTCGCGAAAACACGACATTAGCATCGGCAAATGCATCGCTACAAAAAACCGGCCCAGCATTCCACCAATAATGCAATGAATTATTTCATTAACAAGCCACCATGTCCGTTCGTTGGGTGTGCGAAGGCAAACACGCGAGCAATTGAGCCTGCGCATATAGCGCGCGACGAAAAAGCTTAAAGCGACCGCGACGTTCCCTCCTAGCTGCTTATTATTATTAATGTTTTTCCCAGAGTCGCACGTTCATGGGTATTTTAAGATCTCCAGAAGGCGGGAGTCGGATGCGTACACATTGCTGGGTCAGTTCAGCAAAGGTACACACCTGATCTGTCCCACGCTTTCGACGCGCTTTCTAGCATCTCTGAAATCCCGCGGAAAACTCTGAGCACGTTAACTGACGCCGGAGCCAAAGTTGCGCCACAAAACAAATGATGTATACACTTTCCTTCGGTAGCTTAACACTGCTGCGCCAAAAGACAGGGCACAGTTTCGTTACAAGCATTCCATTGCAGTCGGTACTAAAGGAGTAAAATGGTACAATTAAGATAAGCGGTTAATTAAGCGTGGTTAGCTCCATGCCAGCCGCGACGCGCGAAAGCCGCGCATCGAAAAAGTGAATAGCAGTGGGTTAACCAGCGGCAGCAGCGGCTCACACACCCCATCCAACAAGACCACACTCAAGCAAAACAAGAAGATGAACAATATACCGCACTGCCAATCGAGAATACCTCGCGTAAAGCCGTAACCTAAACGTTAGCTTTCGGTGAAAGCAATTTTATTTTTTTGCATTAGGTTACGGCTTCACTTCCTTCTACAGTGCGTGCAACAGAAAGCCCACCGAAGGAGGAGAGTTGTTAAAAGCGTAAGGAGGGCGAGGGCCCCACTCGAAGGCTGAAGCGCTTGACCCCAAACAGCCACTCCCATATGTTGTCGCCCCATGCGGCGGCAACACTACGTCGTGCGCCGTCCAGAGAAGACCTAGCAGCTCAAAGACTCACCCCTGGGTGCCCGAGGTGTTCCGGCACTCCCTGCGGGAGGTACGGCGTCGTGGAGCCGTTCAGCGTCCTCCCGTTGAGATTATTTCTGCTGCCGGGGGACGACGCCATTCCGTCTTTTCCGGCAACCCCGCTTCCGCAAATGGCGCTCGCTACCTGCAGGCGGCGGCAGCACGTTGCTGGAGAATGCTGCAGCGACGCGAGGCCCACCGAAGGGCTACGCGGATGCGCGTTTGACTCTCAAAAGGTAGCAACGAGGCTCGCCGAGTTCAGCCCTTGGCACGCGCCTGCCGACGGAACGATGGCCGACGGTCTCCCATGCACGGCGGCGGTCGACCGGAATTCGCGGGAGGCCTCGCGAGGGGGCGAGGACGGCCCGCGCTTCACTCACGTGCCACCTCGCAACAATCGTCGCGACGACATCGCGGAGGTCGGTCCGCAGGCAGCGACGAGCCTGGCCGACGCTGGTCGACGCAGCGCGCGACACGAGAAAGACGCCATCGGCCGCACGGATCGAAAATATTGAAAATGGTGGCCGTTGTAACGCAGGGCGGAGGAGGAGGAGGAAGTACGAGAGGATGAAGGCGGGAACAATCGGAAAAGCGCCCGTTACCCTAGCAACCACGCCGATAGGGAAAGAGCTGCGCCTCGCGACGCACTTTTGCTCTTTAGAGTAATTCTCTCTGGATAATAATTGAGCAAAGGAAATCCTCACGCTCCTCGGCGGTACACATGATTTCGCGCTAGATGAACATCGTTTCGGTAATGGGACGCGTTTGCGACGACGCGCGGCGCGTAACACTGCCTCACGTAGCACCTGCGTATCTCACTCGGCGTGGCATCGCGCTTTATCCTCGGTGCCCCCCTCGCATAGAATAGAAACGGCGATCGTTACCACGAACAGCTCGATATCGCGCACGTTGCCACCTTCGAGCAATCGGCCTCATGCTGGGCTCGAGTAGGTTTTAGTAAGTAAGCGCTCATGCTTGCTCATGCAGATCCCTCTCAAAAACACGTGCATAACTCTACGTGCTCGCAATTAAGGCGTGCAAACGTAAGACGAGTACAAACGCTCACCTGTTGCATATTTTTATTTTCATCTGGTGTGCCCCGACGCCTTTCGTGCATCTGATGCATCATCTTCTCATAGCGCTCCTGCAGAGAAAAAGTAAACAGTTACTTCGTGCAGCAGTGACTCAGCGTGACAAGCTCCACACTCCGCTGAGCGGGATCGAAGAGGAAAAACAGGCCGCATACTTCAATGTCGCGCTGCACAAGTGCTTCGGAACGGGCATCTCCGCATACTACCGCGATACTCGCCAATCGATCGGATATGGAATGAGCGGTACGAGGAAATCTCGCTAACGGGAAAAAAATAAAAGAGCCGCTCGTGCCTGCGGGCACAGAACGCGGCCCCACAACGCTTCGTAGATGCGTTCATAGGCGGCGCCACCATCCCATCATCTGTGGTTTGTGTAGCGACGTTCGGCTTGGGTGGGCGGCACAGCGATTCCTCCCACTTACGGGCATGGGTACCACGCTGAGCGCGCGCTCTGCGCTTACTAGCTAGCCTAAAGCACACATATCTAAATGGCTAAAGCTTTAGTACTAGCACTAGTTGAACGCAGTAAATGTAGAACGCAACTAACGAAAAATGTACAGTAAATATACATTTAAGCGTTAGGAATAATTGTGTGAAGGAAATGATCACAGATCAGACATCGAGTGTTTTTTTTTTTTTTTTTTAACGTCTTCAAGTCCCTGTCGTCACAAGAGACCCCTACTTTAAGAAAAAAAAAACGCAAAGCTGCAGTTCAATCGCTCATTATTAACGCGCTACTCAAGCTGTTTTTGCACAGCGGAGATGGACTAGGGGTTACTTTAGGTAGACCATACAGCTTCCTAGTTGTAACCAATGAGGTACGGGATAAATATCTTAACAGTGCGTTAAAGAAAGGTTGCGTTAAGTAACGTGTACAGATAGTCATTATCTTAGAGTGTTTCAATAAACAAACAAGAGGAGCGCTATATTATGATTCATACAAGTCTGCAGTCCTCTGTATCCACGTTTACATGAACGTGCATCATCGTGTCGCATTTCCAACAAAATCGCATACAAGTAGGAGGAAGGCGACAGAGCTCGAAGGCACACTGAAGTGGTAGGTCGACGCACTAGCTTATAAAAAACACGAAATTTTCCCGGTCATCGTCGCCCAATTGATGCATCGCAACGCCGACCACTGAGAAGGCAAACGCAGCGTCTTCAACCATCTTAGCATGGCATCTGATGATATCATCTTTCCCTCATTCATTATATTATGATAAATAATTTTAACACAGTAAGCAATTAATGGCTGACCTTTTTGTTGATGACCTTGTGTGGACGAAAAGTGTGGCCATCGAAATGTGAGCCAGCGCCACCATGCAAGGAGAGTGCAACGCAACTTATGTAAGTGATGACGCAGAAACAACTGACGAACTAACTACGTACGAAAAAAAGCACTTCGTCCCGTGGACACGCGTGATGGTTTCAAGGCATCCTCTTATATTTGATGTCGTTGTTTAGAAAACCTTACATTTTTCTATAAAATTACACAAATACTAATGCTCACACCCACCACCTAAAGTCACGCAACGAATACTTCTGCACGGACATATACACTCCAATCTCGAGAACTCGAGCGCCTAAGCTGCAGCGCGAACGTTCGAAAAGCCGAGCAGACACCATTCATGACACATATGCCGGCACATATTTCCTCGTTAAAGACAACCAAGCAAACGTGAAGGTGTTAATATCGTTAGATAGAAGAAAAAAAAGGTAGCATAACGTTCCCCGGTATCGAAATTCGAGACATGAATAAAGCGTGTGCGTCCATCATTTATTAGTATGTTACTGCACGGCTGCTATTAGTAAAGCTCAACTTATCTCTTGAAGACGACAGAGTTGCGTGGCATCACCGAATATCGTTTGCGTAATGACAGAGACGGCTGCTGATACCTGCCACACAAGTGCGACTATACAGCCGCTTTGGTATCACACCGGAGATCTGCTTTTTTTACTCTCATGAAACACGAAGAAATGAACGAAAAACAATGATGGGAGGAGATCGACTAAATAAGCGTGGCAAAGTGTTCTTGGTACACCCAAATGCACCAGTCATGCCGCTCGCCGACAGGCTGTAGAAAAGTGCGCGACAATGACTGGCATTCGGGCCCGGCTAGTTGCCAAAGGGCACCTTCATTTGGAGACGCTCCCTTGCAGCAGCTTTGGCACAACTGTGCACGCACAACGCGTCGCCCAGTAGCTCGCGAAAGTCCCCTAGAATGACATCGCCGGACCTACATTTAAATAAATAAAGAAAAAGAGCGCCGCGTTAAAGAAAAGCAATGGTACGGATGGGCGCACTGACGCGTCGAAAAATGGGAGGGCGAGTGATGCCCCAGCGCTGGCAAATCGACGTTTCCTTCCCCGTATCCGCGACTGCTCGAGAGAGTTTCCAGTCCGTTCGTCGGGGGAGCGAGTAAAAGTGCGAAAAGAGGAGACTCGAGAAATAACGGCAAGATGGCGAGCATGTGGCGTAAGAAACGGAAGCGGAAATGAGGTCCCCGAAAATTTTCGCACACCGCTCGACACGAGGAAGATACTCAGAGGCGGGAGGGGGACGAAAGTTCCGAGCCGGAAGGTCAGGAGCCGAGTGGAGAGAAGGTCAAGTTATTTACCCCCCCAGCACACTCCGGGCGTGTGGGCATTTTGCGAGAGGAATATCGATCAGAAATTCTGGGAACCAGCAGAGCGCAGCCGCCTGGGCTCTCCGTCGTCGTCCTCACGAGGTCCTCTTCCGCTGTTATACGCGGATGCATTGTGCACAGCGAGAGATTGCGCCCCGATATTCGCGACCGTAAAAAGGCGAGGTTCGCGATACGCTGGCCAAAAGACCCGTGGCACGGCGCCGAAATTGTGCGTCCCGGCAAGAACCGCGGACGCACAATTTAAGAGACTCGCGCCGAGGCTGACTCCGAGAAGGCCCGGCGTCGACAGTGTGGTGGAAACCAGCAGGGCTTTCTAAGGCCTTCTGTGGAAATAACTTCTACTCACCTTCAACTCCCGAAAGAGTTCGAAGAGAGCTTTCGAGCAAGCGGCTTCAAGGCACAGGAAGTGAAAAGAGTGGTGTTGCGTGGCAGTGAGTCAAGACGGTGCACAGGCGCCGTGTTCCTAAACTTCGCTTGATTCCTCCGGTAATTAATTACTATTATTATTTAATACAATCGAGAACTGTGGTACACACCTTTTTTCATTGAAGATGTAGTAAAGACAGGTACACCTCAAGACAAGTACACTACACCGCATATCTACTTGAATAAACGATTCCCTTTTGCAAAATTCATAAGTAGAACACAGCAGTGTGGCTGGTTCGGATCCCTACACACCGTAGAGAGCATTTGCCACCCCAAGCGTGACTCGCAGTATCGTTCCTCGAGCGCGCTCGAGGTTACACCTGCTACGTCAACGTGACGCTACGCCCTTCCAGACCTGCTCAACCAACGCCAGGCTACAGCTGACTTGTGTCACACGCCCTCCATCCCCCACACCCCAAACACACACAGCCGCTATCCTGCACCACACGTACTGTTTCGCGACCTCCAGATATTTCTCATTTACCCTCCTTGTTCCCCAGAAAGTGGGGTGCATTCCTAGTGACGTCATTTTGACGTCAGGCGACAAGACCGGCAGACAGCACGGAGGTGTTTTCCCTGCTCTGGTGCGCCCCGGGCAAAACGGCGTGTACTTCCTTTTTTCTTTTCTCGACTCCCATCGTCTTCTCTCTTCTTGGGCAGCCACCGACGGGCCGCGCTGTCTAGAACCCCCCCCCCCCCCCCGACTTCCATCCCGCCTTACCCTAGTGCCTCCACCACACGCCGGCGCGCCCATTAAAAATGAGCGAGGCCGGACCACCGCTAAGGCCGCTACACGAAAGAGCCCGCCGCCACCGCAGCAGCCGCGGGGAGGGAAAGAAAAGACGTCGGCAGACTGGAGGGCTGCCGCGGTTATGATCGCCTCGACGCGCCCCTGTTTGTGGACAAGCCCGCGAAGAACGGGATTGCGTCCGCTTGAGAAGCCCGCTTTGAGCGTGGAATTTTCGGCAGCGCGGCGTGGGTGCGCGGGATACTACGGGCCGCGGCCGGAGAGCGCTTATGCTCGCCGGCGAAGAAACAAAGCTATGGTAGCGACAAACGACGCAATATCGCAAAGCCGAAGATAATAAATAAAAAAGCTACAGCAAACAAGATCTAACGTTGATTGTCGCAGTCAATGCGCACAGCGTTGGCCGTTTATGAAAGCTTAAACCAATTATCTGCACCCACATTCCATTGAACGGCAACCCGACGACACTTCGTCAGCGTCGCGACAACACGCGTAATGTCGCAACGCCCAGCACGACGGAGATGCTCGATGACACAGTCATTGTAGTGGAAAACGTGTCAAGTGTCTGAACGTGCTTTATTTAGTCTGTTCATGCTGAGTAGTGGTTTGAGCATCCGTGATTAAAGGCCCAGAGTTGAAATCTATAAGACTACGGCTTAATATTCTGTATTCGTGCTTATTCGGTGCACATATACACTACGCTTCCTCCAGTTTCTTAGACAAATGAGAAAGAGTGCGCAATTTTCTTGGTTTTCTCGCATTCTTAGAATTCCAACCAGCAGCAGCAGCAGCAGTGCGGTTAATTGCTGCGAGGTCAGGGTGTGCACGATATGCGCGAAAGAATTACCGGTCTCTGTAGCACCCGCCCCTTTAATTACAGTAAATCCCGACCGGGCCAATTATAGTTGGCTGAACCGGCGCTAGGGCAAACACAAGTCGACGACCCGCGCGGTGCAAGGGTTCATCGATGACGTCACGAGACCGCGTATAAAAATGGATGAATACGCAGTCAGGTACTGTCACCGGCAGTAGTCAGCTTTGAGTTAGCTTACTTAGCCGGCGCGGCAAACGATTTGTGAGCGAGAGAAGCGACGCGAGGCGTTGTGTACCAAGAAGACATAGTGCGTGCGTGTGTGTGTGTACATGCGAGTCAACATGAGGTCGCTATCAAGTCGATTATTCGATCAACTACAAATACGAAGGGTACCTCGTATAGCGAATTGTCCGCGTACCTACGGCGCAGCAATATTTTTTAAAACCGATTGCAACGGCTCTGTTGCTTTTTCAACATACTATACTTCAATTCCCACAAACGGCTGCTAACATTTTAAGGAGCCTTCAATAAATAAAAAAAAATTGCTCAGCACGACCAAGGACGTCCCGGGCTCGACAAAAGGTGCAGCCCTTGTTAACGGAGCGACTTTTAAGGAGAAACGACATCAAACTGAGCCACAACGAAGAAATACACGAAGCAGATGGCAAGCTCACTCAATGCCCTCGCACTCGGTGTGTTCAAATAAATATACTACATTCTAGACCGGTCAGAGCTGACGGCGAGCGAACAGGCAAGCAAGCAAGCGTTAGTCCACAAAAAAAAGGCAGCTAAGAACGAGAGCACTCGCAACAGACACAGAAACCACGTGACCCCCACCTCGGCCCTCTGGAGGCCACGAGAGAAACTCAAGACCACGACGAGAGATGGGTGACGAGGAGGAGAGGGCGTTCGCGTCTTCAAGAGGGCCCGAGCCGGCGCGCCGGGGCGAAAATGGGAGAAAAGGAAGAGAGGAGGCGGCGCAAGGGGCGGGGAAAGGAAAAGCCGTGGGAACGAATCTCGGGAAGGATTTTGACCCGTGAGACAGATACGGGGGCAGGTGATGCCGGCTTTTCTTCGCTTGGGCTCACACACAAGCCGCCTCGGTACGCCATGCGCTCAGCCTTTTTTAAAACTTTTTTTATTTATTCTCCCTATGTTGCTTTAACGCGTGGTCCGAAGGAGGAAGGGGCATGTGGAGGCGCCGAGATGCTCTCAGTCGTGGCTCACAGCTGCGAAGCGCTGGCTCAAGAATAGCGTGTAGTCGTTATGTGCGCAGCGATCTCGAAGGACGCGGGGAAACAGCCGCCCGCTCTTGTGCGGTGACGGCGAGTCGCAAAGAGAGCTGTTAATCCGAGAAATAAATGGACAAAAAAAAAAGGGAGCGAGAAAACGCTTTTTGAGTGTTGCAGACGCGACATTCCACCGACAATCGTGTCTTGCAGTGAGATCCTTGCAACGCGTTCTGCTTCCTTTGTAAGTAGGTTGCTGCAGACTTGAAATTTTCTATCTACTCAATTTCCATCTACCCAGCGTCAAAAACTAAGTTTGAGCCGGGGGAGAGGACTGTTGACACAGTGCAGACTTCGGAAACCGATGTCTCTCCACACGAACACGAGAACACGTCGAAATTTCCCAATGCAACCGTCGGTGCAGGAGCACTCGAAAAATAGAAATATTAGAACTGGAAGTGCGTTATTCTTGCATAGATCCGTGCAGAGTATCTGTGTTTTGCATTCACCCAACCCTTAAATAATAATAATAATAGTTTATTATTATTATTATTATTATTATTATTATTATTATTATTATTATTATTATTATTATTAATTTGTGTGGTTCACTATAAGCAGAAAAACTACGTCGAACCTGCTCGCACATTTCTACTAATGCTTGCGGTGTATGACAAGCGAATGTTAGCCCTACTTGCAGTATTAGCAATGGATATCCCAGAGATAGGCTGAATATTATGCGAAGCAGTCCCCTGCACGGCGCGTCATCCGCTGCTTCCGCATCATGCTCACATCCCATGCCGAGGCCTTTCGCACTGTGCTTACGTAAGTGTGACGTAGTGATCTTACGTGCGCTAAATTACTGAGTACTGTAACGTGACGGTTTTCGCTTGAGAAAAAAAATTATCCAGTAGTAGCCAGACATACTGCAAGCAGTCAGGATTACGAAACATTGATAACTACTACCCATCAATGAGGTTCTGTGACTGTACGGTGGGCTCGCTCGGAGCTACAAGGTAGTAAGAATCAACCTGGAGCCTCTCCGAAACCTCGGTGTACCTTTCAGGCATCAAACACCATTCGGTCGGCCACGAAGCGACTGTATGCGTTTGGAAAGGTCGGATACGTGTTTGGTGGGCATACGTAAACTGAAACGACTGCTGCCAACGAATAAAATTTTGTACGCCAACGTTATTGATAAATTAGAGACAACGTTGGCACCAACGAGATGTCTAGTAAAATGAGCCCTCCAGGGGATGTCGCTTTCTCCTTAGCGACCACCGGGCTGACATGGGGGAGTGATGCAAGCATCCAGTGGAGAAAGGGTTTTTCTTCACCGGCTCGCTTGTCGGCCCACGGGGCGATGGCGTGCGGGCCAACGCCACGCCAGACGTCAAAGCACGCGTCGCGATGCTGCATACATCAGGGACGCCGCTGCGTGCACACAAGGTCGAGATCGACAGGACCGAGTTGGCAAGAAAGAACGCGTCGGCAGCGGGGTCCCTCCCGGGCACCGATCGATGGCCGCTTATTGGCTCTCGTCTTGACGGAATCGATATGAATGTCGATACACGGCAGAAGCGGAGGGGGGGTCGGTGCCGCAAAGGGCGCCGAGTCAGCGCACCACTGGTGCCCATTGATTTTTTGCCCGATCGATCTGGTGGAGGAGGCACAACCCCTCGCAGGCACCACCAGCGACGGGCTGTGGTGGTCGGTGCGCGCCAGGGATGACCTCCGGCGCCACCCCTCACCTGCCGCCACCAACATGCCGGCAGCTTGACTGCGCGCACGTGCCTGTTACTAGTACGTTCATACGCTAGTCTAGTGTCACACAGTTGAGCTGTGTCAATAATATCCGGCTTCGTGGGGCAGCTCCCACGCCATCTTGTACCCCCTTCAAGTTTCCTTAAGTGCGCACACAGTGTGCATCCAAGTCATTCACGCCGCATTGCCCCGCTTCGGTCTTCATCTGTAGGAATAAGAAGCCGTAACCACGAATCTTGCTAGCACGCAAGTGTTGATGAAAATTTGGACGAAAGCAAAGAGGGAAAAAAAGCCTGCAAACATCGCTGAGAACGCAAAACGTAGTAGCGGCCCTATTCAGCTGCCACCCTTTTGCAACGGCAGGTAGCAGTTCAACGCTCTGCACAACTCGTGACATGTGCTCTGCCAACCGACATGCGAATAGGTGGAAATCTCGCGCGACACTACGTCAGAACACGCGCATTTGGCCCAGCGGGTCCCGCTGCCTGATAGATATACGCCGTCCTCAAGGTGGTCGATCATTGCTTCCCTCTTTCTCTTCCTTTCTTTTTTCCCCCCCGCTAACGCGCGTTCGTAATTCCCGCTCTGAATTCCGCTGATAAAGTGCGGCGCTTTTCACCCAAGACACCTCCCCCCAACCCCCGCGAATGGAGGCGGTCGCGGCTCCTCGCACTCCCCGCCGACCTTCCCGTCGAGGCCTGTGTGTATTTGGCGCGAAGAAGGGCCATCGATCCGAGAAGCCAAGCGTCGAGCTCGGCTTTCCCCTCCGCTGCACTGTCGGCCGCAACCAGACTGCAACAGTGTATCCTACGAGCGTCCTCGGGCGCGAGAGGAGCGCGGCCACTGACTGCAGGTTCGCTCGTTGAACAGCGGCCTACGTGACTTTCCCCGACACACCCAAAGCAGCAGCGGTGGTCACGCTCACCGGAGCTGCAGTTGGGGTTAACTAGCTCTGATCGCAGTCTACGTGGGCCTCATGCAGTGTCTCTCCATTGGTCACGCGCAAACTTTGTTTCTTCAGTCACAGTAATACCGGCGAGTGAGACTGCGGTTAAAGCGTGGCCGAATAGAGCTCGGGATCCGTTGCGCGCCTCGATCAACGATATCAGCCGTCGTTACTAGAGGAGATGCTCGTAGGGTGTAAGTGATGCGCGGAGGCTAGTAGAGAATGCGAAGACGCCATGTAAATGCGATAGCGAAACTTCCCGAAGGGGGCTCGGATGTTTGAGCGATCGCACAGTAGTCACGCCACCCGGGGAATTCCACATCTTGTACTAAAAAGAATCCTACGCATTTCTCGCTGCGGCACGGACTAAACTTCGGCGCGTGCCAAGCGCAGTCCCTGCTTTTCACGCACTACAGCTACGAATAAACAAGAAAAAATCCAGGGGGTAAATTTGAGAAGGAAAAGCGGGTTGATGGTAGCAGACAGCAGCGCATGAAACTCGTGCTGCGATCGTGTATAAGTGCGAGAGAGTGGAGTGCAGCGTAGCGCGATGTTATGAAGGCGGCAAGCGAGGCCCAATGGCTCGGCTGATTTGCAAGTCAAGCGCATGTCATTGCCTGCATGCGCGAGGAGAAAACCGCGAGGGAGAGGCCATCCGGGCACGCCATCCCATTGCGATGCGCCCTTCCGATCGCATGAGCTCACCTCCCCCCCCCCATCTAACTACCTCGATTCCCCCCTCAACTTCCCCCACTTCGGCCTCCGCGGCATGATGCGGCCCATAAATGGATCTCGCGTACTGACGTCACACGCGGTGCGCATGTGCAGACCACACGGCAGCAGCAACTGCGCGTGCGTGCAGCTGTCATCCGGAGCTTCTCGGATTTATACCGCTATTGATTTCGCGGAATGAAATTCCCAAATCTCGGATTCGCTTTCTCCCGTTGCGTCGCCCTCCTCTCTGATCAAGTCATTTATGTGCAGCGCATATACGTTCAGCCTGCACCCGCGGTTCTTTTGTGATTGGAACGATATTTTGCTTCGTTTCTCGTCCGTCGATTGTCGCGCATCAACCAATAGTGTTGCTTTCTCTTGCACGCGTTCTTTTCAGTTTGTTCAAGTCGGCTTTGTGGGCGAACTCGGCGATGCGAGAGCAACCGCGAACGGGCACAAACCCCACACATGCAAAAAAAAAAAAACAAACAAACAAAAAATGAGTGAATAACGTCAAACCTAGCCACGGGTCGATTCTTTGTTCGGCCGAATGAGAGAAGGACATAACCAGATGAATAAATGCTTTTGACGCAGAAATTCGTTCTCTTGCTTTTCCTGCTTAAGATGCCGAAAATCACCGATCGATTGAATTCACAATTCTGGTGATCAATCTGAGAGAATACAGCAAGGAGCAAGTACTGTGGATGCTGGCATCACAGACTCGACACTGTTTTTATGCGTTTCGACAGCCCCAATGCCAGCATACGCGGACAGATGTCGGACGCCAAGGACCATCACAGAACACTTTTTTTTTCCTCTCAAAGACTACACAAAGAGGCGAAGTTAACAGGGCTGATGTCGTGTGCAAGTCAAGACAGCTAACTATTCAGGATTTCGGCGATTGCTACATTGATTCATTGCGCGTATATAGTATTCCGACAACAGCATGCCAAAATACCACGAAACGACTGATATAGGGAACTTGCAGGAACGGCGGCGACGCTATGCACTCCGGGTAAGCAGCATTTTTTTCGTCAGAAGTGGCCAGGGAGTGCTGCAGTGCAATCGTTTTTGCGAGATTTGGCTAGCTTGCAGGCGTGATAGAATGCGATCGCGACACAAATTTAACTCCAAGGAGTGTCGTGCACGATATCCGCGTCACTGCAAGACTACACCACTATGCTGCGCGTATATATATATATATATATATATATATATATATATATATATATATATATATGCATGCGCCGTCTCGGCGTGATTTTCGTGGGTATCGAACTGAAGCGAAAGGGAAAAAAAGAATAGGGGAAATGAGAAACCGCGCGACGGGAATTGCTTTCTGAACCGAAACAACGGTTAAGAACGACGCGATAGTGGCAAAGAAGATAAAGATATATTTAAAAAGAAAATAGAACAGGACGTGTTCTGGAGGCTCCACCACCGAGAGCGAGAGCAGAAAGCGAAAGACCGTGCGCGGAGAAGCTGTACGATATTGATGGAACACAATCGCTGACTCAGACAGCACCCAGGACCACGCGCCACTGGTTCGATGCAAACCGCAGCGCGCATAAGCAGGCTCAGCTAAACCTCGGTGCGCGAGCGCGCCCCGACAATCTCGGGCGAGCCAGAACCGCCAGTAGAGGGGTTATAAAGGTATAGAAATAGTTAGAAAGAAAAATATCACACAGTGCCCATTTCTTTAAGAGCTTCTTTGTTTGACCACACGCATCATCCGCTACGACTGTCGTCATTGAATGCGTCGCCACCGCAGGAGCATGATCAACAACGTTGAAACTGAACAGTTGGAAGTGCTATGTGATGAAACGTAGCGCAGCGTTACCTTCAGCGCCTAAAGAACAAAGCGATATTAATTTCGACGCGATTACGCACTCAAGAGTGGACCTGAGGCCCACAGGTATTGTTACGATCGGCCTCCCTGGCTTGGCGACGCTTGGACGCGTGAGACATTGCGGCTGAACCTATCCCGATTTCTTCCGAGTCAACGCTCCCAGGGTTAGGCCCAAAGTGGCGACAACACGAAAGCAGTACTTGGAATTCTCCAGTGCCGTCGGCTCCCTCGTGAAAAACCCTTTGAACACGCCCGACCGACTGAAGTCCTAGGAAGAGCTGTTGGCAGTCGAGACTGCTTGCTTTATTCGAGGCCCTACGCGAGACACGCCGAGCCAAGAGCTTGGGACCCGTCGTCGGGTGCTTTTCTCATGAACTCCGTGGTGTCTTCATGGCGACCGTCTTCCACAAGCCGTGCACTACCCGGCGCCGCAGGACCTATCGATGAGTCACTACTGCACCTGACCACACTGTAGATCTGCACGTATGACCCAACGTCTTTGCGCTTTGCTGTGTCGTGCTTAGTTCATCCCTCGCCATGGGATTAACTGAACTTTTCCCTCATGTCTCGGTTCGAAAGGAGGCGGTGTTGCACCTTCCCTTTTGGGGCCTTTGGTGGTGGAGGTGAAGACAACAATTTAATTGTACTGTCCTGGCCTCCATTGTTTTTCCCTGCAGGGAATCCTGGAAAGACCAGGGCATAAAAAATCGCCAGCCACAGTGAACGCTGGAAGAGCGGCCTTTCAGAGCCTCTCCTAAACACTCTTTGGGTACTTTGGGTAAATGCTAGAAGCATACTTTTTGGGTACCCACTACGCCATAAATAATCATAATTTCTGTGAAGTAGGTCAGCATTAACTGTGCTATACTTCATCGTTATTCGGAAAAGCATGGTATCACTAAACACTTCAACTAACTGTGAGCGAATTTTGTGTTTCATGCAGTGGCTGACGACGATGAAGAATGACGCCTGACGTGGGCATGTGCCACAGTTAATAGGTGGGGAAGAACAAGCTTTTGTAGTGGGTTGGAACATTGAAAGACCTACACGATACGCAATTCGCATTGTGTGACGCCTGATTATTAAAACGCTTTATTACGCATATTAATGTGATTGCTTTCCCGACATCAAGCCTGCCTAAAGCCAGTTTGCGAACAAGTCCGAAGCGCCGGCGTGGCACGCAGTAGTTCCGGGTTCGAATCCCGATATGTCCTTGTTTTTATTTTAGTTTTCTTTTATTTCGTGCGATAGTGATTACGGGCTGCGGCGGACAACTACGGCGCCGCGCATGACCCGTGCTGTGATCTCATAACAGCGTTCGCTGTAAAACGAGCTAGCTCCCCTCAAGCTTCCATCGAGAGCTTCCAGGATGTTACAACCATCACTATGTAAATAGTGTAAGTAAATGTTCTTGTAATTAGCCCCGGCTACTCTCCTCGACATCTCCCCGAGACTTTGGCTGGCTCCGATCCTATGGGCAGACCCCCGACTACATCAAGTGGAGGCGCAGCGGCGGGATGCCGTCTAACCCCCGATCACATCCAGAGTTATTGAATCATATGAGTTGCGAAACTCCCCATAGGCTCCTTGTATCGAAATCCGGACACGTCACTGGCCCCCCTCTCGGGAGTGAGCAGATTGTCGCGCCACCTGTTGATCCGCACTCCCACTATAAAAGCAATATTTGTGTTTTGTGTTGTAGTTCCCAGGTGGCGCGAACGCCAGCTTACTTCCGAAAAATTGCGCCAACTCCGTGTCCGGATTTTGGAACACCGTTTCGGAACTCGTATATTTAGAGGTTTTTAGCAAGCTACAGAAAAGTTACGGAAATACGACACAGCTCCTTTCCGTTTGCGCGTACAATGTTCGCGGATGCGCACTCGTCAGTCAGTTCCGTATTGCCGCCTTTCCGTAACGTGTTTCCGTAGCTTGTTAAAAACCTCTATTGAATAACTCTGGGCCACATCAGTATATATACCTATGCCGAAACCCTGTATTCCCCCATACGATAGTTGCCGATGCATGGATATACCCGTTTCCTTTGTCTCTGTACGGCCAGGACATAGTTTTCTGAGACCTCGGCCAACTTGGCGAACCCTAACTGCGCAGGTTCGGCCCTTGTCCAAGCAAGGTGGGATCACATGATTCGACTTGGCGCGTCACAATGATTAAGTGTCTTCAGTGGTTGGACTCGCGCATAATAGGTGAAGGTACGGTTGCATTGCTTCTTGTTAACTGCTACGTTTCGCCCATTAAGCCAGCCGCATTACAAAACCAACGTTCCAGAAGCTTCCCACGAAACAGAAGAAAAGGCCCTTGCCATCACGCTTTTGTGGCTCAATGAAGACTCATGCAACGTTTTGGTAATAAATTGTGTTATGCTACTCCCGCACAGGATTCGCGCTAGTAGTAAGAAAATTACTAAGTTCTTATCAGTGAGAAACTTCTGACAATGACGCCCGTCAATGGGTGTCATTGCCCGAATAAAGCGACTGCTCACGCTTTTCTGGCCTTATAGTAGAAAAGAGCAAGTACAATCGGTAGTTACTTTCACTTTTAGATTTTCTTTCGTGTCCCATCGTCGCGATATTTCTCACTTCTGTGGGGGGAAATGCTTAGAGAATGGACTGTATGAGAGCTCCACACAGTTTTGTTCAAAAGAGCGCGCAAGCTTTCCACCACGTCGTGTACCCACGGAATACCCCTTGGCTGACAGCCTTCCAGCCGACTGCCCCCGTAATCAAAGGTGACGCGACGCCAGAACTTCCGAGCTTGCCGCGACATTGATTTCGGACAAGGCGCGCCGAATCCGCTGACAAACTCCCCTTGACGAGATATAGCGGGATTTAAATTTGTTTATTTGTTTTTACGTACCATCCGCTCAGAGCGCACTTACCAGCGACGCAGGGTGCAGAAACCTGACTTCGGCCCATTCCATCGCGTTCCCTTCACTTTCTTTTGCGGTCGATTGTGCACACCACGCGGTCGCAGTCTGCTGGTGCCCTCTGTACGAGAACAGCTTAACCTCGGCACGTCTTGTTTCTCAAGTGAGGGCGACATGCCTCCGGGAGCAGGAGGGAGTAGGGAAGGAGGGGTGAAAGAAAGGGAAGGAAATGGACGAGCCCGGGCGCGTGTCCCGAGGAAAAAGCCAGCGATATTGAAAACAAGAGGTCGATCGATACTTCCTAGAACGTGGCACGCGACAACCGCATGCGGGAAGGTGCAATGAGGCCCCCGCCGCGGGGCCCCAAAATGCCCCAGCTTTTTGGTGCTGACGGGGAAACGAAGATCACGTAGACCGAAGAGTGGACGGAGGGGAAGAAGACGAATTCCGAGCAAGTTGCCGTCAAAGAACGCGCGAGGAGCAGACAGAACAAAAGCTGGTTTCGCCAAAAAATAAAAACGAAACAAAGAAGCGTGCGCTTTCCTCCCACACTCCGCTCCTGAATGGTAATGACCTTATTTCGAAGCCCCCTGTCTGTTTCTCTCGCGCGGAGGGCCTCCTCCTTGCACTCACTCCCCCTAGCCGACAGCCGGGATAGCTGTCCGCTAGCCGTTGTTGGGCAAGCCACGCGCACGCTCCCCAGACGCCGGAAAAAGTGCGTCGCAGAACTTATTATGAGCACCGTTACCGGCAACAAATGTGCTACGTACGTACGCTTACGTAACGATATCGTTGCACAGAGTCGTCTGCGAGCTGCCCCGGTGGACGCCCACTCGCGTACATGTACTTTAAGTACTATATGCGTTTTGGAAAACGAGAGTCAGCGTGTAGCTTGCCTTTAGGCGACTCTGCCTAATACTGAGAGCACACCAGAGGCACCAGCATTCAGTATTTTAGGCGAGATGCGCTTTAAAGACTAGTGATTATACACGGAGAATTAAGATTCGAGGGGCACTGCACAACGGGGATATCAGGCTTCGTTCCGTTCTAGGTTGCCATGCCTTGGTTCCACTACAGTAGCTTTGGTAGTGCACTCAAAATGGTGGTTCAGTCAGTAAACACCTACCTAGCAAGCGCTCATCGTAAAACCAATGATAATTTTGATTCTGGGGCCTCTTAAGACGCGGATCGATTATATTAACGGGAAAAAATAATTCAAACAGAAAATGGCACAGAATATGGCCTTGGCTGTATGAGTATTTAGTTCAACGCCGTTTCGTTGCGAGATCAAAGCAGCTTCGCTTCAGCGTTCGCAAACAGTGATAACGCTCCGGCGATCAGTCTAAAAGCATGACAGCTAGAGAGAGGGGAGGAGAAAGCCACTGTCAGGGCCGTTCTTGCGAGATAGGTTTGAGAAGATAAAGCAGAGAGGAAAACGAGACAGATGGTACTAGAGACGGGGCGCTAGGCCGAATAGCTGGATGTCATCGGAACGTGACCGCGCCGATGAGAGCACCGATTCATCATCAAGCGTGGCCTAAACACTGGCGCCGTAAACGAGCAGTAACGATGGCCACATGGCGATGCCCAGGGCAAACCATGGGCGTTCCCCTCTTTCGACAAGGCGCCGTCCATCTTCCTCGCGTTCAGATTCGGCTTCTCTCGTGATGACCTCTATCTACACCGCAAGGTTTTCGGTCGACACGAATAGACTGCCGATACCAAGTTCAAGTCTGGATAAGCACGGACCCTATCTTCACTAACTAGTGAGAGTCACGATCGCGTTAATAAGGGTATGGTATTATGCCTAACAATTTGTGTTGGTTCGTTGAGAAACAAATTAAAAAGGAAAGTGCTGAAGTTACACTCTGCGACTCTCAAATGTTGCCGTAAGGCATCGCCAGCTGAACCAACAGGGCCGCGAAACTGTGTTTGTTTTCGTATTCCATCCCAAAACAGGCAAACCACCGCGAGCACCCCTGTTTTACACTCACAAAGAAGAATGCGCTCTTTGTAAAACGGCTAGAAAGAGACGTCGTAAGCGTGACGCCGAATCGACCGGGGTCCAGCCCCATGACGGTGGGGTCCAGGACGATGACAGCGGCCGCAAGCCGGTGGACTCAATGCGATTCACGCGCGCCAGCGGATAAGAAACGGGCCGCGAAGACGAAGCACGCGCGCGGCAGCGGAATGCCGGCAGGGCAGCAGCAGCGGCGGGCGGCCAAGCCAAGCAGGGCGCCGCCAGTTCGGTATCGAACCTCGCGCGAGGAAGACGACGGGCGAGGAGGAGAAAGCGTCGGGGACCGTCCATGAATTTTATGGCCCACGGGCCGCCCGGTTGGCGGCAACTCCGCTAGGCCAGCTTCGCAGGAGTGCGCGCCCGTTGGGCCATTACGCCGATGCGCGTGACTAACCATTTCTATTGCGGGGGCCGTCTCCTAGAGGTATTATTAGACGAGGCCTTCTTTCATTTGGACTTTTTTTTTCCTAACGCCGATCAGCTTCGTTCGATGGCTGCCACCCGCGGAGAAGAGCGAGCCAGGTTGCCTCTGACGTCATCGGTTGCCGGCCTACTCCTCGTAGACGGCGTGGTAGGCGGCTCAGAGGGAATGACACGGATGCAGCCATGTTTCGTTTAAAGGCCGTGGTCTAGGCCCGTGGCCATTTTTTTTTTTCAAAAATGGGGGGGGGGGGGGCATTTGTTGAAGACCTTGAAAAACACCTATTTTAGTTATTTATTCTCGAGAAAACACCCCGCTTCATCCGTATTTTGTGAAAAAGCACCCCCCCCCCTCTCAGCTACGGGCCTTCCACCAATTCGCCACACCAATGATTCATCTAGAGTTTTTTTTTTTCTCGTGGTCCTAGGAGAAATTCTAAGCTATTCAGTGCTTGACGTTGCAAATATGTCATCCCTTGGGGATGTTGTTTCCGCTGCTACTATATTCAGCGTTATTTACAGTGAAATGCACTAATGGTAGAAGTCCCATCGCACTTCCCTCGCAAAATAAAATCGCGCTACTATATTACACGTAAAGGTCGCAACATCCTTATCAATATATCAATACCCAAGCGCTACACGTGATTTCACCACACATGTAAACTGCAGCGGTAATTGCCCACACGCGCCGCAGCCATGTCTTGTCCGACGCTGCTCCGCCGCAACCTTGATATGCGCCATTCAGTTCGTTGCACCTTCACGGACGACAGCCACCGACCCTGAACAACAGTATGACGTCAATGAAAGTCAACCGATGTTTACACAGCAGCATCGGCTGTCCCTGGCGTCGAAACACGACAGCTGACCCCAACGGTGGCTGACGGTCTCACTTGACGTCTAACCGTAAAGGTCCTCAAACGAAAGTGTGACACCTGGCACAACGTGTCGATCAGGCATGACAATATTTTGATTAAAAAAACTGAACGATGTTCAAACGAATGCCGCAATGAAGCGCCAAAAGCGTTAAGAGAGAATGACGAAGCCGTCATGTCTTATTGGCGGTCATGCAGCTTCTGTGGTGTAAGACCACCAAAGAAGCTTCGTGAACGCATTAGCTGGGCTAGCGATACCTAGCTACCAATGAAAACACCTGAAAGATATCGTATGCTATGTTTTCTAATATTCCAACGGTTCACTAACTGTGGAAGATTGGATTGGTCTAATTGTTTTGCCTCACAGAACACTATCATTCGACAGCTTCGTCACGCAGTTCCATGGCGCAGCAATGTCATACGGCATCCAGAAACATCTGCTCATGGCTGTGCTACACTCTTGATAAAGACGAATAAGCAATGCAATAGCACCGAGTGTGATGTCATTAACAGTCTCCACCGTCTCTGATGACGTCGCTTCGTAACGGACGAAACCAAATCGCTATTTCCAAATCAATAGTTCTGCATGCTCTGTGGTGTCCGGTGCAATGGTTTCCAGTGAATAACTCAAGAGTACAAGCATGTATGGAACGTTTTTTTTTTGCGTCTGTTGGTGTTATCGCTATATTCTTGCCAGCATCAAAACCTAGTGATGGCATAAAGCAACCACGATCTTGAAGTCTGACAACATCAACCAAGGCCACAGAAAGTCGAGTCACGTCACTCAGGTGCCACATGTCGACGACCAAGTTTCCTACGCTGTTCTTGAGGAGAAGATTTACAAACGCTGTAATCAAAAGATCGCGTGAGTACTCCGGCGTTAAGAAACCCACCAAGCAGATGCCGAGAAACGTGGACTGTTTCAAGAATTCAAGGAGGCTACGTGGTCGCCCCTCGTCAAGAGAAGACTGCAAGTGCTATTACACTATACGAGCAGCGAATGGCCGAATGATCAGAGAAGCTATTTGATGTCTCACGTTCCAGCTATGACACAGCCGGCAAAACAAGACAACTTTGCCAAAATAGCAATGAAGCCGAGAACTATCCAAATCGTATTTGCGTAATAATTTTAGGCACAACAACCTGCCTGAAAATACTGCCAAATAAGTTTGCCTGAGAACGACAAACGAGAAACGAGATCACGCTCTCTTCTACAGCTGAAATTAAGCGACGCTGCATTTTTTTTTCTTTTTTTCCGAATCGCACTTGTTAGTTGCCGAAGTACAGAAACAACGTTTATTTTTGTTGTTGTCGATGCAACAATGGCGTCAAGTCATAGAGGTGAGTTCCAAGCGTGAATTTAAATACGACTGGCCTGATGCAGCTTTTATATTCACCTATTATGCGTTCCACGCTAGCTAGAATTGAAACACGCAGTCAATCGTAGCCACCGTCTCCTCACTTCTCTGTTACGCCGAGTGTAGAGCGGCGCATCGAAAGCGTCGTTGGAAAATCCCGGCACATCCCGAAGAAGCTGACGCCGATCACGCTACGCACCAAAGAGTTAGTTATATAGTCAGCGAGGCCTCTGGTAATCATATGCATCTCTCTCCGGACGACCCCGCCGAAGAAAAAGAGAAGTTTAAAAAGTGCGCAGTGTTATGACGGTTCTTTGTCCAGAGATAGTCCATTTCTCATGAAATGGCTGCCTAATCGAGCGTTCGGAGAGGCGCCGTGTGCCGCCCATGTCCGCGACCAGGCGAGTGAAGGCCGCCTAGTGCGGCCACTGGCTTCGTGGCCGAAGCCAGTCAGTAACCTGGCCGCAATTATCGCGCGCTGCTCGGAGGGCACGGACCGTATGGCCTTGAGATGCTGTTGCACCGAGGCGTACGGCTTCCCAAGCAGCAGAGGGTTGCCGCTCTGCGTCGCCTGGACAAGGCCCGCTCGGCCGCAAAACAACAGTGCTCGCCCGCTTGTTTCGATGTTATCGCTTTGCTTCACGATTAAGTCTATCCGCCCCCCTCTCCCATGGAATGGTCAAGGCGGACAACGTCAGCCAAACGTGACCAGCAGCGCATACGAGAGGCGACCATTTCACCAACACCACTCGGCTCGGAGCACAAAATCGCCGAGCATACGTCGAGAATGTCAACGCGAATATGCGATACACAGAAGAAAGTCTGTGCCCTTCAGACTGCTGCAGTGTGGGCGGTTGCATAAAAGTGCGTGACGAAAATAGTAACGAAATAATAATCAGCGCACCTGAAAGAACGGTAAGCGGGAGGCAAGAAGGATAACACGGCTGAACGACTGAAGTAAGCGCGCGATTTTTCTGGCAACGGAATCGTTGCTCAATCACGGCTTTCTAATAAATGAACGTTATCAACATTCACCCGCCGTATTCTACATCCGACAGCACAATTAAGGGCATTCAACGTTCAAGTGCGAACAGCCGGTAAGAGATTTTTTAGTAATGTTTCTCGAACTGATAACATAAAAGCCAATCAGTTTTGATACTGTCATCGAAGCGAATTCGTTATACGTATGACCTCGGAAATAACGTTGTGACCGCAATGATGCGGTGCACGGTGAAGCCCAAAAGGCGAGGATTCTAATGTCGACCACGAATAAACTATTCTGCGCTGTCACGAAGCGCATACGAGAAATAACAGGCTGTGGCATTCGCCCGCAATAACGTGTTTGACGCAATTTTTAAAATTAATCTCCCCCGCTTTGTACGCTTTGACGGAGAGCTCCCTTCAGCCTGTCATCAACGCTGATCAAAAAGAGGACATTCACACTCAACAGGCGCGCGCAGTATCCGCTGCACTTATGCACACTCCGGCAGGCAGCCTTCCGAACGCCCTGAGGTTGTATTTACCCAACTCAAGCAAGCGACAGACGCTGCATCATGATCCAAGCTCCCTGCCCTCCACTTCTATCTTGACCATTTCCACTCATTGTACTTCAGAAAGGGCTACGACTTGCCACGGAGAGTAAAATGCCAACTGAGAAAATCAATCACACATTTCTGTATGACTACCGGTGCGGGATTCCTTCTCTAACGTTATATACCTCGAAACAAGCTCCTCAGCGCGCCGTTATCAGCGGAAAGGAGGGCGAGCAGGATCTAAAATGGGGGTAGTGATAATGCCGCCCATTATTACCACTCCGCCCTCAGGAGGAGAGCCCACTCATTCTTCCTCCGATTGAGATCGTCCCACGGTGCATGGCTAATCCTCGTCTGGGAACCACACCACTAACCCACGGGGCAGTGCAAGCCCGGAGTATTGTTCACGAGCGCAACAAATGCTACCCAGCAGTTTCCTTCCAGCAGGGCCAAAAAATAAAAAAAGAGCCTTGATCGAGGGTCACGACGGCGTCGCAAATCGAACACCTGGACCCCTCCCCGGCTTGCGGGAGGACGACCTCATCCGGGACAAAAAGAAAGCCCATCACATCGCCGGAGCGGTTCGTTACCGGGGCTCGTCGAACGTTGCGAGGAAGATACTGTGCGGTGATGCCACCTTCTTATCGCCACTAAAGCTAGCAGAAGCGGTGGTCGGAGAGGAAGGGAAGCACCTCCGGGCGAGCGCCCGCCCGCAAGAGGTCGTGCGAGCGGCTGCAATTGCCGCCGCCCTGGCGGCTTAATTGACGCGTTAAGGCGGAGAGGAGGTACGCATCTCTCGCCGCGCACGGCCGCAGTAATGGGGGATAGCGCGCACGAGCGAGAGAAAGCCGCGCGCGCGCAGGTGCGTCACGAAATCGGCGAAAACAAAACGTTCCCGAGATGATTTCGCTCGATACAAGTGACCCCCAGGCAGCCCACGTCTCTGGGGAGGAGGAAGCGTCAAAGACACCACCACCACCACGCCCGAGCAGCTCGTTCATCCCGATCTAAGTTCACGATAAGTGCACATTCGCTACAACAGAACACGCGTGCACCGATTGCCCGCGCAGATAGTTTCGTAAAGTGACCCCGGCCAATAATGGGCTGCTCACCTCTTTCTTTTGGTGGCGCCTGGAACACGCAGTAAAGCTTATTCCGGGATACGGGGCATCGGCATGGAGCAGGACACGAGCACGCCACGCAGCACGAGAATCGGACAGTCAGAGTGGCCCCGTAAGAACGGGAAGCGCGAAAAGTGAGTTGTGGGCAAGCGAGTCCAGTGCAAACAAAAAAAAAAAAGCAAGCAGAAATGCAGTGCTCTGCGCGAGTATGCCTGCTTATCGGGCTGTGGTTATAATCGAAGCACCACACATGGATGTTCGTTACGAGGGTTGCGTGATTGATCGCTCGTGGCCCGAGCAACCACTAATGGAGCCGAAGGGGAAACGACGCTCCTCGGCCTGCCAGGTGCACTACAACGTACGTACTTTCGAAGCCGGCTCCGTGGCAGCCGAGCGGGCGGGCCGACCACGCACGCTTGTGTGCACGTCACTGGGTCGAGAATGAATGGCCTTCCAGTGAGCCCCGCCAAGAACTTATCAATCCGCGTATATCTTAGCAGTGAGAGCAATGCCTCCGAGGACAAGGGACTCCGAACGCTCAGCTCAAACTGATACACAACGCGAGCTTAGAGATTACGTTTCTTTTAGTGCCGGACATCAGAATAACCGACAGATTTGACGGCTGCAACATGACGCGATGGCTTCGGGTGCGGACTGGGAGCCGCGACAGCGTCCGCAACGAAGTTCCGTGTGCGTGGGCGAGTGACGTGAGAACTCGCGATGCCTTGTGTGCCCTATTATCTCCGCCGTCCCTGACTACCCCGACGTATGGATAATGTTAAGTTTGCAAGACAATGTACCTACAAACTAGCATTCGCTGCCACGCGATGTTTATCCAAAGGGGCACACGAAGACTGAGGCAGCGCTCAAGTCGACCTCCTCGTGAAGTACAAGAAGGGCAATGATCAACAAAAACAAAAGCCGAAGTCATAGAGTGAATAGTGTGTCGTTCGTGCACTACGACTATACGCGCCATTATTGAGGTGTTGATTCGTGCCGGCTACAAAGACCCGTGGTGCACCGTGCATAAATAGGCGACTGCCCGAAGTGGTAGCCTTCATGAAATGCGTGTGGAGTTCCGCCCCGCTCAAGGAAGCCCCTTTGGAGAAGCGCATAATCCCACAACCCGATGTCATTCCCTTGCGCACAGTGAAAAAATAGTACTCTCGTGCCGCCCATCTCGCAAGCGATGTAGCGCACAGCAGGCATGCGGCGCCGCCCGCCTCCCGATGATGGCCTGGCTATCAAGTTGCGCAATTGCCAGCAGCGTTATGCGGGGACGTTCCAGCGCCAGTCGACACACGCGCCGGTCCGAGTTGAAATAGCGTGTGGTGGCCCCCGCAGGGCGTCCCTCCTCGGAGTGGGACAAGTGCCCCCAGGCGCCCAGCGGCGGGCTCCTGCGTCGTCCAAGTCCCCCACCCAACCTTTCTTTTTGCGCAGTCAGGGCGGGACGGCGCTCGCGCAACGCCGCAGAGTTCAAGGTCGTCACTCAGTAGGCCAAGGCCGCCACCCACCCACCCAGCGGCGGCTCCTTGGCGGTGCGGGAGCCCGAGGCCCCCGCACCGGGGGCCCTCCGGTCCTCTCCCCGCCGCTGCTACCGGTCTTGGGCGGGGGCCCTGCATCTCGTGTCTTCCTTCCGGGTGGGGTGCCTCCGGCCACACGCCGCCCTCCCCCTCGCTGCGACATTAGCCGAGCCGCAAGGCCCACCAACGGCACTTTCCTCCCCACAACATCATCACCCCCTCCCACGGGCTAAGCCACTTAGCACCCAGCCGCCCTTCGGTATTTCTGAGGGAAAGTACCCCTCTTTTATCGGCACCTGTCGTACCTGCGGAGTTTTTCCATTCAGTAAAACGGTAAGCAGCGGACCCGCCCAAGTCCCGAATAACAGAGATACGCTTTGTAAGAACATTCAGATTGCCAAGAACTTCGCGTCCTAGTACATCAGATTTCCGTTTGGGGAAGAAACAAGCTCTCCAACGGCGCTTCTCAATTTCCCTTAATTCCAGAACACCGCACAGAGACGTACTCTGCAGGGCCCCCGCTTACGCCAGGGTTAAAAGAATGCTCCGTGCCCGCCAGTGCTGCGGCGAAATCACGAAAATAATCGTCTTCGAGCAGGCTCGGCGAAACTCTGCGTGCAATCAATGGTAGCAGACGCGGCGACACTGCGATCCGCATGCGCCGTGCACCCCCTTTCCGACAAGCAGGCAGAGGCATTCGTCGTCGTAAAGGTGAAGCCAGCTGTGCAGGAGATCCGGCCGGGCCTTGATTCGTTTACTGAGCTCCCTCGTTACGGGCCCCAGCGTCGTTAGAGGTCGCTTTCGCTCTCCGCATCACCGAAAATAGAACGGCCTGCGCAGCCGGCGCTCACTTTTACGGCAACAGAGGCCCGGGGCTCCCCGCACAACGGAGCTAACGACCGGAAAAGGGAGGCCACCCAACTCCCACCCCATGGAAAGCCGGAAAGCACAGTAATGTGCCAGGTACTATACGTGTATAGTAGATGCGCCTCTCTCCGCAAATGAACGGGAACATCAGAATGGAGGCGAGTAGCTGAAAGGAGACTGGTGCTCCAATCGACGACCCGCTCTTTTCAAACAGAAATGTGGCCAGCGCTCCTGAACTGCGCAATCCGTAGATAACCCTTCGTTCGTACAACCCTTCGTTAGTTGCACCGCTATCCCTTTTCATTGGTAGGAGGGGGGGGGGGGGGAGGGCACCGGCGATCGATACAGCGTACGAGACGCGTGCTGGCACAAATGCCAAGAGCACGAACACTGCGCAACGACATTCAATCCAGTCCAACCACACGTGCACACGTCAAGACATTCGATTTACTGCCTTCTCACAGCAGTTTCATCAACCAGTTCTTTTGTAGCGCGAAAAACGATGGGTCGACTCAGATTCCGCCGTAACGCAGAATGCGTCTCTTTCTTCAGCTCCGATTGCGCCACAGACCGTCTAATTGACCGCTAAATGCAAAACGTCGGAAAATCGGACAAGCCTGGCGGAATTTCGCACTGTTTAGAATATTCAGGAGACGGCTGATCTGACTGCATGTGACTGCACGCACATGAAGCTCCTTTGAAAACACGGGCAGTGCTATTCACACGCACACACAACGTGATAAGCAGCGGAACTTGTTAGCTACTAGCCACATTTGCCGGTTATAAGCCGCATAAAAACCTTGCGCAAGAACACACAGCAGCTAGAAATAATACCAGAGGCCTTCGTATCAGTCCCTGGCTTCGCTAACATCTTTTACTGGCGAACTCGCACGTGGACACGAAGAAGAAGAAGAAAAAAAAGAAACACACTTTCCCGCAACTTCGCCGGGTGCGCGGCGCCTGGCTTGAGTCAGCTTCCACTGAACGCGAGGTGCACGTGCAGCCAGCGCGCGCGTTGGCGTAAACGACAGAGTTGTGTACGACCCACGCTCCCAGATGCAGGGTTGGCCGCCATAAAAGCGCGGCCCGTCTGCCAGCCTGACGGCCGCGAATCGTGGGGGGGGGGGGGGGGAAGCTTCGTCGTCGGCAATCGCGAAATGGACGCCTTTTGCTCACGCGTAGCGAGTGTGTGTCAGGAGGCAGCAGGAGAAGGCCTCTCCTCGCTAGCAGCAGCACCCCCCCCCCCCTTTTTTTTTTCTTTTTTTGCTGTTCTTAGCGCAGAGAACATCTGCGTAAACAAACAAGAGACGGCGACTGGAACAAGGCAACAGAGCGCGAGTCATCGTTTGAATATGGTGTGTATTTTTGCACGCGTGTTTGTAGATGCGGTGGTTTCAGCAGGAGGAAAGGTCATAGAAGGGTAGGAGAAACGCTTTTTTTTTTTCGTTGCCAGAAAACACCCCATACTGACATTGTAATATCGAAAGAGGGTGGGCGAAAAATATGGGCGATGACTCATGTTCTTATGCTTTTTTTTTTTTGCGCACGGAATATGTAAGCTAGCGAAACGCTACCTTGGGAATAGACAAATGCACCTTAACTTCTACAGGACAGCCCACCGGATTATCACGCTCGGAATACTCCATGCGTCTTCTCGTTGCACCCCTCACGAACTATCGGCGGAGTACTGCTCGCGCATTTGTGCATATCGTGATGTCAGAACAGAGACAGAGGGGTTTAACAAACAAGATAGTGGAGCACGAGATAACAACTACGGAGGTGACTTATGACAAGCTTGGGCAGCACTCGGTAATATTTCTTCCTTACTGTAGTCTTTTTCTTAAGTTTCTGCTGTTTGAGTGCTAAAATCACAGTATATGTAATTTTGAAATACCCTGTTGTGGGTGACTCCAGGTTAATTTCTTTTACCTAGGGATCTTTAACATGTACCTACATCTCACAATATATGAAACCTGAGCATTTGGACTCCATCGAAATGCAACCGCCATGACCGGCAATCAAACCTGTAACCTCGAGCAAGGCAGCACGACGCTTAGTCCTGCTAAGCTGCCACGACTGGTGCCTCTATTTCTCAATCGCGATCAACACGGCAATGCTGGTAGCAGCAGAGACTGGAAACGACGCGCGGCCACCTATGCAGTGATCCAACCAGTCTACCAACGACTATATAGTGCGATTACAAATCAACAAGCTGGTTTTTAACATCCTGCCAGTGACCCAAATCCAACCCGAGAGGACTGGGAGGTGGCCCTGCTCGGTTGCCGGGACCTTCCGGCCCAACATAATCCGGCGTGTCATGCCAGGGCATCGGCCACGTACACTAGGGACTACCCGCCTAGTATTGCGAGGAAGCTGTCTCTCTAGGGGCTGGTATTTACAACCTCTGTAAATATCAGCTTAATAAATGTTTACCACTACTACACCCACCACCCAAAAGAAATGCTCGCACGAGTGGCTAATATGACGTGTGCACGTGGGCGCGGTGCTCGTATTTCATTCGCTTTATATTTTGCTTTTGTTTCTCTAGCATAAGATGCTTGTCCGCGTCACACTTGGAGCTGGTTCACGCACGGCATGCTCACTCCGTGTCCCTAGACAAGCGTCACGCACGAGAACAAGAGGGCACGACTAGCGGCAGAACGAAGAAAGGACGCGCTCGCTGGTGAGGACGGAAGGAGGAGAATCGGGGCCGAGAGTACGAGGAATCTCCGGGATGAAGTCACAAGCCTCAGAAAAAAAAAAAAAAGATCCCGCGGCGCGGGAACGAAGGAGAAATAAAAGTGTGACAACGAAAGCAGCAAAAGAACAACGCACACGTAACGAGACCGTAGCGATGCTGAGGGGGGAAACACCTCTGAGTCATCGGCGCCCACTTTCTCCCGGCTTTCCTTCTCAGCCTCCGCCACGCACACAACACACACCGAGCTCGGGCAGCAACCACCCCGTTTACAACCCACCCCACTTCCAGAATCGTCTGCCGCGTATCCCCCCTCCCTTGCTCCGCATCGATTTTTCTGCTGCTGCCGCTCTGTCCTCTTTTGCCGACCGCCAGTTCCCCTCCAGAGAGCTCGCTCCTTTGAGCCGCGTTTTCTTTTTGGCAGCCTCCGGCGCGTCCTCTTCATTCGCCCTCCTCTGCCTCCTCGTCGTACTACGCGCAAGCGTCTCGGTCACCGGTCTCTAGGTTAGCCGCCCTCTCCTCACGCAACCCCCTCACCATTCTTATCCCTCCCGGCATGGTCGTTTTCCCCCGTCTTTGTTTCTGCGTTTCCGGCGACATTTTGCCCGTCGGCTTCCCTGCCATCACTCGGGGTGCCTCCTCGCTGCTGCTCCCCTTTCGGTCTCCCGGGAAACGCCCACGCTGCGCCCGCTGTTCATTCATCCCAGCGGCGGTGGCTTTGCACACTTGGCGTGCGCGGGCAACCCCAGCGCAACCCGGCAGACGCCGCCGCTGTGCGTGCGTGCGGCGCTTTTGCCGCGAGCTCCCCGTTTCCGAGACGACACCTCACTTTTTCTTTCCCTCTTGGTTGCCTTCGCTTTTGTTGCAGCGCGTCACGAGGTCTGATCGGTGTTTACAAACAACGTCGGCTCGTTCACTGCGTTCCACCCTGCGGGTAACGCTCGGGAAAAAGAGGTCTCCTCGCGGAAGTGTGTCGGTCACTCTTGTCGAAATCGCTGCCCCACACACGACGGAGCGTTCTACGACGAAACTTAAATTCACGGGGGAACAAACCTTACGGCTTATACCTTTCATCCTTACAAGTTTTAATGCGGAAAGAAAAATAGAAATGTACCACTTCAACACGCTGAATATAAATGTGCCTTCATAATGCCCTAACACCGTGTAACGGAGGCAAGCTCTAATAATGAAATAAAACGGCTCAGATTTGGCGATCGCGATCACACCACTTCGCTTGGCGTAGTTCACGGAAAGGATACTTCTCTGCTAGGTAAGTGCGCTATGCCAGATAACAAACGCAACGGAGACTCGAAGTTTGAGAAAGAAATGAGTTCGCGGCGAAAATTGTTAAGTATGGCTAGCGACAAGTCTTTCTTTCCTGGAAGTTGCTCGACTCGCGTCCCTTCAAGAACTTATACGAGAATGTTGGAGTTGCGAATATTGTGCTCTTAGCGAGCGAACGAGCAGCACAGCAACCGACGAAAGCGTAGGATGACAAGCCAAACTCTCTCGAATCAGCAGGAACGTATGCGATAACTACTGCACTATTAAAAATAATGTTCTTTTTTCGAGCAGTCTGAAACATCGCAATAGCTCTAGACCAATAGGGAGACATTGACGAATGGCTATATTGGTGTAGTCAGACACACTGTGGATTACAAACCCAGCGCGAAACCATGCACGTCACACTTAACCCCTACGTGCTAACGGTTCGGGGCGCTTTCCTGTACTGTGCCTTCTATATCACACGTCAGGAGACGATCGGCGCCTTAGAGTACTTCCAGTGCCTGCCGATGCACCTGAAGTCGTTTGGGATGGCGGAAGCTGTGACGTACTCCAGGAGAAGGCAAAACAAAGGTCGCATACGACCTAAGGCCGCAAAGCGTTAAACTACGGCGACACTTGGAACATAGGTGGCATTGCTCACGTCTAAGGGGACTGGGAGGAGAGATTCGGACGCCAATTAACCACGTCCATTCGTAACTCTATCCAAGTCACCTGCTGTTGCGCGTCCACACGTAGTCAGTAACGGAAATCAACCCTGCTCGTCATGTCTTTCATAACTAATTCATTCGTCTCTCAGTAATTCGCATTATTTAAATTGATTTTGAAATGTCCAGAAACCACACATCGCGCCGCCTGGCCACAAGGTCTGGCACCGCGCGAATCAGTGATTCAGATTTGCTGTACATGGTCAGCTGTTCATTATGGCCGCCACAATTGGTACTTAAAAACTGCACTCCGTATACTATTAAGCATTACCGCGTTATTTTTTTAGGAATTAAAATGAGTTGATGCTGAGAAGCGGCACACCGCACGAGCGAGAACCACAACGCACGAATCACTGTCACATCCACTATACTAATGTTTGCAGCATCTTTTGAGCCTACGACTTGCGTTGGCACGCAGATTAAAAGAAAATCTTCATAAAAAATGCTTCATCGTTACCCCTCCACAATTAGTCACTGACCGGTAAGGTTTCCACTGCGCTAAAGAAACAGGTGCCATAAAAAACTGGTTCTCAGTTTGTTTATGGACAGGCCGGTTTTCCCGCGCTTCACTACAGCTTTAAAATAAATAACGTCTTGGTGCCTTCAAAGGGGACATTTCGCACGCCGATCTCGCGGCTTCGCAGATCGGAACTAAATAACCACGAGTAAACACGAGGAGAAAAATCGAGAAAAATAAAAACTGCAGCACTGGTGGGCTGCCGCCCTTCTCTTCATCATGCCGTCGGCGCGGCTTTATCCGGCGGGAGCAGCAGCTACACAAACGACAGCACCTTCGCGACCACCGCGAGGCGGAGACTAAGGGGGGCGTTGCGGACAAGCGCTAAAACAAACGCCCCAGTGACAGCCAGCCGCCGGGCAAAGGCGGGGGATGCCCCGAGATCTCGACACCGCTTTCTTTGTTCGTTTTTTAGCCCCCTCACCGGGCGGCAGCACTCGCTCACCCGGAGGGAAATCTGCCGCGCGCGCGTTTTCAGTCGGCGGTGCTCGAGCGCAGTTCGAGCGACGGCATTTTCTTCGCCATCGGAACAAGGAGCTATTATCCACGGCTAATTGGCCTGTCGTTGCTCGGCCGGGGGAAGGAACCCCGCGGTAGGGTTAATACCGCGCGCGGACGCCACCGAGAAGAGGAACGGTTGGTCCCCATCGATTTGTTCTTTTACGTATTTATAACCGCCTCCCGTTTACTCCTTTTTCCTGCCTCGCATTAAGTGTTTCACATGTGCGCGCGGCCACCTTCCAGTCAGCGATAAAAAGAAAGTGCCCCCCCCTCTGGGTGCTGCCGACAGTTTCGGTTTCCTAACAGCCGTGGCGGCGCCGACTCTAATGAACACTCGAGAGAACTGCCACTCCCCGGGCGCTCCGCGCGCAAAACGGTCGCGGAGACGCGAGCGCCGCTGAAGGGGGGAAAAAATAGAAAATGGA
Source organism: Rhipicephalus microplus (assembly GCF_043290135.1). NCBI lineage: Eukaryota > Metazoa > Arthropoda > Arachnida > Ixodida > Ixodidae > Rhipicephalus > Rhipicephalus microplus. Next base: position 327,548,093 of record NC_134710.1, on the reverse strand, counting down.
GAAATTGGATCCGTGGCTATAGCTACCCCCCAACCAACTCGCCACTCAGTTTCTTCTTTCGCCATTTAATCGCTCTCCGCATAACCCAATAAGAGGGGCTGGTGAAGCAGCGCGCCGGGGCTGGTAAAAAACTCACGGGGAGGAATATGGTATAGAAAAGCGAGACGGCCGACGTGACATGGCCGCCGTCTGGGACACGAGGTGTACAACGCAGCAGCGTACTACGCAACAAATCCAATTCTTGAGCCGCGCAAAAGGGGGACGTCGCATCATCTACCGGATTACAGATAAACGCGGTTAGCGCTTAAACCTCCCCTTCTCCTCACCCATGGCAGAAAAGCGAGGAGGCACGGTGGGGGAAGGCACCGCTTCGATACCCAATACAACTACACTGTTATTTGGGTCGGCACGGCATAAAACTGAGGGGTATACCTACGAACTTCCGAGTGCCCCTCGAAGCACTCAAGGATCACCCCATATATACAGCGGCCTAAGAATCCAAGCACTCGAGGATACGGGCGTAACAGTGAAAGTGCCCAACGCGAAGCGAGCAACAATTGCGTCCCCACGTGTCACAGGAGTCATAGCTTCAACGTAAGCAATGACGTTCACGAAAAGTCTTACACAAACTTTCTTTTTTTGTTTTTGACCCACAAGTTTCACAATGCATCACTATACCAATAAGCCCCATTCTTACGTCATTTCAAGTCTACAGAGAGCAGCACGAGTTGAAGGCGATTAGTCTGTCCCCGCTTAAAGGATAGAGAGGTACAACGTATTCCCGAATTCCCCCTTCGCCTCCTTAGAAGGGCACAAAGAATCATCCCCAGTAGCCGTGCATGCCCGACGACGTGTTTCTCCTACAAATGGGGACTGTCGGGTCATCCATTGGTTCGCCTCGTCAGCGCGAAACACGGCTCCTGCGTTTTTGCAGCACAACTTACTTAAGTTAGGAATAATTCCGCGAGTAGGGCAAGCGTTTCTCGTAATGAATGCAGCAGACGCAAGCTTGCACACTTCAGTATGCGCGGCTTTATTCAAAATCATCATTAAGGCCCCAAAAAAAAATAAAAAAGGAAAGAAATCCGCTTGAAATGTAATAGTCTCCACAGTGTCTTCGGAGCATGTCCCAATCATGCAGACACAGCAACGAAGCAAGAGGGGCCAGATGGGGGTGTGGAGGCTTTATGCGCGGAGGGTGTGCAAGCAAGTCCGAATAAAAGAAGAAGAGCCAGCACCACCCTGCGACGCCACGAAGTTGAACCCCAGGGCGATGTCGTCTGTCGTAATGAAGACCAATTTCCGTACTCCCCTCCGAGTTTGTTCTGCGCGGTCCATTAAAACGGTGCAACGCTTCTTCGAAAATGCAAGCGACGGTTGGCTAGAAATTACTAGGAAAGAGAGAGTGGAACCTCATCGACGGCAACACGATAAAGAACGACCGCGGAGCGCGAATACCCACAACGAAACAACCCACGGGCGTCAAATGACTGTGGAGAAGTTTCGGAGATCTTTCTCGAGACCCGCGACCAGCCCGAATAGCGTGCGAAGCGCTTCTTGGAGCAAAATGTCATCTACCTTGTCAAAGATGCACGTATGCAAGTGAACACGATAAGCAAAGAAAAATGTAAAAGCACTATTTTCAACAGACTCGGTTCGCCTTGGTTGTGGTTATAAGGGATGTCCCGAAAGCTGCCGGGTACAAAGTAGGTCAGACTCGCACTCCAGCCGCCAGGAAGGAACAGTGACACGGCACAACTATCCACGTGCGCGCCCTCCTCGGCGGCGATGCGGCAGCTTTCACGACTGTAGCTTGAAATGCCGAGCAAATGTTAGTTCACTGACGATTCGGCTCTCCGATCACTCGCTCCGTGCGCCGCGGGAGGTAGGTGTGGCGTCTGAGGGCGTTTGAAAAATCCGTCGAAAAAAGGAGCGCCTGCTCTTGTCTGCGATTTCGCATGAATGCCTAAGCGTTACACAGCTAGCGCTCAAGAAAAATCAGCCTGTCACAGAAATGTCGCTGACAAGGTGGGTCGGTCCAACTTGGACACAGTTCAGCTTGGAGCTTATACGGTGTTATGATAGAATTGTGCACAGGTACGCAACTGAAATGCATCGAGGGGCGTGAGTAAAAGAAATCTAGGTGAACGTTTATTGCGTCAAAAAATAATGTTCGCACACCAGCATTAAACTTATAGCGTAGTGTAGCAGTGTTCTGTGTCCAAAGAATAAAACGCTGCCAACCATCTGATGCCTACTCCCCCACATCCCCCACCCAACAAACGATTCAACAACTATATATGTGCGTTCAATGGCATAGAATGCTTGCACACTATGACACAACTTGCGTACGGGTCTGTAGTTTTTCTCTGCGAACTCTAAACACAATAAAAGGTTTCACCGAAATCTCCCAAGTTCAAAACAAGGACGCGCTTGTCGTTCGAAAATTATGGTCGTATGTACACTGCGTTCATCGACACGAAATACGTTACGTTAGTCTAACAGTAAAGCAACATGCATGGACGCCCCAGAAGCGGGAAACAAGCGCGCTTACAGGGTTCACTCGCACAGTTCGCACCAATTATAGAGCGCCCTCTGAAAAGCGTGATACCGCTAATAGCGAAACCAAGTGGGAGAAAAAAAATCTGGCAGCGATCGGCAATGCACAGGTACACACATAGGCCACTCCTGCGATGAACGGAAGTAGGCAAACGTTCGGGCTCATCGTGGGCATTATGGACCATCAGGAGGAACCGGTGAAGCGTACTCGGAGGAAGAGACCACATGCTGGTAACGCAGACAAAAGCGAGGGAGGGAAAGGCGAGCATCAAACTACAGCCTGGGCCCGTCCCTCCTATTGAGCCCCCGCCGCTGCGAAGGGACAGATGGCCGCCAGAAGGCGCTCGCACAGGGAAACGAGAGCAGAAAACGCGGAGGATGAAAAATAAAATTAATAAAAAGACGGAAAACGAGAACCGAGGCGCACATCTGGACGCATCACAGGCCTCTCGAAGAAGAAACGGTCCCGCCGCCGCAACGGGACGACGGAGACGCTCAGCGCACGCACACAGCCACTACTACGGGAGAAACTGGACCTGGCCGGCGCACACACTCACAGTCTCCTCCCGCCGGGCCACAACTTCGGGGCCTTGTCCGTCTCGGCTCACGTTCTGTCGCATTCGTGTTGATGACGCGCAAGAAGCGAGGCGCCTGCGCTCCGCTGCTGCACGTTCTGACGCGAGACGTTGATCGAAGGCAAGTTCACGCTGGCAGTTGCTACTGCAGTTACCAACACACGGAGAAAAAAAAAAGTTGCAGGATAGTGTCGCTACAACAGATTCAACACAAACCCTGACCAGGAAGTGTACTCTCCAGTTTGTCGAACCAAGTACGGCAGCTGCACGCTAGACCACGAGAAGTTGCGCAAGAGCCGCTGGCATGCCGAACGCACGCATTTCCTTTTTTTGTTCGCCTCACGGCCAAGAAAAAAATTGCGCCAACGCTTCTCGCGATTTTCTAGCACATTTCTAGCGGAGTCGGCTGCTGAGATCACACCACTAACACTACGTCCTTATTTACACAAGCGTTAATATACAAAAAATATGTTAGTGTGAAAGCATACTCAAAAATATGGCATTCGCACAAGTTCATGGATTGTTTTCCACGCATTCTCTAAAGCTTACATTTTATGTCCTCCTCGGGAACTAACTATAGTCCGGGCACTAAGTGGCACCGCTCCAGAATCAAGAAGCGAAACTGGCACGAACCGGTTCGGGAAGAGCAGCGACACTCTAATAGACCCTCGAGTGGACATAAAACGACGTTCTTGCTTGCCGTTACCCACTTGTCCCAGCCAGCGCAGTTCGCGTCAGGACACGCAAGACGGGTGCAAATAGTAAAGTGTGAACACGCGTTAGGAGAAAGCTGTATTGTAGGGGCTCCCACACAGCGACATACGTTTTTTTTTTACGCGGCCAGCAGCAATACGCAAAGTAAACTCAACTCACTCAAAGAAAATGGCAACACGAGTGTGGAAATGGCTCAATTAAAAATGGCAGATCCCTTTCCCAGCGCAAGCACACGCCCCTGGTTCCCCGCAAGGAGAGGAGGGGGGGGGGGGGGGTCACCCTTCCTTTACATCTTCAATCCCGGACTACGACGAGGGCAGGGCCAGCACGAGAAGCGGCGCGAAAAAGAAAAAGTCGAGCGGAACAGCATTGTTCGCCCTGCCACCGCGAGCGAACTACTCACTTACTCCCCCGACTTCTCGGAAAAAGAACCTGAGGCAGCAATTTGCCGGGAATCAACAGCAGCGTAAGCCACGCTCGATATCAAACGGTCGGGAAGGATGGGGGCACCCAGTCGCATATCTGCCTCGTGCTCCCTCGATGCTTTGCTCTCACTCTCTCTTCCAAAAAAAAAAAAAGAGCCGTGAAAATGGCCTGCCACTCTTTCGCATTCTCAGCATCATCGCTTGGCAGCGTTTTCTGCAGTCGTATGTAATTCGCCGTTCTTTCATTGTATTTTTTCCTGGTTCATATTTCAAAAAAAAAAAAAAACGTTTCCCAGGATTTTCTCTTCGCGTTATGTGACGCCTGCATTCGGGAATGACATCGGAGAGAAAATGAGTGAGAACTCAATGTCAGCAGTCTTGTCGAAGGCAAGACAGCTGCAGCAACGATGTCTTTTCTTCTTTATCGACGCGATAACGGGCGATTAGAGACAAACCCGGTTTCGTCGTCCGATGGAGTCCACCGACTGCGCCTAACCCTAAATGCAGCACTCGTTGCACTGCCGATTCCACAAGCCCCTTTTTTTTCTCCGACCGTCGACTCTCAAACGTCGTCGCCGCCGTCGTTAATTCGCTGCTGCGCCTCTTCCGTTCGACGACAACCGAAGTGAGACGGTCACGCTCCCACGCGAAAACGATGTAGACGGAACAATAACCTGCCGTTCACGACGACAACAGAGCATGCCGAGCACAAACCTTGCTTAACAAGGCCCAGCGCGCGTTCCACGAGAGGACAGGAGATATGGAGAACGTTGAAATGTAGCCCTTGACACAGCGGGTAGTTGTGGCGGTTACACCGTACGGAAAGCACAGACATGCCGTGCTGTCTTCGTCGGCCCGTAGCCTTTTTGGTCTACAAGACCTATATTGGCCCATTTTCGTCTAATCAAGTTACTACGCAATAGTGATTCACTCGGCTGAAAAGATTTTTTAAAATCGACGTGCCGACCAGAACGGCACGGCATTTTCGTACTTGCCACACGGTAAACCGACGCCGCTAAAACACTCTAGTATTTTAAGCAAGACGAGCAAACGAGAACGTGTTTATCAAACAGCCGCTTTTAGAGCGTCAAATGTGAACCGGACAACCCAGAATTTGACCTGGTACAGCGAAAGTATCGCGACGGGAACGTTGTGATGTATTGGGATACGAACTTTCATTGTGCCCGCTACCTACAAGCTATGGGAAACTACGGTACGACGATCGCCACTCTATATATACCGCGAGAAAAACTGGCTAGTAAACGGATTTGTGTTCGTACGTGGAGCTTCTAACTGCCTCTTGACCATGATGACGACTTTCCGACGTTCAACTTTCTGAACATTTTTTTGTTTCTGGGCACAGCAAGGCCCACGTACATGCACTGATGGAATATCTCGTTGGAAATGATCCATTCGCGAAATCACAAATCCATTCGAAGCCAAGTAAAGTTCAAGGAAGGTTAAGTGTAACGCGTCACCATTGCTGTTCTTGCTGCTTACATACACTGTGGTTGGTTCCTTCAGCATCTCGTGTCCGAGACGGTTTCTACACTCGTGTTCACACATATGTTCATGCTTACATCGACCTCTGCAGAGGCACAGTTCTCTCTCATTCTTTTGTAGGAAATCGTATGACGACAACGAGCGCCCAGACGTGGAGAGAACACGCGGCTGCCTCTTCGTGAAGTCTTTCAAGACAGGGAGCCTGGCGACAAACGCGCGCACTTTGCCGGTGCGCAGCGGAGCCGCAATAACGGCGATGCGCGCCAAGTCTATTTTTACGGGCAGGACCAAAAGAGAGGGGAAAACACCCGCGCGCCTTTACAGAAACGCCGTTCCCTTTGCGCCACTCGTGGAAAAAGCGATTAAGAGCGCTAGTCGCACTATTATTTTTTTTTTATTAGCGACTTCAAAAAAGGCGCACGTGCGTGTCGTGTTGTTTCATCCTAATACAACTCCTGCAACACGCCGGGTACAATAGCATCTTTCCAAACCTCTCAACTACGGTAGTCGGGAGAGAGAGCAAAAAAATAATAATAAATGAGGCAGTAGTACCTCACATTTTCGAAGAGCTACCTGGCGCACATGCATAAGAAGTGCCATACCGTCGTCCCCAGGAGAGTTCCTGACGCTAATTATTGCTATGCATTTATCTACAATATGAGGCAAAGACAAAATTGTTTGAATTGACCATTTGGGTAGAGTGCCTCGATGCCCGCTTCCTACATTTGCGTAAAAGTGAGCGCCACCTCTTGTGTAGACCGGAAAACTTTGCTCGTTCTCTTGGTTGAAAACGTATGCGCCAACAAACATGCTCAAGGCAGTGTTTAGCGGTTCAGATGCGCATGTTTTGTTGTTTAAGCGTCGAAATCACGTGTGTCGAAAGTTGGGCGAGTCGGTGACAGTCCATGATTACTTATGAAGCAGCGATATGTCCCTATCCGGTTGCTTTTGTGCTTGTCATCGTCCGCTGCTTCATAAGTAATCATTACCGCACCTATTATTGAAAGCAGACAGTAGAGGAGGAAAACACTCCGTTTACGTTTGTGTAAACGAGGACTTTTCGCTTTTCAGCTGATGAGCAACCACAAAGTGAGGTGATACTAGCACTCTGCTACTTCCGACTGTTCGCGTCACTCATCGCGCCTGCTCCTTCAAGGATGTACGTGACTAGGCCTTCAAATGTGTGACGATGAACTAGGTTTGGTGAGCGAGGCGTGTCTGTGCGGTCCGGTGTTCACGGGACAACAACGGCAGGGCTCGTTGCTGTACTACGGGTAACATCATCGGAACGCACTGCGACTGCGTTGCCGGGAGATAAGGATCCTTATCTATAAGTAGAGCGTACGAGAAGCATTTCCAGTACACTTTAATATAGGCGTCTCTAGCCGAAATCACCAAAGTGTGAAATGACGATGTAAATGAATATACGTCAATACGCTCGCGAGTAAAACAGTGTTAACGAGAGGATGCACTTTCCTAATACGCAACATTAGGCTTTTTTTCCCATAACAGGAGTTTCTCTTACTGTACACAAAGCAGCTATCGATGCAGCTCCCACTATTGTGACTATTAAATTACTTGTGCTTCTATCTCAATCATGGTTCGCGCAGATACGAAAGAGCGCATCATCGCGTACCAGCGGCAGTGTTTGGCGGTCTGTTAGAAGCGCTGATAGACGCCAGACTGTGCGCTGCACTGAAAAGATGCGAAAGCGTTAGTTCGGCACCCACGGCGAGCCGCGCGAGTCAAACTCCTCAGTTCCAATGAAAGTTTTCTCCTCCGCCTACATTCTGTAATCCCACACGCCGTTATCCGAACATCGCACTTTTCGGCACGTATCCCCACGGAGGAAAACCTTGCTCATTTCTCAGTTTGGATAAGTAATCATCTCTAGGTTTAAAGGCGAGAAAAACCAGCGGAAACTCAAGACAGGGATGAAGAAGGCCCATTCAATCACTGGCCATTACCGGGAGTTTTCGTAGGTTTTTCTCACACCTTCTTCGCCATCCTTGCTCAGTAAGATAATTCGCGCAATGTGCTGGCGTATTTGCCCAAACTACGAAAGCAAGGTCGCTCAACCACGGCACACGAATGAGCCCGGCCGGTGACCGGCCGGGCTCATTTGTTTTCCAACGAAACCCAAATGCCAGTAGATGGCGCTACCTGTGCCGCTTCTGCTCATGCGCAGTAGCTTTCCCGCAAATGGTCAGTTGTTTCTGCAAACCCTTTTAGACGCATACACGCACGAGTGATGCACGCTCCGTTCATCTCCAGAGCGGTCGCGCGAAAAAGAAAGAAAAATCACGCTTGATCCGGTATGCAAAAACAGTTGAGAAGTGTCACGGCTTTATTTGCAGTTAAAGTCAAGGCATCTTGCTTACGTAATAGCAGTGTCATTCCGTATAGCTTAACGCGAAATATTTCGTACAAGCGGTTCCCGACAGAGACGTTTTCTTCAATAAAGTCGGTTCGAACGTAAAGCAGTTAGACAAGAGTAGAAGCGCGATTTATTATCCCCTTCTCCCAAAGCCACTCGTCTGTTGAAATCGTGCCTTTCTAAAAGTCATCATGGTCGCGTTCGGTGGGAACAAGAGATCGTACGCCTGTGAGAACCTTTCGGTTGGAAGGGGGGGGGGGGGGTCTCTTTTGTTTAACGGTTGAGCCGAACCATAATGACGACTCGAGAAACGAGTTCTTCCATTCAATCAGAGGACCCGGTTCACGGAACAGAACCTGGTGCGAATATGCCAAGCTTCGGTGCTCAGCGAAGGCCTGGTTCAGACTTTGAACGCGTAACCTATATAAGTCTCAGACTTGTTATTCCCCGACAATCGTGCTAATCGGGCCACGCCGGCGGTTGAGCCGCAACTTATGTCGAGCACGGTCTTATCGAGCGTGCTCGATAGTGGCGGCGGCTCGCCCAACCGGTTATGTATGCAGCTGCTGCCGCGGAAGAGCGGAGGTCGCTAAAGATTACCACGCTTCCGCCTGAACGTTGCACGGCAGCGCGCGCTGTCGCAGATCAAAGGGAACCGCATAATCCGACTGCAGCTGGTTTCATTTTACACGGAGATACGAGACTGAGTGAACGGCGCGTCCGTACAGCCGACGACACCGTGTGTTTTGATTTGAAATTCAGAAACCGAGCCCAAGCGTTCCTTCTCTTCTCGCTACACCACGCAGCGTCTGATCACTCTCTAGACAATACAGAACTGAGTGTGGGTAATCGCGCAACTTGCCAGGGTAAGTAATCATTGTGAACTCACTTCCATTCGAGAATGTTGGCTGCGCTGATTTATAGATTGATATGTGGGTTTTAACGTCCCAAAACCACCATATGATTATGAGAGACGCCGTAGTGGAGGGCCCCGGAAATTTCGACCACCGGGGGTTCTTTAACGTGCACCCAAATCTGAGCACACGGGCCTACAACACTTCCGCCTCCATCGGAAATGCAGCCGCCGCAGCCGGGATTCGAACCCGCGACCTGAGGGTCAGCAGCCGAGTACCTTAGCCACTAGACCGCCGCGGCGGGGCAATGTTGACTGCGCTATCTGCCGCTTATAAAACTCCCCTTAAGCACGGCACGAAGCACCACAATTTTAAACAAATGTTTATTGTGAAAACCAAGTAAAGCGCACGAATGAATAACACGCGGAAGGACCAAGAGTGATCTCTTCTAAGTGAGTGCAGCCAGGTAGGTCTATTGACCACTCTTGAAAAACACAATTGAGGCTGCGACACTGAAAAACGATTCAGGCTGCGATGTGCGCGCAGTACACGGCACAGTACCGCCCCCACGTCGGGAACAGACGACGCAGCGCCGTTAACAACGCGTTCTCTATCCGCGGCTGTGTAGATACGTAACCGGAAGTTTTTCAGAGGCTGGTCATATGCTGGCCCTTGCAGTAAACGCGATGTTTAGGAAATATCCGGCCGCAATTGCCCAGCGCGCAGCCGCCGGTCTGGACCGAGACTCGTCTGTCGGTTCTCTCTCTCTTCATCTCCCTCCCCTCTTCCTTCTCCTGGCAGACACTCATCTGTGCGCGGAAGAAGGATCTTCGCACAATGCGCAAAGCGCGCACGCACGCACACACATCCGGGCAACCGAGCTCGAAGAGACCGGAAACGGGCGCCATATGCTCTGCAAAGTGGCGGTTTTGTTCGCGCCGCTGTGGTTCCATTAGTTACACACGGCGTAGCAACGTGGGCTACGGCCGACGACGATGATCAATAACGGACCCATTAACAAAAAATAGAGGAAAAGGAAGTTGCCAAGCCTCGCGTCTGAGCTGCGCGAGCACGCCGTAATGACATGAACCGCAGGCCCGCCTGATTGATATTATCTGCCCATTCAAGCCTAACCTTCCATAAAAAAAAACTGTAGAAATGCGCTCATTCCTTGTATATTTATTTTACGTCGATAGCAGGAAAAGACCGACGAAACGTAATAAAAGACGCGCTCCAACAACATCAATTTTAAAAAAAAGTATGAGTCGCTCTAAAAACTTCGGAGAAAAAAGAAAGGACGAAAGACGCACGAGTGCGTGCGCGGCGCATAGTACACATCCCGACAGGCCGGTCGTTCCTCTCCGCTCTGGAGAACAGCTGGGGCGCATTGCTCATGCAAGAAAGGTAGAATGAGAGGGAAAAAAAAACGGATCTGACGTCACTGCTTCTTTTGTGCTTTACGGGCGCCCTCTATTACGCTTCTTGTCACGGCATGAATAATGCACATACACAAAGCAGCTCTCCCCGAGACAGACGACTGTCGCGGTGGTCGAAACGAGAAAAATAAGAGGGCAGCAGCTCGAAAACGTCCGCGAGTGGTTTCGTTTCTCTCCGTATAGTTTTTTTTTTTTCTGCGTTCCAGAAGCCGTTAGAGCAAGATGATCAGTCGGCTTTAGGTTCGAATCAGCGTTACTGCCAACACCCCGCGTATTTAGCCCACATGGCGCAAAAGGATCGCATACTAAAGACTTGTTTCGCGCCTAAAGCATGCGCCCTTGGAACACTTCGCAGCACTATACGGTAGAATTCGTCGTGATGTCGAGAGCCTCAGGCAAATGCAGCTTGAACAAAACAACATCGTTTTACGACAGTCTCGGTGTTTTCAATCGATTCTTCTTCTAGGGACCTGCTTGCACCCGTATCCACGCATGAGCCGTTAAACACCGCGCAGAACGGTGGAAGTACTCTAAAATACCCGCCTTATAAGGTACACAACTCAGGCTGTTTTGTTCCGAAAGCATGCTTTCTGCAGGAATAGGTCTTGGGGCTGCACCCAAGTCTGGACGAAAATACTCTCGGGGCATGAAACTGAGCAGAGGCAGGCGGCCCCGTCATAAAAACGTTGGGCGCCGCTCGAGGATTCATCGTCGTTCCTCGACGAGCGCCCATAATATTTACGCAACGCGGGCTGCGATGTGTGCCACGCGGTAGGAGGAGAGTACTCACTTTCTCCTTTTTGGTCTTGAGCTGATCGCACTTCCGCATCTTGCAGATCTGGTGACTGCGCACACTCCTGCACGGCCCGCACTCGCCGCAGTTATCCTTCTTGAGGCAGCCTGGGCACTCGCCGCAGCGCTTGCGTTTCTTCTTGGTGCCCTTGTCCATGGCGTCCGGCGTGCCCGGCGGCGGGGGCGCCGCCAGGCCGTTGCGCTGGTCGACCCAGGGCTCGTGCGAAGCGGGCGCCATGGGCTGGAGCAGCGTGTGCCTGGTGGTGGTGGACGACACGGAGGGCACCTGGAAGGACGGCTCTTCGCCGGAGCCCTTGTCGGCCGCGAAGAACACCGCGTGGTGCGGGGGGAAGTCGGCGAAGGGATGATGCTGCATCGGAAACGGCGGCGCCGGGTGCTGCGATGCCATCTTGTCCACGGGGGTGGGCATACGCTCGCTAGACTGCGAGCTGTCCTGGGAGCCCAGGCCCGGTGAACCACTGCCCTTGTCCTGGCCGTTACTGAACGGACGCTGGTCCTTGTCGCCGGGCCGCGCGCCCTCGAAGCCCTCCTGCTCCCAGGGCCGGTAGCCGACGCCGCCGGCGGCGGGCGTGCCGGCCCTCGGCGACGACCCGTCGCCGGGCTTGTCCAGCAGCCGCGCCGTCAGGCCTTCGTCCTTGCCGTCGTCGGGATCCTTGGGCGCGAAGCCGAAGCCCGGCGGGAAAGGAAAGCACACCTTGTTGAACTGCGACTCGAACTGCGGCGGGGGCGCGAAGGGCCCGAACTCTTGTGGCGCTGCCAGCAGCTGGTACGGTGGCGGTCCGCCCACCATCCAGCTGTCCTGGGCCGTAAGCAGCGCCGGCGGCCCGGGCCCCGGCGCGGGTCCCTGCGGCGGCCCGGGCTCGAAGGGCCCGCCATGCAGCGCCGTCGTCGGCTGCCGCTCACTCATGGCCAGGCGGGGGGGCGCATCTGCGCATAATAACGCCAATCGTTACTACTTTTGCACTCCTTCCTTGCATCTCACACTGAACACCACACGCGAGACAGTACATATGAAAAACGTTTTCTCATGAGCACACTGCATAGTTGCAGAAGCGAAGCGGTCGCACGCGTGCATGCAGCAACAAAGATCGCTGAAGCGTACTGGAGCATACAGCCGCGGCCACGTCTGTGTAGAGCTCGCGAGGAGCCGGTTATCACTATGCGGGGCGAAACCTCGAGGCAGTTTCGGGCTCTGATGTGGTCAGCCTGACAGCTAGGCTGTACATGCTTCTGATACAGCACTTCAGAGCCCAAAACTGCCTCGAGACGTGGCCGCGGCTGTACAATAGCTTCTTTTTCTTGGTATGCCAGCTGAGACAGACAAAAATGTGTGAACTCATCACGGAAAGTTTCCACCTCAATCTTTGATGAAACAGATAGCAGCGCGCAGGTACGCGCAGACAGGTTAAGGGAGCAGGCAGACAATGCGCAAGTAGGATCGAAGGTATTATGGCTAGTCATGGCATTACACTCAAAGAAAAAATCAAGTAAAAAAAACACCAGGCCTGCGCGGAACGCGCAGCACCGTCACAGCGAAAGCTGGAAGAGCGGCCTTTCAGCGCTTTTACCCCTTTCAGCCCTGGCGCTCTATGAAAAGGACACAAAAAAGTTTGCTGGCATCGTGATAAAATTAACTCAAACATTGAGCTGTCTGCGGTATCCTTCATGCACCTGAGCAAAACAAGGCAGTAACTTTTTTGTCATTATCTTTTTTTTTTGTAACTCTGCAAACTGCAAAAGAAGATGGAGGAGTGCGAAAAAGACACTCGCCGCAACCGATTATTTTGTGACACCTTACTGGTTAACTGTTATATCAGAAGCTATGGCTCTTATTTAGTTTTATTTTTAAGATGTCTCACTTCCTTTTTACAAATTGTGTCTTCTCCCACACTAACGCTTCGCCCGCAGGAATGAAATCTACATATCCTAAACAAAGGACCCCCAGTGCTCGGTGGCTGTAAGAGCTCTGAAGCAATTTGGGCGAATGCAGAGCTGCAGCTATCATGAGAGCTCCCAATCTCTTGTTATTCTAGCCGAAAATGCTGCTCAAATCGCTTAGATAATATGTAAAATGTCTCCCATAGCGAGGAAGTACGTAATGGATCTGAATTCGTTTCTGCGATATATGATTGATGCGCGATGGAGCAAGAAAATGACGGCGATGAAGAGCAGTTCAATCAGCTTGCCCTGGGGGATATAGGTGGATATAATTTTGACACTGCAAAGCAACAGTCGGCAATATTTTTTTTTAATGTTGGATCTTACAGAGTGCCCAAACATTAGACAACGACAATTGAAGTGCAGTGACGAGCTATGTATCACGAGCGCAAAGACTTGCTTTTGAACCTTGTAGGCACTGTAACTAAACCATGGCCACTGCATGTTAGTTTCGCAACATTAGCATGTGCTAACTGAGTAGAAATACACATATGTGTTTAAATTCCCCATATTTCACTTTGCAGCCACTAAGCCCTAGTGTCCTATATATGAGACAGGGTGCTATTTTCTTGTATACTGATAGGGTGCTCGAAACAAACTATTTTCGTGCTCTTGAGGCTGTAGTAGAGCCAAATCGATAAAAAAAAACCCTATGCACTTAACAAATTCAGAGCTTAAAGGATTAACACTCTGGGTACCTGCTACAAGCACACTTGAACAGTACCCTCTACGCCATCAATCATTGTGTAGTAGGCATCTTTCATCATGTCATCTTTCATCATTATTCGGAGAAGCGTGGTACCCGATGCACACTTGCAAAAAATTTTGTGCAAAAAAAACAAGTTTTTTGTGTTGTGGCTGACGACGATGAATAATTATGCCAAAAGCTTTTTGCAATTCGCATAGACCCCCCCACCACCACCACCTACACACACAGAGGGTATGTGCCATAGGTAATAAGTGAACAAGATCAAGCTTTCCTAATGGGTTGGAGTTTTTAACGACCCACTCGTTGCGCAATTCACATTGAGGGACAACCGGTTGTTCCTTTGCTGTTCTAAAACACTTTATTATTCATATTAACGCGATTCCTTTCCCGACATCAAGCCTGCCTAAGGCCAGTTTGCAAAGAAGTCTGAAGCACCGGTGTGGCTCATTGGTAGAATACTGGGCTGGCACGCAGAAAACCAGCGTTCGCATCCCAATGTGTCATTGGGGCTTTTCATTTACAGTTTTTGTTTTCTTATTTCGTGCGATAGTGGTTGTGGATACCGGCGGCGGACAACTAACGGCACCGCACCCGACCGTTGTGATCTCAGGACAGATTTCGCTGTAAAATAGCGTTTCTTTGGGCCACAACAATAATCGTCATCTTGCGTTTCGTTGCACTATCACCACGCGCCCGCCACTTTAGGTCATGAACGACATGCGCGTTGCCTGCGTGTCATTGCTTGCTTGATAGGAAAGCGGCCAGCGCAAAGTTTTCAGAAAGGAAGCGCAAGCGAGCTGGCTGCTGATTATTGTTGTTGTTGTAGAAAAGGGCATTCTTTTTCCTCACTCTTTTTTTCAGAGTGTAGTTGTAATGACTGCTAACCCACCCTTGAATGTGCTGAAAATAAGGAAAGGAGTCACGATTGAAAAACGGGAAATGCAGCATCTGACCTAATTGCTGCTCTCTGGGACGGATGTATCAGCATGACCTTTATTACGCTTTCAGATAAACGGCCGGTATATGTACGTATGAGCAGTTGTTGGATATATGGCTCTTATTAAAAGACGACCGAAGTCTACATTGCCTTCCAGGCATAAAATGACCGTCATCCTATTGACAGTCAATGATATTTTATGGCCTATGTGAGATTGCCTTGATCGAAATTCTCAGAGTGCATACACCGTCTACGGAGCGTTTTGATATAGAGATGTAACGTACTGTCAACACACAACACTTCGCAAAGGAAGGATGCCACGAGGTTTAGAAATACTGTTAATCTTCCTTGGGGAAGGCACAAACGGCTTTAATTTGCTTGTTTCCGCAATCGTACGCTAACAGCCCTGTCAGTTGCGAACCATGTGTACGTGGTGTCTAACGACGTTCGCTTATTTATCAATTCGCTTAGGCGAGTACGTGACGTCGAGTGTTGAATAAAGAGACGAAGACGCCGACGACAAGACAACAAAAATGAACTAAGACGTTTAGGCACCCAGAACGGTAGCATTGCTCACAATGCTGCCCAATGCAATCTCCACGAGCATTGTGTTCAAAAACTTCCGATCTGGGTGCCGAAACGTCTTAGTACATTTCTATTATCTTGTGGTCGGCGTCTTCGTCTTTTTATTGAATGATTCTTCCCGACCAGACGGGCATCCGTCGAAGCCTTGATTTGATGCCGAATGTGTTTGGTTACAAATCACACGAGTTAAATCACACGCGCCGCAGCGCCCCTAAAGGCCAAATGACAAGAGCTAGAATTTCAAAAAAAAAAAGAACATCGTAACCAACAGTAGCGTGACACCACCGGCGAGCACAGACTTACCACGTGCCGATGACCGAGCGAACGAGCAGCCCCTCGCCAGCCTGAAGCTGTTGCCGCCGCAAAGGGGTGGGCTCGCAAAATCGGGCCGATAGAAGGACCGCTGCGTAAGCGACACACGCCGGCAGGGGGGCAACAGGCAGCAGCCAAGAGTGCGTGTGAGAGAGAAAGCGTGGTGGGGAAGCAGGAGAAGCAGAGAGGTGTTAGTTTGTGCCGGGTAAGTACGCGTTTAGAAAGCAAAACGCGTGCCGATCGCCCGTGTAGCGTCACGTCATGGACGCAAGACATGGCAGCCGAATTATCACACTATAGAGCATACACTGCTTTTTCACTGGTGGCCCTTTTTTTTTCAGCTGATTACTTATCTCTGTTATCGATTTGCATACGTCTACCTGCGCCACACGGCGTGCCCGTCGCACTCGCTCACTTTTTTTTTTTTGTTCAGAGCAGCAAACGTCCGACGGCAGGCCTACAATGTCGTTATCTCGAACAATCTAAATGAAGTTCAAGCTCTGGTTCATAGAAAAGTCTTTATCTTTGGTTAATAAGAACTAAGAACGCGTGTCCCTCACCGATTGGTTTTGTGTTATTTTCATTCAATCATGCCCAGAGAAGGCGATCAATCAGCTTTACAACTTCGCACACACAAAAAAACCTTTTTGTTTTCTTTGGCTGGCAACTGATGCAGTATAACAATCTTTCCTTTCTGCACCTGTGATACGCCACTAAGTGAAGGCGTCTGACGTCGTCTTAGTGCTAAAGACGCGGCATGCACCAAGCAGAAGACAGAGAAGGCGTGCACAAAGCATCGAGGAAAGGGCATATATATATCATGCATGTAACATGCAACATATAAACGATCATATGCTCTGTATTAAAGTAGTGCGTGCGTGTGTGTGTGTGTGTGTGTGTGTGTGTGTGTGTGTGCCGGAAAAACACATTCATACCTCTACATTACACCTGCCACGTCTCATGAGTAAGATCTGCCCAACGCACAAGGATGCGTATGCAGAGCACCACTGATGACACCCAAAGTCGGGCAACGTCGACCCTGCAAGGCGACACAATTTCGGACCGGAAATAATGGGTTCTAATAAACTCGACGCGAGGGGCTCCGCTCAGAAGCAAAGCTTGCCGACGCGACGGCGTTTTCACGCGTCTCGCAAAGCTGATTGGGTGAGTCCTTGCCTTGCAAGCTGGTCAACTGAGCTCCTCTCGACGCTCGTTCAAGTTGGGGAGGAGTGTCCGACCCGCAGTAGCATTTACACGATGCCTCTACAGCGGCTTCCCCCCCCCCCCCCCCCCCGGCAAGCCTTCTACTCGACTCGGACCTTCATCGAGTTCATGTAGACATTGCTCATGATGGCTTGTCGTTGGAAATGAGCCCCTGTCCGGCTACATTGACGATATTCTGCACGAGTGACACGATCACTGTTTGTCAAAACGCGTCAGGGAGATATATCCAGCAAGACAGCCATCCGAGCTAGTTGAGAACGTTCGGAATGCAAAAAAAGTGGGGTGCAAGTGCACCAGTGTTGTTGTTCTTAGTCCCTGTCCCGTACTGCGCCCCACTTTTTGCATTCACCACTATCTGCACAGGGGTTTGCTTCGCATCAATATCACATTTTTTAAAGTGTTGAAACACGTGTAACGATGCAGCTGGATCGGGCGAGTCGCGCCACACGAGGATTCGCGGCAGCGCCGCTCCCGCCAGGAGGAGAGCGCTTTGCATTTACCTTTCCACTTACGTCCAGCGGAGCGATGACGCTACCGCAGAGGGCACGCGCGAGTGTTTAAATCAATTAGCAGTCCGCGCCGCGTGGCGAGGCACGACGACACACCCGAGGAAATACAACACTACCAGAAAAAATGTGCGAACACCCAACTCAGCCACCTTCGGCTAGGCGAGGTGACACGGCAGCCATGCGTATCGCGCACGTGCAAGGGTAACGAGAAAAACGCCCGTAATTCACGGCTCAACCCGTTTATGGCGCTGTTCTTTATCATGTGCAGTACATGCACAGGCGCGACTGTGCGCAAAAAAGAAAGAAAAGGGTAAATGCTGCGCGGACGGCACGATAACGCAGAAGGTGGGGGGGAGTTGGGTGGTGTCAAAGAAAACGAGTGCCACGGGAATGCAGATGAGCGCGGCTGCTTCCTTCTTGAAGCGCTGCCAAGGTGAGTGTCCGCACACTACGCAATGCCACCACCTCCTTCGCCGCACGCGCAACCCTGCGGCTCCTCGTAGTACACACTCCCGCAGACGACGCTGCACTACCGCCACAATTTGTATTCGCCGCGTGCTGCGCCTGCTTACGAGAGAGAGCGGAGGGTCACCGCGTGCAGTGCCAAGTGACTTTTCCGTTTTTGTTTTTTATGCCCTTGTGTGCGTGTAGTACGTAGTAAATACGCAATGCGTGTTATACAATGACTCACCGCCACGAGCCGCCAGAGGGCACGGACTCGGCTTTCCGCGGTCAAAACAACACAAGCAACTAGTTTTTGCTAATTGTTTCGTCGACGTACATGCTCACTCCGAATTCCTATGCACTGTGTAACCTATTTTCTAAAAGACTTAGGGAAAAAGGCATAGATGATTGCTTCCGCCAAAGAACGTGTTTCAGCGCTCAACATGTCCCTCCCGCTGGCGGTCGGTAGTTGTTTGCCAGGAGAATACTAAAACGCTGTTTTTTCTATCTCTCTCTTTTTGTTTAGGCAGGCCATCGACTGTGGAAATGGCGAGTGAAGGGTAGCACTGTTCGTATGCACAGGCCCGAATCTTGTACTGCATGGGCGAAGACAAAAGTTCCACGTTGTGTCATAGATCCGCGAACGAACGGCCGTCCAATGCTCCGTACGGTTTAAAACGACTGCGGAGGGAATAATATTTCGGTTTATACGGAATAAGATGGATGATAATGCGTCAAGGAGGAGGCAGTAAAATGGTGCGTCGGGATTACAGAGTCCCGGTCTCCTGGGTGTTCGATCAAGATGGCTCGTTCGTTGGCTCGGCTCCTTGCGCTGTCTCTGGTATCGAGGAGGAAAAAAAAAAAAAACAAGTCCACCGCGTGATGACCGTAACGATAAGCGACGTTTCGGAATGAGAGTGGTGGTGGCTCTCTCGGTAAAAACAAGAATGTCGTCACGCTGTCGGTTTTTATGAATCCGCCGATATCGAAGAGACGGAGAAGAAGAAAAAAAAAAAAACGCGAGAAAATGAGAGGGGGAAATGCCCGACGAGCGCAGGCGTTCTTCTCGTACGATCGACCGATTCGCGACTCGGCGTGAACGAAGAACGAGCGTGGTGCTTAACCCCGACAGAAGGGCTGGGACTGTTTCCCACGGCGTGACCGGCATATCCCGCGCTTCGACGATGGCCGCCGGTGGTGGTAATAAGAAGCGCTTGCCCGAACGCAGTGACAAACCCGCAGCAGCAGCAATTGCCCGAAAGAGGCGACGGACGAGCCTTTTTATCAGCGCCGCTCAGGTCCCGCGAGCAGGGTTCGTCGAGCGTGAACAGAAAACGTGTGGTGGCGCGCGCACATCGCGTCGGGCTCCGATAAGGTTCCACGGCCGGCCGAGCTTTATGCCGGTCAAGCCCAGAACGCCGGCCCATCGGCACCGCCGCCGTCCGGCCGCGGGTCCAAATCGCCCCTCATTATCCTCCGCACGCTTCGATTATTCCCGAACACAGGCTCCGCGCGCGCGTGCAAACCGCACACACCCCGCGGTATGCCGCACATTATGAGCCCCCGCTCGAGAAACAAGCATCGGCAGTGGTGGTGATAGCCCCGCACGTCCAATCTGGTCGCGTCGCTTGGCTGGCCGCGCGATAGGGGCCGGCCGTTAGTGCAGTGCCGGCTCGCTCGCAAGCCCTGTCCTACGCCGACACGGAGGTCTCGCGGAAAAGGCATCATCTGCGCTACTGGCGGTCCCCTACACAGAGCGTTGTCGTAGCAAACGCCAAAAAATCACCTATAGCTTCCGTGTAACGGCACCTGGTACATAGGCTTCAAGGTTCTCGCAAAGTAGTTGGTGGAGTTTTACATGTCAAAACCCCGTCGTTAGGCACAGTCTCTCGTAAAGACGTATAGTGACGAAGTGACGCACGTTCTGTGTTCACAGTCGCGACGGTTTCATGGACTAACAGCTAGATGCACGAATGACGCCAGTATAGCCTCTTCGAGGCAGTGTGTCCGCAGGCAGTACCATCACCACTTCTGGTTCTAAAGAAAGGGACTACGCTATAGGTATTTATGGTTCCCGAGTCACCTTCTCTGGAATATTTCGATGAGTCACAGCATTATGGTGTGATGCTATGGCATTGCCAGCGTGCACATGGCAGCTGAAATATGTGCACATACGACGTCGCTCTCTCAAACACGTGTGATACGCGCGAGAGAGAAAGCGACGCTCTAAAGATGTGGCGACACACTGCGGTTGCAGCCAATTTTACGTTGCTTCGAGGGTCTGAGTTTGGTCCGTGATAAGTGACAGTGAATATTGTTATTTATTTTATATGGTGGCCTCGTCATGTAAACGAATGAACATGAACTAGTCCCTGAATGTCTTAGTTTTTTTTTTTGTAAATAGACAACAAAATGCCCATTCGCCTTGTTCACTCCGGACGCAGGATGGAGGAGCGCGCGTACGAATGAGCGGGAGCAGCAGCTAAGGGTTGCGTTCCTGAAAAGTCAGCGTTCCCCAATGTAACTTCGAGAATGTTTGTGACAAAGCCATTTCGCTGAAGAATTCTGCGCACGAACTCTGCAAGGGATACATTCGGGACACTCAGAGAGATAGGACCAGAAAAGGGGTGAACGATAGTCATAACAGGGGAGGTAGGGCGAGAGCGATTCCAGGTCAGCTCGAGACCCCAAGCACAGCAGCATCGGTCAGTTTTTTTCAGCGCGTTTGAAACGATCACGTTCCCCCGTCTGTTCGGCGGCATGCACGTGTCCTGTTGGAAACTAAGAGCGTCCAATCCTTTCATATCCATCACGTCGTCAGCAGCGGCGAACCGGACCTCCTGCTCGCAATAAGCGACCGCTTGCATTAAGGCGCCCGCCACGCTTCGTTATTCCGGGTCAAATATTTGGACGTTGAGGCAAATAAAGAAGGCACAAAGAGGGGATCGATGGCTGCGAGGAAAAACGCCGCCAGTGATCCGGCGTTCGTGCTCGCGCGCGCGGGCCCCGGCCTATCCTGTTAGTTCTGGGAATCGACTAGTGAGGGAGAGAGAAAAAAATAAGACCAAAGGACAGAAGGGGAGAGAGAGAGGTCGAGCCGCAGAACAGCGGCGTGCTCACGCTAGCGCGAAGGCACGCTCTCGTCCACGCACGCACAAAGAGACGCGAAAACGAACGGTGACTGACCTGCCATCTGTCGGGGGAAAGGCGCGTTGGCAGCGTCGCTCTTGTTCTGGGCCCTTCTCTATATTTTTTTCCCCTCTTCCTTTCTCTGTAATATGTATTTCTTTCCTTTCCGGGGGGCGCCAGGTGTTCTCCCTCTGAACACAACGAGCGACGCCGGGCTTGCTTAACCTTCCTTTTCAGGGCTATGCCTCCTTTCCATCGCGGGATCAGCCGCCTCACGCTTCGTCCTTTTATTTCGCGAACACTGCAAAAACCTTTTCTTTTTTCATTTGCGCGGCCCTTTGTTGCGCACGGTCATGCGCGCCTATTTCCTTTCGGTACATCCGCACAAGCCTCGTTCGAGTGTGTGTGTGTTCTTATCAACGTTTTGCTCACGTTGTCTCGCTTTCCTCCTCCTTTAGTGTATACTATAATATAGCGCCGACGCCACCACGCACAGCGCGCTATTCCGTTCCCTCGATTCGTCGCGCTAATGCGTAAAGCGCCGAACACCTGGCCTCGCCGCCGAGATCGACTCATCACGAACCACCGCTCAGTTTTTCTCGTGTTATTTTACTCATCCACTCTTGTTCTTAAAAGTGCCGGGTCTTTCGAGGCTTCTTACACGCTGCGCTTAATGGCTGCGTTCATCAAACGGCGGAAGAGCGGGCCACGTTAAAAAAAAAAAAAAAGCTGCGACCATTCATTGTTGCTGGAGCGCACATGTACTTTTTCTTTTCAAATTCAATCCCAAGTACAACCTAGAAGACGCATTGCATAAGTAAATTGGCTCATGAGAAGAAGTACCATAGCACCTTCAGCGCGCGCGAGAGAGAGAGAGAGAAGTGGTATAAACTAATCATGGTATACCTTCCAGATGCTAGAAGTTTCCGGCTGACTTTTGCATAGAGCAGTGGAAGCGAGGAAAGCAATACTACTATGCCGAGAGGTCGCCGTTTAAATTACTTTAGTTATTATGCGTGCGCACGCAAATCGACCTCATTGACTTTCGTGGCCAGGATTTCATATCAATGAAGGTATATAAAAAAGGCCAAAGCCGCCGCACCAGCTCAGTTCCGAGTGTAGACCAACCCGAATGGGAGGATGGCGGTCACGTGAGTTAGGTCATCTCAAATAGAAAGCGCCGCAATAACGCCGTGGCAGAGCCACTCAGATGGAGGAACCGACTCGGCTCTCTCGTCGGCTCTGCCATCACGTCATCCGCGGCTTCCAGAGATTGCCCCGTCGTATTTATAACCGCCGACGGCATCTAACTTTGACTGCGTTCTCGCGCTCTCACTCTCTCCACCCTCTCCTCTTCTAGCCCGGTGCGTATCACACACATTAATACGGTCTGCCAAGCATCGTCGTAGGCACCAGATTCGATTAGATTACACGTGCTTCTTTCTCCAACACTTACAAAAAAAAAAAAAAAAAAAGACGACGGAAATGCGCGGTAGCCGCATGGGGTCCGAGACGAAGTTCCGGCACCTCGGTGCTACGGGCCCAGGCAGGCGAGCCAGCCGGGTTCCGGCCAACGGCGCACACACGCGCGCGGCTTCCTAAAAATGGCGTTGCGGCGGCCGGCGCACACTCGAGCTATTCATAGCCCCTTCCCGAGCCAGCCGCGCTACGATGTGGGTAAACATGCTAGCGCCCCAGCCAAGCCAGCGGCAGCGCCCGCTAGAAAGTGGGCCCCGCGCGGCGGGCTTACTATATGCGTTCGAGTCGTTTCACCACGCGCAACTCTCGCCTCCAACCTTCTAGTTTCACCACCCGTCCGTCCTCCTGTCTACGAATACGCGGACGCAATGCGTCGCGCAAGGGATTAGCGAATGCGTCACTACACCGTTGTATTTCGGTGCATCTTGGGGATTAGCACGGAGATGTCTCTCGCGGAGGACGAGAGCACGTCAGCGTGTAAGTTAAAGCGAAACACATGCCTCCTCCCCTTCATTTTTTTGTAAACCTTGGGTGTCGCGCGGCATGTCACCACCGCCAGGCGATCGAAAATATACTTTTCAGTCTGCATGCCAGTCGCCAGAGCTGCGCGTCACATCGGGTGTGAGTGATGTGCTCAAACGCAGCTCGTCGAGCCTTGCTAGGACATGGGAGGATGGTGTGTCGCGTGCACGCGAGCAGCGATATTAATACTTTTGTATTTATCTACTGAACATAGTTGAATGAGCTCGTGGTCTAATAGTCCACACATTTGCAATACTTGCTGTGGAATCCATAAAGTGACTTCCTCTCTCTCTTTCTCCGCCTCTCTTAGTTTTCTACTGTTTTATTTATTATACTTTTGGAGCCAATCCGGAGTTATCACCTCTAATATCTTACCAACTCGCTTAATAACCCCCCAATCTCATGTCCAGCTCTTGAGACACGCATTGAACGAGAACATTTTGAACGAGATTTCGCGAGTTTAGCCAGTGCGTTCTGCTGACTTGCGCAAGGTCAAACTCGAAACGAAGGCTGTCGTATACGCGGCTTTAAGTTTATGGAGTCAACTGCGGTTATTAGAAACTAGCAACTCACCTCTACTGTGATCGACATAAAAATATATATACTCGATGTTGTCCTTGCTCTCCTGGACGGTATACCTGATAACTTAAAGGGGCCCTAAGAAGAACAGTGACTTGATTTAGATTTGCAAACTGCGCTCCGAGAACTCTAATTCCTCATGTTTCAATATCATAAGTTCATAATTAGCTGAGAAAACCAAGGTTGAAGTTTCATTTTTAAATTTCGCGCCAAAACGTCCACGCGTGACGTAAGAAATTTTAGAATGTATTTGCGGTATTTTAGTGGTATTGGCTCGATGAATTTTTTTCCAACCTTCGTATGCTTAGCCTATGGCACCCACAGATTACGACGTACTTCATTGTTATCAATTGGACGGTATGTAGGGCCCAGTAGACGCCTTCAAAATTTATTACGTCACGGTGTTTGGCGCGGGAATCACAAGGTGGCGTCGCCACCCGCATTGTCTTTTCGCGCGTTTTCTCGCTTACGAAGCATCCTGTCGTGGTTAAAGTGGTGCTTTCGGGATTGGGAAATTGTACTTCACTAATACGCGAAAAATCTTTCCGCTCCTTAGGGTCATATTTTTGCTCTTTAGTGTACCTTTAATTTTGTAACCCCAATCGGTCCACAGAACTAGACCAGTTTAATAAGGTCGGCGTGAGCTACGCCGACGTGCCGGTGGGTGTCATAATGTCATCCACTCATCAGCGCTTCAGAAGTATATAAGAGTTGCACGAAAGCAACCCGAGAACAGTTTGTCCCTTAGGATGCCAGGCATACACCCCCAGAAGCGCTTGACTAACGGCACAAAAGACACGTCAAGGTGTAGAACAAAGGCGCCAACGTCCCTATACCATGCGACCGACGGGGCGCGCCGAAGCAGTACCTCCGAGGATTAGCAGCCAACGCAGCCGCGGTCGTTATAATAGTAGTATGCGCTCTGCATCGCGCGAGGCTGGCGGCGCCTTTTGTCACGCAGAGAATGAGCGCGGCGATTGTTGCGATCGCACGCGGGCCGGATTCAAATGGATACAAAATAAGGCCGTCGTGAATCGCAGAAGGGGGAGAGAGACGAAAGAAATAAAAGGACATCTCGGATAACATCTGCGACGACAGAGGCAGGTCAGCGCGCGCGCGCTAAGGAGCGAGAGGCCATCCGCGATTGCGAAGGGAGACAGATTGCGAAAGGAACGGAGTTTCAAAACCGCCTTGCATGGGGCTTTGTTGGGTGCGCTGGAGGCACCGTGGCTTGCGCAAAACGAACGCCACGGACCTCCGCATGTACGCGGCGGTGCTGCACGCAAAAGAAGGTCGCGTCGTACAATGACGCGAGAACGCCGGCAGCGAGAGAGAGGCGTCGGGGGCGCGACACAGTGAATGAATACCTCGCAGAGCAGTTGCGCATACCGCCGCGCTGCCAGCTCGAATGTGTATATCTCACGGCTCCGGAACTGCGGCCACAAAGGACGCAGGTAAATCTCGGTGGCTGACCGAACCTTCGTTGATGGCTATGCATTGGAAATACCCAACCCCCGTTGGCGCGCGCGTATCTCGCTTTCCGTTGTTGTTCAAGCGGGCGGTGTTCGGGAGAGCTTGCACGTATGTACACGCTTATGCAATGAATCGGGGTACCGTCGGTCAATCATCCCTTGAAGAGCGCGTCCCTTGACGGCGAGTGAATGAAAGCTTGCTTGGCTACATTGTAGTACAGCAGGGAAGGAACGAGGTCACAACCATGGAACACTGACACTCGTTGCATTGAACGGGAACTCGTAGGCGGGCGAACGTGTCATTCGGTCCCAGTAAGTTGAAGGAACAAAACGATCACTCTTTATTAAGACGCACCGGCTCCTGATCTAAACTCTTGTCAAGTAATCAGGTTCAAATGTAAAAAAAAAGCGACATACGGATGGCCGGCCGAATAATATAATGAGACGACACGGGTGCGCAGTTCTGCAAGACAAAATGCAAAGGTATAAGTAACAGATTCATCGTCAGAAATGCGCTACTTGTTAGCACTAGTGTAGGAGACTCATAGCAGTGCACGGTGAGGGACGCGAGACCTCATCCGAGTCGTGGTTGCCCCACATCGCAAACGCCATTGATGCAGCGCTTGCTCGACAAGCCGTGTCAGCTGGTGCGACGCGCAAAATTCCACGCCACGGCGCGCGTCTCGTACGCGAGTCGACATGAAGGGGCCAGCGCGTGGCACAGGAGCGCCAGGTGCCGCCGGCAGCGCGGGCGAGTTCGTCGGGAGCGATAAGGCACACGAAACGACCCGGATGCCGATCACGTCCTCGCGACAGGAATATGCACTCGGGGATTACGACAAGGCGCCTCAATGAAGCGCCGCCATGCGGGGCTCGCCCGAGGCGTCTTTTGTCGCCGAATCAGCTCGCTTTCAGTCGGAAGGGCACGAGCGCGCTATCTGGGCCAGCGCGCATCCGCCCCGATCGGCGCAAGACGACGCATCGCGCATTTCTCTCACGTCCCCCGGTAATAGGACAATTCCCGACATCGAATCGCGCCGCCGGGAGCGTGACTCGCCGAGCACGCCCAATGGGACCGACGGCTGCACTCCGGGCCGGCGACGCGAGAGCTCGGGTCAAACGAGGAGTCGATCACGCGCATCACCACCTGACGAAAGTGAAGCAGCGCTCCATCGAGGCCTGCTCGAAAGAGGCCTCGCCCCCGGGTCAGTGCTTGCAACACCAACACTGGACGGCAGCAGTTGAGGGTCAGCCAATATACGAAAATATTACGTGTATACGCTATACGCCTTAACACCAGCAGTGCAAACATAATTCCGTGATGCCACCCGATCTTCTCAGTCGAGGGTGAGCTTGTATGTTCAAAGTAATCGATCCACGAGTACGCTGTTATGCCAGGGATTACAACCCAAACTTTCAACCACAACTGCAACAACGCTGATCCACGTAGACCAAAACCTTTGCTGAAGTGACGGCAACCTTTTAAACGTGAAAGGAGTGTCACTAAAAATTTTTGTCCCTGTGCCCTGCATTAGGCGCCACATGTAGCAAGGTTTATATTACCACGGTTAAACATGCCTACGCTTAAAATGCTCCTGACCAAAGATCTCAGGCGATGCTGTATGGTGTCAGAGTCGAGAAAACAATGCCATTTTTGTTTCAAACACGTACCTGCGCATTCTGATGCTGAAAAAAAGAATAGCTAGCCGAAAGTGCAGGTACGTGCTCAACTGTCATGTCGTTCATGACGTAGCGTCGCGTGCGGAACAGCGCAAGTGGCATCTGCTGCAGTGGCAAGTACGCCGCATCTGAGCATGCGCGGCGCCAGTGATGTGCCTGCCTTGCAGTGTCCACCCTTCTCTATCTCCTCCACCACGCTGACTGCTTTGGCCGTCGAAGCGCTGTCAACATTATAGAACCGAAAGAAAAAATCCCAGCAATAGCCTGGGTAGGCGCCTTTTATGCCCTAAACTTATTCTCGCTTCGTGATATATCAAAGCGAGAACGGTTCACTTCGTTTCTCATTGTTTTTTTTTGTTCTTTTTTCGCTATATTGTCCAGAGCGCTTTCGATGGTCAGAGTGGTTGTTGCATACCCAGTTATCGCAAGGCAGGCACATCATTGGCGCCGCGCATGCTCAGATGTGGCGTATTTGCGACTGCAGATGTCGCCCGTGCTGGTCCACGCGCGACGCTCCGTCATTATAGGCAATGGAGTTGAGCACTGTACGTACTAAGATAGCCTGGGTGGCGGACGCTCGTTCGGGCTACTTCAGACGTCGCGAGACCAGCTCAAGTGACGTGGTAGCTGCGTAACCGAATCTCGTCAGACAGCTGACACGTTATGGTAGCAAGAAGCGCCATCAACATTGCGCAACGTCAGACTGATCACTCGCTTCTTACTACATCCACGCGGCAGCTGAACAGCCGAATTCCGAAATATCCGTAAGGCTCGATTTTAGAATTCCGAGAGGGCTTTGTATCACCGTGCGCAGAACGTTACGCACCCCAGCCACGTGCCTTCGAGGCGCACACGGAGAAAAATCTACCACACGACGCTTTCGTATCTCCGTTCTATGGGAGAGGAACGGGGAAGCTTCCACGCTAGCTTGATCTAGTTTCAAATGCTAGGTTTTGTGGAACGAGAGATATTCTACGCGCAACGAAGCGCCACGCGTGGCCTGGTTGTCCTCGTTGCACAGCGGCTCTCCTGCGCAGCCAACCGGACGGCTTCTCTTGCGTGGTTCCAATGTGTGGATGGAATCGGCGATCCACCCGTATGTACGGCCCGCTTCCCTTCTCGGCAGTTGCCATGGCGCCCATAAACGACCCTCGGCCGCCGTTCGGCTCGCGTGGTGTAAGCAGATTCGTCATTCTTGGAAGCCCATTTTCCTCATTTCGGAAGAGCGGCCCTTATTGCTTCCCCGAAGAATTTAGCCTGCTCTCCTTTTGTTCGGCGGTCCTCCTCGCCCCATCTCGGGCCGTTTAGCGAGGGGACCCCGCTCTCTCGGTTTATTTCGCGGCGATGCTATGGGCGCGCCCCTCTCATTCACCGCGCCGACTCGGCCGTTGGAGCAGCAGAGCGGTGAACGGCGCGGACGCATTCGCACTACTCCCAAACCGCGAGGCATGGTGCGATCGCTGGGCCGCACCGAAGGGCCTATACTTTCTCAAGGGCAGGCCCCACATACCTCGGCTCAACAACGAACAGAGTGGCGGGTGATTTACCTGGCGGTCCATAAACAAAAGTTCGAACGCAGTCAAGCACTAAAATGTTACTACACGAATGCAAAGTCTCGATTGTGGCGAAGAAGTCGGAGAAATGTGACGGCGTATATGCATAGAGGGACGCTTTTTTTTCTTTTAGGGGGTGGTAGCTCGCATTTGACCGGAGCTAGGGTGGGGAACAGGAGGGTGTTGGCGCACGCCTTTTCACGCCAGCCGCCCCCTTACGCGAGGGGGACGGGGGAAGAGACGTACCCGCCCGACTACAACGTAGGTCCCGGTGTAAGAAGAATGCTGAAGGCAGACGACTGTCTTCAAGCGGTATTACCATAAGAAACCGGAAGTACATAAGGACAACAACGAGGAACGACGTGTAGACTAGTGCGAAATTTATTACGATTTTTTTATGTGCTGCACAAGAGCCGGGCGAAAGGAACTGGTGGTTCCGGATTATTTGCCCTGGACGTATTACAGGACTTCTGAGCAACAGTGTTCGTACTACTCATGGCTTATAATTGGGAACATTTTGAACCACACAGAAAAATCTGTCCCCTTGCTTTCTTGAACTTCACGGCGAACGCGCCACACTATTTCGAATACCTCGCCGATGCCAGGACGAGTAAAAGCTCGGAAACGGTAGTTTTCCACGATTTTCTGTCGGAAACGCTATCTTCCAAGTGGTCGGCTCATGTAACCCCACTGGTCCATAAACTGCTCCAAGTAGAGATAATTTGCGTAATGCTTAGCTCAAGCTACTGCTGCTGCTTCATTTCTCCGCCATATCAGGAGCACACGCCGACGGAGGAACAAGGGCCTCGATGTGACGCTACAACAGACCGCGCGGAACTTTCTATCACGATGGGCAGCTGCTGTGCGGGCGTAAAACGATCGGGCAGTGATAAAAAATAATAATCACAGATGTATCGTACATACCGCTAGGTATACTTCAGTATTCACCACTCACTCTCTTGCGCGAAGAGCCGGCTTCATCGCAGCCTAAGCAGCAGCGTCACGAGACCTTCGTAACTACTACCCCCTCCCCTTTTTATACCTCCCGCTGTTCTGCAAGAACATTGCACCCCGCCGCGGTGGTCTAATGCTTATGGCGCTAGACCGATAACTAGAAGGCCGCGGGATCGAATCCCGGCTGCGGCGGCTGTGTTTTCAATGGGGGCGAAAATGTTGCAGGTCTGTGTACTCAGTTTAGGAGCACGTTAGAGAACCCCAGGACGTCGAAATTTCCGGATCCCTCTACTACGGCGTCTCTCGCAATGATATCGTGATTTTGGGATGTTAAACACCATAAAATATATGGAAAAACTGCAATGGGTATCGTTCCAAAATGGTACTTAGAAAGTTGTGCAAAGCGCAGTTGACCCTTATA
Source organism: Rhipicephalus microplus (assembly GCF_043290135.1). Classification (NCBI taxonomy): domain Eukaryota; kingdom Metazoa; phylum Arthropoda; class Arachnida; order Ixodida; family Ixodidae; genus Rhipicephalus; species Rhipicephalus microplus. Next base: position 327,518,390 of record NC_134710.1, on the reverse strand, counting down.
GCGGTAAAAAAAAAAAGACATCGCAACGAGAAAGCCAAGGCAGCGCGCGACGGCCGCGCCGGGGAGGGCACCGCCCCTAACTCGCGTCGTCATCCTGCGGCCGGGGTCGACCGCTGCCGGTCGCGACGCTTGCCCGGCCGCTCTCGCTTTTTCTCGGAACCGTTAGGAGAGGGGGAGCGCTTTGGGGCGGATTAATCTGTCCGCGGGATCTGCTTCGAGCGCGCGCGGACGGTCCGCGATAATTCGTCCGGCGGACCCGCAGCAGAGGCGCGGGAAATCGCTTAGGCGGTGAAAACTTTCTTGCGAACTACATCGCCGGGCCGTGGGAAAGAACGCGCGCGATGAACCCACTGCGCGTAAAAAGCAACGCGCGTGGCACGGTGTCAGGTTAATTTATTGCCCTAGGATCGATTCTCGTAGTTGGTCAAGCCTTTCTTTTCCGGTCACGCCGGCAACCAGCAGAGCTGGGATAATGTGAGGACTCTATACCAAGTAGTCCGTCGGCGGCCGACGCACTTTGTCAGTGGTGCGAGCGGCACTTTACCTACGTCATCATTGGAATCAACAAGTCGTATGACAAAGAGAAGAAAGAAACAAAAAAGAAAAGAGTAGACCAAAATGACACTGTACCAGCACAATAAGCGTCCAACAGCGCTATGAGCAATCGTGGGTAAACGACACATCGGTATCAAGAAATAAACGCGGTTTAACAATTACCGAGCAATTATCGCGCTTGCTCTGCCAGCCTTTCAGAGGTGACTCTCCACATAAATTTTTATTTCTTCCGTTTCTATAAGGGGTATGCACTTGACGTCATCCGCGGGGATCACTAGCATCAGGGTAGCCATTTTGAAAGTCCACACACTCACCGCACGTGCAAAAAAAAAAAAAAAACTCGCTGCGCGTGTTGTGTCAGAGATCCGTACAGCCATTTGGATGTATAGAGACCCCGCGCAACCCCTCTTGCACGCCGAAGCGCGGACAGCAGGACGCGCACACGAACGGACCTTCAAAATAGCGCAGCAATAGTGTTGCGCCATCCGGATGAAGGCTCAATGTACACTCAAGCCACGTTCCCGATCGTTGCACTGACTATGCGTATGCCCTGGAGCCAAACTCTACAAACGGTGTTTTTATACATGTAATTCACTCCGTCAAGTCCCATCTCAAGTTTTTGAAGCAAGCTGCACTCGCTGGCCGGCTCGAATTAAGGCAGAATAGTTGTTCCAACACGTCATAAAGCGGGTCAAAACACGGCGCAGAATCTTTCCATCCAACATGACGGAAGAAAACGGACACATAACCAGCATCAACCTTGCATTCGCGCTTCCTTCTAAAGCAGGCCCGCCCCCACCATATCGCTCTATCGAGAGTCTCGGAGGAAGCGAAGAGCCCGCAGGGGGATGCATTACAGACCGTTAGGCGGTGCGTGCACTCGAGTTGAAAGTTTGCGACAAGCATCGGAGCAAGCAATACGAGCCGTGGCGGCTGTCGGGGAGAGCGCTCCGCACGAGCACGGCACAAACAAGGACGCGCATACAAGCTCCGAAGACCGACCGATCGCTTTGGCGGCCGGGAGCGGTGGGAAACAACGCGCGCGCTTGCATCGAGCAGAGACGATTCGGCGGCCGTTTTTACGACACTACGATAACAGCCCGGGACGCGTCAAACCTCGAGCGCTGCGCGGCAGTAACGCGACGCGCGCGCGACCGAACGCCTCCACTTAGAATGGCGACAGCGCCGAGAGAAACCGTTATATCGGCTACGAGAAGTCCGTCCTATTGAAAAGCCTTCTGTTTTGTCGCGACGAAGCGCTACCCTCGCGAATAATTTTGCTTTTCTTCCCTCCTCAGGCGCCTTTTTTTCTGCGTGGAAACATAAAGAAACTTTACGCCACGAATTCGCTCGCACGTCGTTGCCAGCAAGTAGTACGCGAGAGGGTGCAGGGATCGAAGGCAGCAAGCGAAAACCCGTAGCGAGAAGATATACGGGGCAAGCAAAAGCCAGCTAAATCAGCTGCCGCTGGGAGCCATAATGGCAGCAGCACGGCCCCGAAGCCTAGGCTCGGCGTCCGTCCACCTGGCCTGTTGGTTCCCGACGCGGGATGAATAGGCCGCCACCGGGGGACGCCCCACAATGGCGCGAGCACCGCGAAGATTCGGCACAGGCAGGGAAGCCGCGACAACGTTGGCCACGACAAAAGAGGAAAGAAAAGAAAATGACGCAAAGCGAAAGAGCCGACAGCGGTGGCACACCATTAGGCATGCATTGAAAAAGGGAAGGCCTCGTCGCCACGGAAAAAAAAAGCCCCCTCTTTCGACCGACAACCATGGACGGCCATGTTGCCAAGCCCTGTTGCCCAGGGAAGAAGAAAGAGTGTACATGTAGCGTGGCTCTGTGCTCGGAGAAGAAGAGGAAGAACTGCGAGAGGGGATGTTCGCAACAGTGATTGATAATTTTTCATCAGAGCGCGAAATCTAGTAACGTATAATGTTCCGATACCCTCCTTTTTCATCTGCATCTCTTGTATCGCTTTGGCACGCATGATAAATGTGACCTTATTCAACCGAACGAACTGACTCGCTATAAAACCACGGCTCAAAACAACGAAACTTGTACCGAGTTTAAATATCGACGCAAATCGACAGAGGGTGCGCCGCCATCGTATAGTGAAACTTGAAAGTTCTCTCTTTCTCTATACTTGCCCGTATGTATGTATGTATGCATGTATGTATGTATGTATGTATGTATGTATGTATGTATGTATGTATGTATGTATGTATGTATGTATGTATGTATGTATGTATGTATGTATGTATGTATGTATACGTACATACATATATACGTACATACATACATATATGTATGTACGTACGACGTGCTCCCTATTCGTCGTTGAGAGGTAAAAGACTTAACTGACCATGTGGAACCACGGAAAATTTGCCGTCTTATTTGAAGTACACGACTTCCGTTATGTCAGGCTCCTACTTGTATCGTTCATTCTAGCTAAGCAAATAAAAAGAAACGTTATACACAGTCCGCTCTGAGGAACAGCGATCTGAACAGTAGCCGAATGACACTTGATGTGAAGTCCGGCAGCCTGCTGTTCTGGCTGCTAATGCCTGAATAAGCAACGCGTGGCGCGGTCTAGCTACACTGGGTTCCCAGATTAGGCTGCTAGGAGTGTCACGTTACACTCGCACGCTTTTGACTGTTTCCAGCCATCTGATCTCCAATTAAGCAGCTATCGCCATGCACCGCGCTTACTAAGGGTCATAGTCAACCACATCAGAATCCTGTCTCGAGTAATAGTAAGTATAAACGCCCCACTCCATGCAACAGAGCCAACAGAGAACGAATAGCTCCCCCTCTTGAGCGCCAATAATAATAATAATAATAATATAAATAATTAAATAAATGAGCATCGCCTCAGCAACCGTGATGCAGTTGTGTTTTTGCTTCTGGGTAGCGGTCAGAGCTGGAGCACATGCGCTAACAGATTCGTTCGGCGAGTTCCGATGGGAACAGTCTCCGAGCCGACTGAGCGACAGACACCGTGGTGGCGCGACGCAACCCACGAGAGCGAATCCGTTATCGCGACAGAGGCCAACATGTGCCATATGGTGGCGGCGGTGGCCGTTCCTTTCTCGCGCAACTCTGCTTTCACGAAATTCCACCCGATCGGGAGAGAGCAAACAGAGCAGAGGGCTCTTCCGGCTCGCCGGCGCCCCGCGGCAGAACCCCGACGCGAGCATTGGGACAGCCAAAAGCGCAGCGAGCCTCCTGCCAGAGAAGACACACGACGGGAAAAAATAAAAAGGGCCATCCAAAGTGTAGCGAGGACGGCGCACCTCCCGAACTGCAAGCGAGGGCCACCGAAGAGACAGCAGACAGACAGGCGGTGATGTCTGCGACCGGAAGTCAAGAAGAAGAGGGAAAGAAAAACACGCATTTTGAACGAAAAAAATAAGTCGGAGACAGAGACGGCACCCAAACGACTGCGCTGCTTCACTGGCGCGGCGGATAAACATCTTCGCCAGATTCCTTCTCGATTCCCTTCGCTTTTTGGTCGCTTTAAGAACACTAGGAAAAGGAACAACAACAACAAAAAAAAAAAAGAGCGCCTAGACGTTCTCCTTCTGAAACTCGATCTCGCTTTCTGTCCCCTGTCTCCCTCCAACGCTGTGCAGATGCGAGCCCCGGGCGGAAGCGCGTGGAAATAAAAGTGAGTGAGGATTGTGGGAGGAGGGAAGGCGCGCGGAGAGGGAGCGGCCGCACCCCGACATGCGGGGGCACACCTGAGGAAGGCATTTGCATCCCCCAACGACCGCAATGATATGACACACATTGAGAACCGGCAGCGGACATATAATACGCTTCGGAAACAAGACCCGTTCAAGGACATCATCCAGCCTGCACTTGTGGCTGTCTCGAGCATTTCTGCGAGACCTTCGCGCTTCTGCGGTGGTGGATAGAAAAGTGTTTGGTAGGGCACCTCTTGCCATCCGCAACATATATATCTTGGTCACGCATAGAGCCGTTTCAGTTCTAGATACACCGTAACCTCCGAGGCAGAGACGTGTACAGTACATGTGCCGATTGTCAAACGTTGCTCACAGTTTGTCATTTTACGTCGCTGAAGGCTGAGGAAATGATGGGTTCCCGTTTTCTTTTAAATCCCTTCTTTTATGCGTAAGCAGTGCCATGATTCCACGGTAGGTGCCTGTTAATTGTGTTCGTTCATATACAGAATAGCTGCTGTAGTTCGTTTTGTTCGGATAATTTACCGGGTCCCGAAAAACAGAAGCTATAATAATAATAATAATAATAATGTGAAGAAGAAAACGCATTGTTGGCAAGCAACATCGCCACCGTCGCTTGGGTACTGGGTGCTGGGCTTGTCTCGCTCGGCTCGTGCTGATCATCGCCGGCATCTGCTTGACCGTTGCTCTTGTCCGATCGTGTTTCGTCGTAGGACCACCGTCACAACAGTCGCCAATAAACCCTTTTTCAATTGGTGGAGGGTGCTGACATTCCCCGTCGCCTGAACCTGGGTGCTGCCATTCCCCGTGGCCTAAACCTGGAGCTGCGCAACCGAACGCTACCTCCCATCATGGCTACCAACAACGCGCAACCTGGCTCTTCCACTCCATCCCCCAGCAACCCCGGCGTTCTTCGTTTGCGAGAGCCCAAAGTCTTCAGCGGAGCTGATGAGACCGACGTGGACGACTGGTTCGATAACTACGAACTGGTGAGCGCAAACAACAAGTGGGATGACGCGGACAAACTGACTAACGTCATCTTTTATCTCACTGACGTGGCCGAATTGTGGTATAACAACCACAAAAACGACATTACGACGTGGTCCATCTTCAAAACGTCGTTTGCTGACGTTTTCGGCCGACCCGCTGTCCGCAAGTCCAGAGCCGAACAACGCTTGCGGACTCGCGCACAGAAGCCATCTGAATCGTTCACCAGTTATATCGAAGACATTATTGCTCTTTGCAACCGCGTGAACAACGCCATGCCCGAGTCAGAGAAGATTCAACACATCCTCAAAGGGATAAATGACGGCGCATTTCAGATGCTCCTGGCGCGCAATCCTGCCACTGTTGCGGAACTTGTGACGTTATGTCAAAGCTTCGACGAGTTGAGGAAGCAGCGCGCCCTGACTCGGCCATTTTCCTCACACGCTGACTCACTATCAAGTCTTACTTCCGTTCCTGATTACTCAACAACCCTGCAAGAGATCAAAGACTTTGTGCGTGAAGAAGTAGCTCGGCAGCTGTCGCTAATTCCCTTCACGCAGCAGCCGCCTTCCTCTCGTCTGCCCTCCCCACTCCGCGACCTTATTGCCGAAGAGGTAGCTCAGGCTGTTCCCGTCGCTGCCCACCAGCAGCCTGTGGCCATGCCTGTTCCCCATGCGCCGGCTATGCAGCCCGTGGCCGCGCCTCTTACTTATGCCCAGGTGGTACGGAGCAGACCTCGCCAGCAGCTTTTGCCACCCATGCCTGCAGTTGCTCCCCACTCTACCCCTCTTTCGACACCTTGGGCCGCACCGCGAGTCAGCAATTCCTGGCGCACTGCTGACAATCGACCGATCTGCTACGCCTGCGGTACTCCAGGACACGTGGCACGATATTGTCGTCGTCGCTTCCAATCGCAACACAACACTACTTGGCCGTTACTGTATGACCCGCAGCCCACGCACCTACCTGCTCCCTATCCTTCACCGCAGTATGGCTACACTAATCTTCCCGAGTCTCAGTCACCCCGGCCCCCAGCTCCGACTCACTCTCCCCGCTCGCCGTCTCCTCGCAGGCGATCTCTGTCCCCAATGCGTCCCCGACCCGCTTCCTCCAACCGGGAAAACTGAACGCCGCAGTTCCAGAGGCAAGAACTGCGCCGTCATCGAAATGCCCAAGTCCTCGCACTTCACCTGCTAACGTCGTCGCCATATCTGTCGATGGTGTTTCTACCTTTGCCCTCATCGACACAGGTGCTGCCGTTTCTGTTATAGCCGCCCAGCTCTGCCGCTCCCTACGCAAAGTGACCATGCCGCTCTCTGGACTATCGCTTCGTACGGCTAGCGCACAACCAGTTCGACCTCTCGGCACCTGTACAGCCCGCATTTTCATCCAAGGCTCTATGTACGTTGTCGAGTTCATCGTCCTTTCGGTGTGCTCGCATGACGTTATCCTCGGGTGGGACTTCCTGTCACATCATCATGCCGTCATCGACTGCGCACGCGCTGAAGTTCAATTTTCGCACCTGTCTGACGAACCTTTGCACGAAGCTCTTGAGCGGTCCCCAAAACTCGTCGTACGGGAAGACACTGAAATTCCGCCAGCCTCTCTTGCCGTTGTCCCTGTTTGCTGCGATGGCCATAACGACGCTACAGTAATGTTTACACCTTCCGACATTTTCATGAGCCGCAGAGCCGTTTCCTTGCCTTTCGCTACACTTGACGTCACTGCGGGCCGAAGCAATATTTTCGTCCACAACCCCCTTTCTGCACCGCTTACGCTACTTGCCGGCGAATGTCTCGGTCGAGTGGAGTACCTCGATTCCTCTTTATTCCTTAACATGCCAGACGAATCGTGCAGTAGCGCCTCGACCGAACTTCATGCCCTTTCCCCACTGGAATGCCCACCGAGCTCATCGAGAGACACCTTCTCGAGTTCCATCGCCGACACCTTAAGTGCCCATGAACGCGCCGAGCTTCTTAATCTCCTCCAGCACTTCGCGAATTCATTCGACGTTTCTCAGCCGCAATTGGGTCGGACTTCCGCAGTGCACCACTACATTGACACCGGTTCACACCAGCCATTGCGTCAAAGACCGTACCGTGTCTCTGCTGCAGAACGTCACGTCATCAACGACCAGGTCGAAGAGATGCTACGCCGTCGCGTTATTAAACCATCGCACAGTCCTTGGGCATCTCCTGTCGTTCTAGTTCGAAAGAAGGATGGATCGATTCGCTTTTGCGTCGACTACCGGCAATTAAACAAGGTGACGCGGAAAGACGTCTATCCACTACCGCGCATCGACGACGCCCTTGACAGCCTCCAAGGAGCCGAATTCTTCTCCTCCTTAGACTTACGATCTGGATACTGGCAGGTTCCTATGGCAGAAGCTGATCGCCAGAAAACTGCGTTCATTACACCAGATGGCCTGTACGAATTTAACGTAATGCCATTTGGTCTCTGTAATGCTCCTGCCACGTTTGAACGACTCATGGACAACACACTGCGTGGACTGAAGTGGTCTGTGTGTCTATGCTACCTCGACGATATTGTCGTTTTCTCTCCCGATTTTCCTACACATCTGCTTCGGCTCCAACTGGTTCTGACGTGTTTAACCAACGCTGGTCTCCAACTGAACCTTAAAAAGTGCCGCTTCGCCGCGCGAGAGCTGTCCATCTTAGGACACATCGTGTCCAAGCATGGTGTTCGACCCGACCCTGCAAAATTGCGAGCAGTCGCTGAGTTCCCGAAACCTACTACACTGAAAGAATTACGCAGTTTTGTCGGACTATGCTCGTACTTCCGGCGCTTCGTGCGAAATTTTGCGTCGATCATGTCACCACTGACCAACCTCCTACGCGGTGATGCAGACCTTTCATCCTGGTCTTCTGACTGCGACGTCGCGTTTGCCACGCTCCGTAGTCTGCTAACATCTCCTCCAATTCTTCGGCATTTCGACCCAACAGCTGCAACGGAAGTTCACACAGACGCTAGTGGGGTTGGTCTAGGCGCCGTCCTCGCCCAACGCAAGCCGGGCTACTCCGAATACGTCGTCGCTTATGCGAGTCGCACACTTACTAAAGCTGAGGCCAATTACAGCGTCACTGAAAAAGAGTGCTTGGCGCTAGTGTGGGCGCTTCGCAAGTTCCGCCCTTATTTGTACGGTCGCCCATTCGACTTGGTAACGGACCACCATGCACTTTGTTGGCTCGCCACATTGAAAGATCCTTCTGGCCGCCTAGCTCGGTGGGCACTGCAAATCCAGGAGTACGACATTCGTGTCATCTATCGCAGCGGACGCAAGCATTCTGACGCCGACGCCCTGTCGCGTTCGCCTTTACCTCCCGACTCGGCCTGCGGAACCACTGGTACCAACTCCGTCGCCTCTCTCGACCTCGACTCCTTTACCAGTGAACAACACAAGGACCCGTGGATCGCTTCCCTTTTTAACTGTCTCTCTGGATCGTCAACCACTGCAGTACCACGATCTCTCCGACGTCAAGCTGCACATTTCGCCATTCGTGATCGGCTGCTACACCGACGCAACTACGCCCCCGAAGGTCGTAAGTGGCTCTTGGTTGTCCCACGCAGCTTGCGATCACAAATCTGCGCCTCCTTTCACGATGATCCCCAATGTGGTCATGCCGGAGTTTTCAAAACTTACGAACGCATTCGCCATCGCTTCTACTGGCGCGGAATGTATAATTTCGTTCGAAAATTCGTTATGGGCTGCCCTGACTGTCAACGCCGCAAATCACCGCCTTTCCACTCGTCCGGTGCGCTTCAACCGCTTCCGTGCCCTGCCAAACCTTTCGATCGGATCGGAATCGATCTCTATGGCCCTCTACCGACAACATCAGATGAAAATCGGTGGATAATAGTCGCCGTGGACCATTTAACACGCTACGCTGAGACCGCCGCCCTTCCAAGTGCCACTGCGCGGGACGTAGCATCCTTCATCCTTCATCGCTTCATACTACGACATGGTGCACCTCGAGAACTACTAAGCGACCGAGGTAGAGCCTTCCTATCAGAAGTCGTCACGTCTCTGCTTTCTGAATGCCATGTTGTTCATCGCAAGACCACCGCATACCACCCGCAGACTAACGGGCTCACGGAAAGATTTAACCGCACCCTTGGCGATATGCTCGCCATGTATGTGACATCCGATCATACTAACTGGGATCGCATTCTTCCATTCATCACGTTCGCATATAACACCGCGACACAGTCTACCACTGGATTTTCACCTTTCTTTCTTCTTTATGGACGCGAACCATCTCACACCATCGACACTCTCCTTCCATACCGTCCTGACGCATCCGAATGCCCATCTGTGTCCGAAGCTGCCCGAAATGCGGAAGATTGCCGTGAACTCGCACGCATCTTTACGTCACAAGAACAACAGCGCCAGAAAGAAAACAACGCCGACTCTTCACAAAGCCCCAGCTATTCCCCGGGATCACTTGTATGGCTGGCTGTTCCTTACCAAACCCCCGGCCTTTCCTCAAAACTCGTTCCAAAGTACAAGGGCCCATACCGCGTTTTGCAGCAAACCTCGCCGGTGAATTTTCTCATCGAGCCACTTTCCCCATCTGACGACATGCGCCGGCGTGGACGTGACATCGTCCACGTCGCCCGCCTTAAGCCATATCATAGCCCTCTGCCTCCAGACTCTTAGGTCGCCAGGATGGCTCTTTTTTTGGCGGGGGCAAATTGTGAAGAAGAAAACGCATTGTTGGCAAGCAACATCGCCACCGTCGCTTGGGTACTGGGTGCTGGGCTTGTCTCGCTCGGCTCGTGCTGATCATCGCCGGCATCTGCTTGACCGTTGCTCTTGTCCGATCGTGTTTCGTCGTAGGACCACCGTCACAACAGTCGCCAATAAACCCTTTTTCAATAATAATAATAATAATAATAATAATAATAATAATAATAATAATAATAATAATAATAAACTTCGCAAAGCTGTATATTTCTGCGGGGACCCAAGGCAAGAGTCGCTGTGCCAGGTTTCGGAGCGGCCATCACGGCGTAAGGTGATTGACAAAGCGTTTGATTCTGTTAGAGTGCACTTGAACAGTTCTAGTAGAGTCTAATCCTATGGACCAAAGGCGCGCGAAGGCGCCGACTTTCCAAGAAGCGCTACGCTACTCGAGGATAGAGAATACGGAGCGGTTGACGACGCCGCACTTCCCGGTCTCGTCACGCCCAGTGATTGCTGGACGTTGGCATTTAAGCAGAGCCGCACACGCAAACTTCGCACACAGCTTCTTCATTTCCTCTTCGTGTGTATACGCGAGATACATAAGCTAATCAGTTCCTCCCACGGGAAATTCAAGAGCGGCAGAATAGCCACGACCCTGCTAAAATCATTACGTGCACTGAAAGTCGTCGTACAAAGTGAACCTGAATGAAGTACACGTTGTTGGCCTAGTTGGTTCATGTACAATTCCTTTAGCGCATGTCTATACCTACGTATTGCATTGCACTTAGCGTTATCTGTTCGATGTCTGCCGGTTCATGTACAATTACTTTAGCGCATGTCTATACCTACGTATTGCATTGCACTAAACGTTATCTGTTCGATGTGTGCCATGCCTTCCGAGCATGCCTTTGCATATACACTGCGCTGCAGTAATTCTGCAATAAACAGTGGGAAGTTAGCGCTCCCCTCGACCCTTCCTTTGTTATTTGCGCGAAATAGCCACAACTGTGGCTTCTAATCGAAGTCAACCAGACCGAGGAAGAAGTCGCGCGTGGAGAGACCATGATAACGAGAGAGAGAGAGAGAGAGAGAGAGAGAGAGAGAGAGAGAGAGAAAGTAAGAAAGAAAAAAAAAGAAAGAGGACCATCTGGAAGCATTCCCGTTTCGGCTACATTTCACGGTCCGAATGTGCGAGGACCCCGGGCGGACAGTGCAACCATGTTCATCCCCCATGGCGCTTGACCACCTCTTGGCCATCTAGGCGGGTTGGAGGGCATCGGCAGGGCCCTCGTACGAAAAGGTGAACGTCGTCGTTCATTCACAACTTACGACCATTGCGAGCGCGTCAACTATCTCAACCTGCCACAGTTAAGGCAGGCAGGCCAGCATGTGCACGTGGCGAGGGGAACGAAGGCCCAAGCGAGAAGGCAGACTAAATAAACCCCGAGCAAGAAAAATAACTTGCGCCGACGCGCCAGTTTACCGCCGCTTTGACGTCGCATTCCAGCACAGCAGCAGCTTTTTACCTGCATGCTGCGTTTCTCAGTTGTTTATCTCTGCACAACCCCCCCCCCCTTTTTTTTTTTCGTCTTTCCTTCACTACGTATACTGTCACGCATCCCTTGTGTTTATCTTGAAAAAGCGCGCTTGGTTTGTTTTCTTCGCAGACGTTCGTTACATCGTTCGTGTATACCTTGTTAAAGGCCTTGTTTACACTGAGGCCTCCTCCATCACATTAATGCGCGAGGATAAAAGAACAAAATGAGCAGCCGCGGAGCGCACGAGGAAAGAGCTTCTACACTGAAAATAAATAAGAAGAAACGTTCTTAACGCGTTTTTGACATTCCGAATGAAGAAAGTACGCCATCGGAACACGGCTATCGCTAATGCCGAACACAAAGTCACCGTGATTGGAAACGCAATGCATCGCATCGTGTTTATCGTATATCGATAACGAATGGCGTCGAGCCCACACAGGGAACAAGGAAAGAATATCAGCCGCGCGCCGTCTTTGGGTCTTTGTTTCGACTACACTGCAGAACTTTGTCACGATCCTTGACGGTGAGGTGACGGTGAACACAAATCGGAGCGCGGCGCGAACACCCACAGCAACACCAACATTTCTAGTCCGCAGCTTTGGATGTGGCAGATGCCAACAGCGAGTGCACGGGCTTCATTCGTGTACTGCACTTGTGTACATTCGTGTACTTGACTTGTTCCCCACTTTTTTTTTCTTTTTTTTTGCACGAGAAGACCACTTCTTGCGCCAAGCTGCTGTTTGTGATAATGAATGGCGATTCATGGCCTAAGGGCCATTTGGTGGACAAAGAGCACCATGACTAGCTACCATTTCCTTCCTTACACAGCTTGGGCGAGTTCCTCGGCAAATATTTCCAGGCTGACTCTCTTTCGTTATTCTAGACCAATCCTCTAGAAGAGCTATTTCGAATAAAGTGAGCACGAATGGATTTCTCGCTGGGTATACGGGGTCAGGTAGGCATTTTGACGGAAATTTCGAGTAAATCTGGGAAGGCCAGAGTTTCCACGCAGCCTCCTGCTCCTCGCCTTGTTAATCAGTCGAATGCACCTCTGGAATCCAGTGCTGGCGTCTCCAAAGGGGAGAGAGCCGATGCACACAAAAGGCAGCATGGACATCGCCATCCGGCCCGACTTTGAGCCCCCGAGTGGCAGGAAGGGGCAAAGAAGGGCCACAGGACGTCCTCATCGCAACAGCGGCGACACACACGAAACCGCTGTTCCTCCAAGAGGGCGCGCCCTCGCCGCGGGGCGCAACACAAGTCGAGCAGAGAACGGGAAACGGGCCGTGCCTCTTGGTGGTAACCGTGGCAACGGGTCATTCTGGGCTGCCGCCGGGAGGACGCGCTAGCTCGGGGGCCAGGACCGGCGCCGCCCGAACCCCCCTCCCGACGGGCTTCACGTGGGCCCGGCCTTGCAGCTGCGGCCACAATGATGCGAGGAATGTCACAGACCTCCCGCCGCGGGCAAGGTCACCCGGCGAGAGGGAACAAGCGTCCCCTCCTCGCACCTGAAGAAGAGTTGCGCGTTCGCTTTCTTCGCGCCACACATCTCGCGGGACAAGACAAATGAGCTTTTACACCTCCCGGTCAGAGTCCAACGCAGTGCACAAAACGTTCGCAGAAAGCCGGACCAACCGCTTTTTTTCTTCTTCGTTGAGCTTCGTAAGTGAAGCAGAACGGCGCGATTAGGCCGCGCCGCATCGGCGCGCACTGGGCGTCGCCCGTATGTGTACAGGAGTGAAAGCGACACAATCATCGAGCCCGCCAACGAGATTATTACTTGACCGCCTCGCTAAAGGACTAAAAATCCCGCTATCTCGTGTGCGGACGCACACCAGTATCTGCAGCGTGGTAACTTGGGCAATGACAGACGCCACAGGCGAACGCCAGATACTGGGACCGGCATTTGTGGGAGGATGTGTCGTCACCGCTTTGCGAATTACTGCTTGATAAGGTAACTTCAGCACACTAACAGAACGTTTACGCGCTGGCACTTCCTCGGGCGTGACAATGGTCAATGTGAGAACTACTGCAGTCTATTTGTAAGCCTCAAATATCTAATTCGCCAGTAATAACACATCACTAGTTCAAGATATCAGGCCGCTCTGAGAAGAACACTGTACTGGGGATACAACTTCAGAAGTCTGAAGCGCAGCAGCAGGTCAACTCCGCGACTAAATAAATGGCCCCGCTCATGTACTGGGTGATGTTCTCTGAAGCAGGAGTCACCGGCAGCGCGGCTCAAGATGTCAGCCTGGAGTTGACGTCCATTGGTTCAGGCTAGTATGCAACCACCTTACAAGAGAAAATGCCGCGGACTTCTAAAGTTGTGTCCGACTATAGCTTCACCCAGCACCTGGAGGATCATATCAGGCGAAAACCGAGACAAACATCTCCTGCTCTTCATTAAAATATTTCTCTCTCCAACCATAGCTGAGGGTAATGTTCGTCCCTCACACTCCCGTAAGTGATCATTATGAGACAATGAAAATGTTCGGTGGTGGTGTGCGCATTGAGAGCGGGAATTTCACTCAAGTGCGCCAGGAACTTGACTATCCTGGGTACCTTAGAACGCGCATCCTATCAAGGTACATAAATACGTAGCGAGAACATCCAGAAGGCACACAACAATCGTCTATTGTTGTTTCGATCTCGAAAGCTGGCCGACTATCCCAGACACGGGGTCAAGGCGAAGAAGCAATGGACCTCGAGAGATCAGGCGACGACAACATGCGGAGCATGGCTCAGAGCCGTGGCAAATGGAAGCCATTCGAAAAACGTTTGGTCGACGTCTGGGGGACTAGTAGAGGGGGAACTGGAGGCGTGAAGGAACTACGTGCTTCTCCGACAGCAACAAATGCGAAAATGATGTCTGATATTGCTGTTTCGTAACAGGGTTGCACGAGACATGATGGAACACGGCGGCTGGAAAGGAGGGTTTCAAAAAAAAAGAAAAGAGGGAAACACGCTACAAACCTCGATGCTGGAGTGAGAAGAGGCAGGCTGGCTTATTCTTAAAAACGGTGATTCGGCTGTCGCTCGGTTCCATCAACAATTTTCGCAGCACTTTTCGGTCGCTCCTGGGGGACTGTCAAATTCACGCGGCAGCCGACTATACAGCGGCCTAACAAATTTTCCGAGGCGCACAAGCGGCGCAAAAGGGGCGTGCTGCTGGTGCTCGCTCGAAGGCCGACGGCAACACCGTCGATCGCGAGACGGCGTTAGCTCGAGGATCTCGAGCGTTGCCGACGCCCGGGGGTTGCGACGTTGGATGGGGAAGAGTAGACGGTATAACCCAGTCGCTCCCAAAATGCAACCGATGAAAGCGGTACGGCAAAAGAAGAGAATCAAAAGCGACGGTAGGGTTGGTTGGGGAAGGGCAGAAGATGCGGGCAACAGAATTTGGAATTACGCGTCATTTTTCACCGCGTCAGACAGCTACGCCACGCTTCCAGACTGAGCGGGGCGGGAGCCGAACGGGGTGGAGCCTGAATATGCCACGCGTGCGCGCTTCAGCCGCGAGGTGAGTCACGCAGCCTAGAGGAGAGAACGCCGTTGGCCATCGCCGGATGCGCCACGAACGCGGGAAGAGAAGACTGCGGGCTCTCACGGGGGCATTGGAGCCCGCAGGTACAGTTGAAAGCCCACTCGTTAGTTCACTGCACCCACGCCGATCGCTTTATCGTTCGATTGTTCCTCGTCAAAGGAACAACAAGAATGATCCGTATTGCCTTCGAAACTGCGCCAACGAATCGTGCCAACCAAAAAGTCCCTCAACGGTTTGTTGGCACACGAAGAAGTTCGCGACCAGCCAGATGAGCGGTAACCTTTGTTTTTGGTTTTTTCATATTTGTGACAGCGCAAACAACAATAAATATTTCGCGATCCGAGGGCACGCGCGAATGTCATCCCCTACATTTAACGAACGAAACCGCACGACTTTCGAAAGGTCACCTCACTGACGAACGTGAAAGGCTGCTCCACAGAAAAGGACCGTGCATGTCAAACACTTCCTGAACAACAGTGCAGTGTTTTATCGGTCGACCCGAATGAAACGCTAGCATTCTTCCGCTGCCGTCCTGTGCAGTAACCAGGCTGTGGAAGGTAGCCCCGCAGAAGCAGCTGAGCCTGACGAGCGGGGTGGTCAGCCGGCGGGAAGCTTTGATTCGATTACGTCCACTCGGGGCCAGAGACAAAGAAAGACAAGCGAGCGAACAAAGATGGCGCCATGCAGGCTCCTCTCGTAATGGGCGAAGGCGGATGCACGCTGCTATGCGGCGTGTCTGGCCGCTGAAGGTCTGCTCGGTCACGAACGGCCCAATGGCTGCGCCGCTTCGTGATGACCGGGCCGCGTCCGTCCATGAACTCGGCGGCGCACGCCATGCAGCGCGGATATGCGTGTCAGCGGCACGCAGATGGCGCCGCCACTGACCGCGGGAGCCGGCCGCGTTCCGAGAGTTGATGGGAACCTTCGATTATACTACTATGAGCCGAAAGATAGCGCGAGGCGTTTGCGCTGACGTGCTGAGTTTCCTCCGGGCAGCAACGACTGCTTTTCCACATCGCACCGCACAACTGGGGCGTCAAATCTGCAGCATCAGTCGCGCAATCAGTGTGCGCTAATTTTTTTTTTTTTCGTCTTAAATGCGACTGGCTCCTCGTGTTCTGTGGCTGCAAAATGCAAGCTGCCCCTGATTGGCGGAGCGTTCTCCAAACTCCCAAGGCGCTAGCACTTCTACGTCGGAAATAAAAACCTAGCTATCATTGTAGGAGGCCCGCTGCACGGGTGAAAGCTCACGCTACTAGCATCCATCACCGCAGCTTCGGGGGAAAGCAAGAACGGCGCCGAGACGAACGCGACTTGCCATCGTCCGTATTGCGCGGCACGACCGTGCGAGCAAGTCACTCGCGCAGCTGTCTGCGGGGCAGGCAGCGTGACTCAGCAGCGTCCCATGCAAGGCACGTCTCCAGCGCGTGCGCGCGGCAATCAGCGGCGCCCCGAGGCGCGCGCTGATCGGGTTAGCGCGGACCCCTGCCAGGAAGGATGGACGCGCCACTGACCGCTTCCCCGGTGCATTCTCAGAGAGAGGTGGGCTGACGCTGACCTCCCCTCGTCCGCCACGTCAGACAGAGGCTACTGCGGTGGTAGTGGCCGTTGAGGATTAGCACGTCGGCCGGAGGGAGAGTTCGAACGCGTATTCAACAAACTTCTCTCACGATGAAATTGTTCGCGAGAGCAAACCCCGGCTGATCGGCGTTAATGCGGCCGGATTATGGGCAATTACCGACGAGACGCGTGTGGAATCCGGCCGCTGGACCAGCACGTTTAACGCACTATCAAAATATCGGACGCTTCACCCGACCAGTTGGTCAGTGGTCCTGGCATATTTTTTTTTATTTTTACGCATTCAACTTATGTTTGTTTCTCCGTGATACGAACGCAGTTTCCGTTTCAAGGAGCCCCCGTAAGCATCACACACCACTGGTATTTCTATTAGACAACATACGTTTGCTGATGAACGTTGTAACTTGCTACCTATGGTTTCTCTGTCTTCCGTTAGATGATATTTCGTTGAAGCTCAACTGCTAGATTCATTTTGTTTATATTTTGTGCATGTGTTCCTCATAGTTGTTTGTCATACTGTACAACTTCGCGATTCCGCACTCCTGCCACAGCTCTAAACATAGATGCAGTATAGCTGCAAAGAAATAAGGGAGTTTTAGTTTGTACGTATACTTCTTTACGTTAACGTGTTACCGGATACCGGTTTGAGTTTACCGTTTTACCGGAACGCATATCTTTCAACGTTTTAGCTCCTTATACGTAAATGTTTACGTACGTACGTAAACTCCTGTACATTTATGTTTTCGCAAACCATAAATGGTGATGCGAACCACGTACAAACTGCCTTTAACTTAGGATTGAATCACCGTTGTGGCAAAATCACGAGATGTTACTTTATCGCGTACAGCATGGAGGATGGAAACAACTAAGAGGGGGTACCAAGACGTCACTCGTGAAGCCGGAAGTCGGCCATATTGACTGGGCTAATTCTCCTCGCTTAGTAAAGCAGAAGGCGTGATTCTCTCTCTCCGGCTCGGAAAGCACGTGGGCCGCACAGCGCGCGTCTCGTGACGATCCGAAACCAACGGTACGGGGCTCAACACTCTAGGTCAGCGCGACACCTTCGGCGAAATGATTTCCTCTGAGTATTAACAGCGAGTAACAGCTCGCCGACAACAAAGCAAGCACAAGAGAACGCGCGCTAGATGCACTGACAACGGCGAGTGTTTTCACGTCATTAATTCAGCAACTGTACAGACAACACGATCGGTCGTGCGCCTTCTACGGTTGCATTCCACCACGCAGCCGACGCGGCGTGCGGCCACTGTGTCCGTGTTCCGCGTGAAACTCGCCGGCGTCAGCATTCTGTGACCGAGGTGACTTTGAGCACGGTGGAAGTGACACTTGAACGCGGTTGCGCTAACGTTTAGATTACAATGCTGGGGTGGGTATAACAAGCGGAACAGAAAAAGTGTTTTAATACGCATATGCAAGTTGTTACTGTACACATACCGAATACGAAATAACGTATGTGCACATAATCCTTATTGCGTCTTGCTCGGCACAAAAGTTTCGTCCGTTGTAACAAGCACGAGCACTGCACAACCGTCACTGACCTGCAAGGCATTCGTCGTCGTTCCGCTTCGTCATGGTGCCCAACGTAGGTACGCTGAACACTTCAAATACTTCATCCGCGTCATTCGCCACACGACACATGGATATGCAATGGTAGCATATTGATGTTCTGTGGATATGCGCTCGTTCTACGCACTGTTGAGGCCCCGTAGCGGACAAAAGGTTTTGTTAACGTTGCTAGGAGTATAGTAACTGCCAGATGAACACTGCGTAACCAATAACGTGGCGCAGAGCACGGGCACTTTTCACGTAGCGCGCCGGCTGGGCATGCCCTCTCCTATCTTTCCTTCCTCCGTGGCGTACAGTATTTTTGTATGCGCAAAAAAGTGAAAAATACAAGGCTACTGCAACGATGGTGTCGACATCTTGCGACAGTTCGTGCAACAACAGTCATGAACACGTTGGATAACGCGTAATGTTTTTGAGGTGAAAATGATTAAAAAGGTAACTCATTTGTAATAACGCCGCTGCGTGGTTTTTGCATCAGCCATACAATGCACGATCTTTCTGCAATAACAATTTTGTGATTACCTGGTTCACTAATGCCCCGCTACATGGCGCCACCTATCCAGCTTGTCGGGAGCTTGCACATTTACGGCGTCTATGTCCTAGATTCTAGCTTTGGTAATCCGGCTGAGACAATGTAATAGCTTGTTGGCGCTCGTAAGTCGGCTTATTTCAACTCGACGGCTCGAGTGCCCGCAATATGGATACCACGAGTTTCTACGAACGAAGGTGGATTTGCGAGATAGGGCGAAAAGAGTAAAACCTATATGGCGGGAAACGTAAACTTTCATACCCCATCCAGCGGGAAACGTAAAGGTTTACGTTCGGTAAAGACCCGCGCATGCGCACATTCGATCCGGTATACGGTAGCGTAAAGAAATATACGTACAAGCTAAAAGCCACTATAAACAGCGAACGCATCCTCTACAGTTCATACACTGCGAAACCAGTAGCTGCTCATGTGAATAAGTATTCGCATGACGTCATCCGCAAGCGACACTAGAGCGGCAGTTGCTGTACCCATGGTCACGCGCGTGGTCTTAATCATGGGACTTCAATCAAGCTACTTGACCACGCGTGTTGTTTTTACACCTTTTCACGTGACGTAATCATAAGCTGGACTGCTGACCGACCATGGTCACAGTGGCCGGATGAGGTTCATAGATGAGCGCTGTAGGGCGGTGTGTGTTTGCGATGTCTTACAGAGGCGCGCATTCTCGGTGATGGTTGCTGTCGAACGTACTTAGATGTGAACTGTTTGAATAAAAATTTGTTGCAAGTCAGCGTTTGTGTGTGTGCTGCAAGTTATTACATTTTTTGTTCATTACTTTTTGTCCCAAAAGCGCGGCGCAATTCTGCCACTATCAATTCGAGATGTTCCACATTTACTACAGTCTCTGGAAACGTTCAGGCCGGTTGTAAGTTCATCCGTCGGTCCCAGTTTCTAAGGTAGCTAGTACATAGACGTAAGCTGGCCGCTTTAGCGAAAATCGACAGAAATGAAATACGATCGGGGAAAACAAGACTAAATAAACTAATACACGCCACATAAAGCCAATTCAACAACAACAACAACAAAAAGCGCACACTGCGTTGGAGTATGATCCAGGAGTAGCCAATCACAGCCGGAAAGCCGAGAAAAACCACCCAGTGAAGGAGAAAGAACTGGCTCTGCCGAGGCATACAAACGATACAGCATTTTCACACCTTAAATCGACACTTTTGCTCGGTTTTTGCTTGGCGAGCCGCGGCAGAAGCTGTTCCAGTCGGCATCCACGTGCAAGAGAATGCTGCGTGCCAGAGGGGCAGGCGAAGCGTTTCTCAGAACGTAGTTCGGCCGCAGAGGCGGACATGGCACTCGCGTCGTTACAGAGACGCCCTAATTTTTTTTTTCTCTCAACTTCTCTCTGGGGCGGCTACATAATGCGGCCGGTGAAAAAAGCAATAATAACGTGATGAAAAACAGGTAATGTTTCGTTGCGTCTTTATGACGCACTCAGCAGGACCGGATCCGGCTTGGCCACGCTCGGCTACGTGCGGCAGCGATGCTATCAACGTTGCTCAACGTGCATTTTGGCGCTTTGCGCAGCGTTACTGTGAAATGGGAAGGTGATCGAATTGCATGCCGACCTGTAGCACCAACAGAAGTCACGTTTACGACGCGCACGCAGTGTATGTAGATCAGCAACTGGCCTGACCAGCAGAAGCACGCGTTAGAACGTTAACGGTTTTTTTTTTTTTCGTCACTTTCCATTTCCGCAAACGCATTGGAATGCTTCGGTAACGTTCGAAAAAATTAACGTTTTAGCTGCTCGAAAGCGCACCTTAGCTTTATACTAGACATTATATTTAGACATTAGACTTCATATCAGACAAACTAAAGCTTGGCTAACTACCGGAGCAGGCGAATAATACATTCATGTCCTCTAAAACAGACCACAAGACGCGCGTAGTGGAAACAATTGATTGATATGTGGGGTTTAACGTCCGGAAACCACCATATTATTATGAGAGACGCCGTAGTGAAGGGCTCCGGAAATTTAGACCACCTGGGGTATTTTAACCTGCACCAAAATCTGAGCACACCGGCCTACAGCACTGCCGCTTCCATGAAAAATGCAGCTGCCGAAGCCAGGATCCGATCCCGCGACCTGCGGGTATGCAGCTGGGTACCTTAGCCACTAAGACCACCGTGACGGGGCGTGGTGGAAACTATTTCAGTGGTGGTAGCGCCAGTACACGAGATTAAAGATGTGGGTAATGGCTGGGTATGGGGACTGGTGGCTGTATGGGGGCCTAAAATTTCTCGCGCTAAGGGCGGGTATAACATGTTTGTATTAAAATGATGAGAGTGACGTGAAATGTGTACATTGAAAATGAGCGACAAATGATTGATGATAAAGAAGACAGAGGAGGAATGTCTCTTTAACGCCCTCTTTCAGAGGGCCACGAGGCAGGTGCTTTGTAATGCATCTACGGCAGCAAATACCTCTCTTCAGAGGTCGTGCTGCAGATTGCCAGAGTAGATGACGTGGAAACTACTAACATCTTTTCAAAGCGCCAACAATGACTGATGTCCGAAGACTGGAGCCCTACCGAATGTTGTGCGGGTTCTTCTGGGTCACGTTTATGCGCCGTTTGAAATAACTATGTGTGCGTACCTACCGACAAGTCCGCTTAGCCACCGTCTTATTGCACATCGACTGTGATCTCATAGTGAGTTCGATTGCGATAGCGAGCGCGCTGATTGCCAGAATGCGTCAACGGTACCGCACCGCGCATCCATCGAACGTGTCTCCCCCAAGCTACTTTCTCTCTCGCCCTGCAGACAGAGGGAGCTGGGAAGAGAACACCGGCGAGTCGGTGCAGCGCCGCTTTAGGAACGACCTTGGCGAGTGTAAAAATGGTCGTCTAAATGCAGCGTTTTGGCAGTGCACCCCGTCGGCGCTAGCCCTCGGCTGCCAAGTCGGCTGACCTGGCTCTCTCGGGCGAAACACCTGCCGCCAGACGTCAAGGTACAGAGAGACGGCTCCCCAGCGGGGCTTCGTGACGATGACGCCGAAACGCATGCGCCAGGGGGCGCTATCGGACAAGCTGCGCGGAAAGGCGGAATTTTGCTCACGTTCGTACAACAAGACATTCTTCTGCTGTCGTCATCGGCCACTAATGCTGAGATCATTGGCCTAGTTGTGCTAGCAATCCTTCCGATAAGCAGCTCATTACTTGAATACGCTTACTTAGTAGTTGACACCGACGACCCCCATGGCGTTTATCAAAACTCGGGAGTCGCTTTCTTTTGCAGGTAAACAGATATTCGCCATTGGCTACAACGCTCGTGCAAAAAAAAAAAAGAAGAGGGAAAGAAAAGCTAACAAGAAGGCGTTTATTAGTCCGTTGTCAAAGTCGCATCTCATATCTCTCTCAGTACTACTATACCTAACTTGCAACTACGTCACCAACACGGAACTCTGCGATACGACCTCGGCATGCACCGTCGTCACCGAGCACATGCAAGAACCCGACATAAGGCTGCTTATTGTCATGAACTATTCTCCATCCGAAGAGCAAGGCAAACAATGAAAACACGCGCACTACGCCAAACGACCCGCCACACAAACGTAAACATGGCGTACAAACTGAGCATAAACGTAGTGCTCAGTTGGCTCGGTGATGGCGGACGGAAGACAGGAACTGACGTTACATGTAAGCTATGTAATGGTTTCATACATCCAGTGCAACGCTGTGGAGGCTAGCGAGACTTCTTGCAGTAGATGCGTTCGCACCAAGAAATGGTTCATTGATTTCACCAACCGTAATGTGATTGGTTTGTTTTTCGAGGCTGACTAATAATTGAAGGTTTCGGCACCCATGCCGGCTTTCAATGCTTTCTCGAGCAGATATAGCTACAAAACTGCCCGCCTCCCTGGAATGATACAGTGGTATACAGTGAACTTAAAGTCGCCTTTCAAAGAGGAATGAAAAATGTTGGTGTTGGCTGTACACAGAGTAGAGCAACGAAAAATTGGGGGGAAATCTGCAAAACAACTGTTCTGCAAGTGTTTTTTTTTTTCATCCAAGCTCTCTAGGGTAAAGTCTGCAATTCTTTCTCGTGCTCTTCCGGTGAAGGCACGTGCCGCCGCGCAAATGGTTACTTTGTGATTGTCACGTCTCATTGTCGACCGCAAGCGTACGCATGGTGAACGAGGATCGAACATCATCGTTCGGGGAACGCACTTTCGCTGGTACTGGAAGCGGCAAGATCCCAAGAAGCAAGAAAAGCAGTCTTTGAACAACAGTCGGAAAAAAAAAACAAAAAAACAAATTGGCAAACTTGCAGGAAAGTCATCAAGCTATTTTCAAAAAATCGTTCACTGAAAATTCACGCATGATCCATCCTGATAACTTCAACCATAAACCAACAAAGTGAAGTGTTCAACACTCGAACCCCCATGGAATTTCATTCGTTTCTCCCATTCTCTGCGCAGCGCATACTACCAAGGCACGACATTCCCGTAGTAATTTTTTAAAAGCCTTCGTGACAAACGTGCACCTTCACGGGAATTAGTAGGGTTTAATCAACGCTATCCGGAATAGCTAGTTGAACGCACTGAGACCAAGAAAAACATTCTGTGAACGAACTTTTGCTTGGAAATCGTAGCAAAAGAGCAAACTTGAATTTGCGATCTGTCAAAATGAGAGAAAGCTTTCAAGGGCCTACAACTGGCAAAGCACCTATGCTTACCTTCTGCCTCGGGGGGGGGGGGGGGGGGGAGTTAGGCGCTGCGCTATGCTCCCTACCGGGCTGCAGAAATTAGGCACCTTCTTTCTCTTCTAACCACTACCACTACCACCTCGGGGCAGCAGTGTCTCCCACCCCCCATGTTAATTAAGCCCGACAAGTGGCAATTATACAATAGAATCACTCTCCGATGGGACGAAGCGCGGCCGCGGACAATGCCGCGTGCCTCGCTCTGTAGTGTCTTCTTCTGTGCGTCACTGTGGCCATCTCTCATACTCCACGGGAAACTTGAGGTATTTGAGGCAACGCGAATGCTGCACAACTAACTGACTTGCCGCGCGCGCCTTCTATGCATAGTATTCACGAGACGTCACACAAGTTCTCTGCGCTGGGTAACAAAACATGCGTAGCTACCATGACTTCTGACTCTTATTGAGTGTCAGTGCAGGGGAGGAGACGGTTTCTGTCCCAATGTTCTTTTGTACACACCCACCCGTCTTTTTTTCACCAGGGGCGCCAAGGTTCAACAAAAAAGAACTTGAGAGGGAACGGGCACTAATCTGATGTTCTAGTTTCTTGCTCCCCACGTTAGAGTAAAAGCTGACGCAGCGTCTCTACCAGTTGGTACCAGAAGCTGGCGGCCATGGTTACGTCCATGTCACTATGTATTTAACACTGTAATAAGCGCCTGCAGGTGCACTCTACCATCCGAACGTGGGTTAACTTTTGTTACATGGTAACCTTTGTTAACCTTTCCCGGACCATGTAACCTTTGTTACATGGTCCGGGAAACATTTCGTTTTTCCCTCTGCAGCATTGAAGTTTATGCACCGTTGAATACTGCGGTGAAAGAAAAAAAAAGAAATGAGGGAAATAGGTGCGCGGTATTTAGTCTAAAGTAGAAAACCCAAGCACGCGCGGAGAGAAACGCTTCCTTTCGCATTGCGCTCTTCAACGTCTTTGATTGATTCCAATCACCGCGAGCCTCTTATTGAGCCATACCAGGAGTCCCGCCTCATGGTGGCCGTTGTACAGCGTACCTCGTGTCACGTTGCAGTAGCTTTCGAAATATGTATATATTTTTCAGAATGCGAAATCATTTTGCATCTGATCTTTCCTATAGTAGTTTTTAGAGCACAGCAGTGCTGCGTGACTGCGATCATGCGAACGTTACGGACGACTTGTGTCAAGCGTATCACTTCGCGCAGCCAGTGGCTACACTGTCACATGACCGAACTTCTCTTCCGACGTCAAAAATTGAACCAAGGGTTCATGCTCGTTTAGAAGAAGAAAATTGAATTGTTTTCAAGGAACTTCAAGGCTATGCTTGTGAATATTCAAGGACCACATTATCTGTTAGAAACCCAATTGACACATCTTCAGGGGAGGATGTAGGCTTGAAATAAATAGAATTCATCGCAAACATGGCTCTGATCACATTTTATTTATAGGCAACTTTCAACATAGTTTCTTGATAATCGCTTTCATATGGCATACCATGCGAAACTTTATTCAGATAGGCAAAACTAGGAACAGTTAATATGCCACTCCTTGCTGCTTTTCCTAAATTTTTATATAAATGTCCACTATCTCCTGCTTTTTGGTGTTGGCAGTTTTCCAAAGGCTGCCTGAGTTGGTGATGCACGTCAAGTCACTAGTTGCCTATGGCTCTGCCGCATACGAGTCTGATGCAGCTGTTAATCTGTTAACAGTGGCTTCTAGTTCCATTTTCGTTTTTGTAAGCGTTTCAACCTCCTCCTCCTCCTCAAGCAGCATTTCCTTTTCTCATTGTCCTGCCTTTTGAGAGTTTCCAAATATGCACAATGTTGTCTCCTGCGCTGTGAGTTATTCGTTGCAGTGCTCGGCTGTAGACCCGACGGTCGCGGTTTCCATCCCAGCCGCATTTCGGGAGAGGTGAAATGGTAGAGGCCCGTGTGTAGTGTGCGTTGTTGTCAGTGCATGTTAGAGAACACCAGGTGGTCGAAATTTCCGGAGCCTTCCACTACAGTGTATCCCATAATCACCTCTTGGTTTTGGGACCTAACACAGCGGATAGTATTAAAATTAAAAAAATGCACGGCGTTGGTTTTTCGCACAAGCTATTGGTGTTCTCAATTCTATTCCGATGGGCACATTACACCTGCTACATTTACGGCATCACAAATAATGGACTGTGAAACGTGCGACAATGTTCAGTAAGAATAAAGAAACTGAAGGATTTGCGGAAATTGCGGCATTTTCAAGGCTTTGAAAAAAAAAAAACTTTTCAGATTCAAGGAACCGCATGAACCCTGTAATGACGATTTGCAGGAATCTGCAAGGCGGCGTTCCTGCAAAGTTGCTCGCCTACCAAAAACTCGGAACAGACTGTTTTTTAGATTCTAATTGCAGTGAAGGCACCCGAGTAGGACAAAACGACCTTTTCCCCCACAATTACTATGTGGTTGTCCCACTTGGAACAACACCCTCAGATCGCATGGTGAACGAGGCAGCTGTGGTTCGTAAAGAAGGGAGTGGGGGGGGGGGGGGGGGCAGAAAAACAGTGAGTCAGAAGAGCAGTCTGTGAACGACACATTTTAGTTGGAAAACAACTTTACATGAAAGTAACCTTGCAGATTTCTGCAAATAGTCGCAGTATTCGAAGCAGGACGCAAAGTAAAACTATAAATTCGTTTAAATGCTAAATATCGCCGCAAACCATGGAGCCAGAATATTTTCCAAACGAAAAAGTCGTTCACAGAATGCTTTTCTCGGTCCAAGCGTGTGCTCACCCTTCCACATTCCAGCAAAAGCGCGCGAGCGCCACGAAGACGTTTCAGAAAAGTGGTAACATCTGCACTGTACAGAGAGAACAGAAAGACCGGGACATGTGTTGGATGCTAACCTGTGGTATGTTCGTTTGGGGAATATACTTGCTCGCACATGCGCAGTAACTATTTCGCGAAGTGTCATTTTGTGTCACAATGACCGTTCAAAACGAAAAGTGGTAAACAGGTTTACAAGCCCAGACGTGAACAGAAAGCTTGGAATGTTGAGAAGAAGAAGAAAAAAAAAAGACATGCGCGTTGACCAATCAGGCAATTCAGTATCGCCTTCGCGAAGAGCAGCTGAGATTAACGACGCATGTAGGCCTGCTGAAACTAATGACAGCCCGCGAATAGTTCCCGAGCAAAACAGCATTCCACGGTCCACCACAGATCGAACTTTGTTTTTCATACAGCGCTAGTCCTCGCCTTCCTCTCTGTACACCGCAGTGCCTACAATGAAGGGGGGGGGGGGGGGAGACAGCCTCACAGCTTTTTTTCGGAAAGCCTTTTTGATGCGCGTGCACATTTGCTGGAAAGGTGAGGTGAACTCACTTAGGGAAGAAGTATTCTGTGCGATTCCTGGGTAAATTATTCTTGCACGAAAGCAAACTTTACAAATATTTGAAAATTCAAGCGCGAGGAGGAACGGCCTGGCGACAGCAGCATCCGGTTCTACGACAGTTCTCTTCAGGCTCACTCGAAACAAACTGAGACGCATGAAAATACGAATAATTAAAGAAATAAAACTATTAGTCACCTCAGTATCGGATTCTTAAAATCTATACCAAGAAACTGTCCTAATTATGTTTCCCGGTGGAGAAATAATAACTACTTGATATGGACATTCCCATGCCTCGAAGCTATGGATAGCAATGTCAGTTAAGCTTACGTATTTACTTCTTTCAGAGGCTTCAGCTACGGTACATTACGTAAGGGACTGACCTCGACTGGCTGCTGTGGTACCTTTAGGCGTTACTATATCAATGCGCGATAAAGAGAACCTGTGGATGACTGTTGTGGTCCAGTCTTCGAATTTCCTCTAACTCGTTTAACAACGAAACCAGTGTTCTGGGATAATTATCAGTGCACAATAAAGGGCATGCAATCACCTTTGTTTGTCAGCGGCATCAATAAATTCTAAATGACTGCGAGCTATTCTCAGACTATTCTGATTCAACCCAACATACATAGAAGGCTTAACTGTAGAGAAAAAGCTTTTCGCACAACATCAGAAAATGGCAAGTCGTGGCTGTGTTGGCTGTTCCGGAGATGTCTCGACTTGTAGCTCGAAGCAACGACATCTACAGTGCACATACCACGTAAGCGTAAACTCGACAAAACCGCCCTTGCCAGCGGGTTCCTCCTCCCTGATAACAAATCTACACAAGCCAGATACGTTGTCGCTGAAGAAACAAACATGAGACGCGGCTCTACTCAGTGACGTCCACGTGCAGGCCACGGAATGCAAAAGGGAGTCTCGCACTTGGTGCGAATGCTGTTCGAAATCCGCTGGCACGGGAGTTTCTAGCATGCCGCGCGCATCGAACACACACAGGGCTATAATAGGGCGTTCAAGATCTTTCCACTGACGACATTCCACAGCATCGCGGGACGAGTACGATCAGCTGCCAGTCAGAAACGTGCCTCTTTCGTTCCCGTTGCGTAGAAAGTGGCCAATGTCAACTCTCCGCAAATGAGAAAAAAAAGGCACGTTCCGCACCCACCGACAAGCGATGGTCAAGACACCGTACCGCTGCGCGCACGAGCGAGTCCACCGTGCGTGCACACGATGGTCGGCACGGACAGCGGAGGCGACGGACCAGACGTGTGCACCGCGAGACTCACCTGCTTGAGAGAGCTATCCGCCGGGGAACTGGCCGGCGTCCGCCATCGCGGCCGCGTGGCTCCGTACGGCAAGGGCAGGACGTCCCGGGACGCGTCAAGCCGCCGCGGCGGCCGCAGGAGCACGCCGTGCCCCCGAGCACGCTATCGCACACGCGTGTCCACAGTGGGCCGTCAACGCAGTCGGGGCAACGAAGGAGGCAACTGGCGAACGGAAGGCGGCCGGCCCAGCTCGGTGTGTGTGTCTGTGCCCCGTCCTACTCCGGCACGAGAGAGAGAAGGGGGCCTTCTGTGCCGCGCGCCCGCTCGCTTGCCCCGCGCGCGCTTCGGGCGCCGCCGCCAAACAACAGGAGTCGAGGAGGAGGCGTCGCCCCCCCTCTCCCTGTCTCTTCCCTCTCAAGCGAGTGAGCAGGGATGGGGAGTCCTCGCGACCCCCACTGCCAAAAAAGCGGTTCGCGTACTCGCGGTCAGAGGGCGCCCTACTGGTTTTCTGCTCCGCGTGTCGCTCCAGTCCTCGCAACGTTCATTCCCTGACCTGCACCACCACTTTCGCTGTCTTCAAAACGGTAGTACACGCACGTACTTTGGCAGCACCGCTAATTCAGTTCGCCAACTGGTGGGCACCGCACCAAGCGCGAGCATTCGGGTCAGCTAGTCCATTCCAACCCAACTAGACCACCGCTGCAGTGGCACGGCGTCAGACAAACTTCTTTCTAATAAATGTGGTGCGAACACATTAGAGACACGACCTTACCTTTAACTAGCGCCACGCACGGGAACCTCATGAAACGTATTTTCATATGCGCCGTTCACAGAAAACATTCTCTGTGTCCTGCACTTCATTATTCTTCTGCCTGCCGAGGCCATCACGCGATAAGCAACAGCCGTGGAAGACTAACTATGCCCAGTCAACCTTGTGATTCCCGTGGCGCCGCCTATGGATGGCATACAGATTCTACGGCAATGCCCTTTCCAGGGCCTTTATTATCCCGGCGGCTGATCCTCGTCCACAGCGAGACCTCTTTGTCGCAGACCAAAGTAGATAAGCCGCAGTGCTGTTCGGTAGAGCACCATCACTGAAGGTAGGGTGGGTACACGCACATTCGTGCAAAAGTACGACAGAGGCGAGGAGGGCAGCTTTCCTTTCAAACGCAGACCGAAACCTCGCGTAAGACTACCGATTATGCCAATAGCAGAGGAGAAGGGGACACAAGGGAGGGAAAGGGAGTTGAAGAAAACCTGTTCCCGATACCTTTTGTGTGTGTGTGTGTGTCCTTGAATTCACAAGACTTATGCGGCCGGTGGTTACCACTGGTTTCCCTGGGTCGAAGGGCTCGGCCTGGCCGAGATGTTTGGCAGCGCCATCCGCCACTCTTCCGTCGTCCTTTCAAGCTCCCATCGCCTCCTCTCTTGTTTTCCTTGTCACGTTATCTTCCCTCGCCTGTCAATCGCTGTCCGCACTGGATGTGCCTATTGGCAAACAACCGGAATACTGCGCACCACTGGCGTAATCAAAATATAGCAAGAGAAACGAGGACAGCATTAAAACGAAAGGCAACCAAAATAGAACGAAAGTGGGCGCGCTGCAAGTGCTGTTTCCACTATATTATTTTGTTAAAAGCTCCCCCCCCCCCCCCCCCACCGCTAATTCCTCACCTTCCTTATACACACGACGTAATTTTGCTTCCCGTAGCATCCTTTGTTTGCGTTTCATGCTGAGTAATGCAAGGCGCGAAAGGACAACTGAAATAACACTGCCGCATAGTAGAGCTTCGCATGACGAGATCGTTTATTTGTTTGTTGTAACTAATTTTTTTCACAAGGACTAAGTTAAGCGGCACGACATTATGTTCCAAGTAGACTGTCGAGTACAACAAGAGAGAGTCCTGGTGATTGCATATCTTAGTATCCAGCTGTGTGTATGAATACCAGCCGGCTGTAGGATGAATCTTCGTTTCACAATATGCAGATGTTGGACGCTCGCAGGGTGGTGCTAGAATCCATCGGTAGAGAAACTGAAGCACCGCAGTTATGGGCGTATCACTGGTCGGGTAATACGCCGGTGATTGATTGATTGATTGATTGATATGTGGGGTTTAACGTCCCAAAACCACTATATGATTATGAGAGACGCCGTAGTGGAGGGCTGCGGAAATTTAGACCACCTGGGGTTCTTTAACGTGCACCCAAATCTGAGCACACGGGCCTACAACATTTCCGCCTCCATCGGAAATGCAGCCGCCGCAGCCGGGATTCGAACCCGCGCCCTGCGGGTCAGCAGCCGAGTACCTTAGCCACTAGACCACCGCGGCGGGGCCACGCCGGTGATCTTTTGAATTCCCCGAGCTATATATAGCTTTATTTTTTTCTAAGAAAACATGTACCACTAAACAGCCAGTGCATTGTTTCACGGATATATGTATCACGTGCCCCCCCCCCCCCCCTGAAAAAAGGGTGCTAACAACCTGGTGTTTCTAAAGGCCAACTCCGGTGATTTTTTGGGGTTGATGGATCTAAATGAAATTACCTGAATACGTTCCTTCGGACATTTCCGTCATTTATGCCATATTGTATGCTTGAGAGATGCGCTGATTATTTGCGAATGAATTTTAAAGATTGCCTCGAAACACTCACCTAACTTGCCAGAATTATTGGCAACACTGTCTGTGTGACGTCATGTTTGGCATGTCAACGAAAGTGACGCAGCCGATGGCATCGATAGCTTTAGCCAATACAATGTTTACTGTGCGTTTACTGTGTGTTTACAAGGAGGTGGCGGCGGTGTTTGGCACGGAAAAGCTTCCTTCCTTTTTGTTGTTTGGCCGGCTCGGCTCGGCACGCTCACCTCTGCTCCCAGTGCCTGTTCGTCCCGCCTTTCACACTTTTCATATTCCGCGCCGGCGGGATAAGTATACAACAACCAGTTCTTAACAAATAGTACGTCATATGTGGACAGTAGCTTAGGTTTTTATTTCGGTATTGCATCCTTTTGCCTAATGAATATTATGTTCGAGCGGCGGCTGCATTTCCGATGGAGGTGGAAATGTTGTAGGCCCGTGTGCTCAGATTTGGGTGCACATTAAAGAACCCCAGGTGGTCGTAATTTCCGAAGCCCTCCACTACGGCGTCTCTCATAATCATATGGTGGTTTTAGGACGTTAAACCCCACATATCAATCAATCAAAAATATTTTCGAATTTGCTGAGCATTTCAACTATCGGGCTCGTGACAAAAGTGCCCCAGGAACACAGGAACCCCATTACCCTGACATGGTTGAAAATCGCCGGAGTTGGCCTTTGATTAATGAGGAATGACTATATCTAACATACAAGCAACATGACTGACTATTTTCTCTCTCCTCGTGTGTGTATGAGAGAGGGAGAGAGAGAGAGATCACGCGTGTTTTGTAGATCAGCGATCAAATGGCCTGACAGTCCATATTACGGTGCTCTGTTTTCCGCCGCCTGATTTCGTTCGTTGCCGCTTATCAGCATCGATCTTTCTCTGGTGCCATGACACCGGCACCAAACTATTTCTGCTTTTAAGCGAAAACTACAAGTACATGGCCTATTATGCTTATACAGATAGCATGCAGTGGGTCGTTAAAATATGTTTCAGGGCAAAGTAGACCCTAGAGGACACCGTCTATAAAAGCAATCTACTGTCGGCGACTGCTATTTTGCTCTGGCGCCTGTGACGTCACGTGTAACAAGGAGCGTGCCTTCGTCTTTTACCACAGTTTTCGGCGCTGCGAATCGCTCAATTTTTAGTGCCAAGCTGAAAAAAAAAAAAAAAACTCATGTAGCTTTATATCACGCACTGCTGACCTCGGAACTATAGGGACCTTTAGAATACCGTTTACAAGCGCTGCGGGCGTAGCGGGCGCCATATGAGATTTAGAATAGCGTTTGCCCTACTGCGATCCGCAACGCACGATCGCGATCGCAGCGACACCGTAGCCTCGAAACCAGCGCTTGCGGGCCGCCATTACCGCTCGCAATTTCGGATTTTTTGCGTGCGGTCCGCGAACGAGAACGCCGACTCGCGTTACGACGCATGCGCAGTGGCAGTGACCGCACCGCAAGGGCTCGTGGTGCGCTATTCTAAATCTCCCTAATGTCGTTCACCGTAATGCCAACACCCGCAGAGCCTGCTTGTTGCGTCACGATTCACGAGGGTGCCAGTGTCGCCCGACTCTCAGGCCACTCGCATGCTTGTGAAAATATTCAATTATAATTGAAGCGCTCGACCTAATGTCCTACAATTTTTTAAATATCGTGACCCCTTCGATACTCCTATAATAAAGCCCAAATCCCTGTGGAATATAAAGACAGCACATCTAAGTTCTAAGAATCGTGGCACTAAATAAGATCCGACTGATTACAGTATATTAAGTAGAGTGCTTCCCCCGCACACTAGCAAATCTAGCAAAAATAGCGCCGCATTCGTGACAAGACGGCTACCTCAATCCATGGTCTTTATGGATAACACGGGCAAAGACGAATACGGCTGCGATAGAGCTCAGCCATTCAAAGGCTACGGGATGATTGATTGCAGGAAAACGTGGATTTTTTTTAAAAAATAGCAAGAATAACAATGGTATGCTCTGCCCTAAAACACACGAAACGTAAGTATGAATTGGCAGCGTTATTCTTTTTGAAAGCCAGAACGATTAATTCAGGTAAGCAAATCACTAGGGTGAATCAAAATAAAGATTGAGCTGAGTGGTTCGCAGGTTAGCGCTCGATACGAACGGCCGCTCATAACACCCGCCCATCCATCATACGCATGGTGGAAGGAAAGATAGTGGGGAGAAGCATGACGTCACGCAGCGAACCTTCACGCGCCAACTGCCTTTGTGCGCGCGGCGGCTCACGTAGCTCACGGATGTGATTCGGACCACAAGGTAGCCGGACCTTTCATGAGATTTTTTTTGTTCACATTTACATTTAGCGGTGCCTGCCTATGGGTGTAACAATGAACCGACCACTTCGGATGTATTAAGTCATGGACACCGTTGTGCACTGCTTTTTCACACTGCTCCGAATAGATACAGCTGTTCGATTTAGGCTTCAATATTAATGCTTCGACAGCAAGTTGTTCGTGACAGCTCGGCGCTGTTTGCGAGGGATGTCCTTAAAGGGCACCACTGGCTGTTACGTGAGTCGAAAATTTTACGGCGTACGCCACGCATGCTCAGATGCCATACTTTGAAACTGTGCCATGCGTGATGACGTGAAGGCCTACTTCTCTCGTGGTAATATGTCTAGGATTAAAGATTGTCACGTGAAGCTTCTCTGTTAGTTTTCTGTTGCTCTCCTTCATACACAGCGTGATATATAACGCCTGTGGCAGCGATGAATGCAGTGGCTACAAACCAGTGAAACCCGCAACAATGTCCCACCCATCCTTTTTTTTAAATGCGAAGCATTTCTCAGCGAACTTCGGCGAATTTGAGCGTATCTATCTATCTGTCTGTCTATTTATCTATCTATTTATCTATCTGTCTATCTAGCCGCTTACGTTTGGCTGCTCTCATGGTCACCCCCTTAACTTGGCGTGAACCAAAATTAGCATCGGAGGCTAAGATCGTTTTACGACTATAACGCGGTGGTCAAGGCATGAATAATGCCACAACCCCGTCGCGTACGTCGTCAAACACGTCCCACCAGACAGTGGCCCATACTCAAGGGCGGGTATGTGCCGCTGGTATGCGGGTATGTGCCACAGATGAGTGACACTTAGTATCTGCCCAGGAACGACGGAAACATGCATGGGCAATTTTAACACCGTCACGAAATACCCGACTTTGGTAGCGTCGACCCGACAAATGCAAAGAATAAATGTCAGGCTCCCAGCTGAAATCGAACCCAAGCATTCTGCGTGGCAATGAGGGATTTTCCCACAGAGCTACGCTAGGTCTCGGAACTACTTTTCAAATAGATGCTATTTTTCGTGAAACGTAGATAGTGGTTGCAGTGCTGCCTACCCAATTTTATAAACGTTACATATGTACTGATTCGATACAGCCGTCTTGTCGGGTTAACGTCAATTTTCGTTAGTTGCCATGTGCTGATGTTGATTTATGTAGCAGTGGCCAGGGCCAGTATCACCGCGAGTATCAGCGCTTTATATGAGCTTCTGGTAATGCTAATACGCGTGTTCCAGTTGGCATCGTTGCGCAAGTGCAAACAACTGGTTATATAAACATCTACAACTATTCAACACATGTCTGCGCGTGCAACATTTGTACCTATATTTAGCGCCATTTCATAACCCGTCGCTCAATATCAAACTTGCAACACGGTCACCTTCCCTCCGTCTGCTTCGCATAACGTCGATTCCCAGGTACGTGGGATTTGCCGAAATTTTTCTTTTGTTTTTTTATATTTCTGGCACACGCACCTGTTCGAGCATGTAATTTTCTCTCTTTTTTTTTTTTACGTGCAACTTGCTTCCCTGTCTAGCTTTTTTTTTTCTGACTAGGCTAGTCGCTACAAGAGGAATAGCCACGTCAACATCTTGCGTCTTTCTCCGGCAATTTAAAATTATAATTTCTACTTAAATCGCGGACCGCATGATCGTTCCTTTTAACTATACATAATTCATGGCATATACATTTCCACAAGTATGCCATGAAACCATCACAGGCCCACCCAGCGAACGCAGCGCCAAATTTCTAGGAAAGTCGGAAGGCGTCCCAATTTAAACGGGCCGTTTCGTACTTTACCTTTGCAGCCCATTGCCAATGCGCATGCGCATAGGGAGAGATTACGAAAGCAGAAAATCGAACTTCGCAGCAAATGCTCGTTCCTGTTTGGATCCAATCACAATACAACGAAGATACAAAAAAATACACTTAATTTCGGCGGACCAGAATTAAGTAACTCGTGGACACATACTACTAACTGAATGATTTGCACCATGAAGGCGTCAATTTCTTTATAAATAAAAATTCATACAGCGACCATGCTTAACGCCATGTCATGTTTGAGAAATCACGTTGTTAAGCCACATTGCGAGTTCGTTTCACTCACTAACTTCTCATAATAACTGACACAGTTTCAAAGCAGAAACATATACATAGAATAAGCGTGATCCATTTGCATTTTATGCGTCTTGCGTGCCAGACAAAAGAATAGGGGATGGGGGGTTATACCCCATTCCTCTCCCGGCTTCACTAATGCCGCCGTTGGTAGCTTAACCGATTAAAGAGATCCTAGAGATAAAAACGATGTTTTGCGTATTAGCAAAGTACGATTTCGCAATCACCAAATCTCGACAATCACCGCGAAATAACGCTTGGTAAGCCAAAAAACGCGTGAAGAAAAAATGTGGGTGGATGCACCACATTGAGATTCCAGCACCAAACACCGTGACGTCATAGATTTTGACGGTGTCTACTCGGTCCTACGTAGCTCCTAATTGGTTAAAATTAAGTACATTGTCATTTGGGAGGGAGGGGGTCACATGGATCTAACGTATGAAGTTTCAGGCAATTTCATCGAGCCAATGTCGCAAAAATACGAAAAAATATTTTTTGAAATTCATGACGGAACGTGTGGGAAATTCGGCACGAAATTTAAAAATGAAACTTTGACCTCGGTTTTCTGCTCTAATAATGCACTTATAATGATGAAACATACGGTGTTAGAGTTTTCAGAGTGCAGTTTGTCAATCTAAACCCAGTCATTATTTCACTTCAGTGTACCTTTAAGGTGTCACGCTGCTGAGCCTTAGAAAGCTTGTTCGGGATTCCCGGCCACGGCGGCTGCGCCTCAGCCGGGAACGAAATGCAAAAACACCCATGATTGACATGTGGCATTTAACGTCCCAAAACCACCATATGATTATGAGAGACGCCGTAGTGGAGGGCTCCGGAAATTTCGACCACCTGGGGTTCTTTAACGTGTGCCCAAATCTGAGCACACGGGCCTACACCATTTCCGCCTCCATCGGAAATGCAGCCGCCGCAGCCGGGATTCGAACCCGCGACCTGCGGGTCAGCAGCCGAGTACCTTAGCCACTAGACCACGACGGCGGGGCAAACCCATGTATACATAGTATAGAATTAGGGATGCGGTCGAAACTAGAGACCCGATTCTACACAGAGCACCTTTTAACAATGTCGTCATTTGTACACGTAATACCAACAGAGTTTAATTTATTTATTCCACGTCATTTCATGACAAATCAAGGGACATCTAAATGACGTGTTTTGCTCTTGTGCAATGTAGAACTAGAACTGAAACAATAATTACAAATGAAAAAAAATTCGGCAGATCCCACGTACCTGGGAATCAACGTTATGCGAAGCATGCGGAGGGAAGGTGACCGTTTTGCAATTTTTTATTGAGTGGCACGTCATGAAATGACGCTGAATATATGTACAAATGTTGCACGCAGAGACATATGTTGAAGAGTTGCAGATGTTTGTGTAACCAGTTGTTTGCACTTGCGCAACAATGCCAATTGGAACATGCGTATTTGCAACACCAGAAGCTGATATGAAGCGCTGATGCTCGCGAAGATGCCGTCCCTGCACATACATAAATCAACTACAGCACATAAAAACTAACCATACTTGAGGTTAACCCGACGTGACGGCTGCATCAAAGGAGTACGCCTGTAATGTTTATAAAATTGGAATGACAGCGCTGCAACCACTGTTGACGTTTCACGAAGATTAGCGTAAAGTAGTTCGGAGACCTGGCGTAGCTCTGTGTTAAAGTGCTTCATTGCCACGCAGAATGCTTGGGTTCAATTCCAGCTGCGACCCTGACAGTTATTTTTTTGCATTCGTCGGGTCGACGCTACCGAAGTCTGGTATTTCTTAACGCTCGCGCGTTAAAATTGGCTAAGTGTGTTCTCGTCGTTCCTGGGTAGATACTAAGTGTCAATCACCTGTGGCTCATAGCCGCATACTAGCGGTGCATACCCGCTCGCGGATATATGTGTGCCACTGTCTAGCGGGAAGTGTATGAGGATGTATACGCGACAGGATTGTCACATAATTCGTGTCTTGACCAGCGCGTCATATTTGTCAAACTATTTTTACCCTCCCATGCTAATTTTGGCTCACGCCAAGTTAAGGGGGTGAGCACGAGGGCACCCAAACGTAAGCGGTTAGATAGATAGATAGATAGATAGATAGATAGATAGATAGATAGATAGATAGATAGATAGATAGATAGATAGATAGATAGATATGCTGTCGCAACATTTCGCGGCGAATCTTTCGAAACCACCTAGTTATTCGGCGCGAAAAGACCATTACGTAGAAAACAAAAGTGGTTCGATCACTGCTAGACGACAATTGGCGGGGGGACGGGGAGGACGTCGTGATTGCAAACGCGGCTTTAAAAACACATATACGATTATTCCTCGTCACGTGCTTCGAGCCACTTTAATCAAGCGCGGTGCAAAGAGCATGAGACGCAGTTTTAGAGTTTGTTTATCCAAACTTGTACGTCGCTTGAATGAGACACTAGGTGCTGAGCGGTCTGAAAGTAATGAATGGCATCACAAGCAAGCGCCGAAGGGCATTTGACGCTTGTAGAAAACAAGTTTCCATACACGTTGACCTTGTCGAAACCGACGCGAAAGTTTGCTAACCTCGGAGTGGACGCTGTACACTTCGACAATATATATAGGTATACATGCTTGGGGTTATATGAAGTGACGTCATCGTGCTTCTGACGATACTTGGCGTCACGCGTATGAGTTAAGGACGTCGCAAGGAAAAGCATCGATCAAACGCACATTTGTTTTGCTTTTTGAGCGTTATTTTTCCAGAAGAAATGCGGCAACTCA
The DNA here is from genome assembly GCF_043290135.1 of Rhipicephalus microplus. Classification (NCBI taxonomy): domain Eukaryota; kingdom Metazoa; phylum Arthropoda; class Arachnida; order Ixodida; family Ixodidae; genus Rhipicephalus; species Rhipicephalus microplus. The sequence continues at coordinate 327,480,491 of NC_134710.1, read as the reverse complement.
TCAAAACACAACTACGGGAAGGTTTTGGTTATAATTAGGCATAGCTTGTCTTTATATATCCTTTCGTTCTCATTTTATCTAACTAATCTAACGGTTACTTTATCGCTAGCGAGTTGAGAATGTAGAAACAAAGGCGGATAAAAATGAAAAAAAAAATGGCACAGAACCGGTGCTATATACGTATCACAATACATACAATTCGTTAATATATGTATGCACGTGTTTGGTCACCACAGAATATTGAAGTTACGCGACAAATTAAGATAAGGTCTGAAAGGATGATCACAGCGTCAGGTGGGTGGCACCAGATATCTATTTACCTGTATTGGCCAGGATAACGGACGCGAAGGTTTGCTCAAGAAAAAAAAAAAAGAAGCGCTCTATGACGAATGCTGCTGCACTTCTCTGCACCTTTCACTCCACAGAGAGGAGCCAAAGTGCAGCAAAATGCAGCGAAAGGTTCTCGAAATGTGTCCGATCCGAAGAAATCCGTAGTTCTTATCATTCCACACGAACCACAATTAATAAGAAAGATGGCTTTCGCAAAACACTGGGTCAGTGACAGATACGCAGGATTTCACTAACGCGGTGCGAAAGAAAACGCCAGGCCTGCGCGGAAGGCGCAGCAGTCACAGCGAAAACATGAAGAGCGGCCTTTCAGAGCCTTGTCTTAAGAATCTTTGGGAAAATGCTAGAAGCACATTCACTTGCTGGGTACCCATTACGCCATAAATATCCATAATTTGTGCTTAGTAGGCTGCAATATGTTATCATTCGTCATTCTTTGCAGAAGCGTGGTATCCGCTAAATGATTGATTGATATTTGGGGTTTAACGTCCCAAAACCACCATATGATTATGAGAGACGCCGTAGTGGAGGGCTCCGAAAATTTCCAACACCTGGGGCTCTTTAACGTGCGCCCAAATCTGAGCACACGGGCCTACAACATTTCCGCCTCCATCGGAAATGCAGCCGCCGCAGCCGGGATACTAACCCGCGACCTGCGGGTCAGCGGCCGACTACCTTAGCCACTGGACCACTGCGGCGGGGCGATATCCGCTAAACCCTTGTAAAAATTTTGTGTTGCATTCAGTCGCTGACGACGATGAAGAATTACGCATGGAGTGGGTATGTGCCACAGGTAATAGATGGTCAAGAACAAGCTTTTGTAATGTGTGGGAGCATTGGATGACTCACTCGTTACGCGATTCACATTGTGTGACGCCCGGTTGTTTCTTTGATGTTCTAAAATGCTTTAATACTCATATCAACGCAATTTCTTTCCCGACATCAAGCCTGCCGAAGGCAGGTTTGCGGGACGAGTTCTAAGCATCGGCGTGGCTCAGCTGGGCTGGCACGCACTTGACCCGGTTTCGAATCCTACTATTTCACCGCATGTCTTCCTTGTTTGTTATTTGAGGTTTTTTTCGTGCGATATTGGTTATGGACACCGGCGGCGGCGGCGGACAACTACGGCGCTGCGCATGTTGCGATCTCATGACAGCTTTTGTTGTAAAACAGCAGGGAGAAACAGGCTACACTGTAAAAAATATCCGTGTTTTAACGTCGGAGCAGACCGTAGAAACTACAGAGTAACATCTGTTTCCTGAAAAATAGCGAGACTGGACGTTTAAAGCACAAACTGTGCTGCGGTTTATGGGAAACAGCAGGAGTTGCCGTAAAGCAGCAGTCGATGTTTCCGTTCTTTCGCTCCTTCCGTAAAACACCAGAAAAACGTATGTCTTCTGTACTTCAAGAACACGCTTCCGTGATTTGTGTGCACGGCGACATACTGGCTGAACTTTGACCATTCCCCCCGTTCGACAATGATACAGTGAACTAGAACAGAAAGTTAAGCGACAGCCATGGGCAATGCCTTGAGAGAGCTGTCGGCGACATACTGGCTGAACTTTGACCATTCCCCCCGTTCGACAATGATACAGTGAACTAGAACAGAAAATTAAGCGATAGCCATGGACAATGCCTTGAGAGAGCTATCGTGGCGGGTGGCTAACGTATACATACAGCGGCAACGCTGCAGTCGCCGACTAAGATGAGGCGTCCCACAGTGTGTAAGGAATGCGCAGATTCGCATTGTACGCTCATGGAAAGTCAGAAAACGAAGACGGAAAGTGTGATAACTGGGCAGGCTTTGATGAGGAAATTAAGCTTAGAGCAACATTGGGTTCGAAGATAGACTAAGAAATACGAGAGAATGAGGAAGAGAAACTGTTCATTAACTCACAATGGAGAAAAAGAGCTGCATGCAGGATCACTGGAAAGCTTTCCAGTGCCATACTAGTGCCAGTATGGATACATATATATATTCGGAGAGGCGGAGAAGGATAGCAGCGGTAAAAAAGAAAAAGAGAACGTTTCAGAGTTTTTACCGATTAAGGAAGAGGATAATTACAGCATTATGATACTTCTCCGCAAGGGAAGCTAAATTTACTATTAGTAGCGAAGTCGGGTTGCCATAAAAAGTTATAAAGCGAGACGATATGGTGGGCCAGCCTTCGTTAGTGTGGTCACACTGACGAAGGCTGGCCCATCAGCCGAAACATTTGTAATTAGTAAAGGTGTTTCGGCGTACGTCGTGCTTTTTCGCTTCCGATATATATATATATATATATATATATATATATATATATATATATATATATATATATATATATATATATATATATATATATATATATATATATATATATATATATATATATATATATATATATATATATATATATATATATATATATATATATATATATATATATATATATATATATATCGTCGAAAGGCGCTGCACTTCGTTTTCAATCTTGCAAGATTGAAAGCGAACAGGTACTTGTACTGCGTCTATGAGACTTTATTGACAAAAGATAGTGAAAAAAAAACATACCCGTCCAAGAATCCCTGCATATATGTGAATCTTGATGGTGTGCATAATAGTTTACGTTTTTTTTTTTTTCGTCACATCGTGAGAATGCACGACACACAGAAGAAGAGACAGTGTACATGTTCTCCTATTTTCGTTCCTTTTTTTTTTTCGTGCTTGCAAGCCTTGACTTGTTTAGTGAGAGCAATCCTATAATCGTAGCTGCGTTGTATAGTTGGCACACCAATTAACACGCAGTCAATGAAACACAGTAATGAAGTGTATTTTAAAAGGGTGCGGTTTGCTGTTTCTTTGTATGAACTCGTTGTTTTCACGCTGTTTCGCACCGTCAAGCCTACCATGCAAGCTCAAGCCCAATAATAAAATTTGGAAGGCTCGGGGAAACGTTTGTTCTTTTTATGAATTCATGAGTCTACTCGGTGAACACCGACGGCGACTTCACTTCGTCACCGAAGAATTCATCGGTTGTTGAATGGTTCTCACTACCTGCGACGAGAACATCGATTCTTCAGAACTATTTCCCTTTACACCACTTTTCCTGAATAACCGATAAATTTTTTGCACCACCATAGCTCTTCCCAACCACAACAGGCCAAAAGAAAAAAAAATGCGTTGATGGTCACACAAAATAACACGACTGCTGCGGTGTGTCCGGCCATCACTGCCCAATAGAATGGGTGCAAGATAGCATCGGTGCATCGTGGTGTCGGCTAGAATACAAAAACAAATTGTAGGCAGGCGCTAAAGTAGTCAGTTTGCCCCAAAGGGAGCGTCGCGAGTTCGATTAAAAGCCGCACCACCCGCCGGTGCCGTTTCAGCTGAGCGCCTCCCTTCGTAGCCTAAGAGGGCGCTACGAGCGTCGTGTACATCAGTCACGGCTGCATCTGCTCCCACAAAAACGCCGGATTGCCCCGGAACTTCTCTTCCTGCCTCCAAGATTCCTGTGCGCAAGGTCAGTAAAGCTGCTAAGACTCTTTTGCAACCAAAATCTTCGGGACTTAAAGCACAGAAGCGAAAAAAACCCCACAACGAGGACGCGCCCGGGGTACGTTCAAGGCTAGGCCTAACAAAGCACCCGCGCCGACCCAACACTGGCGCGGGCGCAACGCCGGCTACTAGTGACCCCAATGCCGAAGTGCCCATGATGCTGTCCGCGTTCGACATGGACACCACACCACCTTTGAGTGCAACAGACAAAGCACACGTGTTTTCCATGCCTGCACCGCTTGCAAGTCATACGTTCATTACTACAAAAATAGGTGTAGGAGACGACAGGGGCAGGAACTATCACTTGGCTGTGTGTAAACTTATTTTGCCATATTTGGCGGAATCTGAGTGACAGCCGTGAGGTACGATTGGTGCTCGCATTTTGCATGCAGGTTGTGTTGCATCTTGTTATTGATTTACGTGCTCAGGACCAAGTAGTGCTAGCAGTTCATTTGTTTGGTTCCTCACTTGTCAAGTTTTTTGGCGCACTCTTCACTTGTTCAGCTCAGTGGTCTCTGGCACCCTACGTGGTCAAGGCAGGCGGCTATTGTCAGAGCTCTCTCACCTTCCTGCGAAGTCCATCACCTGGCACACATCACAATCAGGTAGGCATTTATTTCACCGTTATCGATCATTACCTATCTTATAAACAGTTATAAGGTGCACTCGCATGCCACAGCTCATACGAGCTAGGCATGTAACATGTCTGTCGCTATTATAAGGTGAATAATGAAACACGTGTTTGCCATGCTTGCATCGCTCATACATACCTTATTACTAAATTAGGCACAGAAAACAGTAGGGGTAGCAACGGTAACATTACTGTGCGTAGGCATATTTCAGTGCATTTTGTGGATTTTTAGTGTCGGCTATGAGGTACGACCATAGTGCTCGCACGCTGTGTTGCACCTTTATTGAGTTGCGCATGCAGGAAGCAGTACAGTGAACAGTTTAATTCTTCGGAATTATATGAAGCATTGCTTGCACTCAGCAATAACGGCATTTTTCCTTTGTTAGTGTCACTTAATTGTATTATTGTGGTGAAGCCTGCTGTTGAGTTGCATCTTTGTAGTTTGAGGATGTCACAGGTCTGTTTGTGCACGCACTCATTAGTGATCTCCTCGGTGCCCATGCACATGGCTGTTATAAGGTGCACTTGTAAGCCGGATCAGCAGGAGTCTGCTGTCACGTACACACCAGGCGTGTACGTGTCTTTGTCGTCTTATCGAGCGCAGACAAAGCACTCGTGTTTTCCATGCCTGCATCGCTTGCAAGTCATACGTCCATTACTACAAAAATAGGTGTAGGAGACGACAGGGGCAGCAACTGTCACTTGGCTGTGTGTAAACTTATTTTGCCGTACTTGGCGGAATTTGAGTGACAGCCGTGAGGTACGATTGGTGCTCGCATTTTGCATGCAGGTTGTGTTGCATCTTGTTATTGATTTACGTGCTCAGGACCAAGTAGTGCTAGCAGTTCATTTGTTTGGTTCCTCACTTGTCAAGTTTTTTGGCGCACTCTTCACTTGTTCAGCTCAGTGGTCTCTGGCACCCTACGTGGTCAAGGCAGGCGGCTATTGTCAGAGCTCTCTCACCTTCCTGCGAAGTCCATCACCTGGCACACATCACAATCAGGTAGGCATTTATTTCACCGTTATCGATCATTACCTATCTTATAAACAGTTATAAGGTGCACTCGCATGCCACAGCTCATACGAGCTAGGCATGTAACATGTCTGTCGCTATTATAAGGTGAATAATGAAACACGTGTTTGCCATGCTTGCATCGCTCATACATACCTTATTACTAAATTAGGCACAGAAAACAGTAGGGGTAGCAACGGTAACATTACTGTGCGTAGGCATATTTCAGTGCATTTTGTGGATTTTTAGTGTCGGCTATGAGGTACGACCATAGTGCTCGCACGCTGTGTTGCACCTTTATTGAGTTGCGCATGCAGGAAGCAGTACAGTGAACAGTTTAATTCTTCGGAATTATATGAAGCATTGCTTGCACTCAGCAATAACGGCATTTTTCCTTTGTTAGTGTCACTTAATTGTATTATTGTGGTGAAGCCTGCTGTTGAGTTGCATCTTTGTAGTTTGAGGATGTCACAGGTCAGTTTGTGCACGCACTCATTAGTGATCTCCTCGGTGCCCATGCACATGGCTGTTATAAGGTGCACTTGTAAGCCGGATCAGCAGGAGTCTGCTGTCACGTACACACCAGGCGTGTACGTGTCTTTGTCGTCTTATCGAGCGCAGACAAAGCACTCGTGTTTTCCATGCCTGCATCGCTTGCAAGTCATACGTCCATTACTACAAAAATAGGTGTAGGAGACGACAGGGGCAGCAACTGTCACTTGGCTGTGTGTAAACTTATTTTGCCGTACTTGGCGGAATTTGAGTGACAGCCGTGAGGTACGATTGGCGCTCGCATTTCGCATGCATGTTCTGTTGTGTCTATTGATTTGCGTGCTCAGCAGTTCATTTCTTTGGAATTGCACGACACATTGCTTACACCCGACAACATTGCGAATTTGCACGTCACTTAGCCATACTACTGCTTAACTGCAGCTAATCCAGCATGGGAGTCCTTGTGTGTACCCAAGAAGTTGGTGTATGGCAACAGAATCAAGCGATCGCATATGCGAAGTTTTGGGTGCCCTATCTTGAAGCCACCCATTTCCATCTCTTGCGCGTACTACTGGCAGGCTACGGTGCAATTCATACTTGGTATCAACTGTTTGATTAGTCAATATATCACAAAAAGCTTTAAGTAATTGTTTAAAGTAATTATGTTTCAAGCTAAAATTTTAAAGTAATTGTATTCAATATTGGACCTCGCTGCACTTGAGAGGCTGAAGCTGCTTTCACATATGTGCAAGATATGAACATCTGTTGTCAACATTAGCGATATAATGGATAGCATTACTTAAGTTGTGAACATGTGTAATGTTGGAGCATATGCTAAGCTCACTTTTGACTGCACATTCAGGAATAGCCTTTTAAGAGACCCAAGTTGCGCAAGTATGGGTGCAGTTTTCTGTAGAATTTGTGCAGTTAATGTTACAGTCTCCGTCATTATTTCTTTTCCTTGCGCCGCCTGCTTCAACTTAGTTTAAACATTTGTAGCAGGTCAAGAATATTTATATTCACTGTGCTCTTATATAGAGGACTGCTTAAAAAGCATTGGCTAATGTTCATATGAAATTGAACATAACCTGACATGCTAACCAGATATTGGAATGATTCTACTATTGTAGACTGTAAGGTATTATTACCATTGTAGCAGTGTTTTTATTATAAAATTGGGCGGTCTGAAAAAGTGCACAAGCCAGTGAATGTAATTTAGCAAAATAAGTGCTCTACCTTCATTGCAGCCATAACATCAATGAAGAATGCCCACTTGCCGGCATTGCGCACAGACATTTTCAACATTGACCGACTACTTCGAGCACTACCACTATCACAGCAGTGTGTTGGGCGGTGCCCTTTGCCCTTGTGAGCCTTGTGGAGCTTTGTTTAAAAACTATCAGAGCCTAAGAAGTCACGTCTTCAGACATCACAAGAAGCGATGCAGCAAACAGACTGATGATGCGTTTGTCTGCTCTGTGTTGTCATGCGGGGCGAGTGTGCCTACTCGCACGGAGCTTCTTGGTCACATAGCTGCCCATCTGGAGAGTGGAATTGATGCTGTTATGTGTCCTTTTGTGGGTTGTGGTAGTGTGCTGAGGTCAGCAGGTTCCTTCAGAACACATGTTTCAAGGTATCACCGGGGCAAAACTGCAACACAGTGCACGGAAGTACCTGAAATTGAATCCAGTTCAGATCAAGAGCACAGTAGCACACCCCCTGCTGATGTTGGAGATAACTGTGAAAGGGAGTCTGGTTGTGACAGCGATTTGCCGCTGAACCCCTTTTTTTTTTTATAGTGATGTCATAATCGTGGAGTGCACGCCATTTTCCTGCTCATATGCTTTGGTGTTTACAAAAACAAAAGGAGCCTTTTTTATTTTGCAAACAAAATCTGTTGCAATCAATGCTCTATCTCGTCCACTTCTTTTTTTCTTGTCTATGTGGTTTACGTCCCTACCTTTCTTCAGCCTGAACCTACTAGCCAACAACATGTTCTAGTAAGCTGGTGCAGTAGTTTCAGGGTGGTATTCCCCACCAGTCTGTTTTTTGTCTTCTTTTTTTGGCGTGTCACAGCTGTTGCACTCAATTGTAGGGTGGTAATATAGTTCTACATTTCAATCAGTTTTCACTTTAATATCTCTACAGATGAATTCATCTATTATCAAGTAACTGTTATTTACTTTGATTTTTGGAATAATTGCAGGAAATCTTCCAGGAGAGGATGGCGGCCTGTGCGCCTGCATTATTTCAGATGATGGAGGAGGCGCCGACGAAACATACTATGGAACTGGTGGTGCGCGTGAGAGACGAAGGACAAAGAGAAAAAGCAGTCCAGGTAGCTGTGCTACCATTCCTCTGCGCGCATTTTAAGGAAGACAAGAACTACCTTTACCAAGTATTTGAAGTAAGTTTCACTTTGTTGCATTATGTTAGTACAAAACTGGACAGTAACATCTTTTCAGAAAGTGATGTATTGGTTTGTTGAGAACAGCTTTAGGTTCTAGATTTTATAGAATACAGTCGATCCCGGGTATATCAAACTATGATATATCGAATTATTGGCTATATCAAAAAGTTGAGAGATCCCCTTGAATTTCCCATGCAAAAATACGGGACTGCTGTACACATCTATCGAACTCACGCACAGCAGAACATCCGCTAAATTGAACTCTGAGCCACGCTAAAGCCCACAAATTGCATTTTTCCTAACAAATAATGATCATTTATAGCCACAATTCGACAAGTTCCGATCCCTTTTCGCGTGCAAGTGACTAAAAGGGGGTGCTGAAAAGTGAAACATTGAAACTCCATCTTGCTGATCTAGCTCGTTGCACAGCACTTGTGAGTGCACCGGTATGCTTGATGTGCGATCTGCAGGTTTTAACGTGGGGGCATGGTGATGACCGAGGGCACCAAAACGAAGTGGAATGACTTAAGGAAGTTTAGTGATCTCATTGCGATGTTCGCATTCAATCGTGTATGATGGCATGTGGGACTGAAAAGCGTGGCCTTCGAGATGTGCAACTTCATGAGGTATTTTGGTGCTTCCGGTTTTAGAACGCTCATTTCGGAGGCTACGCTTTTTTCTAGCTTTCCGCACCAAAGCAACAGCTGTCGGTTACAAAATGACAAAGCCACAAGTGACATCGCTATCACCAACATGCTGACGGTGGGAGCTTGCTCGTTTGTGGGCAGCATCGCCTTTTGTGGCTTGTGGACCTGTGTACTTCTCGCCTCGTTACTGATAAATCATCATTTGGAAGTCGGCGCTACACATTGATACGCTCGTAGCGATAAAAATCATGGCTGGTGCTAGGAGCGACCTCAAGTAAAGCACAGTCGTGAACTGTTTCTTTGCGGGCTTTGTGCCAGGTGACGACTTTGAGTGCGTCATGACTGCTGTCAAGGGCGTACAATGCCTCAGTAAATTCTATGCCTTGTTAGTGTTTTCGGGCACCATCTCGGACAGCGAGCGGCTTCATTGGAGCAGAAGACGACGTCGCTGGTTCTGACTGCATGGATGCCGAGATGATGCCCAATGTTGACGGTGCCGTGGAATTATTGCTTTCGCCACCAACGCTCTACGGAGCTTACATTGGCATTCAGTGCCACTCAGCGCTGTTGTGGCCGAATGAGCTGAATTTGCTTACTTGGAAGGGTCCAGTGATATTGAGGACAACTGAAACTTGGTGGCACGCAAAAAGAGAGAAAAGTTTACAGACTATTTTCAAGTGAAATGAAGTGCGATAACTTGCAAAAGTAGATGTTCAGGCCTTGTTCTTTATCATATTGTGAGAGAATCATTCTTTAAGTGCTTGTTAGGATTTCAAAAAACTGTTTTTAGGTCTGAGATGCTCTAATTTATGCCTTAAATACACATATTTTGTGTTTCGACTCATCGATATATTGAACTACATATATCGCGATCCCCTTCGAGTTCAATATATCTGGGATCGACTGAATGCTGTGCAGGTTTTTAGCACAAAACAATAGCTTTTTCAGTTGAATTTTGTGAAAAAAGCTGCTTTTGTATAAAGGAAAATTAAACTTTGACTGCTGAAATCAGTTTTCTTCTAATTTCACAATTTCTGAACTTTGAGCAGACTTAACTTTTTTACACTTCTTAATCGATGTATTTTCTTCCCATAAAGAACAAGTGCAATGCTACCGTATGAGAATTTAGTGACCGCTGCAGCAAAATTTTTTGACAGAACAAATATGCTAAACATCCAAAAATACCTAATTCATGAATTGCTGGACACAAGTTAAAAGGAGGATAGTGTAGCTTTGCATATCTTTTGCCTTTGTGCTTCATTTTAAGGTAATTTTGGTGGCTTTGTACAGCAGCATTATTCATTAAAATTACACCGGAACACGCGCTTTGTCACAAGTATCAGCATTTGAAGATAGTGTAAAAAAAAGGCAATTTTCAATTTTTTTGTGGAACTTACTTTGGTTATCCGCATTGTGTCGTAGTCACAAAAATGTTCTGAAAAAAAAAATACACTGCCCTTGAGCCAACAGTTAGTGCGGGCAGGTGCCATTGTTTCATCAGAGCCACTAGGATAGGGAGTGAAGTCCCCAAGCATCCGACTATAAAGTTCACAGAGTGAATGAGAAGGAACGTAGCGCTGTGAAAAGTGAGACTTCATGCAACAAAAACTGTGTTGGGGCATGGTGCACGCATGGTGAACCACAGTGCACAAACTTGGTTTACTAGCCTTTTTCAGGCTCAATGGGAAAAAAAGTGTTTGTGTGCAATCAGAGTGCTCCACATGCACAAAGCATTAGTTTTTTGCAATGCACTGCAGAACAATGTTTCTCGTCACTTTGGCTGTAGTGCCTCATTACGACGCAGTGAGGAGGGCACTAAGAATGGGAATAGGCCAGAGTTGTTGCAAGATGTTGCTCACTTTGTCCCTTGCTGTCGCACATGCAAAATAATTTTAAGCAATACTATCACCACTAACATTGATATATTGACCTGCAATCATTCAGAGTTGTCTATGATGTTGCTGTAATCCAAAGAGAAAAATGAATCAAAATGTGAGCAGGTTTTTTTGCGTGCTCGCTATCCATTCTACTTTGCTCTAAAATTGTTCCAAGTTTCAAGGCTCCTAGGTAGGTAATTTGTACTTGGTGCACACAGCCTGCAATAGACCAGGAACCATGGTGGAAAACGGAATTGCAGGGATCGCATCTCTGATTTATATATTGGAATGGCCGCAACTGTACATATCTCTTTGTGCTTTTGTGTACATGGGATATTTTTGCTCATCCAGGAGGGAACAAGCATCACTGAAAAGCTTGCCGAGTTGCCATCAACGCCTACAATCATTGCACTGGGTGAGTTCCCTTGTCGATATCATTATGTGTTGATTGTTGTGCGAGGAGGTCAAGTAAATTGATGACATTTTACAACATGAGTGTGAGCCTAACTCCAGCTACAAGGTGCAGTAGATACTTATACACTTAAATAACAGATGTTGTCGGAGGAGAAGAGTGGAAGATGAGGGCAGACCTGCAACTGGGTTTTATTCAGTACACTCATGCAGGGAACCTGCGTTCATTCTGATAGTCTGAGTGAAGTATCACAGACACAATCATTGCTTTTGTTCATTAGGAAAAAAGCCTAGGCAAGCTCAAGTGCCATTGGGTCACAACTGCATCTCAATTCTTGTCTTTGCCAGTAAAGTCTGCCATGGTTTACTAAAAGTAAACAATTCGTATGCATTTAAGTTGGGCAGGTGAGAACCTTGTCTGGTCTTTATCAAGGGCTGGTGTTCCCTACATCATTCATTTATACATTGACCTGTATGACCAATGTTAACATTCCTCCATGTCTGAGTGACTTCGTTATCCTACTTGACGAGCGCACGTCGAACTCAGTGGGGTGGCACTTAGTGCAATCTTGCACACCTCATAGAGGCAATGCGGGGTCTTAGCATTTACCTTGAACGGCACAGAAGAGTAACCTTCACCCACAAACTAGCTCACCAGACAAAATGCTGTGCTTTAATATTAACCCAACTTTAACATCAGATCATACATTCTGAACATATTTACCACGAGCATGTGAAGACTTATTTTATGATTGTGCGTATTCGAAGACTGAAAAAGGCCATTGCACATTTTTTCAAAGGAAGCCTTGGAAAAATTTTGGGAGCGTACAAACCACTAGTAGGGTGTGTAAAATTGCACTAAGTGCCACACCTTTTAGTTTGTTAGTTGCTTATCAAACCAGGAGGAATGTTTACATCAATCAAACAGGCCAATATATATATGAACGGCGCAGGGAACACAAGTTGTTGATTCCTGACAAGGGTCTTATCTGCCTCTGACTTCAGTGAAAGTCCATTGATTACTTGTCAGAAACTATGACAGCCATTACTGGCAAGAATGAAATTCGGAGATGCAGCCTTGACCAATTGGCTCCTAAGCTTGCTGAGGTCTTCTTTTTTTTTTTCAGGAGGAAAATGATTGGGCCAGCGTATTTGGCTCAGATTGTACAAGAATTAATGCAAGTCTATGATGCATAGATGAGGAATTTGCAGACTGTAGCGTGTAACCATACGTGTTCTAAATGAAGCCCATTGACGAGTCTGTACCCATCCTTGTGCTCTTCTCATATGTTTCATTTGAACCACACCTTGATAACCTTAAAGGGCTCCAACACGAAAAAGGGCAGCAGGTGCGAAGGTGGCCAGAAGTCTCGCACAAGTGTGCACACAAAGATAATGAAGTTGGCCCAGAAGCTGCGTTTCAATCAGTGAAAGTGTGAGCATGAATCATACACATTTTCTGATGATATCCGGTTATTAGAGCTGAATATTATCTTGATTGTGGCTTTGCATTTTCAATTTAATTTGTTTGTAAGTATTATGAGCCTGGCGTTTTCTTTTTTTTTGTCCTTCGGAGTGTAGTCAAAATATACTGCTATTATTTCACAAGAGCCAGCACATGAAAATGCACTCTCAATTGAGATTTCTATATACTGTGAATTGTGCCAAGGACATATAGTATGTTGTGAAAAGAGAAAAATGGAAGGTTTGGCCTTAATTTTATCCTAGTTATCAATCTCACTGATGCTTCGTTAAAGAACCCCAGGTGGTCGAAATTTCCGGAGCCCTCCACTACAGCGTTTCTCATAACCATATGTGGTTTTAGGACATTAAACCCCATATATCTATCTAATCTCACTGATGCTTATGTTAAACAGGGTTTGGAAATTCATTCATCTAAACCAAGGGCATACACAGAACTTTTTAGGGGGAGGGGGCCCTTTTTGATCTGAACCAGAGGTCTGGGCAGGCAAATGGTAATTTTGCGCTAAGTATTTCATGGAGAAAAAAGTTTGGGGGGAAGGAGGGGAGAGGCACGGGCCCGGTGTGCCACCGCCTGGCTACGAATAAGTGTAGTGTATATTCACATGATGTTTCTTAGTTCAGGTCAAGCTCTTTCAGTTTTTTTACAGGATCCTCAACCCCCCCCCCCTCCCACCTCAGCATAGTGAAAAAAAACATTCTGTGATCAATAAACAGTGCTTAAAAAATTTCACTAAAGCTGCTGCTTGGGCGAGTTGGTTCATGATTAAAATATGTGCCGTCTTTTTTTGCGCTGGTAAATCTATATTAAGAAAGTTCAGCCATAATTTGTAGCTATATGTGGCACATAGAGCTTAACAGCAGAATGCAAAGTTGAAAATCAGTATAGGTATTCACCCGTGCATTCTGCTATACAATAGCAACAAATATTTCTGAAAATGTAACTGCTCATTCTGAGCATGATCAGAGCCAGTGGGAAACTTCTCAGGAGCGCCGGGCAGGCCCTATACATCCTGTGCATTTTTGCTGATTTTAGGTAGTTTTCTCAGTGACTAAAAGGGATATTCATATAATCCATACATCATTTTCTTCCAAACTTTTTGCTCTTTTAACTTCATAATATAGAATTTTTGTGAATTTTTTACCACTAGAGCTTGACTTTTGAGTTAATTGGCATCTATGAAAATTTGTAACACAATAACGGTAAAGTGCATAGCTTCTATTTTGCTTCAGTAGCTGTATACAAAAAAAATAATCAACTGGTTATCTTAAAATACATGGGAAATAATGGTAGCTAAGTAATAAAAAACTGTTTTGAGATATGGAATAAAGTTCAAAAACAGGTGAAAAGTGATCGCACTGTCAGAAACACTGTTCAATTATTTTGTTTAGTAGTTACAAGCTTGGTAATCACTGCCAAAGTCAATTTTTCGCCGTGGAGCCTCTCGCAATGCTTGTCTTGTTTTTTTTTTTTTGTGAGATGTCATTCAGCTCTATCTGCAACGTATCGTCAAGTGTGGTCAACGATTTCCAGCAAATTCATTGTAGTTTGGCCAAGCTTCAATCCTATCTCAGAATAGAGGCTCGTGTGATACTACCATTATTAAATGCAAAAAAAATATTCAATGTCGCCATTTCTAGGACTCTCACCCTAAACAAAGAAAGGAAAGATTCTGTGACTCAATTCCCATTAACTCAACACTTACACTGAGTCGTTCTCACACATTGTTATTCAGTTGCATCAGAAATATTAGTCCATGTCCATTAGAGCATACCCGTTGTCCCCATGTATATACGTGATTCACCTCGAAAGATGCTGAAAAGGCTGGGAGGTTTAACAATAAAGAGCTTGCTGGTTCAGCACCTCAGTACGTCACAGGGATTTATTCACATTAACAAGAAAACTGTACGGGCTTCAACGAAATTTACACTTCCTCAGAACCTTCTTTACCCCCAGCATCTAAGGTTATCGACAAGCACGGCAAATGCAAGGTGTAATGATGCTAGGAGCTGAAAGTGTTCCAACCTATGTATTCTGAAGGCGGATTGTGAATACAAAGGTGCACAGTGTCTTCGGACTGCTTTAGAAGTTACCCGACAATCTTCTATACACAGCTGACTCTAGACAAGCATTTTGACTTTTGTACGTCAGAAAATTAGGCCGTAAGCATAGAGCGAATGCAAGGGGCTTGCACTAGAGTGTGTTTTCACTGGCTACTTCCTTTTGGAAAAACTGGTTTTGAGCCACCAAAAATGCTGTTTATGAAAAGCACGAATGTGGATGCACAAAGGGACACCCCTCCCCAAATTGCAAAGAAAACAAAGCGATTTTTTTTTTCACATTTTGCTCTACCACGTGCCCCTACTTTTTGTATCAAGGGCCATATACATACACAGAGAAGGCATTATAAAGTGTGTGTAAGTTGCTTCTTGCATTCATTTGATCACTTGTTTTTCACATTCTTTTCAGGCATAAACATGCTGAAGTGATGAAGAATGGTGATGTAGCAAGCTACAGCACATGTATTATATGTAAATAAATTCATCTGTGTTTTGTTAATGTTGCATTATTATTTATATGGTATGCAGCAGCAGGGGTGGTTTACACACACACAGTACATAAAGACTGCATTAGTGTAGGTTGAAACAGTACATAAAATTGGACATAAAACTCAATCATGAGAATCTACAGGCAGCCACATAAACATTCCATTCCATCCCGTAAAACATCGGCTTTTCGACAGTACTGGTCAACAAAAGCTTGTGTTAGTTTTTCACAAATTAAGTTACTACCAAAACTAAGTTTATTTTATGCTCAGTGAAACAACTCTTTCCTTCAAGGCAAAGAAACTACACAAAACCTTAGTCAAGCACAGAAAAGCCATTAAACGAAACCAGGTGTTTTACTGAAGCTTCTGTTTTCATTAATAATAACGGAATAATTTACAGCCAGACTGCTCTACAGCGATCTCCGTTTATTCCTCCTCTAAATACAGCAAATTCTGTATTCCTACAAACAGAGTCATGATGTGTTTGAGATAACAGATTTGCTGTGTTTGGGATAACAGATTTGCTGTGTTTGGAATAACAGATCTGCTGTGTTTGGAATAACAGATTTGCTGTGTTTGGGTTAACAGATTTGCTGTGTTTGGGTTGACAGATTTGCTGTGTTTGGGTTGACAGATTTGCTGTGTTTGGGTTAACAGATTTGCTGTGTTTGAAATAACAGATCTGCTGTGTTCAGGAATACAGATATGATGTGAAAGAGAATACGGAAAAATGTATAACAGAGACTTCGTGATACGGAGCCTGCTGTTACTCATTTACAGAATGCCTCCGGCAACGATTTACCAGCAGCTTTTGCTGTGTACCGAGACATTTTTTTTTACAGTGTAGTACCGCACGGAGATGAAAGACTAAGAGCAGCAGCTGTAGCTGTTGATCCCAGAGGCCTACTCTTATCAAAAATTGCTCCAGGCTGCAGCACAAAATGGTACGGCAGTAGACCGACGCGCGGCAGGCCGTCGTCACAAAAGAACAAACAAACAAAAGTCTCGTTTTCGGCTGCAGACAGCCCACAGCCCCATTCCACTACACAATAGTTAGCATATGGGGCTTATAATACGACGGTTGTGGAGAGTCCTGCCGCAGTGGTCTAGTGGCTAAGATACTCGGCTGCTGAACCGCAGGTCACGGAATCGAATCCCGGCTGCGGCGGCTGCATTTTTGATGGAGGCGAAAACGCTGTATACCCGTATGCTTACATTTCAGTGCACGTGAAAGAACCTCAGGTGGTCGAAATTTCCGGAGTCCTCTACTACGGCGTCTTTCCTAATCATATGTTCGTTTTGGGACGTTAAACCCTACACATCAATCAACAGCCGTAGAGAATGGCTGGCGAAGCCTGCCGCAGGTGACGTATGTCTACATGTGGGGCGCACGTGATGCCTGTGTGTAGCATACGGTTCCGTCTGCAGTTGCAAGTCAAAACCGATTACAAGGATGGCATGTTCTAGAGACATGTACGAAAAAATAAGAGAGGGAGGGGTGGCGAAAAAAAAAGTTTGTTTTACTCCAAACATGAGTGCTCTCACCGGCGCCTTAGGCAAGCGCGGCGACAGACTTGAACGTAAACATTCGACAGACGTCTGTCCGGTTTGGTAGGTAAACTGGGAAACGAGTTTCACTCCAACCTCAAAATGCGTGAAAATGCGTAAGCCCGACGTTTCGGAGCTGATATGGTTCCTCCCTCGGGGGGGACTGTGGACACGTTGCAGCGGCGTCTTCAAGGCACTCGCGGAGCAGCTGATAACCCCCCTTCCCGTTTCGCCGCGGAGCGTCGTCCGCGTACATACACCGGGGGAAGAGTTCCGTGAGAACGGTCGATGTTTTGGGCCGCTCGCTGTATATGCCACGACTAGAGTAGTATCGTTCTCCTCCAGTTAGTCTCGCTTTCAAGGATGGTCGTTGCGTCGAAATATATCTGGAGGTCAAACGTCTCAGAATTCTCGGCGACGGCGCTGCACTCTTTGTTGACTCATCGAGGCCTACTGGACTCCTATTAGTGAGTGCTATGGACCTAAATATTTCCCGTACAGAGATTAAGCACTTCGGCGAATGCTTCAAGCGCTTTCTACAACGCAACCCGTTGCCTTCCTCTCGATTACGATACCTCTCCAGCCCTTGGGAGCTTTCCTAATTAGCTGCGCATGGCGCGTGGGGACTTGTGAGTTGTTGGGTCATTCTAGAAAGAGGAAGAAGGCACCTAATTTCTCTCAGCCCCTTGGGCGACACGGCGCAGTGCCTTGTGGGGGAAGGGGGGAGGGGAGTAACATAGGATAGATAGGATGGGGGAGTAGGATGTGAGTCCGTTGTGGGAAGCAGACCGAATGACCCTCACCTCTCTTTTTTTTTCTCTCTTCTCCAATCTTATCCTCCCTATATCTTCTATTCTCCTTACCCAATTCCTGTGCTGCCTTGTTGAGGTGTCCTCGTAAGGAGAGACAGTTACGGGTCGGCTCTCTCTCTTCTTGTCTTCTGTTATAACCACTAATATATAGCTTCCGGACGACGTTGGCGTGTTGTTTGAGCCGTTCCTTGAAATGCTCGGTCTGGGAGCAAACGACCCTAGCCGGCGACAAGCGATTGCATCTTGTTTTGGCGTTTCGTGTGCCACGTTATCGCTTCCGCTGGCTTGCGGAAGACGTTTAATTGTTAGCAGCTGCCGCATCAGGTGCAGAGAACGCTACCTCAGGCAAACAGCAGACTTGGCGGCGGCTTGAAACACACATCAACGATGGAGAGAAAGAGGGCGGAGGAGGGAGGGGGTGTAGGCAGATTTTTTTCTTTTTTGGAAGGGCACCATCTTGATTTCCTGAGAAGGTGGGGGGGGGGCGGCATCTACACAAAACAGCCGTTTTTCTCTCAGTATGCTATGGCGAAAAATTTCGGGGAGAGGGGAGGGGGCTCGGTGTGCTACCGCCTGACCGCCTGGGTACGCCACTAGGGGGGGGGGGGAGGAGTGTGGCAGTTTGGGCTAGTTGGTATGACATGGCGACAGTTTAGCGTGAGAACAGAACGACGACAAAGAGACAAGAAGGACACAAAGTACACGAGCGCTGTTGCGAAGCGACGGACCGATCCCGCCGAAGCCACCACTGTTGCGAAAGACGGCGACGCCGACACGGCCCCGGAGGCGCCACTGCTTCCGACTCCGCCGGGAAGGTCACCAGCCGTTTGGTAGCGTAGGTTTCTCAGCTCGCGACTGCTTCTGCGCAGAGCTGATCAGACGAGCGGACGAGACGACGGTGAGTCAAACAAGGTTTATGTACAGCATATATACAGAGGCGTTACAATTTCGGCACTGGGGCCGACAGAGACTCGAAGAGCCGAGCTCTTCTCTCTAACACATAGTTCAGCCTTTCGCCTAAGACCGCCGACTCGCATACATGTCGGCCCTCCGACATGGGGTCTCCTCGCTCATAGGAACGCCGATCGCGACGCGCCGCAGGGCTTCTTTTATTTACACCGGGCCCAACTAAAATGTCCAATCAGAAGCGCCGCTGGTCTTCCGAGCAGGCTCCTCCAATGGGGTTCGCCGCGCGATGCGTCAGGCCACCAGACATGAGGACGCCGGCTCGCTGTCACGTGCGCAACTGACTCAATGCACGTGGGCCACAGATGCGCCGCGCGTGTTCACGCCGTGGAGTTGTTCGCGCCCGGCGGAGTGCGGGCTGGCCTTGACCCAGATTGCCCGTTTCAGAGGCACGGACGTTTGACGAGGACTCGCTGGCATAACAGCACCCCCGCCGCCAGACAATGCACCGGAAAGACGAGCTGCTTCCACGGGGCTCGGATGTCAGGTGCGCTCGTTCGCCAGGTCCCTCCAGGTTCGCCTCCAGGGCCATGGGGAGAATACAGCTCCAGACTGTTCCGGGAACACATCCCATCATTGACGACGGATCCCAGCTCCACTGGCTTGTCGCCACAACTTGCTGGCCAACTTCGCTCGTCTCTTCTGACCATCTTCGGTTTCAGCACTTGTCGATGGTTCTGCAACTTGCTAAGAACGGTTCGACAACAGACAACACACGACACAAGCAAGTGCCCTCGGTCACCCGACAGAACACCAGACAAAGTATAGTACAACATATACCTATCTACGTGTTTATCGGAATTTTGTTCCCTCTACATCAAGAGGCACATGTGGGACAAAAGACCCTTAAAATGACAACTCAAATTTTTTTTTTTTTGTTTCCACGTACAACAACGTAACGAATTAGAATACCACAAAGTTGGCCCCTTGAGATCACTCTGAACGAGAGCGCTCAGCCCAGGTCGTGATGAGGTCAAAATTTTGCCCCGAATCGCCAGCGAGAAACCGAAAGGTTGAGAAGTTACTAGCTGGAACGCACTGCTCAATGCACCTGCATTAGCGTTTACCTTTTTTTTTTCTTTAGCGAACGTCAAAGTTGCGCTGTGGAGCAACATGCTCCACTTCAGTAACCGGCCACTTTTAGGCGACGATACCTATGCGGCACCAAGAGCGGCTCACACTTTCGACGTTGCACAGGGGAACAACGATACGGCTTGCTACGGATTGACTCCTCACCGCTTAGCTCGATATCGTGTTCGATCACCCTCATGTTTCCGGGGCAGTCCGAAAACACGTCTTCAAACTCGGAACCAATCTTTCTCAGGTCCTCTTTCTCAGGTCCTCCTTCACTTAAGCTAGGCTCTAGGTTTATCTGCTCCCGGATTACTTTCGATCCCCCTTCGATTACCTCACTAGAACTCAAACTTTCTGCTTCCTCTTCCTCTGAAGCATTCAACAACAGATTTACGATCGCTTGATGTTGAACGTATGGTTTCATCAAGTTGTAAATTTTGTCCGGCCGCCTTCCTAATTTCACTTCATAATTTGTATCGCAAGGCTTCGATAATACTTTGGCGGGCCCTTCCCAATCAACCTCAAGCTTGTTCCTTTTGGGTGGCTGCAGCCGCATTACCTGATTATCAACTTCAAAAGTGCGCTTCTTCCCCGATTTCTCGTAGTGCTCCTTCGACAGCACTTTTGCCGCGTTTTTCTGGCTTTCCACTCGCGCTTCAATTTGGCTTTCCACTAGCGCTTCAATCGAGAGATCCTCACGCTGCCCTCGAATGAGCGTCTCTCGATCAACTCTCGGCAGCTCGCTCAAACTTTCCGCTACAGGCGAGAGCGTTGCAACCCTCTCGCTCTGACTCAATGGCGCCACGTCGTCTCCCCCAGCGCATACCGCGCCGGCCGCTCCCGCGACGGGCCGCTCGCGTGACTGCTCACATGACTCATGCGGAAAATTTCCTTTCTGGGGTTCCGTCGACCCGCCGACAAGGTCACTTGAGAGTTCACCGCATGGAACCAAGTCAAGCTTCCGCGAAAGCTTTCGCGCTTGCGATCGCGTGGGAGCCATGCACGCTAAGTTGGGGAAGAACGATTTGCCCTGCTCTTCGAGAAGCTGCTCCGAGTTGTTGGAGAAAAGATAAGAAAAACGACCATTCAGCGCGGCAGACACAGCCGCTTCGGTGCAAAGCTTACCGAACGGGCCTTCAATGACAACGGTGGCGATTGGTAAGCGAACACTCTGCTCCTCGGCGACTTGCCTGATCCACGCGCATTCTCCTGTGAAGTCATCCGGAGACACCAATGAAGGATGGACAACGTCCATGGTTGCCGCTGAGTCTCTAAGTGCTCGGCACGTTTTCTCATTGACCCTAATTTCTTGGAGATACGGCTCCAACAACCGCATGTTTTTTTCTGATTCTCGGATCGTTGCGAAGGCAAACTTTTCCTGACAGTTTCTCGCGATGTGCCCTTCCTTTTTACAGTTGTAGCAGATTAGCGGCTTCCGTTTGTTTTCCGGTTCTAATGCATGTGTGGTAGAAACCTCACTCGATTTCTCCGCTTCTGTTTGCCCTTCCCCTACACTGTCCTTCGTAAGAGACGGGTCCTTCTTGAAATTACGGTGCGGAGCGGGTTTCCGTTGATCAGGTTTCCTTGAAAAGCCCTCTTTCCTTTCATCCTTTTCAACGCGCGCTGCCCTGCTATGCAACTTTCGGCGAGTATAATACTCCTCAGCTAACTCTGCTGCCTTGTTTAGCTGTACTTCACCAAGTTTGTCCTGCAGCCAAAGTTTGACATCCTCCTCGATGCAGCGGTAGAATTGCTCCAGTGCAACGCATTCCACCACTTTATCGCGGTCGTCATAAACACCTTCGCCCTTGAGCCATTCGATCAAATCGGCTTTAAGACGAAACGCGAAGTCAACGTGTGACTCATTCCCCTTTTTAGCATACCGGAACCTTTGCCTGAAAGCCTCGGGTGACAACTTATAACGTCTCAAGAGCACTTCCTTAACCTCGTCATAGCTCTCAAACGCTTCCCTCGACAAGCAAGTTATCGCGTCGGACACTTCGCCGGGAAGAAGAGCTAGCAGGTTCCGCGCCCAAAGAGGCCGCTCCAAAGCGTTTCGCTCACAGACGTGTTCAAACTTGACGAGATACTTCGCCATGTCCTCGCCTACTACGAACGGTGGCAGTTGGTCCCGAATTCTAAAACCGCTGACCTGAATCGTCGGAGAAGCTACGCTAGGCGCCTGCGAACACTGTAGGATTGCCAATTCTAGTCGTTTGATCTCAAGGCGCTCTTGTCTCTCGGCCTCCTCGCGACGTTCGCGCCTTTCAGCTTCTTCACGTTCGCGAGCTTCGCGCCTTTCAGCTTCTTCGCGAGCTTCTACTTCTCGCCTTTCAGCCTCCTCACGGCGTGCTTTAATATCCACCCAGGCCTCATCGACTTCCTCAGCCGACACTCCCTCATCCTTCATGATCTCAAGGATCGCTTGCTTTCGTTTCGCACGGCCCAAAGTAATGCCGAGTTCCTCACAAATTTCGATGAGTTCCTTCACTTTAAGGTTCTCCATCGTTCACACTAGCCTCTTGCTGTTTGCCCCTGTTAACAATTTACTTGCCGTACCCACTATAAGTCAACTAGCAAGACGCGCAAGCAATTTTTCACTCTCCCGTGTTTACCCCCTCCGCATTAACTTTGGTTTCAAAGCACTTCGACTTTGCTTGAAACGATCAAAGCTCACTCTAATGCTTCACACAGCCCTTCTCTAAACTACTACAACCTGAGCTAGAGTAGTCTGGTGAACTGAGGGGAAAACATCAGGCACTCACCGCATCGATGTCGCTGACGCCGGCCGATCCCGCAGCTGCCAACCACTGTTGCGAAGCGACGGACCGATCCCGCCGAAGCCACCACTGTTGCGAAGCGACGGACCGATCCCGCCGAAGCCACCACTGTTGCGAAAGACGGCGACGCCGACACGGCCCCGGAGGCGCCACTGCTTCCGACTCCGCCGGGAAGGTCACCAGCCGTTTGGTAGCGTAGGTTTCTCAGCTCGCGACTGCTTCTGCGCAGAGCTGATCAGACGAGCGGACGAGACGACGGTGAGTCAAACAAGGTTTATGTACAGCATATATACAGAGGCGTTACAATTTCGGCACTGGGGCCGACAGAGACTCGAAGAGCCGAGCTCTTCTCTCTAACACATAGTTCAGCCTTTCGCCTAAGACCGCCGACTCGCATACATGTCGGCCCTCCGACATGGGGTCTCCTCGCTCATAGGAACGCCGATCGCGACGCGCCGCAGGGCTTCTTTTATTTACACCGGGCCCAACTAAAATGTCCAATCAGAAGCGCCGCTGGTCTTCCGAGCAGGCTCCTCCAATGGGGTTCGCCGCGCGATGCGTCAGGCCACCAGACATGAGGACGCCGGCTCGCTGTCACGTGCGCAACTGACTCAATGCACGTGGGCCACAGATGCGCCGCGCGTGTTCACGCCGTGGAGTTGTTCGCGCCCGGCGGAGTGCGGGCTGGCCTTGACCCAGATTGCCCGTTTCAGAGGCACGGACGTTTGACGAGGACTCGCTGGCATAACAGCGCTCGTGTCCTTCCTGTCTCTTTCTCGTCGTTCTGTTCTCGCGCTATAACTATCGTCGTGGGGAAGGAGCTGCATGCGCTGCGTTTCGCGCGAATCAATGGGGAAGGAGCTGCATGCGCTGCGTTTCGCGCGAATCAATGGGGAAGGAGCTGCATGCGCTGCGTTTCGCGCGAATCAAAAAGGGTAGACTGCACCAATTTAAAACAATGGCAAGACGGCCAATGAGGCTTGTACAGGCCGATTTTAGGTGGACAAACTGTGCGGCGATAAAATTTCATAGTATAATTAAGTTCGAGGAGGGACTATAAGAATATCAGAGACAGTAGATTGGCAGGGAAAGCGTTCAGGTACTTGTACAGAAAGGCTGTCGCCTCACAGCGGAGAAAAATAACTACATACTATAGGAGACTGACCTGCTATAAAATGCAAGATTATGGCTGGAAGTGTGAGCGATATGGAAAAAAGGGCACGAAAATTCACAGGAGTGTGGAGTGATTGAATGGCAGGGATTAGGGGAAAAATAACAACGTTTCTGAGAAACTATTGAAAGGAAAAAAAAAACGAAGCCAGGAGGAAGAATTTTATAATAAGTCTAAATAATTGCTTTTACTGGTCGAAGCGAGATCCAGTTGTCTTACACAGCGTAGTTGTAGGGTGAAATTCAGTATACAAAAACGGAAAATGCACTTGTTTTACACAAACAACGTAACACGTTTAATTTGGACGTGAAGATACTCGTCCGTGTGTATACGTTCGGGCATACAATTTCGCGTTTTGGGGACAGCGCCGGAAACCTAAAGAGGTCCACGATGGAGAAAAGGAAAAACTGGTTGCATCTTCAAGTAAACAAAAAAAAAGGTTTATAAATAGATGGCTGGAGAGTAAAGAAGAAACGACAAAAAAACAAAATAGCACGAACAATAAGATTATACTCTACCGTAAAACGAAGGAAGTTAATCTGTGAATTTGTGTTCTTTTTTTTCTTTAGGAAAAAATTTAGGCAGTCAAAGCCGATTGAAATACTACCATTAACAATAAATTGAATAAGATGGCGCACATGTCACCGCCTCGTTATAACGGGCCCCGCCTTGGTGGTGTAGTGGTTATGGCGCTACACTTCTAACCTGAAGGTCACGGGGTTGAATCCCGGCTGCGGCGGCTGTGTTATCGGTGGAGGCGAATATGTTCGAGGCGCGCGTGTAATCATTTAGAACCCCAGGTGGTTCACGTTAAAGAACCCCAGGTGGTTCAAGTTTCCCGAGCCGAGCTTCACTACGCGTCTCTCATAATCATATCGTGGTATTAGGACATTAAAGCCCAGATACTTCTATTATCGCTCAAACGGGCCAGTCACAGCGTCCATCCATACACACCGGCCGGTTTCTGTGGCTTGAGACGCCCGCTATCACCGCGTCCTCGGCAACTTTTTTTTTTTACAATCGCGGAACAGCTGCTTCTGTTTCAGCTTGTAAACAAAGGCGTCGCCGCTATCAGCGCATATATCGCCGCCTATCTTGTTTTCTTCTCCTCGTGCAAGCTGTTCTCGCAACGTTATAGCGCAGAACGGGGCCAAGTTGTGTCTACTTTTGTTCTTCGCTCGTGATGGTTCTCCGCTCATCACTGAAAGGAGCAGTGACCTTCCGATGCAAACGCACTCGCTGGGAGGTTGAGCTAATGGCGTATATATGCTTTTCTGCGATTATATACGGCAAACGGCAGTGAAATATACTGATATGAGTTGGCGGTGCACACTGCGGCACTTCCACTTGAAAAAGCTATAATGTTACGCAGGGAGGGGGTAGTATAGAACTTATACAAAGGTGAGCACAGACAGGAAACACCAAAGAATTCACGAATCAGCGATATCTACGCATCAGCAAAAGTTACTTAGGGCATGCTATTTAAATACACAATGAGTGTGTGAAGTTCTTTGCAGGAAGACAAATCCACATAAATGTGAACGTAGCTATTAATGGAACATTAAAGAGCAAAACGATTGTTCGCGTATATATCGGTAAAGCATACGATTTCACAATACCAGAAGCACCACTCCTACCGCGAAAATAAGACATGGGTGAAGACGCGCGTAAAAAAAAATGCAGGTGGAGACGCCACCGCACCAAACACCACGACGTTGTAGATTTTGAAGGCGTCTACTGGGTCCTACGTTAAGTTCTATTCAATAAAAATGAAGTGCATTGTCATGTGTGGGTAGCACCGACATATCATATTGTTACGGTGCATCATCGACAGGAGCAAGCGTGGCACTTAGCGAAGATGAAGAAGACGCCTGTGCGTTAGGCGCCTGCGCGAGAGGCAACTCAGACATCTTGTTCGGCTGCCGATTCACGGTGGACGCTGTCCTGTAAGCCAAGACCTCGCTCCGTCACATTTGGTGGAGGTGCTGGGTAATAAGTTTCAGAAAATGTTGGCAGTCAGTGTCGTGAAAACACGGAAAATACATTTCAACATCTCGAGCGATGAGTACTGCGCGAAAAAAAAAAAAAAAACGAAACTTTAGCCTTGATTTTTTTCCGCTTATGAACTGATGATAGTGAAACATATGTCATTCGAATTCGCAGAGTGCGTTTGTAAATTTAAACAAAAATCATTGTTTCTGTTCCTTTAAGGAAACACGGAAGAGTATAATGAAGATGTTCTTTTCCAAGAATATATTTATTTCCATGAGACTCGCTCATTGAATGTCCCAATGAGAGAGGAACTTGAGAATAGATATGAAGCTCGCCCAGAGTGCTCGGACAAATCGGAAGTAACTTGGCGGCGTAGTATGAGATCGCCTTCGAGTCTCCACGGCACCGGGCGCATACAGATCGAGTGTCGTGAGCAAGTATCGCTATACGCTTGCCTGCTCGTGCGACACACGTGTGTGTATGAAGCGTGAAAAAAGTGCGACGCCCATCGCGTGTCGTATCATCACGCATCCGGATCCTTTCTGCTGCGCACACAATGCAGTCCTTCTGGGATCAAACGCGTGCAGACCTCGTTGATTTGTGGCATCCGCCGGACAAGAGATAAAATTAGTTGCATTCTGTCTTTCTTAGCTGTAGTTCACGTGCCGAAGCACTTAGCAGCGAGTTTTGAGTATAGGATGAATGAATACATGGCCATTACTTAAGGTTAGAAGACAGATGTCATTAGTATAGCGTCAGGCATATAATTTCTGTACAGTCGCTTTACCACAGCGACATTATTGAGCACTCCATTCAAAAGTGTGAAGTAACGAGTGAAACAATAACTTACCACGGGAACAATATGCAGCACCAATTGCTGACATCCGGGAGTGAATAACTGTATCCACCCTTTTGTGACAGAGTTCCGCTGCTGGTTTGACCGCTGAAGAAAGAACTACCCGATTTTTCCTTCATTACCTAAACGCATATTATGAATAGATATTAGAAACGCCGCACGCAGTGCGACTCTAAAACGAGCACTGAGCTGTGAGCAAAGCAGAATTTTCGCATAGCACGCACCCGTCGTAATGCTGCCGCCATGGACTGGAATCCAACACTCCCAAGATCGAGTAAACAGTCCCACACTTCTTGTCTCACAACAATAATCGTCATTTATCTTGCGTTCCTTTCGTTGCACTATTGCCGCGCGGCCGGCACTTTCAGGTCACGAACCCCATGAGCGTTATCAACATGACGTAACATCCCCGATAGGAAAGTGTCCAGCGCCGAGTTTTCAAGACAGGAAGCTCAATCATGTCAGATGACGATTATCGTCGTGGGACAAAAAGACACCCGTTTTACTCGAGTTTTCGTTTTTTAGAGTGCAGCCGCTATCTCGGCTACAGCGGTTGATGGCGCGCTGCAGGGAGAAATCGTCCAAGGTAGTCGCCACTCATTCGACAAAGACACTCGAAGATGTGTCCTCAACGCAAGTAAGCGAGTCCATACACCAGTCACTCTGGGGTACACGCGCGTTACGCGGAGTGCATAACACTCGCTGACCTTTGCCGTGGCTATAAGGCACCAGAACGGTAGCCACGCGCTTATATTCTCGCCAGCTCCGCCCGGTTGCAAGGGCAAAGACTGCATATGCACACACGAACACGTGTACTTTCGACCATGTGAGCGACGGCGACAAGCGCCGCCTTCTCCTCACGAGGAGGGACCGGGTGAGACGCTGAACCGTCTTTTGTTTCAGCGCCGGCGACGGCCTTGCGCTGGGGCCGACGCGTCGACGTTCGACCTTGCACTTGGGAAGCTTCCGCCCTTCGGCCCCGACCCCAGAGAGCCGGGCGCGCGTGGCCACTCTTTCTTCCTTGCGGGGGCGGCCTCCTTTTTGATTCTTTGCTCACCGAGAGCGCAGTTTTCTTTTTTCTTTTCGCTCCCCGTTCGCTCCTCCGGTCGCCGCCGAGAGAACTGCGGCTGGCCCGTCATCGCAGGGCGTCCCTGACGGCGGGGGTGCTTTTTATTGCTATTACGGCGAGACACTCGGACGTGCGGGTCCAAAAGCCCCTTCTCTCCAGCCCGGCGGCGTCCCGCTTCTCCAAGGAGGGAGCGGCGCATCGACCGACGCGGCGATTGCCCTGCCATGCGTTAATAAGGAAAGGAAGAGCCGCGGTTGGTGCCCGCCGGGTGCGAACCGCACACCGGCCGTCCGGCTCCCCCACCTCGGAGCCCCGCCCGACGACAACGCCACGCGGCGAAGAAGAGTCGTCGCCAGGAGCCGCGCCTACGTTTAATTGGCTCCACTCGGTTTATTTCAATGGTAAATTTTGAGACGCGCAGGGGGCCCGTTGGGGGAGTGTTTGTACGAAGACCCGCGAAAGTGCGGGGGGTGAACGTGTTAGCTCTCTTTCTCTCTCTGGGGTCCCCTTCGTCTGACATGAGGGGGCCGCGACCCCGCGTCTTCACTGAAACCTGCGCCGCGGGTCAACCGGATTGAACCCGGAAATGAGAGCAGTGGAACGGGGATGCTTTGGAAGTCAGGTTCACCTTGGAGGGGAGTCGCCTTGCCCGCGAAAAAGTAAATAAATACATAACCTGGAGACGGGGAGAAAAGCCAGAACTTTGTCCCACAATTCCATAACCTCCCCCACCCCCGTTCAACCCCGCTTTCTCTCTCTCTCTCTCTCTCTTTTAAAAGGGTATTCGAGACCCTCAAGGAAGAAATAAAGTAGGGCACGTTCTTGACATAGTTTATCGAATAATAATAATAAGAAAAGTTGGGTACTGTGCAGAAATTAACGCTTTATATTTTGGTACTGTGAATAAATCTTTTTCTACCCGCCTCCTTAACATGTTGCACACTGCCTTCCCTGTCTGCCCCTTTGCCTGTCCCGTGTTTTCAGTTTCGCTGGTTGCCCAACTAAATACGGCTGGCCACTGACGGCGAAAAGCGCGTTCCAGCGCAGTTTCCTTGCGCTATGACGATGCAGTCTCCACGCTCTTGAAATTACCACTCTTAAGAGACAAGACCCAGCGCGCGAAACAGTGCGACCTCGTCTGCACTCTGAGCAAGTCAGGTGCCGCCATAAGTTGGTCGATAATGCAGCGCACGGAAGCACACTTGCGGACTATGGAAAGTGTCTACACTACTTGGAGGATTATGTGTGTTAATATTACTACAAGACAACACAATGGGTGCTTGAACACGTGAAAACGCACTGCAGCAGACGCACCTCGTCCTGCTTCTACGAATGGACTAAGCTTGCAATGTAATAATAATAATAATAATAATAATAATAATAATAATAATAATAACCTCATAAACTGAAAAAAGTTGCAAGAAACTATCGGAGTTACAACTAAATTATCTCGGAGACGATTATCGCGCTACGAAGTCTTTTGTGTCATTTGCTGCTGTTTTTTTCCCGAGTAAAGCTGACACAGTGGCGACATGTGAACTGACCGACTGGGAAACTCGCGACAGGGACAGCACGCAGGACCCGATGGGAGAGGACAGTGCAGACGAGGTGTTGGACGAGGACACCGCTGGTAGTTTGAGTGCTTTGCGAGTACGACCCAAACCCGATGTCCACGCAGGATATGGATGCGGATGACATGTTGCGCCGCTTCTTCAGTGCGCACAGCGACAGTGGGGGTACACTGGAGGTAACGGTGGCAGACCAAAATAATACTAAGCAGAATACAATAAGGAATTTCTTCGACAAAAAAGATCCAAATATTGTTGTGGCTATCCCTTTTGCCGAACGATATCGGCGACAAAGGTGAAGAATACTAATAACGAAACGAAGTAATGAATATTGCGAAGGAAATATCGCTACGCGTTCGTTTTCGTTTAAGTGAGGTTTAACTGTATCAACATAGTCGCTTCGCACTCTCAAAGTTGCCGAAAGCATTACTTCGTGCATTTGCGGTTTATGCAGATGAGCCTTCCGTCGATCAAACATTCTCGTTGGCTTTGCTCCCGTTCCTGAAGTCTGACACAGCCCTTTCTTGGATTGCGCCGCACTCACAAAACGGACAACGGACAGAAGAAGTGCTCACGATATGCGCTGTGTCGTGCATGCGCACTTGTTCTGTCCCTCGTCCTTTTTGTGAGCGCTGCACAATCCTAAAGCATGAATCCGTATTAACTTGCCCAATTTTCTAGTGGTCTAGTGGCTAAGGTACTCGGCTGCTGACCCGCAGGTCTCGGGATCGAATCCCGGCTGTGGTGGCTGCGTTTCCGATGGAGGCGGAAATGTTGTAGGCCCATGTGCTCAGATTTGGGTGCACGTTATAGAACCCCAGGAGGTCGAAATTTCCGGAGCCCTCCACTACGGCGTCTCTCATAATCATATGGTGGTTTTGGGACATTAAACCCCACATAGCAATCAATCAATCAATTGCCGAATTTCGTATACGAAGTCCGACACACTCGTTAGAGCATATGATCACAGTCCTTCAATGCTTCAAGCATTGAAGGACTCTGATTTATCGACGTATGTAATGTCTGCCGTGGACTACATGTTTGGTTCTTGCTTCCTTTTCTTCTTTCTTCTGTACGTGCTCTATTTGTCTGACAGGGGAGTGGCACCCAGGGAGCCGCGCTCAACAAGCTCAGTGACCCCTAAGAAGCAGCGTGACCTCGCTCACGGTGATAAAAAAAGCCACATTGTTAACCGAATCTAGCAGCCAACGAGCCTGCTTGTCAGCGGGTGCTCCTTTTACGGCACGCTTTCGGTGGCTCGGAGATGATGCCATTCTATCTTCGCGAGTAGCACGATTATGCACAGTCGGCGTCGCGTCGTGCGCACACCGTACGCCGCACACACTGCGCATCGCCGAGTATATACGGCGTGTGCGCCCGTCCGCCTTTGTTCGAGGCCATTTCGCGGCTCATTTGCATGTGAATATCCGCGTCTCGTCACTGCGCGCGAGACCAAGCCGATGACGAAGGACCGTCGTGCCTCCCGCAAGACCCCCCCCCCCCCCCCCCCTCATCGTCTGTCACTCGCGTATCCAGGAGAGTCTTGACGTCACGTGGTCCACGGAGCATCACCAGACTCTTCTGGCGCGCAGCTATATCGCTCTTGTTCAGTATAGTTCTTAATCTGAAAGATGGTGGTGCGTCGTGCCTGGAGTAATACGAGGAAAGGGAGGAAAAGAATCACCGCCTCCTTCAGCAAGCGGCTGTTCATTTATTCGCACCTAATATCCCTGGCCACCGTAACAGCACACCCTGTGGTGGACTCTTGGTTCGCACGCTCACTTTTTCACGTGCCCGTAAAGCGGGGCATTCAGTCCCGGCTAACTAGCTACAGCGGCTTCTCCTCTGTTTCGACCAAGTCCTTATCGTAATCGGGCACTTAGATTTGACGGATCTCTTGTTGAACGCTCGTGAACAGAGAGCTCGTAGATGGGGGTCAGTCACTAGCGTACTCGTTAAAAAGTAATTCACCGAATAATGGGCTGGAGCGCGCACGACAAATCATATCAAATACGGGGCAGGTAATATGCCACTGTTCCCAAGGCAAAAAAGGTATACAATCACAGTATACGAGTTTTAAATACGGGGTTAAAACGTGGATGACAACCATTGATTGATTGATATGTGGGGTTTAACGTCCCAAAACCACCATATGATTACGAGAGACGCCGTTGTGGAGGGCTCCGGAAATTTCGAGCACCTGGGATTCTTTAACGTGCACGCAAATCTGAGCACACGGGCCTACACCATTCTAGCCTCCATAGAAAACGCATACCCGCCGCAGTGGAGGACAACGACGAAACTTGAGAAGAGGTTAAAGACGGCGCAGCGTGCAATGGAACGGAGAGTGGTTGACGTAATTAAGAGATCAGATTACACCAGTACGTGTCCGAGAACAAACGGGGGCTGAGTATCTTATATGTTAAACAAAAGAAACGAACCTGGATCAGTCACGTAATAGGCAGGAAATGGTTCTCCGCTATAAAGCAATGGAATGGACGGATGGAAACGCAGCTGAGGACGGCAGTGACTCAGATGGGGTGAAGAAATTAGGAATTCGCAGGGATGAAATAGAATCAGTTCGCACAAGATAGGGTATACATTGAATATGATTGCAATAAGCCTTCGTCCTGCAATGCACATAAAGTAGGCTGATAATGATGATGAAATTCGCAGTCCGCTACGGCGCCTCAGAGCCGATGTGCACGCTCCGGATATACGTGAAACCCTCACTCGCTAACTTCACCGTTCATGAGAAGTTCTTACTCGTACTTATACCGAGGACCGGTGTAAACCATGACGAACGATATTTTCTTCTCGCATTTACCGATCAGCGTGAGAAGATGACCAGCTATACTGTCCGAAGCTTAGGCCCTGGCTATTGCGTCATCACCTTGCGTAGTGCAGTAGCCAGCTGACTGCTCATAACCAAATATTCGGCACCATGTATAGACGAGAGCGGTGAACGGGCGGTTATCAACAGAAACGAGTATGTTGGCTGAAACAACGTCGCCGTTCTTAAACGAAGGCTTTGGTGGTGAAGAGTCACTGTCGTTGTTACGGTCGTTGTTATCGTCATCGTGATTGTTGTTGATATCGCCATCATCGTCAATATTACAGTCGTTATCCTCGTCATTGTTGTCGTTGTCGATGTCGTATTGGCGCTTCGGTGGTTATTTTTTCAACCACTTTTCTTTCTTCCTATTTACATTACATTGGTTTTAATAACTTCCCCTATACATTCTTCGGCATTATTGCCTGTTAGATGTCATTATATATATATATATATATATATAT
This sequence comes from Rhipicephalus microplus, assembly GCF_043290135.1. Classification (NCBI taxonomy): domain Eukaryota; kingdom Metazoa; phylum Arthropoda; class Arachnida; order Ixodida; family Ixodidae; genus Rhipicephalus; species Rhipicephalus microplus. The sequence continues at coordinate 327,447,961 of NC_134710.1, read as the reverse complement.
ATATATATATATATATATATATATATATATATATATATATATATATAAGATCACTAGCTCTGCTACTGGGCAACCATTTAGCTGTAATTCATTTACGGGAGAGCACTGCGCGGTAATCGCCGTAAGCTAAACCGCCATGCCAGTATTCGCACCACTAAACAAGCTTGGGAAGTAATCCCGAAGCGAGATTCTACTCGTATTTTTCAGAACTTAGCGGTGCAACTATAAACTATAGAGTGAGATGGCACAGTCTGCTCGAGTCAGATGACGTAACAGTGGAGAGGTGAAGACGTGATACAGGAGAACGTTCACGTGGCGCCGCGTCCATTTTTCCAATCTGATAAGACAGAGTGTGACAAAGAGCGAAATAAAAAATATAATTTAGGCCTCTTATTGTTGATCAAAATACGTTTGTGATCATCCACCATCATCATAAAGCTGAAAGAAACACACTCATAGCGCCCCCCGCAAAATAAACCTGGTGTTTTTCGGCTGTTCTGTGCACGTGCAATAGCACCAGAATCGGCGACCACGTATGCTGGAAACAGCTGCGCGAGCACAGCGCACATGCGACGATCACCGACGAACATCGGCGGCGCTGCCGCGGAAAAGAAGGAGCAAGGCCATGGTTTCTGTCCCCGCGCGAGCCCTCACAAAGGGTGTTCGAAGGGCGACAAAGCCGGGCTGGATTTGTGACTCCCCGTCTCCTCCCACTGAACCACTCTCTCTTCCTGTGCCTCCTTCCATCAGCTTTGTCGGCTTCCTCATCGGTAGTACGGCTATTTCCTGCCTCTTCGTTCGGCTGCGACACCACGTCGACTTCGTGTGAAGCGGCTTTCCGGCTCTCAAGACGGACCGCATCGCCGGAGGAGGTTCTCTTTGTTGGCGCGCAGAGAGTGTACTTGAGACACACCGTCAGTGGCGCAAATCTAGAAAAATTACAACAGGAGACAAAGGTTCTGCTATGGCAGCCATTTTGTTTCTTAGAAATATAGGTTTACTTTTTGATTAGGATAAAATTAAAATCATGCCTTATATTAAAATAAATAAAGCGAGCGTGGACCAAGGCAGCGGGCTCATGAATGAGCAGGCATGCGTGTACGTCAGTGTAGGGAAGTTTCGATGTTTAATTTCAGCGCCAATCGCCATCTTGTATATATTTTAGGAATAGTCAAGTGCTGTATTGAACTGTGCGGTGTAGCCTTGTAGGCTGTATTTCACTGTCAAATAATTAAAATGCGATGTTCAAAAATGAAATATCAGGGAAACATCTGCACGAAATAACCCCCCCCCCTCTCCCGGCCCGACCACTACGAGAGCCAGGACCCCCTGATCCCCCCTTTGATTTACGCCATGGCACATACACAAACGTGGAACAGAGCCTTACTTATGTACAGCGGGCTTAAAAAGTTTAGAGACCACTAGCTCGGAAAAGCTTCGAGTTTCGCACCATTTTGAGACCGTATTCTGTCAAACTGCACAATACGTGTTAGCGCTTGTTGGAACTAGACGGACAAAAGCTTCAAGAATGTTAATTTATTTTAACTTAAGCATATTAGAGTTCATATGTCACTGCATGGTCAATACGAAGATTTCCAAATCCCTATTTTCGTAGACATCAAAATAAAGCAGGCTTTTCAGTGTAACTGTTGAAACTCGTGGTACAGTTGACGCAATGTTGTCAGCGAGGTCCTCGAAGTGGTTCGTCTGGTCCACTCCAAAAACCATGAAGGTTTTAATTCACAAATATAAAAGTTGGACCTGAAAATATGGGTGAGACAAGTAGTTACGATGGTTCATCATACTTTGTAGATCATTAGAGCACAGCTGCTACAAAATAACGTCATCGCGGGTCCCGGCGACAGTCTTGGAGAAGCGAAACCCCCCGCAACTCTGCAAAGCGTTTGGTCTCTTGTTGTCTGTTGAAATAGAATCGTTCCATGCCGTGACAATGCGGTAGTCGAGGAGACCTTACAATACCCGAAGCCTTTTCCTTATACTAGCACATCATCCAAATGTCTTCAGTGGCCTTTTTCTATGTTTAGTACACAATTTTCGCAACAGGACGTGTCATTGAGATGCCGTTAAGAGCCTTCATATTTCATTGGTACGGACTGAATGAAACTCACGCTCGTGAGTCCCACGCTGTGACTCGAACAGCGGCGGCCTACAACTGAAGATCGCGCAGTATATCTTTGTTTCGGGGCGCAAGCGAGTACAGCACGCATCCACGACGCAAGAGCGAAGCCGCTGTCGCTCAGTGCTGGAGGACACGTCTCTGCGGGAGGGCGCTCATTATGCCCTCTCGGAGCTTCGAACAAAGCAGGCCTGCATCAGCTCGGCTCTCGGGCGCCAGTCGCGCATGGCAGATGGCGCGCGTGCGGATCACGGCAGCAACCCGTTGCCACAGTAGTCGCGCCGAGATTTGCGCGTGTCTTCACCTGACGGCCCGCCATCCATCATCTTACTCAGACCTGACCGTTTCCGGCTCGCTTCTCGGCCGAAGAAGGGGCTCCGTGACGGATCCGGACGGCGGGGCCTGAACCTCGAGTGGAGAAGGGCGACCCCCCTTTCGCGATGGATTAGCTCCTCACTTCCGTTACTGCCAAAGGCGCTGCTGCTGTGGCCCCTGGCGCCAGTCGGCTGGCCAGCTGATCGCAGAACGAGATATAGTTGTGCACCCACGGCCGTACATAGAGAAAGCTCGATGGAACACCCCTCCCCTCATGTCGAGCGGGATTTGCAGACAGCGAGCTGATACCAGTGACAAAAGAGCCGAAGAGTACAGGACGTCGTCCGTGCATACAGCATTGGAAGCTGCCTCAGAAGAATTGCGTTGGCTTTCCTGAGAAGTGCCACATTGCTGCCATGGGCCAACTTCACCTATATAATCTCCTTCATGAAGCAAACATTGTCATTTTTTTTCTTCTTTTCAGAAAAAAATATCACATTACAGTGCCGAACCTAACATTTAATAGTTGCCAGGAGCGTTGGCAGAATTTTTTTTTTTTCAGGGGGGTGGGGCGCCACTTCAATGTTAAGTGGGGGCTGCGGGCAGGTAGGTGTCGATTAGTGTCCTTTTGTGCTCTGTATGCTCATGGCGAAAAAAAAAAAAATCAAGGAGGCACGACCCAATGTGCCGCCCCCTGGGTACGCCATGCACTGGTTGTCACGGAAGACTACACTGCGGTTGAATTCTTCCAGCCTTCTCGTCTAGACGGCACACAATCTCGGACGCTATCTGTCGCGAACTCTCGTTAATGGCCGGGACAGTGCAACGAGTGTTGAAAGAGAAAATGGTGGGCATAATTCTCGGAAGTGAAACAGCCTTGTGATCTCATATAAGCGTCACACAGCCAGCACGTTTTACGATATTCTGGCGAATATTCAGAGTAAGATGTTGAATTTGCGGGCACATGATGTGTTCAGCAAATGATGTGACAACGTATGCAGCAGATGATGATGTGTACGACAGATAACTGGCTGCCTATCATCCACCAAAGGAAGAATGTTCAGTCCAAAGCTACCTTGTAAAATTCACCGGCGCAATGTATCTATATCGTCGGTTTACGTACGGTAGTGGTCATTCATAATGGTGGTGTTGCTTTCGAACAGCAATGCCCATAACTTGATTCGATTTCTCATGTATCAATGGTTCATGCCCTGTAATTAAGGGAGTCATATCTATAAAGACGAAATACAGGCAATGGGTCCTAGAGGAACATAGCGAGTGGAGAATGTCAAGTTATATGTGTGGGTTTTGTTAAGAATGTCTAGTGGAGAAAATGCGCACTGCTATATATAGCCTAAACACAGCGAAAATCACAAAGTAGAGCTCGCACTAAGCGAAACGCAGTGAGTCATCTGATCTGCATATCTGTTCAAGGCCCACTGATATCATAAAACAGAAATAGATGTTGACAAATAAGAGAAAGAGAGAAGTGGTAGAGAAGCAGCTATAGAGAGGCTAAGCAGACCAAATATCTCGTTTTGCTCCCTACAATGGTGGTGGCGTAACATTTACAATGACTGATACAGAAAGGAACTAACAAAATGAATCGGCAAATTCGCTGCTGCTCACAACACAGGGTGTTGCTTATCGGTTCAATGAAAACATTTAATCGGGTCTGTTCACAAAACTATGACAAATACGAGTCGTATCCACGATACCATATGCACGCTCTTTGTGTGCTAGTCCTGTTCCATGCGTGGTATGATAGTTGTGAAGGATAACAGCTGACAGGCGTGCGCAGTAGGCGCAAGCTCCCCGCAGCTATAGCGAAGCCAAGAATACGAGCAACGGCATACGAACGCGCCATTGTTTCGAGCAAACAGAAGGGGAGAAGATGCAGAGACATAGAAACGACGCGGCACGAAGAGGAAAGCGAAAACAAAAACGATCAACTATTGCACTATAAAAAGCAATTCTCAATAAAACACACTTTACACTCTGCAGGGCGTCCACGTAAAAGACAGTATAGCCACACAGAAAGCGCCTCTTCTGGGTGAAATTCAACCCTATGAGTCACAACGATGGAGATTCTAACCTTGACTTGGAGCGCCACAAACGCGGCGAGCATCTACTTTGCTGACGTGACCACCTATTTCATGGCTGGTGGTGCGTACGTACGACATCGTGTGCAACAACGCCGAACGGACACGAGGTTGGTCGTGGCAAAGCGACCATTGACTGAGTGCATTTCTCACCCCTTGACTGGAGCAGGCCGTGCAATGGGTTCCAATGGTATATCGCGAACGAGTTATCTCGTATCTTCCCAGCGAGGTTTCGGATCACGCAACGACCCTTACGCAACATTCCCACCAAAACAGGCGCACACTTTGCTCGTGTCTATTTCGGTTGTCGAAAAAAAAAGTTACCCTGTAAAGAAATGACGGAGCTGGCGCATCAGTTATTTATCTCTCTCCCTTTCTCTACCTCGCTGCACCAAAAGAATATTCAAGTTTATGAGGGCCCCGTTTCGATGTGCTCGACGCTGGAAAGCAAAGCGGCTGGCAGCAAAGTTTCATGCGCAGACGGCTGTGAGTCATGCACCCAACATGGCGGTGGTCCCGTTCCCTCTTTTGTGCCTCTTTTGCCGCGTTTTTGCTCATTTTTGGCCGTTGTTTCTCTGTCAAGGCGCAGCGCGCGCGGTGTCCGATTAGGGAGAGGGAGATTACCGTCAGCGGGTGCGCGGAGAAAGAAGCGAGGATACGTGCGGCCGAATGATGTCACGTGACCGAAGGCACCCAATCGCGCGCGTCTCCGGCGCAGATGCGCGATTGCGAAAAGGGAGGAGAAAATAAGGAGAGGAGGTCGACGCGAGGCGGTCTATCAGCTTGATCGTCAGCTCTCATTGTTCGCCACCTATAAAGCCCATAGGCAACGGCAAAGCAAACAGAGCAAAAGTAGTGCGTTTTCTCCGCGCTGCTGCTGCTGCGTTAGGTCAGCCTCCTCTCCCCGTTTGTTCGCCGCTCTCTCGCGCTTTTATTATTGCGTCTCCGCGTTTGTCATTTATTTTGTCTTCCTTTTTCGCCTTCCTCACACGGACCGACTCTTACCACCGTCTCGATTCCGTACTGCGCGTGCGCGTGGCAGCGAGAAATGTAGCGCGGGGACGATATGTGAAACAGCGCACCCGAACGACGGTGTCCGACCGGTTGAACGAGGTGGAAACGAGAGAATATTACACTTTCGGGGAGTCGAGAGGCGGCGTGTTTTGTGCGCACGCTACCAACGCTCTATGCTATGCGGTCGTGAACACTTGCGTATTTAGACCGAACAAAAGGAACACAATTCAGGGATCTTCCACTATTGTCGAGATGATAGTCAGAGAAGCTGTGACTAGGATAGCTCTGGTATACTGAATATTACTACAGCGAATTTATGTGTAATCGTTACTGACTATATTGAACGAATATAGAGAGACGTGTACTCGAATATAGCGGTGTTTCTCTTGCGCATGACGTGTATTATCTCATGAACGGCAGCCTCAAAATTAAGTCCTCCAGCCCACGAGCAACTTCATTGTTTCGAAAGTACGAAACTGGCGTGATGTACATGTCTTACGCAAGTGGTCTTGTCTTTCAGGCAAAATTGTGGACGCCGTTCTGCCACGTCGGCGAAATTATTCACTTTTATTACTTTGCGTGGTGCCCGCTGGACTATCCGAGTTAATCGGTTCGGCGAATATTGTTGTTCGGCGTGTATTTTGTCAGCGGACGCGATCCGCCATGAAATAAGTTTGAATCTGAAAATGGAAGCTAAGTATACACGGTTAAGCCCGGGGTTACAGGCTTGCCTGCATTGCGGTTCATGCCTGGTAGCCCGTCTGCCTTGATTGTAAGCCCTCCACGCACTGCTTTTATCGAAGACCATAGTGTCAGACGAAGTGAAAAAAAAAAAAAACATTTTCATACATGCAGAGATGACGTTGTGGGCAACGCCCCACCGCGAGATCGAATTCCGGCTGCGGCGGCTGCGTTTTCAATGGAAGCGAAAATGCTGTAGGCCCGTGTGCTCAGAATTGGGTGCACGTTAATGAACCCCAGGTGGTCAAAATTACCGGAGTCCTCCACTACGCTGTCTTTCATAATCAAAGGGTGGTTTTCGGACGTTAGACCTTATACACATAGACGTTGTGGGCGACACAGTAGCCTTATATGCGTATTCAATGGCGGTTCGAACTTGCACACAACCACGATCCCCACTTGAACGCGTACACACAGCAGGAAGATAAAACGACGAACTTTGGCCTGGAACTTATGGCGGTTGTAATTTTGCAACGTCTAACCATTCTTGGCATAAAACGGAGAGAAAAGCGGCGCTCCCGTATTTATAAAATTCAGTGTTAGCGGTAACGCGTTACAAGTAACGTCGTTATCGGCAACGCGTTACTTTTTTCGGTAACTTAGTAATGTACTTAGGTTAAAGTTTTTTTGGTCACGTGTGGTGTCACGTTACTTGCTGCCTTTTCATTTTGTAGGTGCCAAATTCCCAGAGCAAACCCCGTCGAATTCTTTTGTCATTGAACAGCTGTTAGTCTGCAGGCTTTGACAAAAGAAAGCGAGTGTGAAGCCATTTTTTATTTTTTTTGTAGAAATAACTAATAGCAATTCTTGAAAAGCCCCGGCTCCGTGTAGGGAGTTTTGGGTAATCACAACACAAAGCTTGAAGAAAGCCGTGGAATGCGCCATGACTAACTGTAGAAACATGTTTTTCATGTAATTGGATTGTAGCGGGCGGATTGCTGGCCCCTGCACCTGCCCGTCCCCAAAAGACAGGCTGCCCCAAGAGAAGGCACATGCGCTGGTTTACTCCATACCAGGTGCTGATTGTCACACTTGGTACGTGGCGAAAGCAAAGAACTTCGACAGCTTGAGACAACATAAAAACTACGTCAGCAAGTTCGAGTGACAAAGGAGTACACTCGATGATCACAGTGTGGCGAACGACCACCACATCAAATTGGACAAGGTCGGCATCGTAGATTTAGAGCCCAATTTATAACAGGCTTGTTGTGGAATCCATAGCCCAACCAGGAGGCAGCCGGTAACTTGACCGGTGTACAGCTTCACTACCAATGGAGCCTACCTAAACGGAATTTGGCACATTTGCACATCATGGACAATAGGCGTGACCCCATGGCAGGAAGAAAAGCTCTAAAAAGAATGCGAGTTAGGCGCGAAACGTCAAATTTTTCTTGCAAAGAAAAAGAAATAATTTTTTAGATGCGAAGCAGCTTAGGGTCCAGCTCGATCCGGTGTGAGGAGTGACCACCCTTACTTCACATGCGCGTCCATTCCCCCTCTCTCACTTGGCAACGCTGATGCAAGACGATAGTTTTAACGCGAGGACAGAACGACGACAAAGAGACAAGAAGGACACGAGAACTAACTTCCAACTGAGTTTATTGCGCAGAGCGCGAAAACATATAGAGGAGACAGTAAACCATGTGACAAAAGTCATGTGGCACAAAGAACAATGCATGAGTAAGGGAAAAACAAACAAAAGCACAGAAAAAGGCAAACGAAAGTCTATAAGTAAACGAAACACAAAGGTAAAAGTAAAACTACTATAACTACTTGCGCGCACCGAAACCTTCGAGGAACCTTAGTTCCTCAGAAGTGTGGCAGCTTGGGCTAGTTGGTATGACATGACGATAGTTATAGCGGTAGAACAGAACGACGACAAAGCGTTCGTGTCCTTCTTGTCTCTTTGTCGTCGTTCTGTTCTCGCGCTATAACTATCGTCTTAGTTCCTTCTCGGACAGAGACACGGAGGGCTTGCCACGCCGCGGTGGTCTAGTGGCTAAGGTACTCGGCTGCTGACCCGCAGGTCACGGGATCGAATGCCAGCTGCGGTGGCTGCATTGTCGATGGAGGCAAAAATGCGGTAGACCTGTGTGCTCAGATTTGGGCGCACGTTAAAGAACACCAGGTGGTCGAAATTTCCGGAGCCCTCCACTACGGTGTCTCTCACAATCATATGGTGGTTTTGGGACGTAAAACCACATATTAATCAGACACCGAGGGCTTGCTAATGTAGAACACCTGTTCACGTGTCATCTGCGCGGCCCCGACGATAACTCAGGTGCGCTCATCCCTGTGCTTATACAGCGTCACTGTGTCCTTGAGAAAGGGCATACAGTTGCACGCGGTGCAGTGCTGAGCAAGAAAACCATCTTTCCCGTTTCTAACATTGTTAGCGTGTTCTCTCAGTCGATCGTTCGGACACCTTCCGGACACGAAGGACAGTGTCCTTCGTGTCTCTGTGTCGTCGTTTTGTTCTCGCGCTATAACTATCCTTAAACCGCAGCGCCACACTTACGTTCTATGCAAACAGCGAGCTTCCTGCATGCCAGATGGGTTGCCAGACCAGAAAAGGGCCGCCCGCTAGCAAGATGTAGGCGCCCACGAAAAAAAAAAAAAAACAAACGTCTATATAGGCACTGGATCTTCATCTTCAAGGTAGTGCCGCTGGGAGATTTCTCCTGTGCGTTGTTAAACAATAAAAATTCGTAGCGAGCGCGTTATAGGGACCGACAACATATATTTTTCGACCTAGTTTTTTTCCGGCACGACAGAGTGCTTACCCTTGGTAGTGTTCTTAACGGCGTACTGACACAAAATTTCGAGGCCGAGATAGCCTGCGGGGTCGATTCTCGTGAACATTCGTATCTCATTTGCAAGATATGAAGAGCGAATATAGCTTCGAAAGGATTTTAAATTCATCTTGAAGTTTGCGTGAGCGACCGACTCCATAGCGCTACAGACACCGTCGGAGGGGACCCCGAGAAGACCCCTTACTTCCCTCATGTCACCACGAAACGGTCAACAAAACAAGTTACGATGACAGCATAGCCGCCATTTTTCTTTGTCGCGTTAGTTCCCGCAGTTTATATTTGTCGGTGGCTGGTTGCGAGTGCGTGGCCATGGCGCACGCTTAGGAAGTGATGCACGTGTTTGGCGACATTTCAGTCCCGTTTTCTATTCGAAAGTAATTTTTTATGCGGACTGCAACTCTCCCAAACTGAAACTGATTGGTAATGAGGGGCCTGTAATTAATTATCTGTCGCGTGCTCCAGCAAACAATGTGTCGTGTCATGACTAACAGGCCCCCAGCAACGCATTGCAGCAGAAAAACGCGAGGTCAATGTTTTTGTGTCAGTACCCATTTAACAGCAGTAGTTAATCCCAAAAGCACGTAGTTTAAGGAGTCTTTTTCGATCTGAAAGGCTCTGAACACGAATGTGCCCTTTTCCCCAGCAGCGCTGAGAATCGATAGCGATGCCGGTAGTTATTCTAGCGACTTGTACACGCTCTCGTAGTTCTGCATTTCCTCTAACTATACTTAGCGACGTTTACTCTGAGCTCTACAACTATCTTTGAAAATAACAAGCCGTTACAATAAGACGATGTGGTTTTATACGGCCTCCCTGTATTTGTAGCGCGTAGCGAGCACCTGTGTCTTGGATGGCTTGACCCGTCGTCGTTACTCTCTCGACACACGTGCCAAGCCTAGTCACCGAACACGTCACTGCGCATATACGGGGCCGTGCCAACTAGCAGTTCATGTCATTTCTGAGACAAATTGCAAACAGAAAAACCACATTGCTCCAAAAACTTAGCGACCCGGAAACTGCGTGCACGGTTTCATGAGCACGCAGAGAAGTTGCTCAACACGCGCTGACGAGCACGGGATGCTTACGTCATGCGAAGGCAGCGCCACTTTACTGCGTATTAGTAATACAGGCTTATATATACATATGATGGAGTAATATGTTTTACTATGAATAAGCAAACAAAATTTCAATAATAACAGCAAAACAGGAAAACTGTTGCCCCACTGCGGTGGTCTAGTGGCTAAGGTACTCGGCTGCTGACCCGCAGGTCGCGGCATCAAATCCCGGCTGCGGCGGCTGCATTTGCGATGCAGGCGAAAATGCTGTAGGCCCGTGTGCGCAGATTTTGGTGCACTTTAAAGCATCCCAGGTGGTCGAAATTTTCAGAACCCTCCACTACGGCGTCTCTCGTATGCATATGGTGGCTTTGGGATGTTAAACCCGACAGATCAATCAATCATCAATCAAATAAAGAAAATTGCTGACCGTGTACACTAGCTCATGGTCCCATGGCAGGGCGCATCGAATTATTGAAGTTTCTGCCACCAGGTGACGCCCCAGGCTGTTTTCATGATTTTCAACGAAGAAGTAAAACAATAACTCCAGTTTTTATGAGAACAAAAGCAGAGTTGGCTTGAGTCACTATAAGGGACAATGTTTCCATGCGTGCAGTCGCCTCATTTCATCTTCTGGGCAGTTTTTGGTCCCTTTAACTAAAAGCGGGCTGCGGGTCTAGGCGCCCAATTGGAGTATTCTGTCTCTCATTGAACATTAGCAGTGAACGGCATGTTCCAGTAGGAAACACCGGTCCATCTCTGCGTCACTTGCGCCTTCCCAGGTTTGTCTCCTGCGGAACGATGCGATGAGTGCCAGCGTCAACGTTGCCGCCATTGTGGGCATTAGCGCCCACTGCTTCGCATCTACACATGGTTCCCTAGCGGAAGGTGGTGAAGCTTTCTTTTTTTCTCGCTGCCTTAGTTTGCTTGGTTTCTCACAACTCTCTCTTTCAACTGAGCCTATTATCGGCGCTTTCATGCGAACACTACGACTAACAACTGTTACAGGCAGCTAAACGGCAGATAGAATCACAGTTAGTCTCCTAACCGCGGTTATCGCAAAGCCCTAGGCTGAATTTTTTCGAGGGTCGGGACACCTCTGTCACAAACGAGCGCTCAACAAAGCGCGCGCCTCCGAATTGTCACCGCTACGTGAAATGGAAGCGCCGGACAGACGCGGCCAATGCCGGCGCAAAGAAGAAACAAAAGTAAGCCCCGCGCTCGCCGCCTCTTCCCCTCGAAAGCGCTGTAGCAACGCCGACCAACCTCCTCGGATCTAACACCCAGCGAACTCCATTCATTGATAGGTGGGGTTTCTCGTCCCAAAACCACCATATGATTATGACAGACGCCGTAGTGTAGGGCTCCGGAAATTTCAACCACCTGGGGTTCTTTATTATGCACCCGAATCTGAGCACACGGGCCTACAACATTTCCGCCTCCATCGGAAATGCAGCCGCCACCGCCGGGATTCGATCCCGCGACCTGTTGGTCAGCAGCCGAATATTTTAGTCACATAGACCCAGCGAACTCCACAAACGTCAAGAAGGAAGGAGCGAGTCACTCCCTGGTTGGGTCACCGGCCACGCATAGTTCTAGAAAGGTCCCCCCGTCCATTCCCCAGCTTTGATTGTGTGGCGCGCCAACGAAACTTCTAGAACTCAGAGCGAGTGCATCGAAGGTAGTCGTATCAGGAGATGTTGTTTTCCACCTGCGGGTGAAGGCTTGTCTTATACAAGCAGGAGAAAAGTGTGTGTTTACCACCCGTATATGCTAAGACGTGTTCTGCAGTCGCAGCGCGTGAGTGGCCGACGTGTTACCAGCGAAGAAGTTTTGTTATTGAAGTGCGGACATTTGACGACGCGAGAGTTCTTGGAAAAGAAACCCCGGACGCAGCGGAACGACAACAGGCGCTGGATTTTGAGCGAGCGCTTCCTTGAAGAGAAGTATTTAAGCTTTGTTCCAAGCACAGCGTACTGAATTCGTTTGACGAACATTTTAATCAATAAGTGCCTTGGTTAGTTAATGCACGAGACTTCATTGTGGCGCGTGTTGTTGTCTGTGCCCGTTGTTTTGAGGGTATCCTGTTGTGTTGTGCATCTCGTGGTTTGGAGTATTTTGTGATAGGTGACATATTGTATTGGATTATTGACGAGTGTGTATGTTTGTGTTGATTGTTCTGCCTTATCTGATAGTATATTATTCTTTTTGTTATCAACTTTGTTATCAACTCTCTGATCTGCCTCGTTGGTTGGAGAACAGCCGGCGTTCGCTGGCGCAGTAAAAGGACCAATTCTAAATTATCCATGTTTCATGGTGCGTTTTGGGCGGCCTCCACGTCCACCCTTGGAATCAGGCCGGCGATTGCCTCCCTAATTACGGTACTTGTGACAACCTCTTTGAACTGGAGTGAGAGCCGGGCAGACAAACGGTCACTTGGTGGCATGTATGCCATGGCGAAAAAAAATTTCAGAGGGGAGGGTGGGTGGGGGGCATGGGCCCGATGTGCCACCTCATTGCTACGCAACTGTCGCAAACAGGCGATTCAACCAGAGGTTGACCCAAATCTGTAAATTAACAGTTTAGATTTTATTGAGTATTCCATATTTTACGCGTACGCTTATAACACCCAGTAGTCCGAAAAAGAACTCAGTTTTCTTTTAACTGCATATTTTACGAGGAAAAATATGGAGCATATATTCAACACGGAGGGCCTAATTTCGTCACCAGATATTCTCGAAAGTTCGTAATTATATAACACACCAATATTACCGTTACAAAAAAGACATCTTGTACATGAAATATATGCACAACAAAGAGTGAAGAAACATTGTTTGAAACTTGTTGATCAAAGAAAACTATTTCTGAAAAATGTAGAAAATTGATAAATCAAGTACACTTGTTACAAAGTACTTGCTACGAAGTTTATAAGACTGCTAAACTTTGTTTTCAAAACAAGTTTTGCTTCTTTCTCTCCGCAACGGCAAGTACGTTTTAAATTCGAGGCACTTCTTAGCGAACTTCGGTGACTTTGAATCTATCTATCTATCTATCTATCTATCTATCTATCTATCTATCTATCTATCTATCTATCTATCTATCTATCTATCTATCTATCTATCTATCTATCTATCTATCTATCTATCTATCTATCTATCTATCTATCTATCTATCTATCTATCTATCTATCTATCTATCTATCTATCTATCTATCTATCTATCTATCTATCTATCTATCTATCTATCTATCTATCTATCTATCTATCTATCTATCTATCTATCTATCTATCTATCTATCTATCTATCTATCTATCTATCTATCTATATATCTATCTATCTATCTATCTATCTATCTATCTATCTATCTATCTATCTATCTATCTATCTATCTATCTATCTATCTATCTATCTATCTATCTATCTATCTATCTATCTATCTATCTATCTATCTCAATAATGGTATCGATACCAGAAATATATTGTAGTAAGACGGTAAGTTGGGCCAGTTGGTTAGGATCCATCGTGAACTTATTTACAGCGCAACACCAGAAAACCCATGCTCCTTCCCTGTCCGGTGTTTTTTCTGGTGTTGCGCTGTAAATGAGTTCACGATCGATACCAGAATTTCTATGACATAACATGACAATAACGAGCATAAGTGACTAGGCACAACATGAAAATTACGAAATGTATGTCACGAATGTCATAATTTACACTTCATGGTCTTGCTGCTCTTGCGGGGATTTCGTTAACATGACATATTGCAAAACTGGTATGGTGTGACATGACTGCATGGCGAACATAAGTGACAGACCCTAACGAGGAAATCATGACATGCATGCCATGTATGACTCCACGCGACGCGTATGGTGCGGTCGCGATCATTTCGCTAGCTTCACATGTACAAAATGGTGTATTACGTGACGTGAACGACGAATATGTATGACAGGTCCAAACATGATAATTATGGTATGCGTGTCATGTAAAACATGACTACATGCTACGCTCATAGCGTGCTCACGGCCTTTTCACTAGTTTCGCGTATACCAAGTTTGGTATTACGTGATGTGAATGGACGACGAAGGTAAATGATACGTGGGAGCATGATAATCATGAAATGCGTGTCATGTAAAACATGACTACATGCTACGCTCATAGCGCGCTTGAAGCCCTTTCGCTAGCTTCACATATACCAAATTTGTTATTACGTAACGTGAATGGACGCTGAAGGTAAATGACACGTCTAAACATGATAATAATGATATTCGGGTCATGTGAAACATGATTACATGCTACGCTCATAGCGTGCTCGTGGCTCTTTCGCTAGCTCCACATACCAAATTCGGTGTTACGTGACGTGAATGGACGACGAAGGTATATGACTGATGTAAATATGATAATCATGACATGCGTGTCATGTAAGAACATGGCTACTTGCCACGCTCAAGATGCGTTCGCGGCCGTTCCGCTAGCTTCACATAATACAAAATTTCGTATCACGTGACGTGAATGGACGACGAAAGTAAATGACACGTGCAAACATCATTATCTTGATATGCGTACGATGTGAAGCATGACTGCATGCTACGCTCATAGTGTATTCGCGGCCGTTTCGCTACCTCTACATATACCGAATTCGGGCAACATGACGTGAATAGGCGACGAAGGTAAATGACACATCCAAACATGATAATCATGATAAACATGATAAATATCGTAAAATGATAATTTACGCCCACCTCGTAACGTTGTGCTCACTTTTTAAGTGAAATATCAACCTTCCTCATTCCTGCTTCGCATATCATCGATTCGCACAGTACGTGGGATCTGACAATTTTTTAAAAAAATAATGACGCATTGCATTATCTATTAGTTTATTTGATTATTACAATACTTAAATAAAAGCAATGTGGTTTCGTAGGTGGTTATTGACTCTGTCCCCTACAACATCGAGTGCCTCAAAATGCATGTACTGTCACTGTATATTCACATAACTTATCTTAAAACGTTGGCATAAGTGGAGGGTCCTCCCGCGTCTACCCTATAAGATAGCCGTTACTTATGCGCTTGAAAAGGTGAAAATAATCGACGAAAGTCGTAACAGTTCCATAATAAATTCTGCAACACCCAAACGCAACTTCCTTTCGTTCTTCTTTCTTTTTTTTTCTTTACGCCACTTGGTGCTACGTGTTTTAAACTTTCATATACAAAGTCGATAGTCGCGGCGGGACACGCACTCGGAGCAGTGAGCCGAGTCCACCAAAAGCGTTCGCAAACGAAAGCGCGCGAGGAGTGGTTCCGCGCGAAAAAGAGCCAGCGGCTTAAATGTCGAGGAGCTCAACAGATGGAGGCGACGAGCCTCAAAAGACGAGCAGAGCCGTGCGGATAGCGGCCGCTCCAGGGCCGACAGGGGAAAAAGCTATAAACGCACCGCAAGAACGGACACGCGCAAGATTTGCCGGCGCCCTCTTGCTCTCTCCTCCCCCAAGCGGCATCCCCAAAACATCTGCCGCCGCGGTCTCCCGAGGTTCGCTTGCGCCGCTCGGCAGAGCCGTCACCGCCGCGGGCGTTGAGCGAACGATTTGGAAGCCCACATGAGCCGTGGGGACCGGAGAGACGAAACAACTCGTCGAACGCGGTACTTGAAAGGATTCGTTTAGCTCGGTGAGCCCTGCATGTCGCCCAGTTGCATCCGCTAATAGGCATTTTCGGCGAGTGCGTCTTTAATATTCGGCGGATACGATACCGCCGGCGACGGAAGTAGAGGCCTGTCTATAATCGTTCCTTGCAAATCGACTGCCGTTCGACCCTTGATTTTCTAGAGAATTGCTTACATCAGTGTTCATATTCAGTCTATTTAGGTACGCTCTCCCAGTGATGTCCAGTTCACTCGACATTGTGAGAACTGATTCCGTTTTACCTCCGCGAACATCTTGATTTCGTCAGTCTATCCGAGTCGCTGCCTACCTCGATTGTGTTTCCCGTCGGTTGGTATACCGCTGCTCTATGTGACCACCGCGTGTCTGTCCTTACGCATTACGTGGTCAGCCAGCCAGCCCATTTCTTTTTTTGCTTTACAACGTCCGGAATCCCGGTAGCGACCGAGTAATATTAAATTGAATCTTAATTTTCATGTTTCATATTACATGACGGATAGCGGGAGTAAAAGCTGCGCTGAAACAGCTTGACTAGCTCCCGCTAACTAAAATGAATGGGTCAGAAGCATTGGCCTACAAATAACATAACAAAAGCATACTATAAAAAATGTGGTTATGTCAATCAACATAATTACATAATATAAACCTAAACAGGATACAGCAGTTCCCATGAAGAGAAAAACAAAACATCAGAAGCCGTTTAAAGGCTGTGTATACATGTGTTACAAAATGCATAAGAGATCAAACTGATAGAAAAAGGGTAAACGACATCAAGATACAATTTATAAGCACAATGATGCAATATTTTTGTGGTCAAGCTTTCTGTGTATTTACATCAACGCTGCTTAAATAATTCAACATTCTGGGAATAGAATTGCGTACCATTTGGTCACCATATTTTGTGCGTGATAGCGGTATTAACCAGAGGGTATATTGCTTACGGGTATCATATTCATTTTCTGAAGCTTGTAGGTTGACTAACCCAGACAGTGCAATTTTTTTTTGCTTCAGCTCCTTATTTTTTTTTCATAATTCTACAAATGTTGTAATGGTAAAGATGTTGAAAACAGAGTAGTTTATTTTTTCGTTGCATGTATTCAGAAGCTTCTTTCTTAGCGATAAATTTAGGAATCTATTATGAAGTCTACTGGGCTTATCAATATTTGTTCGTGTTGCGTCACCCCCACTATAAAGCAATAATTTACTTATGACATGAACAAAGAATGATAAATAATAAGTATTGTTTTCAACAGAAGTAGATGATTGTTGTGACAAATTATACCAAGTACACGTGCCGTTTCTGTCGCTACTTGCTCTTGGGTCCCATAGCATGCTGTTTGAAAATACGACACCTGATGTTTTCACATTGTCCACCATTTGAATCAGATTGTTATTAAGATAGAGCGGAGAAGTTACTTGTACCTGCTTGCCTTTTGCTCGAAACATACCCGCTTTAGTTTTTTCTGCGTTTAATAATAGCCTACTGGAATAGGCTATTAATAAACATTATTATTAATAGCGCTGTACCATAATAATAGCGTTGTATTGGCTTTACCAACGAGGGTCGCAAATGCGCGAGCATAATGGCGTCCGTGCAAACATGTGCCAAAGTTGCACGCTATACGATCAGAAAGAAACGCCTCTCAACAACAATAAATTGATGGCTCACGGAGCACGCGATGAAAGTAGGGTAACGCCGCTTAAGTAAATAAACAAAATAGCATAAAAACGGGCAGCGAGAGAAAGCGACATAAACAGCCTCGCCTCTGACACGTCCTCTTTGGTCTATTGCGAGAGTTCTGTTTCGTATCCATCACACGCAGCAAGGCAATGGCCTAGCTCTACAGTGCGTACATACAGAGCAACGATGTCTAGATTCCTGTCAGGGTTCTTCAAGGCGAAATGATCCCCAAGACATCGCTCGGAGGCAGCACTGTAGATCGCTGTCATCACATGCATTCCATGTCGGGCACAGGCAAGTTTCACAGTGCAAAATGCAGCGCACGATTTACTTTGCATGTATTAAGGTGTGCTTATTTAATTTCACATATAAAGCCGCTCGGTGGTGTCTCACATCCGGGAAGTCGTTTACACGAAAGTGTTGCGGGTGGCTATCCGCACATAGCTTCGCAAAGGATAAGGAGATTGCCACTTGGTCGCTACAAGTGTTTAGCGTCCGGTATATATCGATATGCGCGTCGGCTTTTGAAGAACACCTGCGGCATCCTGGTACCGACTTCTCGAGACGCTTCGCTGTCCCATTTTCGTGCTATTCGTTGTAGTAAAAGATTCTTGTCAAATAAATAAATAAATAAATAAATAAATAAATAAATAAATAAATAAATAAATAAATAAATAAATAAATAAATAAATAAATTCACTCGCAATTACTTTCGTGCCGATAATTCACAGCAGCACATATATAGGTAGAACAAGCAACTGTATACGACCTTTCACTATATACATTAGCCCAAACCCATGTGGTTGCCTGGCTCATAGCACCAAAGATAACCCGCCAACCGGCAAACGCTCTAAGCAGTTTTTAGAACGAACCACAGCTCTCAAGTGAGTGCTCGAAGATGCGACATCGTGGTGTATGTAAGTAAAAGGCTGCATGCCGCAACGATGTCAGACGAGAGGTATACCCGACCCGGGCTCTTCCCAAGTTAAAGCTCGGTTATCGCGGGTTTGTATACGACGCCGCGAAGTGCACGTTGTCACCACTCGAGTTGCCCTTTTCACGTTGTGAAACAGAGCGGCGTCGTGCTGCGCGGATCTTTCGCAGCCCGACGGCAGGGACGATCCCATCCCCACTTCCTCCACTGCAAGTGCGACTCGCGCCACACAAACACTGGGTGCCCAAGCACATGCACGCGCTCGAGATGGCGACACAGTGTTTTATTTCCACCCACCATCCTCCTTGCGGGAGCGATCGGAGGCGCCTCTTTGATTTCGGCGAAGTGCCCCGGCGGTGGGCGTCCTGCTGCCCGAAATAGCCGCGGGTGCGCCACGCGCGAGCCCCCCACACCGACATCTTTGGGGCGGCCCGGCAGCGGAGCGCGCCGTTTAAAATTAGAAGCGCGGAGGCCTCACCGAGGGGAGCTGAAACCGCGCGTTCTCCCAGGCGAGGACCGTAACTGTGGGCGCGCGCACTGACCGAGTATGTGGGGCTCAGACCTGCGGGACCCGAAACCGCTCGCCACCGCAGTTGCCCGAGGCGCACGATAGGCGGAGGCGGCCTATTCCGCGGAGGCTGGACGCCGTTGTTATCGACGCGGCCCTCTTATTATCAACCTCCTCCACGGTGCCCTTTACACCGAACTCATTGCGGTGACTGAGACGCTGAGGAGCACCCTTCGCGACTTCTGTTTAGAATAGGCATAAAGCTCCATTACATGCTGCGTGAAACCACGTTCACTTTCACTCGTAAGAACTGACTGGCCCCTACATGGTCATATTTAAGATATATAGTGCAAACAGACCATACAGCGTGGACTCAAGGAACTAACTGCTTTATCCGTGCGTGCAGTAGCGTAGCCTGAAATTTCTTTCGGGGGGAATGGGCTTCAGTCATACTTTTTGCACGTGCGTGCGTGCGTTTGTATATGTGTTTGCGTATATAATATGACGCGCGAAATTGTAAATTTTCAAATTCTGAGCCCGCCCCCCACCCCCTTCCCTGCCATTCACGCCACTGCATGCGTATATCACGCATATCGTGCACCACAGTCATTGTTCTTGTATACACCACCACATCTCACGTCATCTCCTCCGCTAAGCCACGAGGCGAATAGAAAACCGAAATTCTGTGGCCACGTGCAACTCAGCAGTTCGCGATATTTCTTTTATATAGGTGACCATGTGCCTATTCACATAATAGCGAACTTTCTTGACTGTCAATATGTGTTCGCAACAAACAAACAAACAAACAAACAAACAAACAAACAAACAAACAAACAAACAAACAAACAAATAAACAAAACAACGGCCGAAACCCTATAACACTCGCGATTAGGAATATTACACTATCGTGAGTGCGTAGCGTGAATATTAAACGTGAACGGCAGAAGAAAAAAAAACAAGAAATAACACTGCGATCGCTGCAGCACATTCTTTCCGAGCCGCAGGACAATTCTTGTACCGCTGGCTAAAAGGTGTTGCTGAAGGGTGTTACAGCTCCACTATAGCGTCATCGGCTATTTGTTGGGCCATATAGCTGCTGCCTTCTTTATTTTAGTGGATCGGCGTCGAGTAGTGCATTCTACACGATTTTTGTGGCGCACACCCGTTCCTATGATGGATCGCAACTACATGACACACTTGGACAAGTCACAGAAATGTGATCACGTGACATCGCCGCGCACAAGGCACGTCGTCGTTGCGGCAGGAAATGTTAGAGTGAGAGAGAGAAGAAAAAATATCAGAAAGGGAGAGAGGTTAACTGTACTAAGTCCAGTTTGCTACCCTAAACGGGGGAGAGTGGAATGAGGGAGAAAAGGAGAGATAGGAGGAGGAGACACACATTTCAAAACACGCACATTGCACACACAGTTAAGGTTTCACTGGGGGTCGCACAGTGACGTTGTCCTCAAGAATTGTAGAAGGGCTCGTGTGGCTTTCTGGGCTAAAGTATACGTGAAACTAGGTCACGCTCCCAAGATCTTCTCCTATGTTATAGAGACGTTTTCAAAGCATTGCGTGCTTGGCGATCGTTATTTCCACGCACTTAGCGGTACAAATTCTTTCCGAGTGGTGATGCACTTCTTCCCACTCTTGATCTCGCATCATATTCCGGAAAACACCGACACTTACACGCTGCGCGTCGTTCGAGTGGAAGTTGCCATTGCCGGGAAATTTGTCGGCCAGGGAAAGTATGTACGCGAAAGCGTCACTCGAGTGTATACAGTCTTCTAAACGTGTACACACGTCGTGAGATAATTTTGTGACGTGTGCCCGAGATTCTCATTCCCGATTAAGGAGATAGATAAAGCTACCGAGTATTCCAATTTTGTTCTCATAACTTGGCCATAAGTAACGCAAACACAGTTCTTCAAGGCGGTGTTATACATATACACCAGGAGCAATACGGAGCTGGGATATACTGGCTCTTGTGAAAACGCGCGCTATACGCCGATGCCCGTTCCGATCGAGTGTTGCAAATATGCCGACCACGGGCATTCGATCACTCGGACATTTTTACATCTCGAACACTTTCACCTCGCGACAAACGATGGGAGTGTACTAAATATATACGTGCACGGAGTTAATCGTTGTCCCTCGCATTTTTTTTCTCCCCCGCTGCGCTAATGCCAATTGCGCAGAGAGTTCTCGTACGTAACATGAGACGATCGGCTGTTGTAAACGTGCGTCACACAAGAAGAAAATAAAAACAAAGGAAAACGAGGAATGAAATCGAAGAACGAAGTATACGGCGCGGCCACTCGAGCGCTCTAACCGAAATATTGATCGACTTCAGGGGCGCGTTCAGTCACGTTTCTCGGAAGTGCGATACCCGAGCACGGATCGAGGCCATCGCAGCGGTACACTCGTCAGAAAGCGCGATACATAATGCGGGTAGGCTGCCGCGGCGTGCACAACTATATTCAAATCAGCCATCGTTTCTTCTTCAGTCACCACCGGGCACGGCCAGTAATTTTATATTCCTCGCCGGGCTGATCGAGAACCGCCGAGCGAAGGAACACCTTTTGTGCCTCTCCGATAAGTGTATGCAGCCGCGCGTGCGCATATCCGAAAGAAGAAAAAAAATCTCTCGCCTCGATGCATGCATGCAGTGGTGGAGCCTGCTCGTAATTTCTGCCCAATCGGTTTTGCATGCAGAGCAGGGTCGGTCGTGAGGCGGCGCGGGGTCGCGGCCAAAGCCGAATAAATGACCGGATCCGAGCGCGCGCGGATTGAATCAGTGACTCAGCGGTCGTGATTCACACAATCACTCGCGCAAACACAGCGGCATAAAATCATCGAGCGGTTCGTGCCTGCCCGCGTGTGTTTAGACGAAAAAAAAAAAAACTTGTGCGCGACGATGGAAAAATAAATAACGCTCGCGCGTGGCGAAATTCGCCGCGGCTGGCTATGGGCTCCGTGTGTTTGCGCTGGCGGCTTTTCGTATTGCAAGGATTTCCGTCCGCCCGACAATTATTTCAATCTGCTGCGTGAGAGGCTTCTTCGACGGTGCGACACACGATTAGAACGGTTTGCCTGTGCATCATTCACAGGAAATATTAGCGGCACCTGCTAGCTAGCGCATGTATATATATATATATATATATATATATATATATATATATATATATATATATATATATATATATATATATATATATATATATATATATATATATATATATATATCTTCAGTTGTTGGACCAGTGCTTGTTCTGTTTCATTGTCTTGTGTGTTTCTTTTTGTGTGCTGCCCAATTATGGATAGGAAGGCATACTAGTTAATCTTGGTTAAGTCAATAAGTTAGTTATAAAGACATTGATTGATTCATTGATATATATATACATATATATATATATATATATATATATATATATATATATATATATATATATATATATATATATATATATATATATATATATATTGTTGGACCGATGCCATATACCCATCGACAGGTTTGGGCTTGCATTCTATTTTTGCGTGCATTCAGTTGAGATGGGCGTTGCCTTCTCTATATATCTTCTTTTTCCCGCGTTGCTCACGCTGTCAGCTGTAATGACTGGCAGGTGTCTTGTTAAATAGAGCTTTAGAGCTGCAGGGACCGGAAGCGGCTTGGGTACGTGTCGCACTCTTGCATTCCTTCGTACTCATAGCCGAACTCATTCAGAATACAAAGTAACGCAATGGCTACTACGCTCTTGCGTTCATTCGCACTCCCAGCCGCACTTATTTAGAGCACAAAGTAACACAACTGCTTACGTATGCAAGGCGCCTGGAAGCCACGGCCCTGAAACCCTCAACCTTGGGCGTAAGCAG
Organism: Rhipicephalus microplus; assembly: GCF_043290135.1. Classification (NCBI taxonomy): domain Eukaryota; kingdom Metazoa; phylum Arthropoda; class Arachnida; order Ixodida; family Ixodidae; genus Rhipicephalus; species Rhipicephalus microplus. The sequence continues at coordinate 327,425,128 of NC_134710.1, read as the reverse complement.
GGGGGTGCAAAAGGGGCAGCTACTCCCCCTCAAACCACACCAGCACTTGCACCAAACTCCAGCATCGCCCCCCCCCCCCCCCCCTTGCAACATGGGCTTGCACATTCCAAGACAAAATCCTGCCGACAGTCAAGCTTTTAAGGATTCGCAGTTACGGCGCCGACCCTCAAGCTTCCATGAGTCTATGGAGAAATGTGATGGGGCTGAGCCCTTCTGGCTCCACACAAGGTTAGACAAGCAAAAGACTATGTGGTCAGGAAGTCACCAACATGGGCAACTATTTTCAAACCATATGTACCCTATTTCCGAGCTATTTCACAAATAATAAGTGTTTGAGTGCACAAACACGAGGAGTGTTTGTGCCTTCAAAGTGCTATATTGCTGCGTTCTGAATGTGCACGAGTTTGGGATTCTCTTGAATGCCTGGAAGATTGCGTCCCTAAGTTTTGGGCGCGGAAGGCCTGAAAATATCGAATGTGTACAGCGTTTATTCCATACTTCAGCGCACTACAAGTATCCCGTCTTTCCAAGTTGCTCCGCTTGGTCCACGAGTTGACGTCCCAACAGTACCAGACCATTCCTCACCCCTCTCTTTGTTTCTCTGCCGTGCACGAAAAATCGTTTTCTTTTTCGAACTTCTCTTGACGAAGACGATAAATATCGCTCTTAAGGTGTCCTTCTCAATGTATTCCTGTTCCTCACAGACCCTTTATTTCTCTTACCTTTTTCTACTCGTTCACCTAGTTGCGCGCTCTGCAGATGGCTTACTGAAACGAGCGGGTGCTTATATCGCGAGGTTCTTAAAACGGCACGTTGGCCAACCGTGAAAGGCTCGCTCAGAAACGCAAGTCGCCGGCGGCCGCTAGCAGAAACGCCGATGCGCACCGCTGCTTGCTCACGCAGCATCCGCGAGAAACGGAAGAAATTTTTTGTGCTTTTTTTCCTCTTATTCACAGCAGCGCAAACTTGGCTTGCTTCGCTGGTCGTCTTCCGTACGAAGCCAGCTGTTTTCCTTGCAGCCCCCCTCTCTCTCTTTTTCTTTTGTTCTTCTTTCTTTCCTTTTTGCAGAGCAAGCGTTTTGCCAGTCCCGCCAACTTCCGGTCAAAACGTGTAACGGATCTTGCGTCATTGCTCACCCCATGCCTTAATATACGAAAAGAAAAATCCGTCATGATAATCTAGTGGTTATGAGGCTCGACTGCTGACCCGAAGGTCGCGGGATCGAATCCCGTGGCCACACTTTGAAGCAGGTGAAATGCTCGAGGGCTATGTGTTTCGATTTAGGAGCATGTTAAAGAAATGTTAAAGCGTCCCTCACAACTATATGTAGCGGGGTTTTCAGACATTAAAATATTTGCCATGAAACCTTTGAAAAAAAAAAAGGATAACATCATGACAAACATAATGTCACGTGCCATGGAGCGTGTGGGTAGGACGCAGATATTACACGATAGCATGCAGTGAAGAAAATATTGGGGCTGGATAGTTTGTATTCACACGTTCTCTGTGTCATATGCGGAACAAAGTGCTTCTTCTCACAGTCATTCTACTTGTCTGCAGAGTTCCGTATGGACATGGTGTATATAGGCTGCCTAAATTTACCCCTTCACGAAAAAAATGCTGCTTATCTCTCAATTAAAGACTAAGATGTATACTCCACAAAAAGTTTGCACCCTTTAGCTCTTCTTCGTTCCACAACAGTAACCGTGAATTGGCTTGCCCGCCTTTCCTTTCTTGAAAACTGGGCCATTGAGAGTATTAGCCACACCTATGTATAGTAGCACGTGGGGTCATGTTAGCTAAGATATTTGTACATGCGTCTGCTTCAAGTACATCTTCGTAGATAACGACTGCAAGACGAATATCCGAATGCAATGTCTTTTGTGGTTTATGAAAGCTACATCATGAGGTTTGTAGATATATATAATACCCGATTGATCACGTGGCTATGACTCCTTGTAGAGAACCCCTCCCTGAAGCCGGCCTGCTCTTCAGGTCAGTGGAAGTCTCACGTTTCTATTATACCATTCTAAGTTACCTCCGTAGGGAGCTATTATAATACTGAAAGAAAGTTGATATAGATAAGAACTTCAGAATTCTAAGATCTCCCTTCTTGTAAACCAATAAAATGTTTGCATTTCCCAGCTCAGTGCCACACTTCGAGTTTCGACACATTAAGTGGAGGGCGTCTCATAACGTATGTAATATAAAAACCACCATGCACCATTTTCGAATAACTAAATATTTATACCGTCTTCTAAGGCCGATTTTCTGTATGGCACGCCTCCTATGGCTTTTATAATCTGGTCAATAGCTTCGCAATGAAACTTAAGTATCATGTACCATGTCATTGCACTAACTATGGATTTGAAACTCTACGTTACTGTCTTTCAAGTGCGATGGACGAATGGAAATTAACAATTGATAATCTACATATATTGTCTAAGACAGACATGCTAAATTGTATGAGCTGATTGTGTTCATGAATGTTGGATGATTTCTGTAATGATTACTTAGGGTCATTCATTCATACATTTATTTGTAATGAATATTTTTGTATGTATTTCAGAGTTATTTTATTATTTGCTGTCATGGGCTACATGCCTGTTCTTTTTGTATTGTCGCTTTCCGCTACCTGTTTTTTTCTGTAATTTTGTAATTTCATTTTTTTCTGGGTAAATGAGCCGGTAAAGCTGTGACATGCAGTTTTTCCCCTTTGCACTGAACCAACGTATACATTGTGTTTTGATGCCCCGCCGCGGTGGTCTAGTGGCTAAGGTACTCGGCTGCTGACCCACAGGTCGCGGGTTCGATTCCCGGCTGCGGCGGCTGCATTTCCGATGGAGGCGGAAATGTTGTAGGCCCGTGTGTTCAGATTTGGGTGCACGTTAAAGAATCCCAGGTGGTCAAAATTTCCGGAGCCCTCCACTACGGCAGCTCTCATAATCATATGGTGGTTTTGGGACGTTAAACCCCACATATCAATCAATCATTGTGTTTTGATGTACTGGTCGCGTGGTTGAATGAACTAAAACTCAAGCTCACGTGTCTCGTTGCGCTTTGACTTCGTTTTAGGAGCGATGACTTATCAGTAGACGGTGCAGTTCTGAGTAGAAGGTTGACACTACCTTCACTGTGTCACTGATATCGCTAATAACTAGGCACTGCTTATCTTTAAGCTAATGCATTGCGGCCCTTAAAAAGGACTGCGCAACACTTTTTGAGCTTAGTAAACGTAACTCATCGGTAGTCGAGGCTCCCGAGAACACATGAGCGCGAAAAAAAAAAAAACGCAGCGCGAATTATCTAAAATTTACAATAAATGTTCAAAGTCGGCTAGAAATCGCTGCCTCTTTTGTCGACAAATGATGCCATAAACCGAAATGACGGCGCCATAAACCCAGAGTCCACGGCCATTGGCTGATTTGAGCATAGTGAGCTGCATAGTTACCGCGGCTGCCCGGGGATGCCGCCACATGCTCGTTCACGCGCTCGTGATCACCGCTGAAAATAAGTCGCACGTGATGAAAAGAAAAAAAAAACGAAAGAAAGTGTTCAAGGTAATAACGCGCACTGACGAAAGGTCGTAGTTTCTTGCCCACTTTTCTTCTATAGGAAGCCAAAGCAACGCATGGTGGAGCTGCAACGCCATCTTTAGTAGAAAAAGTAGAAATCTGGCATGTATATTGCGCGTTTTACCTTCCCGCCAACGCGCTGCCTCTCGCTTACGTGCTCGTGCAGAGAGCGCGCCCAGCGTTTGAGTCACCTCACAATGTACCACCTGCAGTGCGGCTTCATAAATATCTCTGAGCTGGACAAGCACTTTCGAGAAGCGAATCTAACAAAATGAGTAAAGCTCGTTAGTCAAGTTTATTATGTGGAGCAGACGACGGAAAACGAGGACACCCGAGTCACTGCGAAATGCATTTCTCGGGTCCTCCGTGATGATACTGTGTACGACGTATGCCTCGAGGTATCATTCTGCCGACATAAAGCCGCGTACTGTATCGATGTGCTGTGTTGACGTTTATGAAAACAATGTAATTGTTGTTTTGATGTGGTATCTAGCAGTAGCAGCCGTGCACTGTCATGTGCAAATGTTTGCGGCGTGCTAAAAAATAAAAACAAAAGTTATACGGTCATGACAAAAAATGTCCGAGAAGTTTTAGAGTCATGTCCTCCGTGCCGTGGGCGCATGACCCGCTGACGTCGGCGCGAAGCAGCAAGCTGAAGTTTAACCACAGCAAGTCAAGTTGTGCTCGCCTCGTTTTTTTTTTCTCCCCGGCTCGCGTGTCATGCTTGCTCTATCTTTCGCGAACGCAGCTGTGTTCGCCGGCTGTGACTTGCTGGAAAACTGATACAGCTTTACCCGTGGCGAGCGCCTCTTGGTGTTGTCTGCATTGCCGTGGAAGCCCACAACACAACAATACTTGGGACCACGCCGACGCTTCCGTGGGGGCGCTTCTTCAATCGCGGGTAACTTCTCACAGCGGGCGCCGTGCCGTCGCCAAGCTGACAGCACGGCGCCTAGTTCCCCGCACCAACTGCTGAACGCGTACGCAGGTTGCGCGCGTGTGGCAGGCGCTCCCGTTTCGGCGACACACACTGACTCGCCTGCGACCTCTCCCGCGTCTCTCCTCAAGTTTTCCTGAGCTCGCCGCCAGGGCCAGGCGCGGCATTGTCATCGCTCCGCAAACTTCAGCTCCCGTATATACTTTTCAGCGAGTTCGCTGGTAAAGGAGAGAGAAAACGCTTAAAACATGAGACCTCTAACTCCCCTCGCACTTGATGGATTCTAAAAAAAATTTCCGGCAGTTGATTTATGACGCAATGAACTCCTTTAAAGAAGCCATTCGATGATTATTTGGAAAAGCGTTGCATGACCTTTTAGTGGGCAGTTTTCTTCTATTACTTTTATGCTGCTTCCTTTTGCTTCTGCTCTCATCTATAGCTCTTTGACGTCATAATTGCTTATGTCACTGACTTTCTAAAGTGTTGATTAGCCTTGACAGCTAAGCATATTCTATTTATACCCTTGAGTTAGTCAATGTCATTTGTTGCCGTTGTCTCCATGGGAGGCGTTATGTAAAAGTTTAGTGCACGATTCCAAGACGATTCGAAGGAACTATAAAAACCGGCGATGGCGATGAGCAGCAGTCTGCCGGCTCTCCACTTTCCCCAACCAGAGCGCAGAGAAACGAAGAGCCCATTCTCACAGAATACTCTCACAATTGTATCAACCGCGTCGCCGGGCGTGGTCTCGTGAAATGATGCGTGCCTCGTAGAAAGGCAATCAATCAGCAGTCGCTTAACTGTTTCCTTTCACCGTGCACGTCGCCCCTCGAGGAATGTCGCGGCACCATTGGAGCACGCAGCTTAAAAAAAAAAAAAAACTTGCAGAAAGCAGCGTCGAACATTTGTTTTAGGCCACGGACGAAATGAAGGGACACCACCCAAGAAAGTCAATCTGGAGGATTGTATTGATAAGAATTAAGAACAAAGGCTAACGAGTAACGTACTCAAAGCACTAACTGCGCCTGACCACAGCTACGGAGAAGAAACGATAACGAGTCTGTTAGTGTAGTATGGTCACAGATTTAGCTACGACCGACGCTGTATGCTGGCTGCTGCGGAGTTCACCGACCATACCAAAAGTAAGACTCGCTTGCGAGAAAAGCGTTTCGAAAGAAAGACAGGCGTACACTTTGTGCGCTTGCCGATCCCATGATGGCGCATTCCGAGGAAAGGCGCTGTTGATCCGACACAACACCTCGTGCATTGTGCTTCTGGGAGACGGCCAGACTTAATCTCTGAGTTCGACGGTGTCTGTGAAAAACTTATCTTCGAAAATAACTTTTCCGAGACGAAGGACTGCGGCGTGCGCTCAGTGGGGACACCCACCCACGTGATTTGTCAGTTAAAAAAGAAAGAGAAGAAAAAAAAACAATTTTTTCTCTGTCTGTGGAAAGTCTAGAAAGAAGCTCTACCGGGAGCAATATCAATGAGTCGTCGAAAGAATGAAAGGCTTCCAGCAAAAAAAAAAAAAAAATACTGGTAATGGTTGGTACTGGCAATCTAAAAACTGGGAACGGGTAGTTTTTAGTGAAGTCGAAAACGTTTTCTACCCGTTGCGGTAGTCCAGTGGTGATGATTGATTGATACGTGGGGTTTTAACGTCCCAAAACCACCATATGATTATGAAAGACGCCGTAGTGGAGGCCTCCGGAAATGTCGACCACTTGGGGTTTTTTAACGTGCACCCAAATCTGAGCACATGGGCCTACAGCATTTCCGCCTCTATCGGAAATGCGACGGCCACAGCCGGGATTCGATCCCGCGACCTGTGGGTCAGCGACGAGTACCTCAGCCACTAGACCACCGCGGCGGGGCTCCAGTGGTGATGGTGCGTGACAGATGACCAAAACGCTGCGGGATCAAATCCTGGCAACGACCTGCGCATTTCGATGGAGGCGAAATGCTATCCATACTTCGATATTACCAGAGCCTTTCAATGCTTTGAAGGACTGTGACGTTGGCAGCGAACAAGTCGAAGGAGACCAGAGAAAGAGACAGGACAACCGCCAGACTTCAATTGATTTCAAACGCGAAGCATTTATTAGACATGAACAATGTAACAATCATGTCGCGTATGTCGTCAAACACTTTCCGCCAGACAGCGCCACATACCTGCGGGCGGGTATGTGCTACCTATCTAGCCGCTTACGTCTCGGTGCTCTCGTGATTACCCCCTTAACTTGGCGTGAACCAAAATTAGTGTGGGAGGGTAAGATGGACGAATATGGCACGCTATTCAAGACATGAACAATATCACAATCATGCCGCGTATATCATCAAACACTTTCCGCCAGACAGCGCCACATACCTGTGGGCGGCGGGTATGTGCTATCCATCTATCTATCTATCTATCTATCTATCTATCTATCTATCTATCTATCTATCTATCTATCTATCTATCTATCTATCTATCTATCTATCTATCTATCTATCTATCTATCTATCTATCTATCTATCTATCTATCTATCTATCTATCTATCTATCTATCTATCTATCTATCTATCTATCTATCTATCTATCTATCTATCTATCTATCTATCTATCTATCTATCTATCTATCTATCTATCTATCTATCTATCTATCTATCTATCTATCTATCTATCTATCTATCTATCTGTCTGTCTGTCTGTCTGTCTGTCTGTCTGTCTGTCTGTCTGTCTGCCTGCCTGCCTGCCTGCCTGCCTGCCTGCCTGCCTGCCTGCCTGCCTGCCTGCCTGCCTGTCTGTCTGTCTGTCTATCTATCTATCTATCTATCTATCTATCTATCTATCTATCTATCTATCTATCTATCTATCTATCTATCTATCTATCTATCTATCTATCTATCTATCTATCTATCTATCTATCTATCTATCTATCTATCTATCCTCTTACGTCTCGGTGCTCTCGTGATTGCCTCATTAACTTGGCGTGAACCAAAATTTGTGTGGGAGGGTAAGATGGTTTGACGAATATGGCGCGCTGGTCAAGACATGAACAATGTCACAATAATGTCGCGTACGTCATCAAACGTTTACTTTCCGCCAGACAGTCCGACATACCCAAGGGCGGGTATGTGCCGCAGAAATGATCATCTGAAGCACAAGCCACAGGTATTAGACACTTAGCATCTACCTAGGAACGGCGAGAACACACATGGGGAATTTGAAATGCTGACATCGGAGGCGTTGATCCGAAGAGTTCAAATTATAAATGCAAGGGTCCGAACCCCAGCATTCTGCGTGGCAATCAAGTACTTTACCACAGACCGACGCCAGGTCTTGGAACTACATTTCAAAAAACACTAAGGTTCGTGAAACGTCAACTGTGGTTGCAGTGCTGGCTGTCCAATTTTATAAACATTACATATTGACTCCTTCGATACAGCCGTCATATATATTGTTGTTGCGTGCCGTACACTGAAGTTGATTTATGTAGCAGTGTCCAGACCTACCATCCTCGCGAGCACCAGCGCTCCATATTAGCTTATCGCTTTTGGTGTTTAATACTTATGTTCCTGTTGGCATCGTTGCGCAAGTGCAAACAACTGGTTATATAAACATATGTATTATTCAACATATGTCTGCGTGTAACACATCATACAATTAGCGCCATTTCATAAGGTGTCGCTCAAAAAAAAAAAAAGAATGCAACATGGTCATCTTCTCTCCGCATGCTTCGCATAACACGATTCCCGAAGTACCTGGGATCGGCTGATTTTTTCAACTTCATGCGTTTTCGCAATTATTATGGAAGGATTTGATGGCTTCCTCACCCCCTTCAATACTCTTCGGACAGGCGATGTATACTCTTCGCGACTTACTTCTTTAAATAACGTGAACAATGTCAGCACTGAGCTCTCGAGCCTATCAGGATTTTGTGTTTTGTTTTTACTGAGTGTTTCACAACGGCGTTTTATTTTCGCAACAGTGCAATATTCTTGACGCGTGCTTAAGTCGAGCAAGAAAAATAAATGCATTTGTGGACCCCTTGCTGGAATAAGGTGATCTAACACTTTTGCATAAGTGAAATGCATTTGTAAAAAGAATAAGTAAAGGCATTTTGAATAAGTAAAAGGCAGTCTGTCACGGAATGCCAACACCACGTCGTTGAGATTTCGGTGATGTCGTGACGCAGAAACAATGTTCACCGACGTTGTTTATTTATTCATTTATTTACAAAATACAGCAGGCCCATTTAAGAGCCCCAGACGAGGGGCAAGATCATAACATTGCACACAGGTGGTGTAAAACAGCAAGAACAATAAAAAGATACATCATATACAAAAGATACAAAAACATAGGTCATGGTTAAATACGCTCAAGTGCCTCTACAGAGCCGGTTAACAATTGAGGTAGGCAGTTCCAGTTGTTTATGGTTCGAGAAAAGAACGAGTATTTTGAAAATGTGTTAATGTTAATGAATGTGTTAATGAATGAGTTTGCCGATTGTGTAGCGATAAGGCGAGTCCTGACAATTTTGACTGAGGTATCATTAAAAGAAAGAAAAACTTCTAATCAAGACTGGTCAATCACCAATTGAAACACTGACTGAAAAGAAAATTTTCCAACGCAGATGAGTCAAACTCTGGACCTATTTTAGCCAAAGTCAGCCGATCCACTTTAGCCATCGGGTATGCTTCGTCAAGTCCTCGTGACCAAAAAAAAAAAAAAAAAGGCGCCTCCAATCTGTTTCACGTTTGACCTTGCTGTCGTGACTTTTTTCCAAGAATGTGCGGTCGACGGCGAGACGAAGATATTAGAGAGTTTTAGAGTCCGCGCCCCAAAGAACCTTGCGTATACGTGAGCCCTGATAATAATAATAATAATAATAATAATAATAATAATAATAATAATAATAATAATAATAATAATAATAATAATAATAATAATAATAATAATAATAATAATAATAATAATAATAATAATAATAACCTATTACTTTTAATACTGCTATTTATCATTGTTGTTGTTGTTGTTGCTGTTGTAGCCAAGACAGGCATCGTGTAAAATGTTTCAACAGTTACCCATGTTAGTAGCCGTCAGTGCTTCCGAGTCATATGATGGTCCGCGAAGCCCAGTAAGAAAAAGAAAAAAAGTAGCTTCTCCCTTTAGGCTCGGCATGCGAGGCCTAAAAGAAGCGTGGAGCTCTGTAGCCGTCATTGTTTCGCTTCGGTTTTCTCGTTTTCTTCCTCTCGTTCCAGTTCTTCTTTCGAATTTTGTCCGTGTGGGTTTTTTTTTCTGTTTATATCTGTTCCTTTCTCATTTTTTATTTCTCTCTGTCTCTATTTATCGCTTGCTTACTCTTTGAGTTTAATACTTGATTTGTGCCACATGGTTTCCTAGCCACAGTATAGTAATTTCCGCAATTAATATCATAATCAAGACGCTCGAAGAACAAGATGAAGAAGACTTCTATTTGGTGCAAGCGCACGCTCAGATTCTTGAATTTGGATGTGTACTATTCTCTGGTGGACCAGCATACAAAATAAACCCCCTCATTCTCTTAGAGCGGGAAGCCCTACGTAGTTGTTTAGGTGTGCCAAAATTCACAGCTAACAATGTTTTGTATCAAGAAGCTCGGATACCCACCCTTGCTTGCAGATTTCGTATTTTAACAGTAAACACCTATTTAAAATTTTCTGAATCCACTTTAAGAAGGCGACAATTTGTATTCTTTGCCGAGCCTGGTGTCTTTTTCAATGAGCATTGGTCCCGTGTATATAAACCCCAAGTGCTATTTGTTCAAACACTTCTAGATGCTTTAAATGTTAATATATTCGAGATCACACCATCTGTCAAACCAATCGGCCAAGTGCAAATAGAATTTGACGATATCTTTCCCATGAACGCTAAACACTTGCCCTCTAAATATTTGATTGGTTTATTAGGACAACACCTGTCTCAATTAGGTACTAATACAGTAATTGCAACGGATGCATCTATGAGTGGCGAGAAGGCAGGTGTGGGTATTTTTTCTCTCTCATTATTCTGGTCATTTTCATTACGCCTCCCAGATTATACACCAATATTTGAAGCGGAATTAACGGCCGTTATACTAGCTATTCGTAAACTTCCTGTGACTCATTCGACAGCTGTGATAGTGACTGACTCGTATTCTGTGTGTTCATTCTTATCATCGTCGTCGACATCAGCAGTACTAGAGACTTTTAAATCATTAATCCCAGCAAACATCCGTCTAGTGCGAATGATATGGGTGCCAGGCCATCGTAGTATATTTATAAACGAGATGGCTGACAAACTTGCGCGAACATCTCTTGATCTTCCGATTGTGCCAATCATGCCTCCTACAGCTTATGTAACAGCAGCGAGGTTTAGAAAACTTTCCCTTCTTGAAGACTCATCAAAAACCATGATACCGAATCCAGATTTCTCGCACCTGCACTTCACATGGAATAATAAATGGTGTCCCACGCGTAAATTGGAAGTCTTGGTAACAAAATTACGTTGCCGTGTACCACCTCTTAATTTCTACTTAAACAGGTCTGGTCTGGTGCCATCCCCTCTGTGCTCAAGCTGTAACGAACCTGAACATATCGACCATTTTCTTATCACATGTCACCGATTCAAAAATCAAAGAAAAAACTGCTTCGAAATTTTATTCAGAAAATTAGGAATATCACTTAATACTCCCAATATTTTGTCTTTTGGGGCCATTTCATTGGGACATAGCGACAGGAACATCTGCGGGGCTCTCTGCGATTTCATATATAACACAAGAAGGTTACCTTGCTGAGTCAGCCATCAGCTCTCGAATTTTACTAGTCACACTACCACTTACTATTTAGCTGATACACTGCAATGATTCAACTTTCAGGAGAATTTCATATAACGATTCCACCACAGATATTTAACAAATTCTATTATTTCTCCCCCCCCCCTTTTTTCTTTTTTTTTCTTTTTTTTAACATTGCGCCAAATTAATTTCACAGTCAAAACACATTATTCATATTCTCCTAATCTACAAAATCTATAGGCATTTACTTGCATTAACCACCGGCTTCTTGGCCAATCCCCCTTAGTGGGTGAGAGCCACAAAAAAAAAAAAAAAAGGAACAAGCAAGCAAGCAACCATACTACAGCTGGCTATACATCGTATGCGATTTTGCCCGCGTTACGCCAGTCGACGAGGACAACATACGATTACAGCGTACGGCAGCATACGAAACCATACGACGTCCCGGACCCCTAAAGTATATTCCGCACTTGAAGCAAAAAAACAAAGAAGGCGATTTTTTTGCAGTCGTTCTGTACACAAGGTCCAGTGACGGTGATTCCTTTTGTTTCTTGGTATTCTTCACCGCATAATACCTTGATTTGCGGCGAAGCTCACTTTGAAATACTTGGTCACTACAAGATGCTCGGTGCACGACCGCACTGCTGGAGCAGCGGTGGTGGCACAGAATAATGCCGTGTCGCATGTGCATCAAGAGCAGAAGACTCCACCCCCACCTCCCAAGAAATAAGAGAGAGAAGATACCGAAAAATTTCAGCATCTGAAATTTCAGAGTTCGGTGCTTATTTATTGGCTCTATGGGGCATTTTGCTGTTCCACATAAGTGCACGATTTATCATACACGTCAGAAATATGGGCCGTCCACAAGATGGCTCTTTTTTAATGTTAGACACAATATTTAAGAGAACCACAACAGACGGTTATGCCAAGAAAATACAGGAGATGTTATAGTGGTCGTATCCCCTATACTTCGCCATCATGGCTGCCAGCGGCGCTGACTGACACTACCATGACCACCACTGTAACTCACTTGGCAGAGCGTCGGATGCGTTATTCGAAGGTAGCAGGATTGGTACCTGCCAGCGGCCAATTATCTTTTGGTCCCCTTTACTTAGAATTACTACTAAGAACATTTCCTGCACTTTCCTTGTCATCATTGTATGTTAGTTCTCCTTAATATTGTGTCTAACAAATGAAAATGAGCCCTCAAATTTACACTTATTTCCTTCATTCATTTTAATGGACCAGTGGGGTGAGTGTGGGGCTTGTCCACTTTCTCTGGCACATACATGGTAGGAGCTTTTGCGCACATAGGACGGGTGAATTTTGATTTCGCCTATAGTCGTATGCAGCTTCGCTGCAAAAACTGGCAGTCAGTCATTACAACAAAGTGTTTAGAAAAAAATCAAAGGGCTCTCTGCTCATATTTAGAAATACGCCAAATACAAAAGGTGGGTTTAGTTCACCTGGTTCCACCCCTACGTGACACTCGTATGCGTATGTTGCACTTGTTAGCAGTGGCCGCCTAGGACATTCATCAGTGTCATTTTCATTTCAATACTTACCTGGAAGCTCAATTCACTTCTCTAATTAGCGGTTCGCCCCTGTGTGCTTGGTTATTGGATCACTTTCATGCTTTGCACTTCGGTGGCAAATTCGTGCTGTAATGCCACATTTCGAAATTATTATTCGTAACTGGCTGAGTTACATCTCTCCTCTCATTATTGTTTTTTTCATAAATGAAATAGAGTGAATTTACTAGTATGAACAATTTTAACGTGTTGCAGCACACTGGTTTCATTATTTATAAATCGTAGCGGTGAGTGGCACTTCATTACACAGAATTAACTTTCGGGCTTTTTTTGTATGACATTTTCTTTTTTCATATTTGGCGTAACCACAGAGTCGCCTCATTCGGTCGATATTTCATTACGGTAATTTGACTCAGTGGTTTCGCACTCGTACTAGGACTCTGGAAAATCGAACCTGCGTTGCGACGCCGCGCCAACTAGACGGATAGCTCGTATCACGCAATGCAGTCGTATAAAGTCTCGCGAACATTTGGAGCCGCTGGTTAGATCGAGAGATCACGACACAAAAATTGAACTTTGAGCAACATCGTGAGTTTTTTAAGTACTAGGGTGCACGTTAAAGAACCCCAGGTGGTCGAAATTTCCGAAGCCCTCCGCACTACGGCGTCTCTCATAATAATATGGTGGTTCTGGGACGTTAAACTCCACATATCAATCAATCATCAATCGAGTTTTTAGTACTAATTTCAAGTACAGTCAAGCGATGATCTCATATTGCTCAACAACGCAACGGAGCCAGATAGAACGAAAACATTTTTTGAGCACATAAAGCGAAACACAGCGATAGCGAAGAACGGTAAAGTTGCAGAAGTCTTGCGCCGTTACAGTGCCTATAAAATTGGCCTCATACGTTCGAGAAGAGATACTACAGACTGAACGATAAAGAAAATCGCATCTTCCAAGATAGAAGTCACGAAACCTTCTATTCGTGGAAGAAGATAATATTATTGTAGATACATGGTGCGGGTATACCTTTCAGAAACAAGACGCCACGTTTTGTAAAGCCGACCTTAACGACACATCTAACATGCTCCGTAGAACACGCTGAAAAGTGCTTTTTTGTCCATTTTCTGATTGTAGCTATAAAGGGTATATGCACTGCTGGTCATCTAGGCTGCCAGTTTTTCGAACAACCACCACAGTGAAAAGCTCCGCTTTGTATCAATCCGCATGAGTGTATATACTGGAAGCGCACGTATTTTCTTTCAGCAGTTTTTTTTTCATGAATGACGAAGGTGCGCAGACGCATTTAGCATGTTGCAAAACCGAAATTTCACTGTTTCCAAAGAAATACGAAAACGTCTTTATCGGTAAACAAAATGCATTGATGAAATATATATTCAAAGCGTTCAACAATAGAAACAGAACGACGCAAGGTGATTGGACATGAGCACTCGTTCTGTAACACTATTACGTCATCCCGCGTGCACTGAACCTGCTCCGTACGTGTTATCCGTAGCTTATCACGAGTATTAGTACTTTACATTTTGCATCAGCACTCGAAGGGGGCAAGCAATGTGAACCTATTTAAGGGAGGCCTAGAACGACGCTAAGAAAAAGAAAGCGTGACTACCTCGCGCATTTTTCGAACACGGAGTACATAGGTGGCTAGTTGGTAACAAAGACATTCGGTAAACATAAACAAGCTTTCGTGTTTCCCTAATTTTGATGCCACCGGGTCTCTCGAGGCTGCAGTACCCCAACTCGGCGTGGAACTGTTAGAGAAATACACAAGTGATTACAAAAAAAGTATCTGGTCTAATATTCCGATGTTGGTTGGTCAAAATTGTTTTTGTTCGCACCGAACCCGACACACTGTCAATATAGTCACATCAACCGGCGTCTCTCACGGTCACGCCGTTGCGCGTTTCCATACAATGAACAGCGCAATAGCGTAAGTTTCGGTCACCGTCACATGCGGGGGAGTGACGCGACCAGAACAGAAACGTCGCGTATGACGTCATACCACCACCATAAACTCTAGTGAAAGAGAAGGCTTTGCATGTCGTCGCATAAGTATTCCCATTTTGCCAGTGTCAGTTTTTGGGCTATGTCACGTGGCGGCCAGTAACATATAGCTGCGCCATGCTGCTTTCACGGTTCTCACCATTTTGACAGCGTCACTGCTGCCAGAACCAGACTCGAGAGCGACGTCCATTTTTTCAATCAAATCATGCACGACGTTCCTGATCAGGTCACGCGGCTCTCCCGCACGGCATGGCTACCGGGAGTTCAGCTATTACACGCTGAACTCATAAAATGGGAGGTGGCGAACGAATTCGTATTGCGTAAGCAGCGCAGCCTCACGTTAATTGGCTCGTATCTTGAGCACTCACCACGAATGATCGTGCTGTATGGCAGTGTGAGCTTTGCTATTTTGATTATTTCTATTTCTCGCATGTCTTATGACAAGATCGACAGCCGGCGTCGTTTGAAACTGCTACATGGGAAGCACTCGTTTATCGACACCCGTTGAAAATTAGCTGAGTTAGAAGGCTTCCTGCGCGGCACATATTTACCATGAAGCTCCTCCTTTAGCACGGGTTGTTTTCAGACGACTTCAAAAATTCACGCGGCCAAAAATTTTCAACTCATGCACAGTCCAGATTCGCGTGTACAACAGCAATTAAAGTTTGGAGACCTCAAACTGTGAAAAAAAAAGTTAGTTTTTTGGCATGAAGTCCGTAATCTTACTGGAACGTACAAATAATATGCCTACATACAAAAATGTTCAACAACTTCAGGTGTATTTCACAGTCGAACTTTTCTGGGGTAATGCGTGAAAAAAAAAAAAGTAAGGGTTCTTCCGTTTTGTTTTTGCAGATGGCATGGTTTTTAAACTTACGTTTACAAGAGAGCGTATCGCAGAATATGATACACTGCGTGTAGCATGACTGAGATTCATAAGATTATACCAATTTGAAGAATAATTATTGCTTATACTAACACTCGACGGAACATTTAACAGTAGATATGTTTAAGCCGGCCGTAATTTGTCCAATACGAACAAAAATTTCCGCGCCGCGATGACGTCACCGTGCGTTGCGTACAACCAGTGGCACAGCTGTGCGCCTATACACCATTTTCCGAATGCGTTCCAGCATCGCCATCTTGGGCTGATAATGTTGCAGTTTTCTAGCCGCACCAAATACACAAACAGTGCTACGGTGAACACGGACGCACGAAAACGCTTAGGCTGGTAGAATAAATGTTTCATGACCTCACTCATTTCATAATACAACATTGGAAACCGGCAACACAATCCCTAACCAACCCAAGACGGCGGCGCCCGTAAGTCAAAAATAAAATCATGTATACTGCTCCTCCGCCACCAGCCCGCCTGCCTGGACACTGCGCGCAACCACTCGGTCGCGCCAGACGTGACATCACGGCCAACTGTTCATGATTGATAGACATGTGGGGTTTAACGTCCCAAAACCACCATATGATTATGAGAGACGCCGTAGTGGAGGGCTCCGGAAAAAATTTCGACCACCTGGGGTTCTCTAACGTGCACCCAAATCTGAGCACACGGGCCTACAATGTTTCCGCCTCCATCGGAAACGCAGCCGCCGCAGCCGGGATTCGAACCCGCGACCTGCGGGTCAGCAGTCAAGTACCTTAGCCACTAGACCACCACGGCGGGGCAACCGTTCATGCGGCAAACAGATACATAGGGAGACGGAGGAAGGGTTGCAGTGCCGATGAGGAGGAGCCTGCATAGTGCGAATAGTGGCGCGCTGCGAAGCGAGACTGCTGAACTAGGATCGCTTGAAGTTGTCCACGGCGCAATACGCCCGAAACTGCGAGGTGAATGTACTGGACTCGACTGGAAAATGCCATTACTTGGCATTACTACGTAGAATTCAGGTTCACGTGGTATCGCTTCGTACGGCCAGGACCAGCTAGGAACTATTTTTATACACCCGCGGTGTACACCAGGACTGTGGTGACGTCACTCACGCACGCGCGCTTGTGTGTCATCATTGGTGGGTTACGTCATCCGATCTCAGTCCATATGACGGGGAGGCAGCTATAGAGAAATGCTTTTCGCATGAAATACAGTACGTGGTATCCCCAACCATCAAAGCTTTGGGAGCACGGAACACAGCGAACATACATAATGAATCGAGAACTTGATGGTGCGCTATATTTAATGTACTAGTTTAATGTGCACTACTAATTTATGTCTTCAGCCTTACGAGAATGTCACATTCTTAACCAGTATTCCAGAATGAGCTGAAAGCACACGAGGAGTTAGTTTGAAATCTGTTTCGACTTCCTATCTTAAGAGAACTCTTTCTGGTCGGCTGCACGCATGGGCGCCATGGTTGTGAAGGACGCGCACTGCATGCACACTGCTGTCGAGCAGTACAGGGCCAGCGATGCTGGCTTCGTCCTTACGAATTACTTGCCTGAAAAAGCAGACTGCGGAATGCTTGCGCAGGCTAAAGAATGAAAAAAGGCGACAACGCCTTGGGCGTCGCTGTCAGCAGCCACAAGAGGGAGGTGCATTAGCTACAATAGTCCTCTCAACACAGGTATACTGAGCTTGTGAACACCTCACTATTTATATAATTGTGTAAAATACCGGAGGTTGGGTATAGCAGCGACAGAAGTGCAAGTTTGTATTTATGTTGGTCAGTCGATGTGCTGTAAATTTAAATGACTGCGTGCACACAAAAACTCACTAAGATAGATAGATAGATAAATAGATAGATAAATAAATATATATATATATATATATATATATATATATATATATATATATATATATATATATATATATATAGAGAGAGAGAGAGAGAGAGAGAGAGACTGTGCTTAGCAGTGCTTGGTTGTTGTAGGAGAGCACGTCTTGCGAGTAGGCAGACAAGAAAAAAAAAGGAAACAGACAGAGGTACGGTATCCGAGGCCTCTAAACAGCGTTGATGCGAAGTTACGCTGAGCACGGGTGCGCGTGTGTAAAGCGACTACAGCGTTGAACGGTTCGTCGGAAAGATGCCAAGGCTTAGGCCAGAAAACCTTAGCATCGGAACAAGAACTCCACGCCGGAAATATGAAAATATTGGAGGAAAAGGAACGTTGGAGAGACATGACTCTCTATCGTTATATGCTGCATAATATGAAAGGTCAACTCTTGTTCTGGATGATTAGAGTGATTCTGGCAATATGAAGTTCCACTTCACGCATGTACAGGGTCCTGTCGAAACGCACATGCACACACGTAAAAAGAGGAAGTGCGTGCTGGTAGAAGAGCAGAACAAGTGAGAGTGTTAAAAATGCATTCGAGCACGCGCATTGCCGAAGCTTCCCTGAGACCCGAACATGTCGCAGGGCCAAGCTTCGACAAACGCATGCAAATAAAAATAACTTCAGAATCTAGTAAAATAACAAGATGAGCTAAGTGGTATACTGCAGGAAAAAGATGCCTGAAGCTCGCTAGCGGTGTACACAATACGCCTGGTGAAACGGAACAAGGCTCCCATTGTTACAGAAATGGTTAAGAAACCGAAACATGTGTTTTGGTACGCCATGATGTAACGAAAAGGACGAACTAGACGACGCAGATCAAGACCGGAAGTTATGAAATCAAGTGTTGATTCGTATGCCAATGAAAGGTGAAGAAAAAAAACAACGAAGCAGTCAGGGTCGACTGCTATGCTATCAGTCCGTGCTCGGAGTATGCGCTTGGCGGTAAACAAAAAGAGCGAAAGAAAAAAGAAAGAGATGAAAGCAAACAAAAAAGCGTCTTCACACTGGTTCCGTACCGAGCGAAGTTGAAAAACACCGACACATAGCCTTAATTTTTGTAATGGCAGTGCTTTATTTCGATACCCTCCATCCTAATAAGCGCGCAAAGAGACCACAACGCCAATCCTTCGTTAAACTAGGCAACGTCGAAAACGTTGTGCGTAGAGTGCGTGAAGCAAACTGAGGCATATTTACGCATAAACATACACAAAACGTCACGTGGAATGTCGGTCAGTTGTTGAAGGGTGCATGCGCAGCGAAGGTCTGACGGCATTGTTTTCAAGAGTAAAAATACCAAGCATGCGTTTTGGGGAAACGAAAAAGCAAATGAAAGTAGAGGGCGAGTGTGACAGCTGCACACTGCTGCTGCTATGAGCGGTCTTAGTCTTGCATAGCGTCGTCAAGCAAGGACACGGAGGGTGTAGCATGCAGGAAGAGTACAAAGAACATGCCAGCATGCGTTTGTGAGCGATGTCACCGCTTTCACGCTCATTTCCCTACTGCGGGCAGAGAGGAAGTGCGCACCCGTATTCAATGTCATGGCCGAGACAGCGAGAAAAAAAAATCCAAGCGACGACGGCTGTCCCCGAGAAGCGCAGCCGGTGCGCGAAGGATGAAACAAATACCAAAACGCGGGTTGTACCAGCCAGCACGTGCGTTCACCGGCGGGCGTGGAGACGATGCTAACACACACGCACACTGACAGGTCATCGGCTCACCCTGTTGTCCATGAAGGCTCGCGAAGACGCCTGGTGCGACGGTGCGGCAGCGTCCATGGGAATCCAGGCGCGCATGGCGTGCGTGGTCGGCGGCCCTGGGCCGGCGGCCGTTGTCGTTGGTCGGGGTCCGAGCGCCTGCTCGCGGCGGCCACAACGGGTTGCGCTGGGCTTGACCGGTGGGGGGTCAAAGGGGTGTCACGTGAACGCGGGTGGAGCGCGCAGCAGCGGCGCTGTCTCGGGCCCGGGGTGGCGGTGGGGCCCGCTCCTCCGGTCGTCCGCGGCGGCGCCTGCGTGTGCGTGTGTCGCCCGAGGAACGCCCTAGCTGCGACGACGGCGCGCCGCAGCCAGCCAACTCACCACACCACGGGTCCTGCCCGCGGCGGGCGCCCCGAGGCCTCCTCACCCGCCGCGGGGAGGGGCCTCGGTGGGCGAGGCTCGCCCTCCTTCTCGCTCCTCCCTCGTTCCTCCTCGGAGGAGAGCGGTGGCGTCATGCCACGCGGATGCGGATGGAGAGCAGATCCAGAGGGATGCACGACGCGATGATGCCCCGCGCTTGGTCGACGCCGCCGAGAGACGTTTCGGCGAAGCGACTGCTCTCCGGCTTTCAGGCTAGATTGGGAAAGCTGCACAGAGGAGCCGTCAATATTCGCGCGAGGTCCGCTTGGTAGGTTAGGTCGCCGTTCGCGTAAATAAAGGCTAGCATAAGAAACAGGTCAGTTTCTATAATGCGGTGCTCCCGTATTGACGTTGTCCCAACATTCGCTCTGGTCTCGTGATAACTTTGTGTTGGCCGTGACGGCTAATCAAACCTGTGTCCTTGTATTTATCAGCTTATCACCTAGCCGCTACCATGGCGGGTAACAAAGTGACTCCACATGTATCCAACGTAGACATAGTAAGTAAACAAGAAAAATGCAATGGCATTAACTAAGCAGGACAAGAGGTTTTCTGTGCAATCACTGCGCACAACAGGCTCACAAACACCCTTTCCTTCAAATCTTTCTAGCTCTTCGTTCTAGCGTGAGGTGCTGTGAACGCCACCGCTTCGTCACACTCCGGCTGCAAAAAGGGAAGCGGGAAACACCCGCACGCTGTGTACGATATAGCGCAAGCGATCGATGCGTGACTCGAGACGCAGCGGGAACGGCTCTGAGCAACGGCTGAGTCACAGTCGGAGGCTGGCGCGTCTCTCACAGTGTGAACACGGAACTCGCACGTACGCACACGGTGCGCGTTCTGGCAGAGGCCAACTTGAGAGATGCTTTGCACAGACAAGCATTAATCCGCAAATTAGAAGACCGAGCGATTGAAACAACGCATGGAGAGAGCGGGATGATGAGAAAAATAACTTCCGAAAAAAGAAGAGGTTGCTCATCGCGCTATTCCGATGATAGCTCTCCCATTCAGCAATGAGGAAGATGCGTGGTTCGAAAATTTCCGCATCGTTATAGACGTCTGCCAGATTCATTTTTTTTGATAATTTTCATTCTTACTTTCTTCTGTTTTTGTTTTAACACTGGTGTTTGGTTTTCCGTATTTATGATTTCGAGATAGCCGGCGACATTTTCGGCAAAACTTTTCCTTTTTGCTTCACAGTTCAGCAAGAAGAAAAGCAAATTAAGGGAAGAGAAGGCAACATTAAACTAATGAGTTACTCATAACTATCCATTGATAAGTATTTTGAGAATATAAACAAATTTTTTTTATGCAACAAGGCACCACTCGTTTCATGGCCAATCCCCCATGATGGGTTGCGCTATAGGTTAATAAGGGCAACCAACTAATCAAGCAACTATTGTCAGCACAACCAGAACCGGCCCACAAAATTGAAACAAACAAACGATCAAACAAATTAACTAAGTAACTAACAAATTATCGATCTGTCCAACTAATGTAACTAATAAAAATGTTCAAACATGAGGTCTCACGCGCACGCACTATCTCTCAATACGTTTAGGCGAAATTCATACTACAGTGCAGTGCACATAATATGCGCAACACACACACACACGCGCGCGCACACACACACACACACACATACACATACACACACACACACACACACACACACACACACACAAACTCAGACGATAGCTCACTATCAACAGGCGTTCATTGAGGAAAGAGAAAAATAGGAAAAGTGAACAAAGAAAAGTTATCCTGTTTCGTGGAGACGGAATATGACGAATCTATACAATGATCACGGCCCGAAACAAAATTAAGAAGAAAGTGACCAAGGGCAGGATTCACATTGCCGGAGCAGTTGGAATCATACGGCTTCAGTTTCTCAAACTTTCCTTGAAAAGAGGCGGTCGGGCCATGTGTCCTTCTCGCAAGGCTATTCATCGCCCGCAGACGAAAACAACCTAGATGCGGCTTCTCAATGTTCTCTTCCACCCGGTATAATTGCGCGACCCAACATCAAATGATAACGTTCTTCATGCTGCGTGTTTCTCTCTTGCGAGATTATATGGGTCACCACTTTCTGCGCCTGAATCGCGTATAGAAGGGCTTCCCGACTGCTCGTGGATTAATTGCTTCCTCTTATTTCCTCAACAAGTCCAAATACAGAGCGTGGACTTAGCACCGACGTTTGCCTTTTGACTCGTGTATGTGTTCATAATGTAGAGATTGCAGCGCTATCCAGCGAGGATCAAAACAAGCTTTCCTATTAGCAGCCCGGACTACACTTAGGGCTGGAGGGGGAAAAGAAGTGTAAATTTAAAGACTCATTTTTTTTGTTAGACAAAATATAATGACAACTAACCGACAAGGATGCCAAGGAAAGTAGGGGATGGTATTAGAAGTTATCGTGACGTAAATATGAAGAAAGAAAAATGTACAAAGAGGTAACTTGCCCCCGGCAAGATCCAAACCTGCGTCCTTCGAATAACGCGTTCGATGCTCTAGACATGAGCTATATACGGTTGCGGTCATCTCTCTGTTCACTTTATAGGGTATATATGTGCGTTATGAGGTATTCATTCATTCCAGTGCAGCTGCTAACGAGCATGTCAGCGCACGTGACCCACATGGCTTAAACTGAAGAACTAATAGGAAACAGCAAAGACATCCTCAGCGAATATTTTGCCGAAACAGCAAAGTTTCGTGAAAGGGGCGGCAATTTCGCTGTTCGACAGTTTTCACGGCATGCAAATTTTACAAGAGTGTTCAGAACCTCGTTCTTCTTAATAACGGGGCATATCTTTCGGAGCAGTCCTGGCTTCATGTTTGTGCATTTAATTTTTTTAGCATAAAAGTGTTTCATGCCGTGGTTCGTCATGGCTATACTAACTTATTTCCGTCACAGATATGACGTTGTAAAATATTCACTAACAGATGGTAAAGAAAAAAAAAGAACAGGTTCCGCCCCCGGGAGTCAATATATATATATATATATATATATATATATATATATATATATATATATATATATATATATATATATATATATATATATATATATATATATATATATATATATATATATATATACTGAGCATTATTTATGCGTCCCATATTTTCATCTGTACATACTCATCATCACCAGTCAAGTTTATATCGTGGGGTACATACTCGAGACAATAAAAGGAGAGTCTTGAGGGTACTGGACGCCATCTTACAAGTGGTGGAGAGTGCTGCCCGGTTCCTGTGCCCTCTCGCTATCTCGGACAACCCCAGCGTCTTCTAGAACACATCCCTGGAGCTCCGTTCAGGCCGCCGCTTAAACGACCTTGGTTCGGTAATGTCGCAAGCCGACCAGCCCAGCGCGCCAGCTTCGCCACCGCTCCCACCGCCAAGAAACTCTTCTCACCTGGTCACCAGCCCTCAAAAGGATCCTCCGCTGTTCGCAGAGCTTCCGGGTGAGGACGTTGAAGACTGGCTCAAGGAGTATGACCGCGTGAGTGCACAACAACTGGGATGAGCCTGCGAAACTCACCCACGTTGCATTATAAGCGGCGTCACAAAAACGTGGTTTTCAACCACGCCACAGATTTTCTGACATAGCCCACCTTTACACGTCAGCTCCGCCAGAATTTCGCCAACCTGTCAGTGCGCTCGGATATCGTCAAGAAGAGGCTTGGTGCACGTGTTCAACGCCCCGGTGAGTCCTACACTTCTTACATCGAAAATGTTCTCACCCTTTGCTGCCGCATTGACGACTATATGGCGGAAAAAGACCGCTTGCGCCACCTGCTAAAAGGCATTGCGACTGTCGCTTTTAATGCACTTGTGGTGCAGAATCCCCAGACCGTAGCCGATGTTGTCGCCACCTGTCAGCGCCTTGAGGAGCTTCAAACCACTCGGGTGCAACCTGATATGCCTGATCTGAACTCAAACCATGACACAACAGAGCTGCGTGCTTTGATCCGCACCATCATCCACGGGGAATTTCTTGCACAGGCTTCATCTCGCCAGCTTGGTATCCGAACGACGCCATCTGCTACTAGTTTACGTGACGTCGTGAGGGAGGAACTGGCCTTGATCACTGGTACACCAGTTCTGAGTTCACATCCTGCGCCTATTCCAAGTTATGCTCACGTTGCTGCAACGACACCTGAGCCTTACCAAAACCTGGCCTCGATGACTGTCACACCTGTCCGGAGCTCATATCCTGTGCCCATGCCAACTTATGCTGAGGTTGCTGCTAGGACACCTGCACCCCAGCACAGCTCAATGTAGCTACCAGCGCCCAAAGTTCATGGTTCACTCAACTCACTTGCACCGCGGCCATCTTCCCAGCCTTAAAACAACTGGCGCACTACGCGACCGACTTGCTTCTATTGCGGCATCCGTGGTCATATCTCAAGGTTTTGCCGACGCCGTCAGCAAGGCGAAAGACGAAGCTGCAACGACTTTGACCGGGACGACTTCTACCCCACTGGACCACCCTATCGCCGACTGTATTCGAACAGCACACATCGGTCGCCTTCTCCGCAGAACTTTGGCTCAGTTGGCAGTTCCCGTTTCTCACGTCGTCGCTCACCTTCACCGATGCGGCGTTCCTCTTCTCCTCTCCGACCTTCTACTTCAATTCCCGACCGCCAACTGGAAAACTAAACAGTGCAGCTTCGGGAGGGAAAGCTGCATATTTCGAACTGCGTCGAAATCCTCCGGACTGCCCATCGAATGTTTTATTGGTGTATGTTGAATTTATACAGACAGAGGCACTGGTAGACACAGGCGCATCACTTTCCGTAATTCGTGCAGACTTTTGTGCCCGTTTGAAAAAATTAGGACGCCATAGGGTGGCCCTCCCCTTCGTTGCGCAAATGGAGTTTCTATTCAGCCTTCAAGTGTTTGCGCAGCCCGCGTTTTCATGGATGGCATCCTTCACCACATTCAGTTTCTTGTACTTCATTGGTGCACTCACACAGATTTTTAGGATGGGACTTCGTTTCTTTGGCATCAGCTTTCATATCGTGTCGTCAGCGAGTAATTCGAATGTCAGCTACTGAGAGTTTATTCAATGTCGATCCATACAGCTTCCGTTTCGTTGCTGCCACTGATTGTTTTATTTAGCCAGGAGATGAACAAATTTTCTCGATCGCTTCGGATACTATAGTTAACGGTGACGTGTTCATAGCTCCATCAGTTTGCTCCAAACCTGCGGGGCGTACCATTGCACCCGGCCTTGTGCGGTTTAACGACGGTAAAGCATTGGTCACCGCCTTGAACCCAACTTCTTCGCTAGCGATGCTGCCCCAGGGCACTGCATGCTGTGAGCTGCTTCGCTGACAGCGAGCCTTTTTCTCTGGTTCCCCTTCATGCAGAATCACCGCCTTTGTCTGCTACAACTGATATCAATGCTACCAATGTTGCTTTAAATGCAAACACAAGTCCTCACCTCACTGCCGAGCAAAAGAGAGACCTTTTAGAACTTCTTCAAAAGCATAGCCTTTCGTTTGACGTACATTGCAAAGTTCTGGGCCGCACCTCAATTGCAGAGCACAGCATCGAAACCGAAGGCAGCTCCATTGTACGCCGCCGCCCATACCGTCTGTCTTCGGCGGAATGGCAGATCATTGAGGAAAACGTCGCCGATATGCTCAAACGGGATATTATTCGACCTTCATCCAGCTCTTGGTCGTCTCCTGTGGTGTTGGTCCAGAACAAGGATGGCTCTGTTCGTTTTTGTGTTGATTACAGAGCACTCAATAAGATCACGAAAAAAAGACGTATATCCGTTGCCACGCATAGATGATGACCTGGACTTCCTACAAGACGCAGAATGTTTCTCCAGCCTCGACCTGCAATCCGGGTATTGGCATATACCTATGCACGAAGCAGACAAAGAGAAAGCAGCGTTTGCAACGCCTGACGGGCTTTATGAGTTTGACGTCATGCCTTTTGGCTTATGCAACGCTCCAGCAACATTCGAGCGCATGATAGGTACTGTCTTACGTGGCCTCAAATGGAAAACCTGTTTATGTTATTTAGACGACATTGTAATTTATTAGTCTACTTTTCCTCAGCACTTTAAGCCTTTGGACAAAGTTCTAACGTGCATTTCGAACGCTGGCCTACAGCTCAATACAAAGAAGTGCCACTTCGCCAGCACAAGCATAAAGTATTGGGTCACCTTGTCAGCAAAGATGGCGTTCGACCCGACCCCGACAAGGTTGCTGCCGTAATTAGTTTTCCACGTACGGGCAATCAAAAATAATTGCGAAGTTTCCTGGGCCTGGCGTCTTACTTCCGCCGCTTTATCAGTCACTTTGCTGCCATTGCGGGGCCGTTACACAAGCTTTTGACGTCAGGAACGGCTTTCACATGGACTGACGAGTGCGAGTGTGCTTTTCAAGCCCTAAGCGTGCTTTGACATCAGACCCCATCCTCCGTCATTTCGATGAGAGTTCACCCACTTTCCTGCACACAGATGCCAGCGGCCACGGAATCGGTGCTGTCTTCCTCCACCGCGACGACACTTCACGTGAGCGTGTAGTTGCGTATGCCAGCCGCGCACTAACACCTGCGGAGCAGAACTACTCGATAACAGAGCAGGAATGTCTCGCTGTCGTTTGGGCCATCCGGAAATTTCGACCTTATCTGTATGGACGCCACTTCACTGTGATCACCGACCACCATGGCCTATGCTAGTTGTCCTCGCTGAAGAGTTTGTCTGGGCACCTCGGTCGCTGGATACTGCGTTTGCAAGAGTGCACTTTTGACGTTGTGTACAGGTCTGGCAAACTGCATCAGGATGCCGACGCCCTCTCTCGCTGCCCTCTGCCACGTTCATCTCCAACCACGCATCCTCAATGCCCTTCAGATGATCAAGCGGTTTCCTCTTCACTCACGTTATCACGCCCAGCAGTTGCTGGGCCACTATCTTTAAACAGCAGCGCCCAGTTTGCCACGTGCGAACGTGACGACCCCTACTCTAACCGCATCATCAGATACTTGAATGGCTCGCCTTCTCCACCTAATGCCAGACTACGTCGTCAGCTACGGCAGTTCAAGCTAGAGAACAATGCCCTGCAGCGCTATGCTTACAATGCGGATGGGCATCGGTGGGTGCCAGTACTTCCCCGTTCGTTGTGAAAACAAGTTCTTGAAGCATTGCACGACGACCCATCAGCTGGACACTTAGGATTTCAGAAGACCTACAAACACGTTAGGAGCCGTTTCTTCTGACCTGGCCTTTCTACCTTTGTGGCTAATTATGTCGCTTCTTGCGCACTTTGTCAACGCCAGAAACGACCAACTTCAGCTCCTGCTGGCTTATTACAACCCACTCCATGTCCCGATACACCTTTTGTCGTCGGAATAGACCTCGTCGGGCCACTTCCCGTAACTCCAGCGGGCCACCAGTGGATCGTCACAGCCGTCGATCACCTCACACGATACGCAGAGACCGCTCCTCTACTCACTAACTCTGCCTCAGACGTTGCCGCCTTCTTTTTAGAAGCCATTGTGTTGCGTCATGGTGCAGCTCGCGCGTTGTTGAGTGACCGAGGCAAGGCCTTCCTGTCCACAATTCTTGAAAAAATTCTAAAAACTTGTGGCACAGTTCATAAGACCACATCCGCTTACCACCCGCAGACAAATGGCCTGACAGAGCGATTCCACCAGAATCTAATTGACATGATATCCATGTACATCGGACCAAACCACGATAACGGGGACAAAATCTTGCCGTTCATAAAGTTTGCACACAAAGCGCTGTTCAACGAACCACCGGGTATTCACCTTTCTTCCTCGTCTATGGTCGTGCGCCGACATTCACCATTGACGCCTTTTTCTTCAATATAACGGCAAAAACGTCCACGACTACGCCAGAAAATTTCGTCTCCAGGCTCGCTGACGCACAGCAACGTGCTCAGCTCAACACGGAGGCCAGTCAACAAGACCGCAAGCAATGCTATGACAGCTTTCGTTCAGACGTCACCGTCCGTCTTGGAGATGAAGTACTACTTTGGACGCCTGTTCGTACACCCGGATTGTGTGAAAAGTTTCAGTCACACTTTCTGGGACCTTACGTTGTTTGTGAACGAACATCTCCTGTAAATTACCTTGTCACACCCGTCGAGGGTTCCTCGGACCATCGTTACCGTGCATCCGAGATAGTCCACATTTCACGTCTTAAACCCTTCGTTCGCCGTACCTTTCCCGCCTAAGTCTCGGCCGGGCCGGCCGCTCAAGTGCGCGGGGAAATTAAGTGTGAGCATTATTTATGCATCCCATCTTTTCATCTGTAAATACTCATCATCACCAGTCAAGTTTAGGTTGTGGGGCACATACTCGAGACAATAAAACGAGAGTGTTGAGGTTACTGGACGCCATATATATATATATATATATATATATATATATATATATATATATATATATATATATATATATATATATATATATATATATATATATATATATATATATATATATATACATATATATACGACTCCTTGCTCCGCAGCGTGCGGCACGAAACAACTCGGCGAGCTATTTATATACACAATTGGTCGTTAGCGGGGCACCGAGAGTTTGACGATTTCAGCGTGTTTTATATCACTAGCGAGGTGGCACGACGGGATCGAAGAGCGCGCATTAAGGGACCAACAACTGAGTTTTCTCGACCAAGTTTTTTTGCGGCGCAACAAAAACCTCATCCTTCGTAGTCTTCGTATCAGTGCAGTAGGTAATTCCAAAAGCACGTATTTATTGAACAGGCAGTGTTTCTCGATATGGAAGGTGCTAAACACAGATTGTTGTGACTCCGGGTCCTGCGGGTCTCAGTTTGGTAGCAGGCCCCCGTCCTAGGATCTATCGTTGAACAAGTCAGTTGAGGCGCTCGTAAAAACGACCACAATTTATTTACATGGTTACTAACTGAGAATTTGAAAAGAGGCGATCAAGTGATCAAGTAGAAGTCAAGAACTGTGCATGAGAACTGTTGAACTGTAGAACCTTAAATAGATGAAAGTCTTCGGCTTATATAGCGCCTCGTTGCCAACCCTGGGCACATTGTCCGCGGCTTTCGCCAATAGGGCGCTCCATGGTCTAGGTGCTCCACCCACGAAGGAGAGGAAAGACACCACACAATGCATGCGGAAAGGGCACAGTCCACACGATGCCCAAATATGGTCACCAAAGCACTGCACCGACGTTTTCGCACACGTCACCAAGTATCGCGCGCGTCCGATGATTTTAGTTTCCAAGATTCTTCTGGCAGCTGGGTGAGGTTCGAAAAACTGGCTGCCAGGAAGGAAGGAAAATAGAGGGAAAAGAAAGGCAAGGAGGTTAACCGGCCTATAGGCAGCCGGTTTGCTACCCTGCGCATGGGAGAGGGATGGGGGAAATGAAAGAGAGCAGAGAGGGAAGATAGAAACTGCACATTCGGCAGCACATGCGCGCACACTCAGTCATAGTCCAGTCTTGTCTTTCGCGGTGTGTGACATTGCTGTTACAGTCGCTTGTTCAAGTCGGTGTCGCGTAGGAATTTCAACAGAGCTTTCGTCGCCTTCTGTTGCAGTGTCTTCTTTTGGGCACTTGACAGAATAGTGTCCACAGACATTTGGCTGTTGTCGATGCGCGCAAAAGCAGACGCCAGTGACTGTCTCTGGATGTCATACAATGGACAGTCACACAGGATGTGGTGTAGCGTCTCTTCGCAATGACAGGCATCGCAGAGAGCGTTGTCGGCCATTCCTATGACAAAGGAGTAAGATTTTGTAAATGCCACTCCTAGCCATAAGCGATGAAGTAGGGTGGCTTCTCTTCGATCGAGTCCAGTGGGCATGCGGAGAGCCATCAAAGAGGACAGGTGGTGTTGACGATTCGTATCGATGCTTGGTGGGCACCATAGTGAAAACGTGATTTCACGCGCAAGTCGTCGAAGATTACTGGCAACATCAGTCCTCGAAAGTGGTATGGCTTCTTCTCGTGTTCCTTCAAGGGCTGCCCGCGCGGCAGTATCGGCATGCTCGTTCCCTATGATGCCGCAATGACTTGGCAGCCATTGAAGCGTCACATGATGCCCTTTCTCGAGTAAAGTGTGGAGAAGGCACCGAATTTCGAAAACAAGCTGTTCGTACGGGCCGCGACGCAGTGCTGAGAGCACAGATTGTAGGGCAGCCCTTGAGTCGCTGAAAATCGACCATTGTTGCGGTGGTTCCCGATTGATCACACAAAGTGCAGTGCGCAAAGCAGCTAGTTCCGCTGCTGTAGATGCCGTGGAGTGGTCAGGCCTAAAGCTGATGGTAACACCTCTTGCTGGGATAACTACTGCCCCTGACGAACACTGGTGGTTCGTGGAACCATCGGTGTATACATGTATGCTGTCTGAATATTTCTCGTGCAAAAGAAGAAGAGACAGTTGTTTCAGCACGGGCGACGAAAACTCAGATTTCCTCCGGATCCCTGGTACACTAAGATGCACTGTGGGTCGAATAAGACACCAAGGTGGTATGGATGGTTTAGATGCATGAGTGAAGCCCGAGGGAAGTTTATCGTTGTATTTCACGATAATTTTGGCGAACGATGCTTGGCGCCTCTCTGAAGGCAACAGTGCAAGGTGATGGCCGGGGGCACGTGCGAAGTGTCGGATGTGTGTTCTCAGGACTTCGACAACAATGTGAGTTTGTATCGGATAGTCACCAGCAATTGCAATTGTTGCTTCTGTTGACGTACATCTAGGCAGACCGAGGCACACTCTCAGCGTTTGGCTTGTACTGCCTGTAAAATACGAACATTGGTCTTGCAGGTATTGCTAAGCACGGGCAAGCTATATCTGAGGAAACCGAGAAACAGGGCCCTGTAGAGCTCCATCATTGCGTCTACTGACATCCCCCACGTCTTTCCTGCCAGGAACTTGAACAGTTGAGAAATAGCGGTCAGGCGCTTCTTCATATAGGTCACATGCGGACTCCAACAGAGGTCCCTATCAATAATGATGCCCAGAAACCGGTGGGTTTTGGCGTAAGAAATCGGTCGCCCGCAGATTGAGATGACATAAGGGGTCATTGCTTTACGAGTGAAAGCCCCCAGCGCGCATTTTTCTGGTGATATGCTGAGACCTTGTTTGAACAAGTAGTTGGCAATCATAGTTGCTGCTTTTTGAAGCCGGAAACGTATCTGAGGACGTGTGACTGCCGATGTCCAGACACAGATGTCATCTGCGTATATTGAGATTTTAATGGTGCTTGGCAAGTATTCAGCAAGGCCAATTAGTGCAAGATTGAATAGCGTCGGGCTAAGAACTCCGCCTTGAGGAACACCCCTGGAAGTATAGCGTCGCGTAGTTGGGCCATCTTCTGTTAACACAAAGAATGATCTTGCAGCCAGGTAACTCGAAATCCACCGAAAGAATCGACCACCAAGGCCAACCACCGCAAGAGCACCCAAAATGGCTTCATGTAGTACATTATCATAAGCGCTTTTCACATCTAGAAACAAAGCTGCAGATAGTCGCTTACGGGATCTTTCGTGCTGAACGTACGAAACTAGATCAACGACATTGTCAATAGAAGAGCGGTCGCGTCGGAAACCAGCCATTGAATTCGGATAAATCTTGTGGTATTCAAGATACCACTCCAGGCGGCCTAGTATCATCCGTTACATTATCTTCCCTACGCAGCTGGCCAGTGCTATTGGGCGGTATGAGGTTAGTTCGAGTGGGGATTTGCCCTGCTTCAAGATGGGTAACAAGCGGCTTACTTTCCAGTCATCAGGAACATAGCCATCCTGCCACGAGATGTTGTAGAGGCTCAACAGTTCTCTCCTTGCACCTTCCCCAAGGTTGCACAAGGCTCGGTACGGAATACCATCTGGGCCCGGAGAAGTTGAACGCCTGCAGAGAGCTAGTGCCGCCTCGAGCTCCTCCATTGTAAAAAGGAGGTCCATGTGGTAGTCACGGGAACGGGGGACGTCACCTCTCACTGGAGAATCTGGACGAGTGGCTTGGTTGGCGATCTGTGCACAGAAATCTTCTGCGACATTGATCTCTTGCCTCCTTTGAAATAGCGCGAGCGCTTTGAATGGAAAGCGCTGTTCCGTAGGGTGACGCAGACCTTGCACCGTTTTCTAAATGTGTGAGAGTGGCTTGCGAGGGTCTAGTGACTGGCAAAACGTTGTCCATCGTTCCGACGCTAATCTATCCATGCGACGCCGAATCTTCTTTTGCATCCTCCTGGCTGCCCTAAGACCGTGAATTGATTTTGTACGCCGATACCGACGCTCCGCCCGGCGTCGCAGTGCTCGGAGTCGCTCCAACTCTATATCAAAGTCGTTTCGTGGGGAAGATATCGTCACCGTGCGAGTGGCGTTTTGCATTGTGCTCTTAATTGTTTCCTCTAACCCAGATCGTAGGCCATCGCTGCAAGCATCTTCCATGTCAGATTTGAAGTTGGTCCATTGGACTGCTCGAATGGTCGTCCGTGGACCATAACTAGACAAGCCTTTGATGTTAAGGTAGATTGGAATGTGATCACTTCCTCGTGTCTCAACATCTGGAAACCACTTGACGTATCTCGCGAGGGAGTTGGAGACAAAAGCAAGGTCGAGACAGCTGCCGTATGTGCCACCTCGAAGAAAAGTGGGGCTGCCGTCGTTCAGGAGAGTAAGGCCATAGTTGTAGGCGATGTTTGCTAACCTGCGTCCTCTTGCATGTGTCCGCGTACTTCCCCATGCGTGATTGTGCGCATTGAAATCACCTATGAGGACCCATGGTGCAGGACACACTCTCAAAATATCCGCTAATCTCCTGGAATCGAGATTACTTGACGGCGATATATAAACGCCTATGAGAGTAAACATGAGTTGGTTCTTTTTCACAGTGATGCAGACATACTGGTTGTCATCGTGAGGTGCAATTGGTTGCACAACATACGTCAGTTCACGACGAACAAAGACGATGATTTTGCTGCACGCACCGTTCGTTGAAGACATGACAGCTTCGTACCCCGATAGTCTTATTGGTTTCGACAAATTGGGTTCACAAATGACGATGATTGGAAACACGTTGGTAAACACAAACTGACGAAAATCTGAAAGGCGTGATTTTAGTCCTCTGGCGTTCCATTGGATGACGGATGCAGCCTTGACTTCTTTAAGAAATGTTGAGGTGTGAGTAGCCATCTTCCTAGTTGAGAGATTCAAGCACTGGGCTTAGGGCGTCCAATAGTCCAAGTGCGCTTCGAGCAGATGGTGTCTTCATGTCGACTAATATCGCTCGGATGGCTTCTATAAGGGAACGCAGCACCGAGATCATTTGACGATCAGTTTTAGGCAAATCTTCCATGGTTGGAGACGGCTCTTGTGTGGCCACAACCAGCAGAGGTTCCTTGGCAGAAGAGCGCGTCGGGAGCGTGGGCCATTCCTCCAGAGAAGGAGGCTTCTCTGTTTCTTTCGTAGAAGTGGTGGGCCCTTTCGCGGCACTACTGGATAGAACCGCTAAAGAGTGGGAAGGAGCGTCTCGGGAATGTGCCTTCTTTGAAGACTTTCGATGATGCCGACGTCGACGCCGACGCCGGACTACTTCGGCTGCCTCCCTGTGTGTTGAGTTGTCTCGGGCCATTTGTCTGAGAACCGCGCGCTCCTTTTGGATTCGAGGACAGTCTTTCGACGAGGCAGCATGAGGACCACTGCAGTTGGCGCACTTCAGAGTAGTCGCCCGACAGGCGTCTTCAGCATGAGGTTCAGCGCAGCGGGGACACAGTCGTAAGTTGGGGCATACGCCCTTGACGTGTCCTAGCCTGAAGCACTGATGACATTGAAGTGGCTTTTGGATGAATGGTCGAACCGGATGTCGAAAATGTCCAACTTTAACGTAGGACGGTATGCAATCTCCCTTGAAAAACACTTTTACGCAGCGCGTATTTCCAAGGCGCCGCACTTGCGTAATGACAGTTCCCTCGTCTGGCTGCCAGAACACGTGTCAAACTTGCCCGACTGTTTGGGTAGGACAATGTAGTGGTGGGCCAGCATATCGTCAAAATATGCCACCCCAATAAGCCGATCCTATGAAGAAAGGGGGGAAGGAAGAGTAGTCAACTAATATCCCTGGTCAGAGGTGGGCTCTGGCAAAGGCTGCAGCAGATAGTGCATTATCCTTTTCTTTACCCCCACATTCCATTCGTGGTTGTTTGCTAGAAGATGTGGCTTAGCTGCACATATCCCGAGGCTCCGCTTGTCCTCGCAAGATGCAGCCACAACCAATTTGGCTTTAGCTTGCAGCCTGAACTGCAAATACCATGCTGGTTCCGAGATTTCCAGATCCTCGGTGACCTCGAAAATGGTCCAGCTGCCTCCTTGTCGGCCTCGAAAGCCTTGCTCGCAGCAAACACAATGGCCTTTCTTGAGCCGAGCTCACAATGGACTCTCTTGGTTCGTGCGTTTTCTTTGCGCGAACCAGTCCCGAACCCATCGTTCAGGTTTTGCCTAGAGGAAATCAACCCGTCCTGACGGCACACCCTTGCTTGGAATGCGTCGAAATATTTTCTTCCCTTTCACAAAGGCCGAAAAATTTCAATAATGATGGCGGTCGTAACAAGATGTATACGTGTACATTTCCTCCATAAATGCCGAGAATTCATAGTGATACCGCCCGCTCTTCTCGCGATATGGGAAGGCTGTCATCGTTCTCCTTTCGAAGTTACTGTTAACTACGCACAACCACCTCGAGCTTTTTCTCTATTTTTGAAAATAACAAGCTGTTGCAATGATATGAAGTGGCAATCATGAGAGCACTGAGACGTAAGCGGCTAGGTAGATAGATGCGTAGATAGACGCCAAAAGTGCTTGCAGTAGGCAAATAAAAACTTCGGGTTTAAAATCAATTGAAGTCTGGCGGTTGTCCTGTCTCTTTCTCTGGTTCCCTTTGACGTGTACGCTGGTAACATCACAGTCCTTCAAAGCAATGAAAGGCTCTGTTAATATCGGAGCATCTATAGCATTTCGCCTCCATCGAAATGCGCCAGTCGCTGCCAGGATTTGATCCCGCACCGTTCGGGTCATCTGTCGCGCACCATCATCACTGGTTTACCGAAACAAGAAAAGGTTTTTCAGCTTCACCAAAAACTACCCGTTCCCAGTTTTTACATTGCCAGTACCAACGGTGGCCAGTATATACATTGCCAGTATATTTTTTGATACCCCTCATTCTTTTCTTGACTCGTTGACATTGCTGCCGGTAGAGCTTCTTTCTGGACTTTCCACACACGAAAAAAAAGGTTTTTTGTTCTCTTTTTAATACAATTGCTTCCCCGTTTTTGGACATGTCGGTCATCTTGTTCTACAGTTGGTCTTTTTGGGGAGTAACGTTTGGTCTCAAAGACTATAAGCACCCATTGCTCTCGTTTTGGCCATTTTTGCCTTAGAGTGCAAGAAACGAGCTCAGACACTGCTGCGATGTGCTCCGGAAGTGGCTGTATACCATCGGGGGGAATGTTATGGCCTAGGCATGCTATCTTAGACAGCCCTCGAACTTGAATTTCTCTCATTTGAAGCAGAACGCCGCGTCGTAGAGTGTGCCTAGCAAGTTCGTTTAAATTTCGCAGGTGTTCGTACTTGGTGGTATCAACGACCAACATGTCATCTAAATAGACCACACAAGCTTGGTTCTTCAGTGAACCTAATACGGACGTCATCCCGCGTTGAAATGAGGCCGTTCTGAGCCAAACGGCATGCGATTGAATTCGTATAGGCCTGACGGAGTGCTAAAGACTGTATTGCACTTATTATCTTCTCTGACGCTAATCTTCCAGTACCCTGCGCGTAAGTAGAGCGATGAAAACAACCCGCAGTGATTAACTGTATCAATGACATCGTCGATACAAGGCAATGGGCGTTGTACACTTGTTGAACTGCCTGTTGAACGCACAACCACACGGACCTCTCTTTTTTACGCACGAGCATTACAGGCATTGCCCACGGACTTCACGAAGGCCTAATTATGCCCGCAGAAAGCATCTCGCATACTTCATCTGTGATAACGGCGCCCTCCCTCTCAGTGTATCTGCTCGACAGTACGCATATAGGAGAGTGGGGCCCAGTTGATATTCGATGCTACATCTGAGTGCCTGGGAGTTCTGCTGTAGTGTCGGCAAATATTGCTTTATGCCGGGACAGTACAGAACTTAAGGTAAGCCGACCAGGTGGTGGCTCACTTCTCAGTGTTGGCAGGGACGCCTATGTAGCCTCGGTT
This sequence comes from Rhipicephalus microplus, assembly GCF_043290135.1. Taxonomy (NCBI): domain Eukaryota; kingdom Metazoa; phylum Arthropoda; class Arachnida; order Ixodida; family Ixodidae; genus Rhipicephalus; species Rhipicephalus microplus. The sequence continues at coordinate 327,389,106 of NC_134710.1, read as the reverse complement.
GACGAAGGCCAGAGCTCTATGTGGCCACGATCGATTGGGATCTGGATGTCGTCTGACAGTAGGAAATCCGAGCCCAGAAACATGCCGGCAGGCAGGTCTTCTAAGACAAGAATGGCTGGAAGAAAGTTTGTGCCTGCTGCCGTCCGGACATACACGTCAAGCATACCTACTGAAGTAGCGATGTTTCCAAGTCCACCGAGAGGAGGCTGAGTTAGCGGGGAAATGACGCCTGGAGCTTGACGTCGGGAGCGTGCCGTTGGTGTAGTGCTGTTCGTTCGGCGCCGGTATCAACAAGAGTTGACAAGCCGCCAATCTCTTCGACATGAACTGGTAATAGATTTGATTTGATTTGATTTGATTTGTGAGGTTTAACGTTCCAAAACCACTATATGATTATGAGAGACGCCGTAGTGGAGGGCTCCGAAAATTTCGACCACCTGGGGTTCTTTAACGTGCATCCAAATCTGAGTACACGGGCCTACAACACTTCCCCCTCCATCGAAATGCAGCCGCCACAGCCGGATTTTGATGCCGCCGCCTGCGGGTCAGCACCAGAGTACCTTAGCCACTACACCACCGCGACGGGGCTGAACCGGTAATAGTGGAGTTTGGAAGCCTTGGTAGTGAATCCGGGACTGGGACGATTGGCGGCACCTCCTGGCATTGTGTCCAATACGTTCGCAGGAAGAGCAACCCCGTCGCGTGGAGGTGGACTGTCCAGCCTGCTGCGGCGTGCCGAGAGTAAAGCAGTGTCAAGTATACTCTGCTGGAATTCCACGGCTTTGTGACTGAAGACAGTCGGGGAGATCTCCGCCACCTGAGAGGACAGGATCCCACATTCCGTCGACCACGTACGGGTGCGCCGCTGGAGACTTCCACGTGATGACACAGTCGTTGAGAAGCTGGAGCTTATCATAGATGTAGTTCGCGACATCTCAGTGGGACTTTGTCGGGGCGATTGCATCCACATGAACTGGTCGTCGTACGTGGACGAGAGCGAAAGAAAGGCACTCACTAGGGCTGCACTCCAGGGGGTCAAGTGCTGTGGTTACAGACGTCGTAAAGATGCGGTCTTCTCTGAGCAAGTCATTAGGGCTCACGTTCGGCCGATGAATGCGTCACACGCAGATCCGCGTCCGTCTAATCATAGATGTTGGTGGAATACGTCTAGAGGCGCGTACTAGGTGATAGGACGTCCACTGCAACGTGGGCTTGTGCATCCAAGTGCTCAAGCGATGGCGGGCATTGGTACAGCTTCCCGATTGATATAGTTGCGAAAAGCTCTCCATCATTGGCGTGGGTGTTTTGGCGCCGGATACTGAGGCAGAGCCACAGCATGGCTTTAGTCCGGCGTCGTTACCAGGCCCAGCTGTGTAGCCCTATGCAGGCGAGCTGCAGCATGCAGCTGCGGCCTCGAGGTGGGGCCCTAGCTGAGCTCTGTCCTCGGGGAAGATCGAGCTGTACTTGCTGGAGTCGCAGGTAATCCGGCCTGAAGCGGCAATCAGGGCTGCACTCCGTTCTGCCCAGGACTGCTGCCTGGTGGCTTCGTAACTCTGCCATTCCGTGGCACCACCCCGAAGGCGGTCCATGGTCACACTCCACTTCTGCTGCTTGGTTAACGCATTGCGAGCTGCGAGAGCGTTCACAATCGCCAATCAGTCGTCGGCGTCATTATCGAAGCCATGGAACTCTGGTATTTCGCAAATGATTGGTGACGGCGCGATGACGGCGAAAATCCAGTGATCGCCAACGCGAAGCAGTCTGCGCAGCTGGTCCGAGTGCTGCATGAGGGCGCCACGAAGCCATCTGCGTTTCTCGAGTGGGCTCGCCTCCAGGTCGTGTGAGGCGGCTACGTCCAGCATAGCGTCGGCAGCGCTCACTACCGAAAAAAAATGGCAGGGAACAGCGCGGTGCTCGTTGCTGTCACGGCGTCGACTGTGACGTGGAGTCGCGCGATCGTATTCCACAGGACCTCGGCGCTATCCGGCGATTCTCATGTGGGGCCCGCGGAAATGTCCGAGGAGCAAAAGAAGATCCTCGCACTCGCCGGAGCAGGATCTTTGTCACACGGAGTTGGAATAGAACCCTATAGCCTGACAGGTGTCAATAATGTCCGGAGCATGAGGTTGTGACCGCGGGGAGCGTAGCGTCCCTGGGCAACGGGAGGCTGTGTGCAGACACGATGGCGGTGGATTAAACTTGCCTTTTGACCACCAAGGGTGCTTGGATGCCGCCCTCAGTCGATGGCGTAGGTCCCACCGGCACTGGTATAGGGTCGTGGTGTTCATGAGCAAGGAAGTGCGGATCGCGTTGCTCTGATAGGGAGACCCTGCTGCCGATGACCCACTGTAATATTGAGCCAATCGGTTCTGGTTTCGGTTCCGGGACGTCGCCCTGAGGGGGCGGTTCACGGGGATATTTAAGACTATGCCTTCTTTCTACGTACGGTCTTAAATATCCCCGTGAAGCGCTTCCTGAAGGTGACGACCCGGAACTGAAACAGGAACCAATTGTCCCAATACAACATCAACCCCCCACCCCTCCCGAAGGAAATGAACATGTGGGGCTCCAACGTCCTCATAAAATTATTAATGCAGAATGCGAATGGGTACATAGTAACTTGGGCAACATTATATATTTTTAGAGAAGCAGCCATATAACAAATATAGAACGTGTAGAAGTTTGAACTGCTGTATCGACACAACCTTAACACCCCCTCTCCTCATTTTGTTGTTACGTAACGAATTGAAGTACAGAGAAACATGAGAAGGGAACAACATAGCTATGTATACTGCGCACCATGGCTGTAGGCACTTATACAGGCAAAATACTATAATAAAAATTCACAGCGTAGAGCGCACCATGCTGTAGAATTTAAATATTATACAATAAATAAATGCACAACATACACACAATAATGCACAAGTATCGTATACACTGACTCCATTTGGTAGCAAAGAAAGAAGATTTTAAGACATAACGTTCTTAAACCTGGACGGTTTATTACGCGAACGTTTAGAGCGCCGAAGCACATTGCGCTCTGAAGTGCTCCCTTGCGGAGCAGCAAGTTCTGTTTGCGAAGGTGAGCTTACCGGCTCTATTACGCGCTGCTCAGGCACAGCTGAGAGCGTAGAGGAATAACTTGAGTCTGACGACTCACTTAAGCGTCCCTGAGGTTTAGCTGGGAATGGAGAAAAGTGACGCGAAACATGGGAACCTTACGGTTTGGAAGTATGTATGTTAGCGTTATGAAGTATACTGGCATGGAGAGTGGCCACGTTAGTTGAACTTGATACGGCGTCTGAGAAAAGTCCGAGGACTCTGAAGTGTGAACAGTGCAGGCTTAAACTTCATGGTGGCTGTACACTGCGGCGAAATGCTGTAACGGTGTCTCGAAGGGACTCGATGGTTCTACTACAATCTCAGTAGAAGTATGGTGGCTAGGCACCTCTGCCGGCGCTTCGGGCACCGGCCCCCTTGGTTTTCCGTGCGTTGCGTCGGAGGCACGACAAAACACACACGAAGGCAGATGGCTTCAGCCGGAAGGTTCAGTAGTCAGACACGGCGCCATTGTAAGGAATTCAGACCCAGAGACAGGAACCGATCCTGTGCCAGCTGTTCTTTATCTATAGCTTAGTCTTCCATCTCTTCGCCCAGCTATCTCCTGGCGCAATGAAGCTAGTCATCATATATATATATATATATATATATATATATATATATATATATATATATATATATATATATATATATATATATATATATATATATATATATATATATATATATATATATATATATATATATATATATATATATATATATATATATATATATATATTGACACAATATTATTGAGATCTAACAGACAGTAATGCCAAGGAAAGTATAAGATGTAGCATTGATATATGGCACAGGCAGGAGCACCAGTGAAAGAAGAGAACGAAGAGTGTTGTTGCTGCTCGCGCTCGCTCCTCTGGACAGCTGGTCGGCTTTGCTTCTGCGTTTCCCCCAATAAAAGTGTCTTCGGCTCACTGCTAAAGGCGTACTAACAAAGAGAAGTTATTAGACCGAATTGTAATCTGATTGTGAAGAAAGAAAAGTGGGTGAAAGACAACTCGCCATGAGCAGGAACCGAACCTGCGATGTTCGATTAACGCTTCGATGCTCTACCACTGAGCTACCACGGCGGCTATCCTCCCAGCCACTTTATCGGGTATATATGTGAATTAAAGTTGGGAGTGTCAGTCAGCGCCACCAGTAGCCATGGAAGCGAGTGTGGCACACTCTTTATGAGCATGTGTGGTGTCACGTAGCACTTGAACTTATTACCAGCTGGCAGCTGACCAATAGTCCCTCGTATACAACCTAAAGGCATCAAGTCTGCCAGTACAAGACCCTCGTATTGAATAAGGGAAAGAAGTGTATACTCAAGGGCTCGTTTCTTTTTGTTTTGACACAATAATAATGAGATATAACGAACAATAATGCCAAGGAAAGCATAGGGGAAGTTATTTGAATTAATTGTAATCTATTTGTGAAGAAAGAAGAGTGGGTGAAAAGATAAACTCGCCATGGGAAGGAACCGAACCTGCGACCTTCGAATAACGCATTCGATGCTCTACCACTGAGCTACCACGGTGCCTATCCTCCCAGCCACTTTATTGGGTATATAAGTGAATTTAAACGTGGGAGTGTCAGTCAGCACCACCAGTAGCCATGGCAGCGAGTGTGGCACACTCTTTATGAGCATGTGTGGTGTCACGTAGCACTTGAACTTATTACCAGCTGGCAGCTGACCAATAGTCCCTCGTATACAACCTAAAGGCATCAAGTCTGCCAGTACAAGACCCTCGTATTGAATAAGGGAAAGAAGTGTATACTCAAGGGCTCGTTTCTTTTTGTTTTGACACAATAATAATGAGATATAACGAACAATAATGCCAAGGAAAGCATAGGGGAAGTTATTTGAATTAATTGTAATCTATTTGTGAAGAAAGAAAAGTGGGTGAAAAGATAAACTCGCCATGGGAAGGAACCGAACCTGCGACCTTCGAATAACGCATTCGATGCTCTACCACTGAGCTACCACGGTGCCTATCCTCCCAGCCACTTTATTGGGTATATAAGTGAATTTAAACGTGGGAGTGTCAGTCAGCACCACCAGTAGCCATGGCGGCGAGTGTGGCACACTCTTTATGAGGCTGTGTGGCGTCACTTAGCACGTGAACTTATTACCAGCTGGCAGCTGACCAATAGTCGCTCGTATACAACCTAAAGGCACCAAGTCTGCCGGTACGAGACCCTTGTAAGGAATCAGGGAAAGAAGTGTATACTTAAAGGCTCGTTTCTTCGTGCTTTCACACAATAATAATGAGATCTAACAGACAATAGTGCCAAGGAAAGTGTAGGTGAGGTTATCAGACTGAATTGTAATCTAAATGTTAAGAAAGAAAAGTGGGTGAAAAGATAACTCGTCGTGGGCAGGAACCGAACCTGCGACCTTATGGTAACGTGTTAGATGCTCTACCACTGAGCTACCATGGTGGCTCACACTGTTCTTTCACAAGCGGTCGTGTAGTCTGGTAGAACTTAAGAAGTACAAAAGGGCTTTAGTGGCTTTGCGCGTATGGGAAACCGTCGGCCAAGGTACCAGGATCTTACCTTGTGTAAGCGGCTGTGAATCCGGCTGACAGAGCTTGGCTTCCATAATACGTCGTTCAGACTGGCATGCTAGGCAATGGCATAGAATGTACTCAAGCGTTTCCTCGCAGGCGCTGATGTTGCATGCCGAACTGCACGCCATTCCAAGGAGACGAGAGTACGCATTCGTAAATGCCAAGCCCAACCTCATGCGACACAGTAAAATTTCAGCGCATCGTGGGAGCCCGGATGGCAAATGAAGTTGCAAGTTTGGGTCGATCGAATACAGGTGCGTGTTGGAGAAGCCCGGCGTATTTCATTGCAGGAGATTTATACAGCGAGCAAGTTATTGTAGTCGCCTTGACGCATCCGTTCTCAAGAGTGCTATGGGCATACGCACTGAAATACAATATCGTGACCTTCCTTGAGCGCCTCGTGGTAGTCCCGCCTTGTCTGATATACTAATTGTTCGTGTAACCCGTGCTGCATAACGAACCGTAGTGTCTGTAAGGCTGAGCTCAAGTCGCAAACGATGGCCCATTGATTAGGTTGCTCCCGAAGAATGTACTTTGTACTGCACCTTGAAGCACTGCGAGCTCTGCTGCTGTCGACGTCGTGGTGTGAGAAAACTTTTATTGAAGCAACACATTATCACAAGAAACAACCACTGCTCCTGTATAGCTGTTGGAATTAGTGGAGCCATCGGTGTAAACATGTATGCGGTCGAAGTACCTTTCGTCCAACAGACGCAAAGTCAATCGCTTCAAAGCTAGCGGTGACACGTGTGCCTTCTTAACGATTGCAGGAACATGTAAGCACACGTCAGGTTGACGGAGACTCCATAACGCAGCTGCTGGACGCATCACAAGTTTGAAGCTAGGCGGTAATATGTCCTAATGTTTTGTCACAATACTGCGGAACGAAGAATGGGGCCTCCGCACTGTCAAACACGCTGAATGATGTAACGGTAGCCGTGATAAATGCCGAATGTGTGCTCTCAGCGTCTCGACAATGATGTGCGTTGTGACCGGCTGTTCTTGTGCGATAAAAATAGTTGCCACTGTGGATGAGAATCTTGGAAGGCCAAGACATGTACGAAGTGCTTGGGCTTTTACGCTCTGTAGTGCATGGATGTTAGTCTTGCACGTGTGGGACAGGACAGGAAGGCTGTAGCGGAGGATTTCGAGAAAGAGGGCTGTGTAAAGCTGCAACATGGAGTGCACGGATGGGCCCCATGATTTTCCGGTGACGAACTTGAATACATTCTCAATGCCAATGAACTTTTTCTTCAGGTATGCGACATGCGGGCTCCAGGTTAGTTCACGATCTACGATGACACCTAAGAATCTATGACTGTTCTTATATGCGATTGATCTGCCATCGATGCACAATGGGTAGAAATACACCGGCTTGCGTGTAAACGCCACCGCTGCGCATTTTTCTGTGGCGATAGTGATACCTTGCTAGTGAAGGTATGCTTACGTCATTGTTGCCACTTTCTGTATCCTTGTGCGCACTTGAGGCCGTGTCACGCCGGACACCCAAATGCAGATATCATCAGCCTAGAGAGATATATAAGCCATCTGTGGCAGCATTTTGGTGACCCAATCAGAACCAGGTTGAAAAGAGTCGAACTCAAAACGCCACCTTGTGGCACCCTACGACTTGTGAAATGATTATTAGTAGGCCCATCTTCAGTTAGAACGAACATGGATCTCTTTGTGAGGTAGCTTCTTACTCTTCGAAAGACACGACCTCCAAGATCAGCTGCTTCAAGAGCATTGAGAACAGCTTCATGGGTCACATTGTCATAGGCACCTTTCACGTCTTAGAACAGAGCTACCGACAGCCGCTCCTTAGCTTTCTGTTGTTGAACAACGTCACTAAGTCAATGACGCTATCAATTGAGGACCGACCTCGTAGAAAGCCAGCCATAGCATCAGGAAAGGTGTTATATTGTTCCAGGTACCATTCCATGCGTGTAAGCAGTATACCCTCTCCATGACCTTGCCGACGCAGCTTGCTAGTTCTATAGGCCAGTATGATGACAAATCCAATGAAGTATTTCTGGGCTTCAACAAAGGCACCAAGTGACTGCACTTCCCCTCATCAGGCACAATTCCATCATGCCAAGACTTCTGAAAAATGTCCAGGAGACAGCACTGTGACTTCGGGCCTAGGTGACGTAGGGAAATATAGGTCACTCCATCCGAACCTGGGGATGATGAGCGTCTGCATGTGTTCAATGCTGCATGGAGTTCTTACGTAGTGAATGCAACCTTCATTTGCTGATCTTGCACGACTAGAACGTCCTGTGGCAATAGATCGATCGGTATAGAGATGTCACAGGCGATCTTTGTTCAAAATTCACCAGAAACATCAAGCGTTGAGCGACATTGATGTAGCGCCAGAGCGGTGAAGGGGTGACACTATTGCGGATGCGAGTGAATACCTCGAAGAGTCCTCCATGTGGGAGACAAAGGCTTTCGGGGGTCTAGTGAGTCACAAAAACTTTTCTATCTTGTATCGATGATCTCTTCCGATGTTGTTGTACAATACTTTCGTTTTCTGTAGATTAATTTTAAGACACACCTTCTGCTTTCCTTGTCTAACTCCGTAATCATGAGTGGCGATTCGTCCCCTGAGTTACGCAGCAATGCAATGTCATCGACGAAGGGCAGGTTACTAAGGTACTCTCCATTAACTCTTATCCATAACTGTTCCCATTCTATGCCTCTGAAAACCTCCTGTAAGCACGCGCTAAATAACATTGGGGAGATTGTATCACCCTGCCTTACACCCTTCTTGATTGGTATTCTGTTGCTTTCCTTATAAAGCACTATGGTAGCAGTTGATCCCTTGGGGATTTCTTCCAGGGTGTTTATATATGCTTCATCGACGCCCTGATTCCGCAGTGTCTGCATGACTGCTGATCAATATATATATATATATATATATATATATATATATATATATATATATATATATATATATATATGTGTAATAGTACACAATACTAGGCTGGGGTGTCAGCCATCTTCTTTATTTCTAACCTCTTCTTCCTCCTCGTCTCCCTCCAACCCTGCCGAACGTCTACGTACACTCCCCCTCTTTGAAGACTCATCCCTCCTGGGGTGATACATGAAAACGTTTCCAATGGTCGCAAACTCCAGCACACCATCATCGTTGGTGTAACCGACCCTTTTAAGAACGCCATGTTGCACTGCGATGTGCACCACGCGATAAGGTCCCATGTACACCTGATTTGCGCCGGGAAGGTCTTTTCTGACAAGCACCAGATCGTTCTGTTGTATCTGATATATCCGCGTGTTGTGGCGACGGTCAAAGTTCCTCTCCATACCATTGAACGTCCTCCTTCATGTGTTTCCACTGGAAACGCTGACGAATCTTGTGATATGTCCTCCAAAAGCCGTCATGTCCTCCTGAGTACGGGGAGTAGTGATAGAGCTCCAAATTCGAGGCGCCATTGGTTCTGGGACTGTGAACTTTCCGTTATGGAGCTTAAGTTCTTCGGTTCCCTCCCACAACAATTTTAAGTTGACATTTTTATGATTAGGAATTGCCGCAAGTCTTGAAAGCGCATTTGCGTCCTTGAGGTGTTCTCCAGGCCTGTGGTGGACCATGAAAGTAAACTGCTGGAGTTCACTCACCCACCTAGCAATTTTTCCTCGAGGCTCGGTGAGGTTAAGGATATACGTTAAGGCTTGGTGATCCGTAAAGAGCTTGAAGCTCCTACCACCCAGGTAAGGTATAAAATAGCGCACGGCCATTAAGACTGCCAATGCTTCCTTCTCTGTAGTCGTGTAGTTCAGCTGAGTTTTCGAAAGGTGTACGAATAGTACCCGACGACCCTCTGTTGACGGCTCCGTGGAGAGTCAGCATCTCTCTGGTAAATCACTGCGCCTGTGCCATAATAAGAAGCATCGGTGTTCAGTTCAAAGGGCAACTTGAAGTCTGGAAGAGTCAAGACCGGATCCGATTAAATAATGGTCACAAGGCTGTGATAAACAGATTCACACTCTGCTGTCCACTGATATGGCACATTCTTCTTAGTGATTTCTGTAAGGCATTTGGTTTTGGTCGCATAATCTCTAATGAATGACCGGAAATGCCCTGCAAGACCCAGAAATACCCGCAAAGAGTGCAAGTCGTATGGCTTCTGCATTTTTGCGATTCGTTCGACTGATTCCTGTTTTGTTGTCTTGGTTTGGCCATCAAATACTCTTCCAAGAAACACCACTTTGGAAAAACTCACTCTTATTGTCATTAATTTTGAGCTCGGCGTCACAAAGTGCTTGAAGTACACTAGCCAGATGGTTTGAGTGCTCTTCCTCGTTGCGGGAGTATACTATTATATTGTCTATGTAGACGTTACAAAACTTACCGATAAACGGACGCAAGACGTCGTTGATCATTTTCTGGAACCAAGCTGGTGAGTTCTTCCATCCAAATGGAAGTCGGTTATACTCATAGATTTCAAAGGGCGTGATGAAGACAGAATATTTCTTGCACTTTTCAGAAATCGGAACTTGCCAAAATCCTTTACATAGGTCAATGCGCGAGAAAACTCTGCAGCCACCCGTGTCATCTATGATAGAGTCTATACGTGGCATAGGAAACGGAAAAAAGCTCAGTCTGCTTATTAATTTGTCTGTAGTACGTGCAGAGTCGAAGACTTCCATCTTCCTTTGGTGCAATGGTGATGGGTGAAGCGAAGATAGACGTGGATGGACGGATAATCTGTGCGTCTAACATCTTTTGAATCTCGTTCTGAAGCCACACTTTCTTCTCTCGTGACATATTATAGGACTTTTTCTCACCACCGTCGTATCACTGAACTGGAATGGAACCTCAATTTTCGTAGTTGTTGTATGATACCCTTTTAGGCACAGCAATTCCAGGTAAAGCATCATAACATCTTCACCTGACGAAGGTTTCCGCGGAGTCCTTGAAGGCAAAACTGCAGCGTTGATAGCGCGGCGCTTTTCTTTTGTGGTAATTTCGCCTGTCCAGTAGATATTAAGGCGAAGTGCACTGATGACTGGACGTGAAAGCAGTAGTTCATACGGAACTCCGTCGAGTACCAGTGCTTGCGCAGTGACAGTGTTGCCGAGACACGATATGGTTATACAAGTCCATTTATCGTGAACATCTCGTCTTCCATCGTATCCGTGTACTTCAACTGGTCCTCCCTCTTTTACGTTCGCCCTCTCAACAATATTTGCGTTAATAACCATGACGCTTGCTCCGCTGTCAACTAACGCACTCCGTTCTTTTCCATTCACAAAAACAGATATGTACAATAGACTTGTATGAGACAAATAAACAGCTTCTCTTGATGTCGTCGGGTGGAAGCCGAGACCCTCTCTATTTAGTTTTTTGTTACGTCATCTAGCTCTTCGCCATGGAGCCTCCCTGGGCGGTCAAAAAGGATACGGGTGTTGCAGTAGGTCTCCAGCTTGCAAGCGGGCGTCGTTCCTCAGCTCGTGTGGCCCCGGTATTCCTTGCAGCAGGTGTCATGGGTTGACGCTGGGTTCCTAGGTCCTGGTGGTAGAGGTTTCGCATTCCCTGCAGAAGTTCTTCCACCGTCTGGGGTCCTCGCATTTGTATTTGCCTCTGGAGGTCCGGACTTAAACCATGAATGATAAGCGGAACCACAGACGTCTCAGGCAAAGATGAGTCTGCCAGCTGTAGTAAGCGCCTTTTCTCATAAAAATAGCTGAGTGCAGATCCAGACCTGTATTTGAACGTGATTGCTTTGTCCCATAGCAACACCTTGTTCTCGCTGAAGGAGCTCAGAAAGCTTGCTTTCCACTCTATCCATGGTTTGTTGCTGTGAGCGTTGAGACGCCATTCGTACCAACTCTTTGCTATGCCCGATAGGAATTCTCGCATGTTTTTCACTTTATCTTCATCGTTGTGCCAGTAGTTTTCATTGTATGCATACTCGTAAAACGTGAGCCAGGACTCGGGACTACTAGACTCTCCATCAAACATGTCTGGCTTCACGTGTTCGCGACTCGGTCTGCTTAATCTTTCCGTCGCGTTTACAAGCAAGCGCATTAAATCATTTTGCTGCCTATTCTGTTCTTGGTGCAGTTCAAGAAACTTGTTGATCAGCTCGACGGAACTCTCAGGCGAAGCAGCGGTAGCAGGCTTCGCGTCGTTTCTTACTGGAGTCAGCACGAAATTCTCATAATCATGAAGTTTCAGGTTAATCCTCACCGTTCTTTTAGCAAGTAAATGGTCTGGAGCGAGTTTCATTTTAGTGCTTATATAGGAAACAAATGCGTCAGTGTTCACTGCTTCCGGAAGTGCTAGTTCCTCTTCATCTTGAGGCGTTGCGGTCAAGATCCGGATGCCACCGCGTTGATTTGCTCCAATGGTGAAGTCCACCCACATCTTGAATGTGCGCACAGAAAGTATACGCGGCTGCGCCAATTTGGAGTAGTACACAGTACTAGGCTGGGGTGTCAGCCACCTTCTTTATTTCTAACCTCTTCTTCTTCCTCGTCACCCTCCAACCCTGCCGAACGCCCACGTACAATATATATATATATATATATATATATATATATATATATATATATATATATATATATATATATATATATATATATATATATATATATATATATATATATATATATATATTAGTGTGTAAGTGTGAGTGTGTGTGTGTCTGTGAGATATTCTCAGTGAGTTTGCTTGTGTTTTCTCAGATGCCGAGCTTTCTTCAAAGAGATCAGCATCTGGGAGTTCCCAGAAGATCAGCAAGAAGCAGCCGCAGCAGCCGGGGCAGCCGTGCTGTCACGTCCAAGGCGAGGAGAACCCATCTGGTCGATGACGGCCGCGCCACCCCACGGCACAGCTGTCGCGCGCGACGCGGCTTCAAGTTCGCGAACGTGTGGCCGCATACGGGCAGCCGCGTACCGCTTGCGGCCGGACACCAGAGCAAACAGAGGCGCGGGCGCGATTAATGAGCGTGGCTGCGCATTTAGAGCCCTCAGTTGCCGCGGCGGCCACGGCGAGTATCCCTTCGTCGAGGCCGCCGATGTGTGTGACTCACGCGGTGAGAGAGAGAGAGGACGCGTCCTGTTTGGCGCGACTGCATAGAGCGCACGCTCGCGTACGCGGCGCTGAAGATCCTCGCTGTTTACCAACACACGCGCGGCATGCGTGGATCGCCCGCACAATGTTCGCGTGAGTCGGCAAGGAAGAGAGCGGCTTTGAACCAACCTGGTTACACGCTGGTTCGAAGAATACCGAAGGCACGATGTGTCGCGCCGGCGGTACTCTCAGTCGTGTGCTGAACTCCCAACGAACGAATAAATGGAATATACAATTAAAAGACAACTTAATGCGCATTTCAACTTTGTGTGGCATTTATTTGTCGCACTCTCTTTGATTTAACTGGTGGATGTAGGTGCGGGCTCACAACTTCCACCAGGAAATCGCAAGATGCTGCACTGATATAGGGTAAGCACTCTGTGCGAGGGAAACCTCCCAGAACGGTATTCTTTCCAGCACACTTCGTGTACGTATACGCATCGACAGTCAATGTACTTGGAAGCACGAACTGCGAGGATAGCGAGGTGATACAGCGTAGAGAGAGATGCAAGGAGAGGCAGGGAGGTTAACCAGACGCACGTCCGGTTTATACCATGTACTGGGGGAAGAGATGAAGGGGGCAAGAGATAGAACATAGGGAAAAAAGATAAACATGATCACGAGTATGATTGGGGGGGGGGGGGAGCCCATGCAGTCTACTTGCGGCCGCAAAGATTTGTGTAGTTCAGGTACTGTACAGTGGCGCTTTAGTTGCTTTCTGCGCTATTGAAGCACACGTCCAAGGTCCTATAGAATCGTCTGCCTAGAAAATGGTCTCGAGTCCAGTTGGTTTAAAATCATCCGGAGCGGGCAATCCTGGGCGTCGCTCAAGCTACAACTACCATCGCAAAGTTCCCGCTCCGATGACGGTCGACTAATACACATGGAGTTTCACTACAGCAGTGTGTTTAAACGGCATTGTGGGCGTCCTCCTTGAGTGCATCAGGACAGAAGTGTACAGTTGCAGCGTACTAACCAGTACATTACAATAAGCGGCTTCAGGACCACGCGTAGCGAGGAGAGTCATTTGTTGGGAGGAATAAGCATGCCCCAATACAAGGAAATTCTTATCCTTGAAACACAATTCGAACGTCTTTTAAGCGAACCTTTCATGAGTTACACATTTCGGTGATGGATGCAGTGCCGGCACACTTTGCAAAGAAGTTCAAGAACCCGGCGCCAGTGAGTGTACGGAAGTGCGGCGGCACACAAATACGACATCAAAGGTGCGCCGTTCAAATGAAAGTTTGTATTGTTTGTTTTTTTCCCTTTAACTGATGCTTTCTCGATGACGGGCTTGTCGGCAATCTATTTTGTGTGACACTGCAATCTGATCTTTTATCGAAGTCACTTGCTATTTAACGTTGTCAAACTTTATTGTCGCATTTGAGTGTTGCATTTTGCGGTTTTACACATGACCGTTGTTGCCTGCAGCAGCAGATGTGTTGCGCTGCTAAGATCGTGGACGGAGCATTGCACAACAAGGAAGAAAGAAAGAAAGAAAGAAACAAACAAAGAAAGAAAGAAACAAAGTAAGAAAGAAAGGAAGTAAGAAAGAAAGAAAGAAAGGAAGAGAAAAGGAGAATGGACACGTGCATGTCAAGCTTCTGTTGCCTCCATTTTGCCGATAGGGGAATGGCTCCTAATTTTCTTCCTTCAACACTTTTCTATCACTTCTGGAGAGCATGCTTCTTTCTAGCCAATCGATGATGCCTCAAGAGATCTATAAAACTAGCAGTGCGACAACATATAATGAGTTGTTTTTGAAGCGCAGGAATGATGAGTGTGTGCACCTGGTTCGCAATGTTTTCCTTTTAAATGCAAAATCGGCATATTGTTAAATAATTATAGGCCCGTCACGTTAAATTGTAAACTAGTTGATCGTGTTTATTACATTATGAAAGAAAACAAGTGTTGGATAGCCTTTTAAAATGAAAGATGAAAAAAAAGTTGCAGAAAGTGCTACGATGTTTGCATGCATAAACCCATACACATATGTATTCTAAAATAAACCTATAGGGGGGTGGAAATTAAAAAAAAGAAGAATTACCTCCAGGATGAAATACACTGTGCTTGCTCCACTGCAGTGCCACAGAACCAAACAATGAAAAAATGTAAAGATAAATTGTGGCAGCTACGCAGTACTGGTGTCAGACTGAGGAAGTGGTGGAGCTGGAGGCGCTGCCTTCCTCCTTTTCATCGTTGTCGGCCTAACTTTCATTTCCCGCCCCTTTCCATACTATACCGCACAAGGCTATGCTTGCTGTCTCTATTTTTTTTATCTCCTTTTGTGTATGTTTCTCCGTATCGCGTTCTCTCGCCCACCAGATTTATTGCGATTCCCGCCGGACAAATCGGCGCACGTGTTTTAGGAGCGGAGCATAGGATGAAGGAGAAGACGCCGAGAGCACGTGCCGATTCATGAAGAGAGTCAGCAGATAAATTATGCCTGGCTGAAGCAGCCTATAGATCCCCTGTAAAAAAAACAACAAAATAAGTGCAATGCGTTCAATCGATGAATAAAGTTGTTCAATGCTGTTGAGTGAAATAAACGGACAAATTCATGTAGTGCCCCGATTCACTCTGTGCCGAACAATATTGGCGCCCGGTTTTCATAGAATCAGTAAAGGCAAACAGTAAACGGCAACCATGAAAGACGGGCAGAATTGCCTTTGGAAGTCGATTAAATGGTGTTCTTCAAATGTTTGATATATATATATATATATATATATATATATATATATATATATATATATATATATATATATATATATATATATATATATATATATATATATATATATATATATATATATATATATATATGTATATATATATATATATATATATATATATATAGAGAGAGAGAGAGAGAGAGAGAGAGAGAGAGAGAGAGAGAGAGAGAGAGAGAGAGAGAGAGGCGAAGAAAAGGCCAAATGGACGCAGGTTTAGATGGTTAGTCTATACATACACAGAAATGAAGTAAGGTTTAGGCAGATAGCAATTTTAATACCATCAGAATCGTTAGCCTGGTTTATCCCGTGACTTGCTATTGAGGTGTCGATAGTATATGCAATATGACCAGATATATACGCGCAAATAATGCTTACGGAGTCTTTCTATCTGTTGGTTGGTACCCCTTCACAAATCAGGCGACGCACATAACCCCTCTAATTACCGACCCATCTCACTTACTTCAGTTCCTTGCAAAATTCTTGAGCACATAATTTTTTCCAACCTTGTTAAGCATTTAGAATCAAATAAGTTCTTCCATTACTCGCAGCACGGTTTCCGGAAATTATTTTCGTGTGAAACACAACTAGTCACGTTTACTAACGATCTGCATGTATATCTTGATTCAGGTTTTGTGACTGACTGCATATTTCTAGATTTCGCAAAAGCATTCGATAAAGTAAATCACCAGCTACTATTACATAAACTCAGCCATTTGAAAATCGATCTACAAGTACTACAGTTTATCCGAATCTTTCCTGCTAACCGCACGCAGTTTGTATCCATTAACGAAACTGACACTCCCGAGGTGGCGGTACATTCAGGAGTACCTCAGGGTTCTGTGCTGGGGCCTTTACTGTTTCTAATATACATTAACGACCTGCCTTCTAACATTTGTTCTCCAGTTTGTCTTTTTGCTGATGACTGTGTGCTTTACCGTAAAATTACTAATGATACTGATATTGCCTGTCTACAATCCGACCTTAACAACATTATTTCCTGGTGTAACCTCTGGCACATGGATCTTACCGTTTCTAAATGTAAATCAATGAGAATTTCGCGTAACAAACTACCTAGCCCTGATTACTTTCTTAAAGATACCTTACTAGAGTCAGTTGAATCTTACAAATATCTCGGTGTGCACATAACCAATAACCTATCCGGGGCGCGCCAAATTGAATATGTAACATCTAATGCAAACCGCATGCTAGGCTACTTGAAAAGAAATTTCTCGCTGTCCCCGTCTTCCTTAAAAAAGCAGCTATATATAACCTACGTGCGCCCTAGGCTTGAATATGCTTTCTCAGTTTGGGACCCTGGCTATGTAACACTATCTAATAAAATTGAAGCTGTGCAAAACCGCTCCGTGAGGTTCATACTTTCCAACTATCACCGCACTTCCAGGGTTACTAACATGAAATCCAGCCTTGACCTTGCTACTCTTGCTACTCGCCGGAAACTTGTTCGCCTTTGTGTGCTGCATAAAGCGTATCACCATAACCCCATACTTAAATCACGTTGGCTAAACCCTCCTTTTTTCCTATCTGAACGCCTCGACCATCATTACAAGGTTCATATTCCGCGCCAAAACACCGTAACATACTCCCATTCTTTTTTACCCAAAACATGCCATGATTGGAACAACCTGCCTGCGTCACTAGTCACGATTACTAATCAGGAACGCTTTCGGGCGGCACTCGAAAATTTTATGCATTGATGTGCTCAACGCATTTTCCCCCCTGGTTTTGTTTGCTGCTGTTCGGTTACCGTTCATTTGTGTATCGGAGATTCGTTGTGCCATGTTGTAATTTTTTTTTTGTCGCGGTGCTTCCTTGTTTGATTTTTTGATTCCTTGTTTGATTTGTCGCGGTGCTTCCTTTTTTTTTAGATATTGTGTAAGCGTTGTCATTTACACGTTGTTCTTGAGTGTTGTACGCATGTACTGAATGTGATTTGTTTTTCACGTTTCAATTGTATTTTTTGTCTTCTAAACCCACTCCCCTCTATAAAGCTGTATGCCCTGAGGGTACAATAAATAAATAAATAAAAATAAATATCTCTCTCTCACACAAACCTGCAAGCACCAGCAGCACTTTCTTATTGCATATCGCACAGATGGTACTTTGCCGCGGGCTGACGAGCCGACGCAGCTCGAAGTTCAAGCCACGTAGCGAATATAGTGCTGTATTAAGTTTGGCGGTCTGAGTAATAACGGAAACACTCACCAACACGTACGACACGTGCTTATAGCTTACCGAACAGTATACATTCGTGCACGTTAAGAAAGTCTGACTGACTAATGTTATACTTGAAGCAGCTTGTGTATGATGTATTGAGATAATGTACGAGAAAGGCAAGCGAGAACACCAACAGTGTCGCTTCATCTGAAAGTATGCACTGACGCAAGATTTATTCAGCGAGGAATCGACATACAGCTTGACATCGCACTGGCATAAACACTTTGGCATTGTCTTTGCACCTTCCACAGTTCATTGAACGGAAGGTTAGTAAATTCCACAACTTGTTTGCGTACCGGTTGTGAAAAAGTTGACGCATTCGTAGCCGATGACGTAATTAAATTTCATAGGTCAGTATGGCAGCCGATTCGCGATAACGGGCGTGCAAATATGATACATGGTGTCTTTCCACAGTCACACCTATGCGTGTCACTTCCGTCTAAAATGATTTTGATCGATGTTTAAATATATATACAATGACTGGGTACCATGACGCACTTTTTTATGCAAGAAGTTTGATACCAGCTCGCATGAATGTAGCCCAGGGAAGCGTTCTTGTGTGGGCCGTTTCAGATGCTGGAGAACTTGCGACATCATCGAACCACAGCCACACTTACACTTCAGCAAAGCGTGCTGTGCCATATGTAACCGTGTGGAACCTATATAAAGTAAGGCCACTTCATATATGACACACATCTCTCAAGAACGAGGAAGAACGAAGATGTAAATCCAGTTCATCGCCATAGTAAAGCGGAACCACTGATCTTCTTTTGTGCTCAGCGACGTCTGACGAACTCCGCGGCACAACCAGAGCGAGACCAGAAGCCGTGTTCTTCTTAACCGACAACTTGCGGTGACCAAGGTGCATGCGCTGTCCACGAAATGCTGTGCTTCGTGAGGTGTGACGATGCACATTATATGGCCGAGCCAGTTCGCACAGCCGTTGCAGGTGTGATGGCGGCGTCCTAACGGTATTCAACACGTCCAACGCTCTCGTCACAAAAGTTGTTGTAGAATTATTAGGAGATGATCGAGAAACTACACACTTCGTCATTGAGCGCGAAAATTATCTTAGCTGTTCGCTAGCCTCATCGAGCCGCGTAAAAGAAATCAGTTCCGGAAGCCTATAAGCGGTCCATACAAAATAAATAAAGAGCGTGCAAGCCAGAGACAATCATCACCGAGGAATTTCCCAACCACTTCCACGTGATTGCCAAAATATATTCTTGAATGTCACAGCTGATGACGGCATGCGTGATGTGTTTGGCGACGTGGCTTGAACAAGTTTTACCGTTCATTGTGAGTGAAACATGATTAGTAAATGGAATACGAAACCGATTTCAAATAGAGCCCCGAAAGAAAATTTATTTAGCTTCATTTATTTAAAGGAATTTCTCTTCCTATGGTTCAGGCACACACATTCACTTTCTACTAGCACGTTTCAAGACATTTGCCTTTTGACCATGGAGGCGCAGGGCTACGTGCCGTCAGGAAAATGTACTTTGTCATATTCATCTGGGCTTTCCTGTCTCCGAACACTTAGAAATCGCACCAACGGGCTATATACAGCTCTGCTGTAATCAAACAGAGAAGAAGTTAATGCGCGCCCATTGTGGCTGCGTCGTGAGTCGAAACAAAAATGCTATTAAAATAGGACCCTATTCCACACGGGGGTTATCCTACAAAGTTCTATTTTTTTCTTTTTTTTGTCTCTTTCTCACATGCAATAAGGCTGTTGACTGGAGTTCCCGAACGTTGGTGAACTGTAGAGAGTGATCGCGTTCTACGACCACATTTGCGGCCCTATTGCAATGTTTACTAAAAAGTTTCCTTTTTATCTTCTCTATTCTATCTGCTGCTACTTTACCTTTTCCAAGTGTAGGGTAGTCAATAAAGCACGGGGTTTGTTGGCCTCCTTATCACTTCCCGTTGCTTCTCTCTCTAGAATTAATTTATGTCCTTTTTTTTTGAAGGGACTGCTGCTGAATAGAGGGCAGGGGTGAATACTAGAGAGGTCACTATCTTTTCCTGTTGTCGTACTAAAAAAAAATTCTCTTATGCGTTCGCTTGAGGCAATGCATGGCGCAAGTCATTTTTTTCTTCTCAGTATAGATGTATTGATCCTGCCCCGCCACGCTCCGAAAGTTTTCCTTACCCAACGTGGTGTAGCACTGCCTCCCAGGATCAGAGGCACTGCGCGCTTCCTACACCTTTAACCCGGTTTTGCACGGCACCCGTAATGGGCCAACCTCTGACCAAGCGACAATGTTAGGTGCTAACATCATCATGTGACGACAATACCAAACCCTTTGGTGTTTGTTGACACCATTGTGACATCGTATGATGGCGTTTTAGGGGCGAAGCTCCTTAAATCGCCACCCGTTCGTCCGTCATATTCGTACGACTACATACTACGAGTACGACTACGAGTCGTACTCGTAGTATGTAACCAGTGTTACATTTTGACCTGCAAGGTGGTGGCGGTGGGAGATTTCTCCTGTGCTTTGTTGAACAATAAAAAGTTCGCGGTGTGCGCGTTAACTAAAAGCCGAATGATCCTGCCTCTCATTCCACATTGGCAGCCATTGGCATGTACATTTAGCACTATCTGACAAGAAAGGGTTGCTACGTTATACTCGCTGGGTGTAACCTCCTTAGTTTTAGAAAGGTTTAGCGAGCGTTGAGCCGCAGTGCCATGAATACAATGAACTAGTATAAACCATGAACTCGAGGTGGTTAAAGGTGGGAAGTAGACCCGAAGCGCAAGCCGTAAGAAAGTGTGCGTGTGCCACCTCTCGTTTAGTCCTTGGAATGTCCGCTGAATGGCGGTGCTTCTATATGGGGAATATATGATGAAAAGATGCGAGATGGCGGTACTTGGAGTGTTGAATAGATGGATGAATGGACACACAGACAGATGCATGGATGGACGCATGAACGGACGCAGGGGCGGATGCATGGACGAACGCAGGGATGGACGCACGAGCAGACGCACGCACGGACGGGTGGATGGACGCATGGACGGTCACACAGATGGACGCTTGGATGGACGGAAGCAAGAACGAATGGACGGACGAATGCTTCGCCTCACTTTCCATCATTCACTCCGTGGATATGCTGCCCTTTTTTTACGGGATGATCATTTTTTGCAGCCCTCGTGTTGACGCCGGGGGTGAATTTTCACGTCGCATGACGCATCTATGGCTTTAGCTTTAAACTTGAAAAATGAGGGGGGGGGGGGGGCATCATTTTCGCGGGTGTGGAAGAAATGTGCGTGTGTGTGCACGAGTAAACCCCTGGAATCCAGCATTCCTTCTTTTAATGCTCCCTATACGCAACGGTAATCGATGGTGCAGCGGGGCAAAAGTGATAGCGACCGCTCTGGGTGATTAGAATCACGGGGAGGGGCGCCGATCGCGTACAATTAGGAGTGCCCACGCGATATCGATGCCACTGCGCCAGCGGCGAGATCCTCTTCGGCCAGTCACACGCACTTCTATAGCACACGCAGCCTGCAGCGCGTACATATATACGAGTACAGGGGGCAAGCACTCGCGCTCGTCGGCGGAGCTGCCGAAAACGCGGATGCCCCAATTAGGGCCGGCCACTCACTCGTAAGAGGGGTCCTTATAGGACGCGCAGTCCTCTCCTCGCCCTCACTCATTTGAATGCTACAGCAGCGAGCGATGTGTATACGACGCTCCAAGGCGCGAGAAAACTTTTTGGAAGGCCCCGTCGGAGGCGAGTGGCCTGTTCCAACTCCGGCAATCGCCGTAATGCGTTCTTCGCTGATGACGGCGTGCTTTCTCGCGAGCGGGAGATGCGTCGGAGTAAACAGAAGGCACGACCTCTTTCTCCCCTCTCAGCATGGCCGGGTCAGGGTTGTTTACGCGCCTAAATCTTAAACGATCCCGCATCTATCGGCGCAAAAGCGTGAGAGCAGCGGGCGTGTCTCCTTGCTTTGAGACCGGTGCGCGCAACTGTTTATTAGTGTGGACTGTATCGAGAGATTATCGCGTTGCGTTCTTGTTTGATCTGAATAGCGCGTTTCTTCGATAGGTCACTATTAAGGAAACACGATTTAAAGAGAGTTTACTTGGGAGTTCTCCATCTTCTCCTTGCCGACTTCTATCGTGCCGGCAAACATGTAGCCGATATCATTCTTTGAGAGTACATTTATTTAGCCGAGTTAATGATTATTTAGGCTGCTCACACAACTGAACAAGCTGGTGTTCTCTATTCTTTCTCCATCATCTGTGTTCTCTCATAATCATATGGTGGTTTTGGGACGTTAAACTCCACATATTTTTTATCTGCGTGACTGTTGCTACATCCGTGGAAAGAAAATCTGGCTATTGCAGTTTTTCGGTTGCACTTTCACTACAGTGGTGACGACGTTTCGAAAAACAACCCTGTATATAGTACACAGTGTTTTAAGGTAAAGACAAGTATTTTACTCCCTAAGCGGCCCTGCAACACTTTTTGAGCATGATCAGAAAACGCTGCCGAGCGGTAGTATAGAGGGTCCTGAGAACCCACGAGTCAAACATAGTGGTGCCCGCAGTATCGAATTCACAATTAATCTTCAAAGTCAGTTAAAAATAGTTCTCTCTTCTTTCAGCAAATAAGGTCATGTACCCAAATGACCACGCGCCATACACCCAAAATTCCCGGTCTTAAGCTCATTTGAGCATCACGAGCTGCCTAGTTACCATGGCTGCCACGGGAGGCCACCACGTGCCTTGCGCGCTCACGATCACACTGAAGATAAGCCAAGTGCTAGACGAAAAAAAAAATCACAGCATACCATGAAGTGAATGATGACGAGTGGTGGAAGCGCCGGGGGATCTTTAACCCCCGTACATTGCCCACTCGATAATGCAAAGACGGTACAATACGGTTGTACAGTAAAGTTGTTTATTATTCACAATGCGCTTATGGTGTTGAGATATCCATATGGATCCATATAAGCACGGATTTCCATATAGATATGAATTTCTATGCGGCTATCTCTATGGATAGGAATATCCACATAATCACGACAGCGGACAGGGGACATGGTTCTACCTTAAGGAGTTTCGGCGCGCATTGCGTAACTTCTTTCTTCCGAGTCATCCCCCCTACTTAGCTTCCAGTGCTAAGCAGGGGGATCTATCTATCTATCTATCTATCTATCTATCTATCTATCTATCTATCTATCTATCTATCTATCTATCTATCTATCTATCTATCTATCTATCTATCTATCTATCTATCTATCTATCTATCTATCTATCTATCTATCTATCTATCTATCTATCTATCTAGCCGCTTACGTTTGGGTGCTCTCGTGGTCACCCCCTGAACTTGGCGTGAACCAAAATTAGCATAGAAAGGTAAGATGGTTTGAGGAATACGACGCGCTGGTCAAGACATAAATAATGCCACAATCCCGCCGCGTACGTCGTCAAACACTTCCCGCCAGACAGTGGCACATGGGCGGGTATGTGCCGTGGGTATGCGGGTATGTGGCACAGGTGATTGACACGTATTATCTACTTAGGAACGACGAGAACACACATGGGCAATTTTAACGCGCGAGCGTTAAGAAATACCCGACACCTGCAGCTTCGACCCGATGAATGAAAAGAATAAATGTCAGGGTCCCAGCTGAGATCGAACCCAAGCATTCTGCGTGGCAACGAAACATTTTACCACAGAGCTACGCAAGGTCACAGAACTACTTTTCAGATAGACGTTAATCTTCGTTAAACGTCAATAGTGGTTGCAGCGCTGCCTACCCTATTTTATAAACATTACATATGTACTTCTTTGATACAGCCATCGCGTTGGGTTAACGTCAATTGTTGTTAGTTGCCATGCGCTGAAGTTTACTTATGTAGCAGCGTCCAGGGCCAGCATCCTCGCAAGCATCAGCGTTTCATATGAGCTTCTGGTGAGGCTAATGTGCATGTTCCAGTTGGCATCGTCGCGCAAGTGCAAAGAACTGGTTATATAAACATCTGCAACTCAACAACATATGTCGGTGCGTTCAACATTTGTACATATATTTAGCGTCATTTTAGGACATGTCGCTGAGTAAAAAAAATTGCAACCCGGCCACCTTCACTCCACGTGCTTCGCATCACGTCGATTCCAATGCAGGTAAGCAGAATCTGCCGATTTTTATGTTTTATTGAAGCCATTGGGTCGTTACTTGAAAGTTGTTGCACAGCCTCTTTAAGCGACGGAAATTATGAAGGGCATGCTAACCAGAGATGCGCTGGCAAGCGTGGAATATTTACTTTGTGGAAAGACGTATGCTTTTTCTCGAGCTTCAGTTGTCAAGACTGCGCATATACATACAGTTCGGAGGAATTTCTTGTTCAGACAATGAGAATCACACGAGTTTCCGAGAATTCGGAATGGGCTGTCTTCTTTGTTCCTCTTCTTGCAGTTCACTTTACGTACCAACGCGGTATATGCGCAATTACTATATGAGGTAGCTTGGACGATACTAGTCACAGGGTAAATATATATATATATATATATATATATATATATATATATATATATATATATATATATATATATATATATATATATATATATATATATATATATATATATACCACCTTCTGCATGATCATACCCACCACGATATAGTCCAGCGGTCATGGTGCTCGACCACTGATCCGTCCGAGGTTGTGGTATCATATCCCGGCAGTGTGTGGCAACTTATTTTCGAGGGAGACAAAAATGCTAGATGCCCATGGACTTAGTTTTAGGGGCACGGTAAAGAGCACTAAACCGTGCAAATTTTTGGAGCCATCAGATACGGTGTCTCTCAAAATCATATCGTGCTTT